>NC_051250.2:28436669-29061669 GCF_015237465.2 Chelonia mydas
AGCCAGTAATAAGTTTTGACTTATATCTTTCCATGGAGAAATAATAATATATTTTGGTCCAACTTAATTAATTTAGCTTAATGAAAATAATAAAGAAAATAACAAAACCAAAATCTATAAGGGGGCATACAGTTTGGAAGAGAGGGTATATTTTGTGTATCTCTTCTACAGCATTTCTGAGAACAAAATGGTGATTGTCTCTTGACCACATGCAGAATTCTTAGAAAAGTCAACAGTACAGTACCCAAAAAACAAAGTGTCATATGTATACCTATCTATAGATATATAGATATATATACACACACGGGCGCGCACACACAATAGTGAGGATATAATGTGGGTGACCTTAATTACCTGGACTCTGTGGACTTGATCCATTTTGAAAGGTTCCATTTTTTCAGTAGAAAAGGACCTAAACTGGGAAGTCCTGTTGTAATAATTAGGCCTACAAAATACCCTAATTGAAAGCTCAACTGGGAGAAGTGAGTAAAAGTTCATAAAATGTCACAACTCTGTGAGCGATTATCTTTGAGAACTCACAGAGGATGGGTGGAGTCCCAGAGGATTGGAGAAAGGCAAACAAAGTACCTATGTTTAAAAAGGGGAACAAAGGATCTGGGAAATTATAGACCAGATAGCCTAACTTCGGTACCTAGAAAGATACGGGGGTAAATCATTAAACAACCAATTTGTAACCAACTAGAGGATAATAGTGTGGTAAGGAATAACCAGCATCAATTTATCAAGAACAAATCATGCCAAATCTAACTAATTTCCTTCTTTGACAGGGTTACTGGCCTAGTGGACAGGGGGAAGCTATAGATGTGATATATCTTGATTTTAGTCAGGCTTTTGATGCAGTTCCACATAATAGTCTCATAAGCAAACTATGGAATTGTGTTCAAGATGAAATTACTAAAAGGTGTACGCACAACTGGTTGAAAGATTGAATCTCAGAGTAATTATCAATGGTTCACTATCAGATTGGGTAAGGGGAACATACTAGTGGGGGTCTGTCCTGGGTCTGATCCTATTTAATATTTTCATTAATGACTTGGTTAATGGAATGAATTTTGAGATGACAGCAAGCTGGGAGGGGTTGCTAGCACATTGGAGGACAGGATTAGAATTCAGAGGGACCTTGACAGATTGGAGAACTGGTCTGAAATCAAGCAGATAAAGTCAGTAATGACAACTAAATCAGTGGTACACTCGCACCTTGAATACTGCGTGCAGTTCTGATTGCCCCATCTCAAAAAAGATATTAGAATTAGAAAAAGTACAGAGAAAGGCAACAAGAACAATTATACGTATGGAACAGCTTCCATATAAGGAGAGATTAAAAAGACTGGGCCTGTTCATCTTAGAAAAAAAGAGATGACTAAGGGGGGATATGACTGAGGTGTATAAAATCATAAATGGTGTGGAGAAAGTGAATAAGGAAGTGTTGTTTACCCTTCACATAACACAAGAACCAGGAGTCATCCAATTAAATTAATAGGCAGCAGGTTTAAAACAAATAAAAGGAAGTACTTCTTCATACAATGCACAGTCAACTTGTGGAACTCGTTGCCAGGGGATGTTGTGAAGGCCAAAATTATAATTGGTTTAAAAAAAGAATTAGATAAGTTCATGGAGGATAGGTCCATCAATAGCTATGAGCCAAGATGGTCAGGGAGGCAACCCCATGTTCTGCATGTTCCTAAACCTCTAACTACCAGATGCTGGAACTGGACAACAGGGGATGGATCATTTGATAATTGCCCTGTTCTATTCATTTTCTCTGAAAACCATCTGGCAACAGTCACTGTTGGAAGACAGGATACTGAGCTATATTGACTATTGGTCTGACCCAGTCTGGCCATTCCTATGTTCTTAAGAGCAAAATACTACATTTAGGAAGAAGAAGCCAAATGTACAACTACAAAATGGGAAAGAACTGGCTAGGTGGTAGTACTACAGAAAAGGATCTAGGCCTTATAGTGGATTACAAATTGAATATGAGTCAATGTGATTTAGTTGTGTAAAAGGCTAATATCATTCTGGGGTGTACAAACAGGAGTGTCTTATGTAAGACCTGGAAGGTAACTGTCCTGCTCTACTTGGCACTGGTGAGGACTCAGATGGAGTACTGTGTCCACTTCTGGGTACCACACATGAGGAAACATGGACAAATTGGAGAGACCAAGAAGAGCAACAAAAATGATAAAATATTTAAAAGAAATTGGGCATGTTTAATCTTGACAAAAGAAGCCTGAGGGGATCCTGGTAACAGTCTTCAAATATGTTAAACGCTGGTGTTTGTTCATCAATTGTTCTCCATGTCTACTGAAGGTAGGACAAGAAGTAATGGACTTTATCTGCAGCAAAGGAGATTTAGATTTGATATTATGAAAGGCTTTCTAATTAAGCACTGGAATAGATATCAGAAACTGGGATGTGGGAGGTCTTGCTTAGAGGTAGAGCCGGTGTCAGAGGCCAGATGCCAGATTACCTGGAATGAGGCAAGGCAGTGACGAGACAGGAACAGTGCTGGGAACAAGGCAAGAGCAGGAGCTTGCGGCTGAGGGCAAATGCTTTGAGCAGTAAGCCCCATATTGCTGCTGATCCGAAGAGCAGGTCTTCTGATCCCTTCGGCCAATGGGGTGATTGTGCGAATCAGGCGGCTCAACTGGGGCACTGCTAGGCTTGTTTGACTGCCTGGGGACTAAGCTAGCAGCTAAGCAAGCTCCTCACTCCTGTGGGCTCTCACTCCTTACAATCAGCTTCCAAGGGAGGTTGTGGAATCTCCGTTACTGGAGCTTTTTAAGAATAGGTTAGAAAAACATCTGTCAGACATAGTCTAGGTTTACTTGGTCCTGCCTCAGCACCAAGGGCTGGACTAGATGACCTCTCGAAGTCCCTTCTAGCCAGACATTTCTATGGTTCAATAATAACCTATAACAGTAAGTATTGATGAGAAAAGGTGCAAAAGGGAGACTAAAAGACTGAATTAGTCCAAACAACAAGGCCTACTGATATAATTCAAGGACTGTGGTAAGGTCATAGATGTAAACAAGCTAAGTGTAGAACCAAAAATCAGTGGATCAGAATTGACACATCAGAAATTAGACTTTAGATGGACAAATTCGGTGGACAAAGTAATGGAGGGGATCACTCCCTTTCTGGAGTCCTTAAAAAAAGGAGTCTTTGGGGGGAATATTAACAAAGGCCAGCTGACGAAAAGATGGGAGAACAGGAAGGAACAAGCCTCACCATTATGGCTGTCACCCCCACTGTCTCCTGGAACCCTGGGCCTTTTCTGTTCTGTGTAATAGGACTTTGTCTTATCAGGCCACGACTACATATTTGCAACACTGCTGTAAGCCTGTGATCAAAGTGGCAGTTAAAAGCAATTCCCTAAAAAGCCTGATGCTGGTACAGGGTGCTAAGTCTCGGCATGGCTGATATAAGCACATGCTACTGCTGTGTTTCTCCAGCAGTGAGGTTGCAAGTGAGAGTGAACACTGGAGAGAGAAGCTGCTTTTTCTACCTTTTCTCTTCCCTCTTGTGTGTGGTTTTTCTTGTTTGGTCTACCAGGAAATGAGAATGGACTTAAACAGCAGCTGCAGCGCCAACCCCAGCCCATCTCAACTAACTTTTTCTCTTTCCCCCCAAAAGAACAGTTATTACTATCTTTAATACCATCCTAAAGTTTGTCAATCAGGGTTTCTTCCTTCTAACAACTCTCATGAGCGGAAGGGAAAAGGAGCAAGGGATACTGTTAAAATGAGAGCCTAACTTACTACTTCACAATTAAAATGTTGTAACTGTTTTTCCCTATTTTTCTGTATCTTTTAACTTTTTATTAAAGGATTTTAATGGTGTGTTTGCCATGGTACTAAGCATGCTGAGATCTCTTACTTGGATGCCTGAATCTTGTTTAAAACTATTAGTGTTCGAGACTGAGAGGGTCCTGGTAACACCTTTGACTCTCTGGGCCTCTATATTCCATCAAAATTAATGCAACAGTGGATACCTAAACTTTCCTAAATGTTGATTGTGCTTCGATACAAGGTTTTTGTTTGGTCCCATCTCTACTATTTAAGAAAATATTTTAGAGTGCCATCCCATAAGAAGTTGTTACAGCAGTGACAGGAAACATTAATAAAATAAATAAAATGTTATGCTTCGAGTAATGTAGCAGCAAAATGCCTGGCACTGAGGTGTATTACTTTAACACAATATCAGAATCAGCTGTTGCTCTAACAATATGTTAGAAGGATGAAGCATTTAATTATGTATTACTCAGATGTGGTATTGCATAAGAACAAAAGGAGATTCCATAAAGGCTAATAGTGAGAATACACAGTGTACTATAGATTGATTTATCATCAACATTACTAGATGGCACCAGCAAAGCAGAGTTCGTAGTACTGTTAAAATTTATCTGCATAATTATGCTACACGATTTATTAAGAGATAAATAGAAAAGAAAGGCACCCATGTTTCTCTAACTTTAACTTACCTAAATGAGAAAAGAAAACTTTTGAAACTCATTTCTTTTACTTGCTTTTTCCTATGATTCTACATCACTCAGTTCATGTATGTAAATAATTTTTACCACCAAGTGGACATTTCTGTGCGTTTCAATTCTTAACAACATGTCGGGCTTTACTGGATAGAACTTCAGTAAGATTTTTCATTTTCATCTACTTTTTTTTGCTGGGGGAAAAATAATTTCCGGACCCTCATTAGCTATATCTAATTAATGCAGTGGTAGAGGGGGAAAAAACAGATCAATGAAATTACTTTCTCATTCAAATAATCATCAGCATGTACCAAAAGAAGTGATGGACGTGGTTTTCAGCATATTGAATTTTCTACTGTAAATTTGAAGAAGATGAAGCTACTAGTGCCTAACATATAATCATTGTTGCTTTTCTAGGCAGTATTTGAAAAATGTTTATATGACAGTCAAAATAATCTAATCTTGTAATTATACACAAACAGATAACATGGTGAAATAATCATATAAACAGATATAAAACTTTTACAAACTATTTGAAAGAGACTTGCCAACAACAGAAAATACAAGAATTAGGTCCGAGTTCTGTTGGAGCAGAATTGAATTTGGCAAATATTGTGCACTTTATGGCTGAGCTTTGTACAAGGAATTTAATCTTTTATCTTTCTGAGTTTCAAACCGATACTTTTCCTTAAGGTTCTGAAACCATAACAATGCTATTAGATAAAACGAGGTTCTTTAAATATTACTCCACAGCTACAGCTTAGATTCAGCTGACATTAACACCTACATATTAGCCATCTACAATGTGTGCTGTAATTAAATAGTTTAGGTAAAACTTGCTTACCATCTACAAAGGTGCATGCATTTGATGACGCAGTCTGTTCCAAAGTAAAAGTTCCCCACTCATCTCACACTTTTAGCTGAATTGCAGGTCCAGAAGATATGACAGTTAGTAAACACAGCTAGTCTGATTCTGTTCAAAATACCAGGCAAATTAAAGGTGGATAAGTATATTCAGAGCAGGCATTTAAAATGAATTTTAAATACAAAACCAACCTACTTACTAACCACCCAATAAATAATAAAATTCAAACAGTGACTCATCTGAATGTAGAGAACTCAAAGACATAGAATGAAATAACTAAGCCCTGTTAAGTGCATGTCACACGAACAAAAAAACACTAATGAAAGGTGCTAGTCTTTTCAATCAGAGAATGTCAGAAACAAAAACTCACGACTCCAGAAAGAGAAACTGCCTTGAAAAGAACAAAAAGTTTAAGGGAATACTATAAATAAATAAAGGATTTTGTGGGATGTTTGAAATCATTTCACCATCTGTTGCCACGATCCAAAGTCACAGGAAAATGGGAGAAATCTTCTCCCAATGCACTACAGTACTCAAGGGAAGATAACACATGGGAAGTATAGTCATAATGTATTTCCAAGATGTATGTTTGTTACAAAAATACTCTCTGTACCCAAAGTATATAGTGCAATGATTTAGGTGCTCTTCAAAAAAGAATTTGCTTAAACTATAGCTTTGCTCTGTCATAGCAACGAGGTATATATTTGGTGGAATTTCACATGCTTCACTGCACCCTCTTGCGTATTTTCATTTAATTACTTTCCTTTCTCCTGCTTCATGCATGGGATACAGGACAAGAAGAGAGGTTTAAATTTAATCTGGCTTTTTTGTCTTCTCCTTTTTGCCTTTTAAGTGGGGAGAGATGGACTGAAATAGATGTTAAAGGAGATTGAGGTCCTTATGCAAAGACCTTATACAGGAAGGGTACGATATCAGTAAGTGCCTCGTACCTATTATACATCCTTGATTGGTTTTATTCCACTGGTGGCAAGCTGTCAAAACATGAAGGAAATTAAAAAATGTATGAACTGGACTTAAAATGTAATATAATAAATGAAATGTAATATTCTTACTTAATAGTTCTAGCTATAGGAAGTTCAGAGGCATAATGTATTTCAATTATAAAATGAAACATTTTGTTCAAAGTGAAAACATCCATTGGGATGCAAAAGTCCCTCTTGGACACTCTTTTTACCATTTCACTATTTTTATCCTAGGGAAACTCTGTGGAAGGTAATATCCAATGCTCAAACCTATTTAGTTCACCAAATCAGGTTATCAAGAAAACCTGATTTCATCTCAGTCTGATGAGGATGGTGTCATGAAAGACTAAATAGTCCCTACTGGTTTACTCTATTTAAAATACAGAAAGTTCTTATAGCATGTCTCAGGATATTTTTAACAATAGATTTTTACCACCAGTGCTTAAAATGGAAAGTGTATATTTTTAAACCAAAGTCCATTCAATTCAATGGGAAATACTTCTATTGATGTTATGAGGAAACAATATCAGTGTCATGTAATCTGGTACCATAAATACTATTATGCATTAATGATAAATGAATGGTGATTTCATGGCTATTCTACAGGGCAGATAAGAAGTTGTTTGGGTGCATTAACTGTACATTTCCATTAGATTACCATGTTTAGATGTTTTGGTTTTGAGATAATTACAACATCCCTCTAATGTTTTTTAATCTTAAATTACTGATATGTATCTTTAATCTTAACTCCATTTTGATGTAGACTTTTTGTCTTGGAATTTCCTTGGTTTCAAAAGTTATTTAAAGTTTTTTACATGAACACTAAACGAGATATTTTACATAATCATAATAATTTGATACAATAATCATAAATAACTTAGTTTCATCACAAGCTAATTTCTTCAATTATAACCTATGCACGAGATTTCAATGCATATTAAATTATATGGAAAGATTTAAGAACGTGTTATTCTGTTATTAATATCATTCAGGACACAGAAGAGACTGAAAGATGTTAAAACTTTTAAATTATCCTTTTAAATTTCATTTTAATTAATTAAACTAATTAACAGATTCACTTTTAAATTCATACACTACTGATTCTGTACTCAGTGAATAAGTGCTGTAGGTTTTGGAGGCTATGCTGTATTTTTCATACATAACAAAGAAATTGAATCCCGGCTTTTAGTGAAAAACGCAACCTTATCTATGGAGCCATGACCAGTGACTTCATAATATGAGGGAAACACACATGAATATTATACAGAGGTCACTCGAAAAGAGAAACATGCCAAATAGTATACATGAACAGACCAGGCAATAACATTTTAGTCAGGTTTCAGAGTAGCAGCCGTGTTAGTCTGTGTCCTCAAAAAGAAAAGGAGTACTTATGGCACCTTAGAGACTAACACATTTATTGAGCATAAGCTTTCGTGAGCTACAGCTCACTTCATCGGATGCATGCAGTGGAAAATACGGGGGGGGGGGAGATTTTATATACACAGAGAACCTGCTGGTAATAGCTCACTTTACCTGATCACTCTCCTTACAGTGTGTATGGTAACACCCATTGTTTCATGTTCTCTATGTATGCAAAATCTCCCCCCTGTATTTTCCACTGCATGCATCCGATGAAGTGAGCTGTAGCTCACGAAACCTTATGCTCAAATAAATTTGTTAGTCTCTAAGGTGCCACAAGAACTCCTTAACATTTTAGTAGTAACCTTCCCCTCCCCCCCAGAAAAATGCAGATTTGGGTCAACCAAAACATTTCACAAATTTCTGCTGAATTCATCTAACTGTTTCAGTTCAAAAACAAAAACATTAAAAATAAAAATCTTTTATTGAGATATTATCAAAATGAAACATTCAGTTTTGTTTAGAATTTTACTGCAATATTATTTTTTTAAAAAAGGTTAAAAATCAAAACAAAATGAAATGTTTCATTTCAGAGCAAACAAAATATTCCCTTTGATTCACAATTTTTTTTCTCCAAAATTTTTTTGCTGAAAAAAAATTTCAAGTTGAGCTGAAATTAACATTTTTTAAATTTTTTTCATTTTGGCCGGCAAACCAAAAATCAGTAAATAATTCAGTAAATGAATAAGTCAGTTATTCACACAGCTTGACTCACTACATCATCTGCAAACAAAAAAGTACTTTGGAGCAATGACTCAGACCATTTTAGTTATATGACATTGAATGTTGATGCCCATTAGGCTCAACTTGCAGAACAGTTCTCAGAAGTTTTCTTATGGAGCATAGTCTCCCAGTGCTACAGAAGACCCTGTATCCTTTTATTGAGACGTGATCCCCTCAGTGATGTGCTTCCTTTTTTTTCCTACTGTCATTTCAATTATTCTCCGGCTGTTTTGCCTCCTAAATTTCCTACCCACTGTGAATAATTCAGGTAATTAAACTGCTAGAGCCACTAGCAGGTCTATGCTGGCATAAAAGAAGGAAAAAGTTACAAAGCAAAGTAGGCACAAACTGAGGCGAGGGTATAAATTGGGGCTAGCAGAACCCCCCAAAAGTGGGCAATTGCTGATCAGGAATGGGATATGGCCATGTCTGCTGGAGGATGTGCTAGTTCAACTCATTCCCTTGGCTGTTGGCAGTTCTGTATGGCACTGGCTGTGACCTATAGCTGCTTGTCCACCCCTAATGTGAATTTTCCTCACCCCAGAGTACAGCAGATTGCACTGATCTTTGGGAGATATAATTTTTACCAGCATTAACAACTCTGGCCCATAGTATTCTGTCAGATGAGAACCACATTTTCCACTGAAAAACCTTCATTTCTTTCCTACTTTAGGGCGGGAGTATGATTCTTGTTTATTTATTTTTAATATTTACTTCAAGCCATTGTTGCATTCTTGTAATCTTGTGTCTTTGCAGACTCAGCCTCCAGCTTTGGAAAATAAAAGTCAAATATCTGGATAATAGAGCTGTGTGTGTCAAATCTAAGGTAAGAGAGACAGGATGGGTAAGGTAATATCTTTTACACAACAAACTTCTGTTAGTGAAAAGAGACAAGCTTTCATGCTTCCACAAAAGAAGAGCTTTGTGTAAGCTTAAAAACTTATCTCTTTCATCAGCAGAAGTTGGTCCAATAAAAGAAGTTATCTCAACCACCTTGTCTTTAATATCCTGAGACCAACACAGTTACGACAACACTGCAAATCTAAACTAACACATTTAGCAGCTATTGTTCTATACCTCCAAAGGGTTATTTTTCCATGCACTCTTCCTTTACCATGATGAATCCTATAAAGGGTTGAGCACTTTGGTCCTGAGAACCAGCAAAGCATTTATGCACATAATTAAAAGTTAAACATGCTTAAATACTTTGTTGACTGGGGCTAGAATTTTCAGCACCATCCAGGATCAAGCCCACGGTGATGAGACTGGCAAAAAACTACCTTTGTAGTTTCTCAGAAACTCTGAGGTTCCTAGAATGGTACTGAGTGAATTCAAAATAGTGCTAAGATTCAGACTCACTTAGCAACAAACTGTGAGTTGCCTGCAGGAGGCTGAAGGAGTGAAGGCACTCTCTGAAGACTCAGGGCCCCTGAATCCACTCTCACATACACCAATTTTACACTGGTAAAATGCAATTAATTTTGATTGAGATACTCCAGATTTACACCTATGCAAGTTAGATAAGAACAAGTCCAAAATTACAACAAAATAGCTTTTTGATAATGTTTCTTCAGTAGTGTAAAAAGTGTGGGATCAAATTCAACTCCGTACTATAAACCAAATGCAACATTCTGGGAAGTCACTAAATGGTACTATTGTATATAATCTCAGAAATTCTGTTTAGCTTCTAAAGGTTATACCAGAACAGGCAAGTGAAACATTATACTGAGCAGTTTATAAAGAAAAAACAAATCTCACTAGTCCAATGTGGATGTTGTAGTCAATATATATTGTAGTGACCCTAACTCTAAAGCAAATACAATTGGATGTGGCTGTTTGCTACTTTGCATTTAATTTAATTGATTTCACAAAAGCCTTTAGAATTTTTCATCTAAAACTTTGACAAACTTTGGAAAGGTTTCTAGGATAAAAAGAAAAGGAGTACTTGTGGCACCTTAGAGACTAACCAATTTATTTGAGCATAAGCTTTCGTGAGCTACAGCTCACTTCATCGGATGCATACTGTGGAAAATACAGATGTTTTTATACACAAAAACATCTTCTGTATTTTCCACAGTATGCATCCGATGAAGTGAGCTGTAGCTCACGAAAGCTTATGCTCAAATAAATTGGTTAGTCTCTAAGGTGCCACAAGTACTCCTTTTCTTTTTGCGAATACAGACTAACACGGCTGTTACTCTGAAACCGTTTCTAGGATACAAACTCAATTTATATTAATTAGCTGGAGATGATGTACAGGAAATCTTACATTTCAGTACTAACTGATAATCGTCACAGAATTCTGTTAGTACTGTATTGCTATCCAGCTCTTTAGACTGTATAAAGAGAATCATTTGATAGAAGTGATTGGAACATAAAGTCCACAGAAATATTCTCTAAATTCAACTTGTGAGATGACATTGTCCTTTGGATAACACGTTCCTATTAGACATCAACAAGAAGTCAGCCAATACATGCAAGGAGTGGGGGAAGATATGGATTAAAAAGAAGCACCAGGCAGGGCTCCAGTAAAGCAAAGACCAAAATTATGTACTCCTATGCAATAGATGACTCCATAAATATTATATTAGATAATCAAATGCTAGAACCAGTCAGTCACTTTGAACACCTCAGCACAGCTTTCACAAATCATAATGACAACCCTGCTATACTGCAGAGAATATCTTTAAAATGGAAAACATTTAGCAGGGGAAAAAATTGCTCACCAACTCAAGAAGATCCCAGTGAGGTTAAGAAGGAAGCTTTACAACACATACATCATTCCCTTGCTGTTACTGGGAATTGGGTCAGTGATACAGAAAACTGGTTTTCACTTTAGTTGAATTTTTCAAGTTCTGATGTACATGCAGGGCCAAACTCTGTTCTCAGGGATACTCATGTAAATCAAGAGAAACTTGATGGTAGACAATGGAGTAACTGAATTTATGCCACTGTAGCTGTCAGCATAATCTAGATAGGAGAACTGGTAAATTAATGCTAATTTATCTGTAATTATGACATTCTCAATATAACTCTTCTGAAACTTCAAATTAATATGCCTAAAGACCAGAAACTTGGGGCATTTTTCATTTCAGGAAATATCAGCCATTTAGTGTACCTCACATTTAAAGGCAAGCTTTATGACTGATTCCTTTCAAGAAAACACTGGAAGTAATTCATATCTTCCTAGCTCAGGATTTTAAAATGAGTGTGTGTCATCCAAGCTGGATCAAGAAGATAAACACAAAAACAGTATAGCTTATAGTAAACATAATTCTGATAATTCTTTTACTGATATTTCTTACAAGTGGAAGTTGTGCAGTGTCACTAAATGAAATGTAGAGAGAAAGGAAACAACCACTAACTGCTTCAGGTTAGTTTAAAAACAAACAAAACCAAACCCCCTCATTTTAGTGAGTGATTCCACAAGTGTCCATTATGGGGTTTCCTGCATCTTCCTCTGCTACTGGCCACTTTTGGAAAGAGAATACCAGGTAAGACACACCACTGGTTTTATTTCAGTAAGGACATTTCCTATATTCCCTTTGTTGTTGGAGAATGATTAAGAGGATGAGAGGCAGAAGAGTGTGGAAACATAACAAATATCACGAGCCAAAAAAATGTACTTTTATTCTAAAGATTTTTTGCTGGCGTTTCTGGGCCTGATGTGGTGCACAGTGGCATTAAAAAGACCAGAGCTGGCCAGTGGAAAATTGCACTTGTGTAGAGGTGCTCTCCACTTGTGGAGGAGCTCTGCCACCTCCTGTGCCAGCTCTTCTATTGCCCCTCCAGCTTCAGGGGATGGAGCAGAATTCTGTCACACACGATTCTTCACTGGATTAGGTTCCCTGAGAGAGTTACAACCCAGGAGTCACAACTGGGTCCGTGATCTGTTCAGATGGAGTAGAGAATCAAGCTTTTCATTTTTAGAATTAAAATAAAAAAAAATAAAATCATACATGAGATTAACTGCTTGCCTAGTGGATCAGTCTTATAATTTATGAGTGTGAAATCATACCTATGAATAGAATTGGTATTGTTTTAAATTTCTTGTGTATGATGTCACATACACTAAGAGGTGTTTTCTTCCCCCTATGGAGAAAGCTGTGTATTCTTAACATTCACAGACCAAAGTAGATACACACCATAATCAGTTTGTAAAAATTGGGTTGAATGGCTGCCAATGGACAACTAAAAACATTTTAGCTGACCAAGCTTGCAATTTAAATTTATTTGAAGGCATTCCCTTTGCATGCTCGAAAGCAATTAATGCTTTCTTGGATGTAAACAGAACAAACACTAGAGTACTTCTTCTCTGAGCTGCTAGAAGTTGTAATATTTTGGTGCTATTATATAATCCCTCTAATCAGGATTGTAACAGGTTGGTGGGCTGTAAGAACCTAGATAGGGGTGTAGGGTTCTCCTCTATTGAGTCATCATCATGTCGAGTGATTGAAACCTGTATAAAGAGGCAGGTTACTTACTATTACATCAGGTTCATCTTGTTAATTAGAATGAGGATACAACAGGGATTGGAGTGTTCCTTTTTTAAAAGGGAAGAGGTGGGCCTTAAAGGAAGATACTAAAACAACCAGGCTTTGAGAAGATTCAGGTATATGTGGTGCTGTTGTTTCAGTTATCAGTGACAACAAACCCCTGGTAGGGGTAAATTTGGACTAATATTTCAGTGGGGGCAAATTCTATCTCCTCTGCAGCTCTCTGTGCATGCTGGTGGTGTATAATTGCCATAAAGATTATCCAATCAGCCAGAGAGAGAATTCCTCCATTTCCAGAGCAGAATAGGGCTACTGCATGCAGCCCTACATTGCCCCCTTGCAGCCTTAAGAGTAGAGGCAGAAGTTGGTGTCTATGTAGCACTGAATGTTATGGAGATTCTAGGCTGCATGGGAAACCTAAATCCTGGCATTTCCCAAGTTTTAAGTGCTCAACCACAATATTTTTAAATGAAATTTGTGTGTAATTCCTTAGGATTTTTTTTTAAAGGCTATCTGAGAAAACAAATTCCATCATATGGAAACATGCTGACATACACATGGGTCATTAGTAGGACTGGAACCTTTAGATCCACTTCAAGAACCTCTGCTGCTTGAACTAATGGAGCAATTGATAGCAGTAGGAGGTTGTCATCCTCTGTGGAAAAGTAGTAAAGGGGAATGAGAGACAAACTTTGCTCGTGAGTTTCACTAACAAACCTCTACTGAGCATGTGCCAACTGCCATTTTTCAAAGGCTTACGGCTTGGCCAGATTTTGGCAGCTTTTTATGAGACTAGCAAAAGGTATATTCCTGACACAAAAACATGCCACATTTCTAAGCTCTTGCTCCAAAGCACAGAGGTGATTCAGCCTTTAAATGAAATGATTGTAAGAATTTGTTTTAACATGGGAAACACAACCCATTTCCCCAAGTCTTGTTCTTAGAAACAGCTGAACCATTTTTGCTGAAATTTAAAAAAGCCTGAGGCAGACATGCAGCGTAGAAAATTTCAATCTCAACAGTTACATTTGGGAAAAGTTATAAGCAACTGAAAACATGGGCTTACAATGGAAAATGTCACACAACCTTAACTCTTGGCAGTCCTACAAGCTCCACCTATAATAACTGTTAAATTATATTGCCTATTTTAAAATGATGAAAGATGTATATTTGGATAATATTTTAAGTAAAGATAGAGTGTTCATTAAATCAGATAACGTTCCTCTTTCTCCATTTGGACCAATCTGGCAGATTCTTTAACTCATGAGGATGCCAGATAAGGAGGCTTTTTAGAGGTAATTATGGAGGGTCCAGGTGGTGGTAGTAGTGGTGGAAATCTAACTTCCAATCAACAGACAGGGTCCAGGGAAACTCTACAGACTTTCACTTGGCTGTTATTCCAGCCCTTGGACCAGGGTTTGTGGCCAATGGATTTCATCCAAGTCAAGCCAGCAAAAACACTCACCTGCATTCCCGCGGGCCCCTAAACCTCAATCATACTGACCTCCGTGGAACCCAGTTCCACCACATGTAACGCGCATAGAGTGCCTCAGCACACCTACCTTCTACTTTAGGCACTATGCATCCACAGCTATCCTGCTGCACATAAAAGGCCTGTGATTGTGGCTCGATTATACTTATAGGAACAAACAATTATTAATTAGGTAAGGGAAATATCAACAGCATACAATGTAATTATTTAGAGAAGGCAGATGCTGTAATCCAGTCTTCAGAGAAGAAATGTTGATACTGGTGGAAATCAATGCATATGATAGCTGAAACTGCCAAGGTCAGCTTTTACAGATAAATGTCCTTTCTTGCTGTCAACTGATCCTCTAAAATATACCTCTGCTTGTCTCTCTTTTATAATCAAATGATTTTTTAAAATACAAATCAGCTTTTCATGTCAGGAAATCATCTCTCTAACCAGGGCTGCTGACCATCTTTAAGAAATTCACTAAAATGGTGAGCAAGAATTTTACAAAGACAACCTAAGTTTTTCTGATGCTATTGGAAAAAATAATGAGAATGAACACGGGGCAAAGCAGACCGAATTTTTTGCATTTTTTGTGTGTGTGCCAAATGTGGTGATTCTTTGATGACAGTGATTGCTCGAGTCTGGGTGAGTTTGTTTTAATATCTGTTGTGGACAGAATCTTGACTGAGACTCAATCAATCACCTTTAACAGGAAATCAGAACTAATGCACTAAAACAATATCTGTTATGCACTCAGTTCATCTATCATAATCTGCTTGTGCAACATTGCAGAGGAGATACAGTCTTGTGAATTGTGGAATGACAGGTCAGGGTGGACTCTACAGATCATTGCTGCTTAAAAAAAAAAAGAGGCACTTAAATTCTTTGTATACGCTCTAGAAAGTGTCAGCAAAATTTTAAAAACATTGATACCACTGTCTCTGACCCCAAACTGCAGCTGCCTATCACCAGTTCAAAGATATTAAAACAAAGCAAAGGAAATGACATGATTTTGCTTAGGCCAGCTATCTGAAAGCTTGAAAGTCAAAAAGTCTTCTCACATTAAATAAACTGTAAAATATGGGCCCAAAGCTGCACCCATTGAAATGAACAGCTAAACTCCCACAGAGTTCAAAGTGTGCAGACTGGACACTAGATCTGCTAAAGCTGCATCGGGTTGCACATTTTATATACCTGATCTGTGGTTTGACCTCCTTTAGAATTTTTAATAACTTTAAATTCCTTGTAGCTAAGACTATTAAACCCCAGTGCATTTTCCATACTAAATACGAACTAGTCAGGTTGTTTCATCTATTACATCACATGTCATAGTTGCACCTGTGTGTACAGGAAGGCATGCACACAGCCCTAACATACATGAATGTATTTAGGAATTTGCATGTCTGAATTAGATGTGCCCATTTAAAATATCAGGACCTGAAGGATAAAGTAGTTGCTTATTGGCAATAAGCCACTGGAATGGAAAGAAAAAATAAGAGAAAATAAAACCCATAACCTTTACGGAACAATATGAAACATGTCCCCAAAATGTAGCTTGCCTTCCATGTAAATCTAGCATCTACCTATCCCTCATAATTTTGAACTCACAGGGGGAGAGTTTAAGAGGCACACAGTGTGGCTAAGTGCCTAACTCCCATTGAGACTCTATGAAATTTAGGTGCCTCAGTGTCATGTGTGCTTTTGAAAACCTCCTTCTGAGTGCTTACCAGTTAATTAGACACTTATTATCTGCCTTTGGACAGAAAAAAAAAATCAAATGAATGGCATCCACTGATCTATCGCAGGTCCTTTACCACAAAGTACATTTGTCTTTTAAATTAAAGTTTTCATGTATAATAAATAATGTATTTGGTAGTTATTAAATTGCTCATTTCCCCCCCTTCACACTGAAGAATGCTGATTATAAAAGGGAGTTCTTTAAATCTGCAATAATTTTCAAATCAGATTACCTGCCTAAAACTCCCAAAGGTAGTGTGCAATAGAGTCATGTATAAAGTATGAAATTGAACTAAAAACTGGGTTTTGAGAAATGTTCAGTTATATGTTCCACTGTCTTAGCATTGCCTTGCTGGACACCAGAGGAACTCAACAGAAATATCTTTATATAAGGACAACATGGAACCTGGATGAGCTTCAGGGATTTACAAGATTACAGTTGCCTTAACTGGTTCAATACCACAGCAATCCTAAAGGAATAAAGAAGTAAAGAAAACACACTGTGAAGATAAAGTTACACCTAGTGCAGTAATTGACTTACTGCAGATTGCTATGCTACTAATCACACCCAAAAGGTAGCCTTTTAGTTAGTGGGCATGTAGAACTGAAACATGAATATCTTTCCTATTATTAGAAATGAACAAACCAATGACTAGAGTGGAGCCCAAAGGTCTGCAAGTTACAAGGATCACCAAAGAAGAACTAATACTTTAAACGGGAGGTTCTTTTCCAGGGATAGATTATCCCTTTCTTTTTTCCCCACAGCAGAGGGGATGAAAACCAATGGAAGTGTCTGGATTTTGGTTCATGTACAAAGGGATTGATCATAAGTGGCATCATACTCTATTCCTTCAAGTCTCCAGAATCCCCTGTACATGATCTACGTGTGTTTGGAGCTTTGTGACACACAGGGTAGTTGAAGGGGCCAGAGTTAGAGCATTATCACTCTCTATGCCATCCTGATCCTCCATATCCATGGGAACTTACCATGACCACAACACAATCCCTTAAGTTTTCACCTCTTCATACATACATAGCCAGTGAGGAGGACATCTGAATCACTGCTGCCATTGCTGCAGTGGGGTCCATGGATAAACATAGTCAATGAGCTTCTGTGAAAAGCCCTCAGACCTTTGTGGATGTCACTGTGGGTTTCTGCTGTGAATTGTAGGACATCTGTGAATTAGGAGAGCCATTTCCTTTTCCTGTATTTGCAAAGGTATATTCTCCCTCCATCCCCTGATAAAGTGATTCTAAAGAAACTCATGAAGTTTCCAGACCCTTTCATTAGATTTTCCCATGTTGGGCATGATGTTGTGCCAGTGTATAATTTACTTCTAATTTTACTTAATTTTTGTTAGTCAATTTGTGAAGGGTAGTTTAAGCCTGGGATTCATTTTGCACTGTAGTGAAAATAGCTCCTTGATAATGGTTTTTGTTTTCCATTTACCTGTCTTATGGACAACATTTTGCCAACAGCCTATCAACTTTATTGATCCAAACATTCCAGGAAATAATTTGCTGTTGTGAATAGTCTTGGTTATTGTTTTGCATAAAATTGATTAAGCAATATTATTGCACTTTGAAGCTTATGAACAGTGACAGATTTTGAGGAGAATAATCTATTGGAGAGCTGAGAAATCTCACATGTCTTCACTTTGGCACTGCATTAGTCTAGCTCAAAATGTGTTTCACAGTTATCTTTAAAATATTATTACAAATTCAATTATTCATTTAAACATTGACAGCACTGGAAACTCAATTTCTATATTAATGCACTTAACAGACACAGCACAGGGAATGAGACATTCAGTTTTCTCACATTGCAACACCAAAGTTCTATTTAGTTTATAACATTTGCCTTGTTATAAAATTCAAGGTGCCATATGCCATAGACTCAGTCCTCCTTTAGAGGGGACCCATTATCACAGTAGTTGGAAGGAAAAGTTTATGTCCACTCATTTCTTTTTCTGTGCTGAACACTGCCAGTAAGTGCCTATTGGGATATTATTTCATGATGTGGACACCTCTCTCGCCACCGTGAATTAGATTGAAGCCATCAATGCATTTCCTATAGTGCCCCTGAAAGCCATCAGAAGATAATATTACTATCTTAGGGTCAAAAACTGCACAGATTTATCCCCACGCACTCCACACAAACCTTTGGTGTGTTTAAATCAGAACAGAATTTGGCCCTCAAAGTAGAGTTAGAACCTGTTGCCTAGGTGTGAGAACTGACAATATGATAGTGAGAAGAAATTTTAATATCCAGGTCACAGGTTCTAACTGATTCCAGGGGCTAAATCCAGTCTTTAACATTAATATCATTGCACAGTATTTTAAACTGTATATGGCTGTCATCACTACAATTCATCCTGTATTTGCTGTATGCAGAAATGTCTTTCTTTCTATACTCAAACTCTGTGTTATTTAGATGATGCAATGGAATATCCCAACAGCTTAGCATTAAAGTAATGATTTTAGAGTGCTATTCTGTATTGTTGGTTACTAAATTACTTTTTCAACTTTAGCCTGGGTGAAAACCTGGCTCAATTGAGATGTTTGATGGTCTCAGCCTAATGCCAAGACTGGCAGCATCATAAATTGGCCAGACTGGCAGCAACAGAAGAAACACTCCCATGGATGGTGAGCACTCTAATGTATAGACAGAGTTGCTTGGGAAGGTTACAGGGCACCTAAATACAACACGTCGCACTGAACAATCAAGCAGTCACTCCCTTTCTTTCACATTTAAGTTAAACAAATTCACACAAAACTGCTTGGAAAAAATATATATCTGGCTTACACAATAAAATGCTATTGCGCATTGTAATGATGCATCACATAATTGGTAAAATTTCACTGCAGAGCATTATAAGACCGGAAAGATAAAATATGCTCTTCCTTCAAATGTCAACCTATAAATACAGCATGACATTAAAATACCGGTGCTCCTGTAATCAAAGCAAATGTAGTCCAAAAAGGAAATAAAACATTTACGGCACACAGAATGTTGCTGAGTACGATTTTGAAGTCAATACCAGCAGTAAAGTGCATGATTTTAAGGAAAGCCAGTATTTTTCTGCCTTCAGGGGGAATTGAAGTAATATCTTTTTGTTACCTCTTATGAAATTAGAAACACCTTAACTGAATTTGACTATTTTTCTAAATTAAAAACCCGGTTCAAAATGTGGTTTTACTCATGTCAGTATAACATTGTCTCTTGCCTCTTTCCTCCCATTCACATCATCGCCCTCCCCCTGCCCCCTCCCCATCTCCATACATTATTTAGCATTTTATAGACCATCTGGAACTTACTCCTGAAAGAGCATAAACTTGATGACCTTCCGGCCATGCTGCAAAACCCATTTATTTGACAGGGATTTGGGGAAAAGTTAAGGTTGTGTTCCTGGGAGGGTTAAATAGGCTATTTTGTTATTTTGATTTATTGGCTGGCTGAGTTAATTCATTATTTGTATGTGACTTTTTTGATGCTGCCTGGTCAAACACTTTTACTATAAGTCTAATTATTATAATGCCTATAATTTTCTAAATTAGCATTTTATTGTTATTTAAATCTAAATAAATAATCACTGCCTTTGGACGTGAGTCACTAGTCATTAAAGTTAATGTAAAGGCTCATTGATTGCAATGGATGCTGGATCCGGTCCTTGGTCAGTTTCCCACTTCCAAGACATCATCTACACTTCCTGTGTAGCATCAACACAACTCCCTCTCTGCGCTTGGACTTAATTAACAAACAAAATAAACAACACAACAATGGAAAGTCTAATCTAAGCTATGTTCAGAGGCTTGGCTGGCCTGTAGGGCTCTTTCACACAGTCTCAGACCTCTTAGGAGTTGATAGCACTCAGTGCACCTTTGACAAGCTTAACACCTTCCCAGGCAGAGAGAATGAAGGGGGGAGGGACAGCTCAGTGGTTTGAGCATTGGCCTGCTGAACCCAGGGTTGTGAGTTCAATCCTTGAGGGGGCCATTTAGGGATGTGGAGCAAAAATTAGGGATTGGCCCTAAGGTCCCTTCCAACTCTGATATTCTATGATTCTAAGGTCAGACATGCCGTAGATAAGGAAGAGCTCTGGAAAGAGGTGTTGTGGGTGGTCTGTAGGAAGAAAAAAGACTCATGAAGGGGCCTGAGTTAGCAGGCAAGAAGGCCTTTGGGTAGGTTTGGGTTCTATTTTGAAAAACTTTGTGCAGAACTTAATAAATTCTACCACAGAAAGGGAATGTTTTGAATATCTGTGGACTTTTTAATGGGCTCTGAGCAAAAGAAAAAAACAGAGGCTGGGAGCCACAGAACCACCCACGGCCAGCATGGGGCAATACAAGAGGCATCCAATCCTTTTAGAGATTCATAGTTCAGGTTTGCTGTATAAATATCAAGTATTATTATTATTAATCTATACTTATTAATATACCTGGTGAATAGAAACCCTTCCCCCCAAAATCAAATTCAAGTAATTATACATAGGGTTGCAAAACTTTATTCTCCTACTGATCTTCCTTTTCCTTACAACTTTCACTGGTTTAAAGGGCTGATTTTAGAACTTCTATATATCCCTGAAGGCAGAAATGAGAAGTTTGAATAGACAGACACTGCTTTGTATTGTCAGGTCAAGAGCTCACAGGCATGTATGCATCCTATGGTGGAGCACACAGAGGGACATATACTCGAGGAAGAATATCTATATATCCTCGAAGGCAGGGATGAAGAGTTTGAATATGGTACAGAAGGAAATGAGATATCAATGAAGTATTAAAAGAGAAGTGTGTGTGTATGAGTTGCAGGGTGGGATATAGTCAGAGCAGTGGAATGAGAATGGAGAATTTGATTATGACATTTTACGCAGACTGACAGGGAGCAAGGTAGGCCTACAATAATGTAGCTGGAAAATTTATGGACAAAGGTTTGGCAGGAGGAGGGGCTAGAGTCTGGAAAATGTAGAGGAATAAGTACTATGATTTCTTAACAGCTTGACTGTAAAAGACAGAGAGGAGTAGAGGACAACAATAGGTTGGACAATGGGATGGATAGAGTTTGAACATATGAAGTTTCCTGATACTCTGTCAATGAAGAATTGCAATTTCTTTCTGACAGGGAGCAGTCTATGGAACCATGCACAAGGGGTGCAATCTACCAGCCCTGTGTATTCTGTGGATAGCAATTTCCAGTCACATAAAGGGTCAGCACCTCTATGCTCTACCTCTGACCCTTCTCCCATTGCACTGTACGTTCCATAGGTACTATGCTGCAACTGGCCGCACACTCTATCCCCTGCATTAACCCCTTTCCTCACAAGGAAATTAAGGAATGTGTATAGCAAGAGATTCTAAGTTAATACTGATTCTAGATTTTGGCTATAACCTAGCTGGCATACAGTACTGCACTCACTGCTGGCTGACTGGGGGTGAAGGAAAAAGTTTGGTGGATTTGAACCTGTTGTAGTTTTAAGCCAAACATAATGCCATGCCATTAAACATACTCATGCTTCTACTTTTAATAAATAATTCAGTTCAACATCCTACCACTGTTCTGATTTGCTGTCTAATAGGGAAAATTCCTGGTCCCTCTATATAGCACTGCATAGGGTTACCAGTCCACCAAGATATTGGTTATGTTACATAAGTACAAATAATTTTAAGTGGCCATAGTTCAAAGCAACAAACATACTTGAACTCTAAGTACAGTAGAAACTTAAAAAAACTTTAGGCATATGTTCCTGACGGCCCATAAATGACCAAAGCTATCAGAGTCCATAAGAAAACATGCCTCTTTCTTTGGGCCACAAAACAGCTGAGCTCTAATATTCAAATGGAACAGAAAGAGAGGATATCCTCATGTAACCTAGTATCTGCACAAAACTACTGGTCTCTGACATTCATATTAATTTACTTAGTACAAGGAGGGGAAAAAAATGTTGCTACACAGACTCAGTATGATGAAGCACACCAAAATCTAATTTGTTGTATTGAAAATGTAAATGATTGCATGTTTATTGCTGAAATAGGTGAAGGTCTTATTTGCTAATACATCTTAGGAGTAGCTGTTATTTTACTACATTTCTGAAGAAAAGAACTGCCTCCTCTGGCATAATATAGATTTTCTTTTCATCTACCAGAACTAAATATATTATTAATTACTGTACACAACTAAAAGTCAAACACACTGCATCCCTTCATTAATGTATTTATCCTTTCACACAATAAGTTGGCTGGTTCCAGTTCTTTGGCCAAACCCACTTCACCAAACTCATCGCAGTTACATCACTTCGCTACATAAATTCCCCTGTCTTCAGAAACATTTGTAAACAGAGTTCCAAGAAGTGCTTTTACTCCCATTACTAGCTTCCTGCATCTAATCTAATTTATTTTCAGACATTCATTCTAGAGAAACTCCACCAAGGATGCATTTAGTCCTTAATTATATCCAGATCTAGAAATGTACTTATTTTTACACAAAGGCCCCTTTACACCACTCTGGCAGTATAAAGCAGACTTAAAGGGGATATACAGTTTATTTCTGCCCACTCTAACATCCCTTTACATCACCAGTGCGGTGTAAAGGGGTCTTCGATTCCTAGATTCTAAGGCCAGAGTGGACCATTGTGATAATCTATTCTGACCTCATGTGCAACGCAGGCCATAGGAGTGCCCTGCATTCAGTCCTAGTTTAAATGAGAATGAGGATCCCTATTGCTAAATATAGAGAGTGCATATCTATAGGCCAGAAATCCATGTCAACTCTTTCAGTGAGCGACCCATAATCTTTAGACGCTAAATTCTGTGGGAGGAGGGACTGGCTACTGATTATAGGGGGTCTAGCACACTGAGGCCCTGATCATGGTTGGCACTAGGCACTACCATATTAAACATGACAATGTTATGTTATTATTAATTATTATTATTATTAGCAATAAAGAATACCTCTGTCTTCGGACATGCTTCTTTAGCATACCCCTTGTGGCCTGTCATGGCCCAACAGGCATATTGCATTCAGTACCCCTTGAGGGTTTTTCCGACAATTACCCAGACTACATGAGGTCAACCCCTCTTTGCTGGGTGTGGTATATTCACTCATTCTATTGAGGGTAATTTACTCGTTTAACCACTCATGTTCACACCCACTCTGGGTCCACATGAAAGTCCTGGTCAGTTTCCTCTCCTCTTCAGGAGGTCCCAGTCCTCCTCCCAGAGCTGGGTTGTACTTCAGACAGTCCCTCTGACACTCTCCTTAAGGCAACAGTCTCCTAGCTCAGCTCCTGGAGTTGTACCTTAGACCAGCTGTAGAGACTCTGGCAGCTACTCCTCCATCTGGCCCTTTTCCCAATCAGTCCTTCCACCTTCAAGTTGGGAGGGTTACGTAGGCAGACTTCCTCTGCTGCTGTCTTACCCCTGCTAACTCAGAATCCTGCATGAGCCTTCTTACTTCCAGCAGTGTCCCTATATCTGCCTACTATGAAGGAGACAGCCAGTATCTATGCTGCCCACTTCTCCCAGCTCATTCCTTATCAGATGAATGAGAAGGGCACTCTGCCCAACTCTCTTTGCAAGGCTCCAGGTCCCTGGCCCTTAAAGATACAGTAACAGAATTCCTTCAAAATTATACTTCTCCTGAGACCCCTTTCCTGTCTCCCCATGTCTCCTCAGGCTTTGTGTATCAGACCACCTAAAACTCTTAAAGGTCCATGGTATATGATTGTGAGGATTGACCAGTAGGCAGTACTGTCCTTAAGGCACACACTCGCCCAGAGAATGAAATTTATCTGTGCAGAGGGCAAGCACAAGACCAATCTATGACTTGGGCTTTTAGGACCTTGTGGCGGGGTGACTACCCCACCCTTGCCCAAAAGGGGTTAAAGCAGCCTGGGAGAGGGCTGTAAACGGTAAAAGCAGGCTGATTGGGAAAGTAGCCACAGCTGTGGCCAGCTTAAATCAGGGTCCAGCTGGCCCTTGTAAGAGGGCTGTGGGCCAGAAGCAAGAACAGTCTCTCTCTAGCTTCCTGAGAGAGAAGGACCTGGCTGCCTGGGAAGCTAAGAAGGGTATCTAGGGTGGAGCAGTGCTGGGGAGCTCCAGCCTAGCAAAGCCCCAGACTGCAGGCCTAGTGAAAGGCCTATGAAAGGGTACTGGGGCTGCAGAGGGGCAGCCTAGAGATAGGCAGAGGCAGCTAGTCCAACCCCCCCTTGCCAATTATGAGTGTTTCATAGATTGTAGTCTGCCCCAGGAAGCGGGGGCTAGATGGTGACTGGCAGTGGCCGCTGAGGCAAGGTGGGGTTAGAGGGTTGAGGGATCGCTTGGGTGGGAAGACCCAGATTATGGGTTTCTGCGGGGGAAGAACCCTGGCAAGGAGAACACCAAGGTCTGGGAGGGACATAGGTGTCAGCGGGGGTGAGACACTGGCTTGCAGAGGGTGCTCCAGGCTGGAAGAGCTAATTTCCAAGGATGACCAGCAGGAGGCACCGCACTTGCGAGACATCGCCCTGCGACGGACCTCATCCAATGCTCACTGAAGTGAGTGGAAGTCACAAGACTAAATGGATCTAAAGTGGTGCTAGTCCTCTACACATTTACGGGAACAATCTGATCTGAAATTCTGGCCTGCAGATGTGCATCTTAACAATTTGCTTCAAATCTGAACGTAGTTATGTGTGTTTATTATTTTCCTTCTTTCTCACTTGCAAAAAGAAAATGCAAATTTTATGACCCCATTGCAAAATGTTTATTAGTTATGTGAAAAATTCAGATACATATATCATCAGTTGAAGACAATTAATTATGCACCTAGTGGAGACTAGATTTTGAAACCATTCCCACTTATCACATAAATCAGTATTTGGGTGATATTTTAAAAAAAAAAGTGTTCTGAACCATTTCACTCTAAAAGTTAAGTATTCTTTTTTTTTTAACTGAAGACATATTAATTATGCTCCTTCTGAAGTATTCCTGTCTATAATTTAATTATGTGTATAGGAATCATGCTATGCATAGTGTAAATTTTCTGAAAATACGTGAATAAAAAGCACTGTGCTTTCAGAGACAGCTATTTTAAAGGGTTTTTTTTAAAGGGTAATAGAATAAAAAACAACTATGAAACAATGTAATTTTTTTTTTAAAAAAAGAATCTTTTGTTTTTATTATATGAGCATAAAATTTGTTCCTAAACACAACACCTATCTATTTCACGATTGTATAACTTTCATAAGGATAAAATTTTCTAGTCAATTTTTTTCCCTTTTGTGTGTGATTACATGGCTGACCATATCTTAGGTTGTGGTTTTCAAAGGAGTCTAGGGCCTGATCTAAACTTTAAAGTTTTACTGGTATAATTATTTTGATTAGAGGTGTGTGTGGTTTTTTTTTTTTGTTTTTTTTTTTACTGACTTAGTTATACTAGTAAAAGCCCTTCTGTGGATGGTATAAAGGTGCCTTATATAGGTTCCCCCCCTTTCCCCCTCCCCATAAAGTATCTTTTACTGATATAACTGCATCTCCACTAGGCAGCTGTCCTGCTTCAACTATGTCAGCACCGCTAAAGCAGTACAACTTTCAAACAAGACATGCTCTAAGGAAGAAGGCACCTAGCTCCCCCGACTGAAATTCAAGGCAATGTGGTTGCCCAACTACCTTCCGAGCCTTTGAAAATTTCAGAGTTCAGAACTGTGTTTACACAAGCGAATCTCAGTATATGAGACCTTGTACTAGCTTCTAGCCCTAGCTGTGTAATTCACTTATTTGCCCTAAAGTTACATTTTTCAAGGCAGGTCCCGGGGATTAAGCCACAGAGCTCCTGGGTGTGGCAGGATTTACATAGCTGAATCTCTGCACACCCTTTTGAAAATGTAACCCATTAATTTCTAAGAAAGCCTGCAATCCCTTCAGTCTGTTGGTTGATTGGTATGGTGGCAATGTGTGACACCAAAACCAAATATTTCTGATTTTAAAATATAGCTAAAAAAATTCTCTTTATTTTAGCAATAGGGAGATTAATTGGTAGAGGCCAAGATTTTAGAAAGTCTAAATCTGAGTACTTCCATTTCTGACTGTTCAACCTGAAACATCTGAAAGGGGCCTTAAACTTTTGTAAAGTTAGCTGCTTCCATGAACTTCTATTACCTCTAGAAATTGATATACCCACCATAACAGGAAAGAGGTTTTTAGCCTGAATGCTCTAACCTATGTACAATATGCACAGTTATTTCTTTGGTATAGCAACTACTTTTTAGGGCTGTTATTTTTGGAAGCAACAGGATAGAAATGCATAACTTAAGTAAGTATGGTATTGGTTAGAATTATACTGGTACTACTCTGCAGTCATTTTCTCTTTGTGGAGGTGGAGTTTAGATGAGAGAAGCAGTGACCAGATCATTCATCTCTATAGTACACCATTTATTTGGATATTATTATTATATTTAAAGAGGTTACTGCTTTTAAAACACAGGCCACTGGTGACAGGACTGATGCAGAGGCATGTTGCTATTGAGCTAAGCAGTAACAATTTATGCTATACAGTTTTTTTAATCTGAACTACTGCTAGACATCCAGACGTTTGATATTTTTCAAGTGTTTGTTTAAAATTAAATAATAATCAGAACATCCTAAATGAATATAGGGACTTAACGTTACTTGTTTTAAACATGTAAAAACACACAGAGAACGGATAAAGAGATTGGTAGGAATACTGTTATATTTACCATGTAGCAGTCATGTACTTAGTGGTTCTATTTGATCAAGTGGCCTGTTCATTAATACAGGGACATGCTATTTCCGTCTCTGCCACTGATTCACTGCATGAATCTGGACAAGTCACATAACTTTTCTGTGCCTCCATATATCCATTTGTAAAATGAGTAGAAGGAAACAAGTATGTTTCAATCTGTGAAAAGCATATTGGGATCCTGCAATCAAAGATGCCAAACAGACATGCTTCAAATAATTATGATTTTTACATATTGTCCATTACTGAAATGTATTAAACACCATTTACATTACAAAATGCTAAATATATATGTATAGCAGGAATTGATCTGGGTTTGAATTTAAAACTACCTGAATAAGGTGGGTGACAAGGGCCTCTCTTGGACATTTGAGTATACATTAAACTAAACTAAAATTTTAATAATATTCAACCTTTTGTTCCTATGAAGCATATTTCTGCACAGGCTAAAAAATCCATAAACACTAACAGCTTTCTTAGCCTTGTGTGATTTTGCAGCTGAGATTAGCCAAGTGTTGTCAACAGGTTCTGAAACATATATATAAAAAATTGAATTTATTTATATTCTCAGCTGGACCAAGAGCAGAGCTGGCATTTCAAATGTGCCATGCTGAATTCTGTGTTCTGCCTATATTTCAGAAGCATCTGAAATGAATATTTTATAACATTTGCAGAATAAAAGCTAAAATATCTCAAAATTGAATGCAAAATACAACATTTCTCCTGCATATGTAATTTCCAAGTTTTTTTTTTCATTTTTTGTATTGTTGAGTTTCATTGACTAGATGTCCTGAATGTGATATATCATGCCTGACTGAGGCTGAAAACTACTATATGCCAAAGAAAGAGTCACTATCATTTAAAACCTTTAGCAACAATACAATGTTGTTTTTAATTTCAGGGCCTAAAAAGAAGCAAACTGAAGTCAAGGGAAAGACTCCCATTGACTTTAATGGCCTTTGGATCAGGCCTTTTCACTGGTAGTTTGTTAAATTTCTCCTTCCCACACATGACTATAATAAATGTCTGGGCTTTGACTTCAATCTTAGGTACCAATCCAGCAAACACTTATGTGTGTGTTTAGCTTTATGCACTGTGAGTAGTTCCACTGGAGCGAAACACATGTATGTTTTTGCAGGATCCGCGGCATAGTTTCTTTTTACCTTTTGGACAAATATGCATGTCTGATGTGAGGAAAAACTGCATGGATTTTCACAGGTGTTAATTGCATTGAAAGTACTGAGTCTGTACTAGGTGTAAGCCTGTGCAAAGTTCAGTCCAATTGCTATGACAGAGAATTGTGTAAATCAATGGTCCCTTGGTTGCTGAGAATTTCCTAGTGTCCTCTTAAAAGTTATTCACAGTCTTGTCTGATGTGAAAGCAGATCTGACTGCCTGGTAGAGTTACCATCATGTTCTGGCCAACAATAAAGTCTGTGCAAGTAGAATCATGGACATGGAAGGTGGAATTTTGAAAAGTCAATGGGACTTGTACTCCTAAATCACTTAGGAACGTTGAAAATCTCATTCCATGTGATACATTCCAAGAATGCAGTGGAGTCTTTGTGCTACCACAAAATAAAAAATCCAACCCCACCATTTGATGTTCTAATGTTTAGAAGTCTTTCATATGGAGATAATCTTACTGTTCCAAACCTTACTTTATAAAACCTTAACTGCTCCTGAAGAACTGAATCTTAAAATTCCAGATGTGTCTTGCTTACTAGGTCACTATCCATTAAATAACTGGCAGATTTAGATCATTTTATTTAGAATATCTAAAGTGTGCAGACCATTTTATGGTCATGTGTATACTGAATACACCCTTTTTAAAAAAAAAATTACATTTGCCTTTGGATTGTATTTGGGAGAAACAGTTAATGTTCTCTATATGGCTTTGTTTGTTCCCTTTCTCCTCCTCCCTTCAGATAATATCCAAATAAGAAAAACTTGTAAAGCTGTCCTTTATAAGGATTTTTAACTTTTTTTAGATACCTCACTCTTTGGAGTTGTCCTAGATCAATACCCCTGAAAGACAGCAACTGTCCCTTCACATTGGAGAGAATTCAGACTTCAGAGTGCTTTAAATTGCATTCCCCTAGGACTTCTAGTTTGGCTTATGAGAGAAATGTTGCTGGTACTTAGGTAGGGCTGGTTAAACAGTTTCTGTGGAAAATGTTTTTTTTAATGGAAAACTGGGATTTCAAAAAACAATTCTTTATGAAAAATGTCTTTTCTTCTATTTTGATCCAGTTGCTATGCCTCACAGGAGTTGTAGTTCACTTTCCTTGTGTCCCATTCTCTTCTATAGATTCAACAGCATGACTGCCTCTCCCAGGAGGCACCATGGCAAGGGACTCATGAGGGAACACCTTGGTGCAGCGTGGGAGATGGTAGACCAGCCTACAGAAGAGAATAGGAGCACAAGGCAGCCCAGCAGCATTTCCAAATCAAAATAATTTGTTTTTTGGCCCCCAAAAATTAGGTTTTGATTTTCATCAAAATTTTCCACAGGAAAGAGCAAATTTCCCAACCAGCTCTGTGCCTGGGCTACTCAGCACATTTTTTGGCATTTTTAACTGAGAGGCCAAGGACTGAATGAGCTTTTTGGCCGACCAACTACCTGAGTTGTCCTAGAGGCAATCCTAACAAATGTGGGGCAAAGCCCTTCGTAGGGCAATCCAGTGTACTTGTGATGCTACTGCTTTGGCTTACTGGGCATGTGGATGAATAAACAAATTCAATTTCCAATACAGACAACCTGACATCTTTTTCAAAACATCACATTAACTTTTAAAGATAACGATGGAAGCTAACTAGACAGGCTCTATTGAGCCAGTTCTTCCAGAATAACTATCACATAGTTTTGTTTTCCCCAAACAAAATTTCTATAAAAAGAAAAGGAGTACTTGTGGCACTGAGCTGTAGCTCACGAAAGCTTATGCTCAAATAAATTGGTTAGTCTCTAAAGTGCCACAAGTCCTCCTTTTCTTTTTGCGAATACAGACTAACACGGCTGCTACTCTGAAACCTGTCAAAATTTCTATAGTTTCTGCTTCCAGTCTTCTGATCTTCTTCCCCACCCACCGTTCTTCCCCTATTTTAATGCTTCCATATGAAGCTTAGCTAAGGGTAATAGCTGCTTCAAACTAATGCAAAGAGCGGAGTACAACTTTGCATATCCTGTCAAGAAATCAATGATATATTAAAACACTTTTTAATTAGACCACTGTGGTCCTGAACCAGACCCAAGTTACAAAGATTAAATAATTGCTTGTGGCATTCTTGTTGTGTGCTTCACTCATAGTTAAAGGAAGATTATTGATTCTACAGCTAAGTTATGAGAACTGATGAGATCTTACTGCATGGAGAAACTCTCTTCAGTGCAACAAAACAATGAAGTTTTAGGACTCACCTATTTTGAAAGGAATGAATTATTTGAATTAAGGACTATTTTATAAGATAAAACTTGAAGAGACATCTAATAAGAAAGCAAACTCTCATTTAAATAACAATGTATTTTAAAAGACCAACGTCTTCAAACATAGAGGCCTAAAGTTAGGCACCTAAATAAAAGGGTACATGGCAGCAAATGAGGATAGACACAGGGATGGATTTTAAGTAGCAGGCCACACTTTATTAAACTTAACACGGGGGAACTACCTGTTCTATCAGCACTGTAGCTCCAATGGTTTTTTAGATATGTGCTAACTACTTGTGCTAAACGATCTGTTCCACCTTGCATTTAGCTGACTCTCGGAGTACCTTTTCCCAGACCTTAAAAGAGCTCTGTGTGGCTTGAAACCTTGTCCCTCTCACCGACAGAAGTTGTCCAATGAAAGATAATACCTCACCCAACTTGTCTCTTTCTCACCCATACTGTCACATAACAGACATTTAAAGTGGCTCCAGTATGGGTGTTACTGGGCTTCTACCATATAAACCATAACTCGGGATAGACTCTCTTCAGCATTTCCTTAGGACTCAGCTCGCTCATCCTACCAGCACCTCCCTTGTGAGTGGGACAGAAGGTGCTAACGGGGGAGATCTCACTCTGTGAAGGCCACCAAATCCCCCTCTATCTCCTGAGCACAAGACTCATCAGCAAATCGCAGCTCATTTGCTTCTGGGAGACATTCCTTTTAGCCTTTTGACCACATTGGAAACCAGCTGCAAGATATGATGAACTAATGTTGTTAGCAAGTCCTATCACTAATTACTGAATCCTTATGGTATTTAATTTAACTGATCCTCCAGAATGCTGAGAAAAAAGGCAAAAACCTCCCTAGGTCTCTGCCAATTTGGTCCCTACATGATGAAATAATTTTTTCTTGACCCTAAAACAGGCAATTGGTCAGATTGTCAGCATCTGCAAAACACAGTTCTGAAGCTATCAGGACAGGGAGGAGCTGCTGAAATGGTGCAAAATGAGACTCTGTATGGCCTGGGCTAGGATTTAAATTAATGAAGGGGGAGGACAAGGGGCCAATCAGTTCCCTTCCTGCCACAGCTGGCCAATGAGTGGCTAGAGACTCTGGAGGGGATGTGCCACATCTGCATCCCCCACTGTGCATGCTCCTCTCCCAGTTCAATTCCACCATTGAGGAAGGTGGTGGGATTTTCCAAGCTATTAACCGTTCCCAGCTCATTTTCCTAATTACAAATTTAGGAGTAAAATTCTCAAAAGTGCCTATCTGTCATAGGAACTGCTGAAAGTCAGTGGGACATAGGCTCTTAAATCACTCAGGCACTTTTGAAAATTGTATCCTTAAGTGCCTAATTTTAGACATCAACAGTTAAAAATTTTGGCCAAAGTTTTGCACCCAGATCTTGACCTGGTATAAATTGGCATAGCTCCATTGAAAAATCAATAGAACTATGTTGATTTACACCAGTTGAGGATCTGGCCCTGAAAGTTCAGTATATTTGACACTGCATTTCATTTTATTATTATAAAAATAATCAATAATAACTGCTTTTTCTTGATAACAAGCAGTGTGGGCTAGTGGAAAATGGCATGCTTTAATAATGCCAGCAAACAAAAACAATACTTAGAACTTCAGTAGCATCTTCATCCAAGTATATGTAAATTTTATTAATAATAGATTTATTTTGAACAAAGCGTTTTCAACATATCACAGGGTCTCAAAACATGAAATGAAAAAAAGATTTGATGTACAAATTACTGCAGCACTTCATTTGGCAAACTTTTGGTCTCCTTGCAAAGTTAAAAGGAAATAAACAGAATGCTCACTGAAACCTAATACACTAATTATGGCCAGATTTTTAAAGGTACTTATGTTTCAATGAGAGTTAGGTGCCTAGGTGCTTTTGAAAATCCCACTAAACACCAACCTGCATCTTTAGGTGCCTACCTACCTAAAACAAAGAGGAAAAGTATAGCAGTCTGGCAGACTTTTAGACCCAATATAGGAATGCAAGGCTCTTTTGCAGAGTCACCCTCGGCTCAGGTGCTTATACCCTGCATTAAGATACACAGTAGTTACTGCTCAGTCATGGTTGGGAAAAGGTCCAATTAGTTTTGACTAGGGAATAAATGGAATGGGAGTCTCTCCTTGGGCTACAGAGCTAGGATAGAGGAGGGCCTTGAGGGAAACCTTAGGCCTCTCTACACTACAAAGATCAACTGATGCAAGTTACATCAGCATACCACTGCCGAAGTCTGTACATCACTTGGTTGCATGCACTTGGCTGCTTGCATCAGCATGCTTGCTCCTCACCAGGAGCACTTGCTTCAATGTAAAGTGCAGTGCACTATGGGTAGGTATCCAGTGTCCATCCAGTGCCTTTTGGGACATTTTTGCAGTGCTTTGTCAGGTACTAGTGACTCACCAGGGTTTTCTGGGAGCAAAGGTTCCCACCAAGTTCCCACCAAGCCACTTTCTACATCCCATAATATATTCCACATGCCATAATTTTTGCACTATTTTAAAAAATTCCCACAGTCCTGTACAGCACAATTCAGTCTCTTCCACCTCTCTGGCATAAGCTTGGAGCCTTCAGAGCACAATCCACATGTGCATTGCTAATATAGGATGCCTGATTCTCCAGTATTTGCACAGCTTGAGGGAGTATTGCTACAATTGGGATTGAAATGAGAAGGTTTTGAAAATTGCTGAGCACAATAACTGGGTGCTCATGGTGACAATGAAAAATTGCCAGCCAATCTTCAGAAAGAAAATTAAGCTGTGTTTTATGTTGCACTGCTGCTGTGAATTATCAGTAAAGCCTAACCCTGGGGGTGAGGGTGAGTTTAGACACTGACTTACAATCTGGGATAGGGACTCAGCCCATTCACAAAGAGGTTATCGGAAAGGAAAATATTTTTAAAATAAATTCAGTCCTTAAAAGCAGATCTTAAGAGCAAACATATGAAGAATAGTGGAGGAAAGAAAGAATCACGTGGATGTTTTTAAACGCTGAACTATGAAATGGATAAAAATCATGCTATTTGTTACTGTGGAAAGTAACTAAACAATGCTTACTGTAGTTAAACATACAAAAAGAGGTTTAACGTGTTAGCAATGAATATATGTAGATTCCAAGGCCAGAAAGGATCACTGTGATCATCTAGTACAGCACTTCTCAAGCTATCTGATGTGGGGGACCCGCATTTTTTTTTCCAATGTGCACGCAGACCGGCAGCCAATGGCTCGCGGACCGGCACCGGTCCGTGGACCACCACTTTGAGTAGCACTGATCTAGTATGACCGCCTGCATAACACAGGCCATAGAATGTCCCCAAAATGATTTCTTTGAACAAGAGCATATCTTTTGAAAAACACATATGCAAAAATCCAAATAATTTTTGTATTAAAACATTTTAAAGAGTTGTGTTTAAAATTAAGAGTTAAAGTTATGTGATATGGTTAGAAAACAGTAATACACATTCTCAAGTTCAGAAGATGACATATACAACTATTTTTTTTATTTCCAGAACATGAAAGGCTAGGTCATTCATACATTTGTATAAATACATCATTTGGCAACTGACTATCTGCACGCATGCACCTATGAATCTGTCTTGCCGCAAATATAATCTTTGTATTTTCTCACAGCATGAAATCCTTTGCATGGTGTTAAAACACTGTTGAAATGCAAAAGCACAGTTAGTGGATGATGTCAACAGGCTTCTTGCTGCTCTGAGATGACAGATGGGTATGGAAGAGTGGGGGTTTTTTTTGGTAAAATTAAGATTAATAAACTGAATTCACGCACAGCTGTGTAGAAGTTACAGCCCATACTATCAGATTCAATAGTGTCCTTTTATGATGATTAAATATGCTTTCCTATGTATCAAGAACGACGGTAAGCAAATTTTTTTCTGACAAATATTAAGGTCAGTTCTCTACTCCTCCTTTTTGGTGACAAAAAGGTGAAGAGAGAGGGAGTGAAGCCCATGGGAGCTATGCAGAGCTGAGCATGTATGTAAATATGCCTACTGATGTAGTCTACAGTCTTAGAAGCCTAATTTTAGGCTCCCATTTTTTTAAATGGCTATACATGGAAAATATAGTCTTGTGGTTAAAATCACAAGCGGCCAGGTCCTCTGTTCTGCATTCTCTTCCAAGATCTGCCAGGGACCTCCTATATGACCTCAGGTAAATCATCTGGGGTGGATTTACAAAATCTCAATTAATTGCAAAAGGAATTAGGGATTCTTCTGAAAATCCCAGAATTAAACTTTTTTTGGTGAAATCCTGGCCCCATTGAAATAATTCGCTGTCGACTTCAATAAGGCCAGGATTTCACCCTTTGTGACTGAATTTAATAGAGATATGCTTTGCTCTCAGGAGTTTAAGTATGACCTAGAGTTCTATAGTATACATATAGTTCTCTATTAAAGTCTGTGAAATGATTTTAAAAATCCATAGAAAGATCTTGATTATTTTAACAGAGAATTAATGAATAATAAATAATAATAAAAATATCATGAAGATATTATACAAACACCTTATTTTTCATTGTATATTTTTATAAAAAAACAAAATTTAAATGTAAAGCCTCACAGCGTGAACTTATTAACTGATTAGCATATTTTATAAATCAAAATAAATAAATATATATGCTGAATCACATGCTAAGAGTTATGACGACATTCCTATTTTTTCCTTTAAAAGAAGCAGAGTAATTCGCGGAACGAACTACTTTATGTACATTACTTTATTTCCAGAATCTCAAAACTAAAACTATTTTACTGCCCTGCTAAATGAAGATAATGGATATTAAACTATACTGAATTAAAATGATACCTACTTTACACATAACAACACTGTAGTGTATTTTTACCAATCCTGAATTGTAAAAATTCTGCCACATATACATAGTCTGAAACATTAAAATGTATGTACCATCATCAATCATTAAAAGGGAATCAGATCTAGGATTTGACTATGTATTTTGTGAATTAAAAATTCAAACCATAGTGAGCACAGTAGTTTAAAATAATAATTACATGAATTCCAATTAAGCGTTACACAATAATTACAGTAAGTGCTATTAGCAAATTCAAAATACAACTTCAATTTTAATTATCATGAAACAGTTCAATAAGCATGTGCATCTGAACATCAGCAGGTGGAAGAACAATTACAGGTGCTTGCATATTAGAAAAAAAAACAAACGCACTCAACTTTATTCTCATCTTCGTCTTATCAGGCTGCTGTATTGTATGGCAACTTCTTTACTTTACAGTGGCCCTGAAGGATGATTGTGATACAAACTTTAGGAAACAATGTACTATGCCAAAAATAATCAGAGCTGTAAAAATCTATATTTTGTATGTAAGGGTGGGGTAGGGGTGAGACTTTATATATATGAATCTCTCCCTAACCTGAACAGATTTTTTTATCACATTTATGTATCAAAAATCAGCAGTCTGGTGCCAAAAGGTATGTTTACATGTTGTAAAAAACGGTCTTGGAACAGACTGACAACACTACAAATATTTTCCAGAAATAGCTACAATTTTTGTAGATGTTTTTACAACAGGTACCGTACAATTACAACACACCTTCTGTTTGACTGAGGTCCATAGTTTGGATACATAGTCCACTACCATAGTTCCCTTGAATATAACAATTTAGAAGTGGTAACTCAGTCCTGACTCATTGGAAGGCATACCATCCGCCTCATCATCATCACCACAAGTTCTCAGGGATATGACTGGCTGTAAGTCAAACCCATATATACCCCCAGTTATAAGCCAAAACAACAATCCTTTTCTTTCCAAATCGCCACTTGAACATACCCAGAATCTATCCTCTGGTGTCATACCACTTCACACAACCTCTGGCACTACAACATCCCATACAACTTGTTGTGTTACCTGTGAAATTTTCTTTCATTTCAGTCCATTTGGGTTTGCCCTCCCACCACCCAGCAATTTTTATTTTATTTTCAGATAGCTCATTCACAACCTCAGTGGAAACCACAGTGTTTTTTTCATGATGAAATCATGAATTTCAAATGGTTTGCACACAACACCATATCTAAGCTCAGGTTTCCCCAAAAGACTTGCAAATCTGAGTGAACCTTTCAACAAGTCTATTATATTATGAGTTAAAGGTTTGTAATCAAATTTGCTTTCATTGCAAATATTTTGCAGATATCTGATTCCACACACTTTTGCTGATAAAGACCTTTGGCTATCACAATGTTACAATTCTTTGGGTCCAAATCAGACCTCTGTTGAAAGGGTTAGAAGCAGATTAAGTACTAACAAAATCCTGAAACAGGACTGAATCGATATTTGTTGACTGTATAGTGACATTTTTGTTGGATTAAAAAAATACACCTTTAGGGCAGTGGCTTTTCCTTTTTTTTTTTTTTTTTTTTTTGCTTTTTCTAAAATAGACTTACAGAAACACCTAATGCCATTGCCTTCTTTGTAAATTTCAAAGAATACCTACCACACAGTTAAAACAAAACAGCAAGAACCCTTTTCCAAAGCCTCAGGTTAAATGTTGGTTACAGAGCTTCATTTATTCAGGTAGCCAATCTTAAGGAATATTTCACCATTTAAAAAAATACTAATTAAAGGGGGAAAATACCCCCGTGGACTGATTTTCAGGGGTGCTGAGCATGCACAGTTCTATCTGAAGTCAATGGGAGAAATGAATGCCATGTACTTCTAAAAATCAGGCCATATTCATGTATGGGTAGCCTTTAGGGGGCCTTGAGAAAGAGGTGGTGCATAAGCTGCATCTCACTTGAGGAGCAGCCCTGGGAGGCATTGTTACTCAGAGACCCTTCTGAGTCACAATGTATCTCTTGCTTCCTCCTTGCTTAGTGTTGAGGAGTAAAGTGACCTTGACAGCAGAGGTGTAACCCAAGGCGCTGCCCATTTCCTGCCAGATCTCATCCACCTGCTCTGGGGATGGAGTTGGGGGAGCACAGCACCCAGTTACTCCTAAGTGCCTGGACAAAAGGTCCAATTAGCCCATGAAGGTGCATGAGGGGATGGGAGAGTTCTTATTCCTGTGTTGGATGCATAATCCAAGTCACACTCTAGCCTTTAGTTAAATGTCTTCCCTCATTTTAAACAAACACTCTACAGTAAATTTAGTAGCTAAAGTAAAAGTGGTTGTATTTGAGCAAAAAGCTTCTACCCACTTTAGTGCCACTCTCCTTTGTATGATTATCACACGTCTCAAAATCGGGGCTTCTATAGTAGCAGTGTAGCATGGAAAAGCTCAGAGACCCGTGGTTCAAAAAAGAGTCATCTGACTGCTAAAACAGATGGCTGTCCACTTGTGAATACCATCCAGAGGGATTAAATAGACTTCCTGACATCAGCTGTGCCTCATGTAGTTGTAAAAAATAAATAATATGCAAGAGAGCTTTTATACCCTGCACACAGCTCTTCAGAATCTAGGTGATACATTATTAATAGAGACTCCAGATTCTGAAGGTTTTTCTTGGCTGTTGGTTGCATTCCAGTAAAATCGCAGGAGACAGAAAGGACTGACATTATTAGAATGATGAAATGAGCAAGCCAACTTCTAGGTTTGTTTCATGGAGCACAGGACAGAATAAAATGTCAATGTTACATGCATATTCACAGAAAAGATGCAGCAGCAACCACCTTTAACCTGAGCTCAGGCCTCTCCAGGGAAAAACTAAAAATAAGTACTCTGCCAGCAGCATACGCAGGTTTCAGAAGGTACTTCTGCAAGCTTAAGAAACAGGCAACATTCCTCTCTTTAGCTCCATTATTTGTGGAGATCAAGAAAGGCTACAAGATGGTGCTAGGGAAGGGAGTTCAGCAGATTTGTAAATGTTTGTCTAAGCATGTTGGCAATCCACTTTGATTTGTGTGTACCAGTCTTATACAGTTGCGTGTGTGAAGTGAATAGCCCTGGTGAGTATGTGTAGGAGGGAGGACAATGATAAGGTCAAGAAGAATCTAGAGGGTGATGTATTTAAATGTACTGAAGAGAGGAGAGTAACTTATCTTTACCATGATGAGATTAATAGGGCTGGTCTTCAGCTTTCAAAGACCTCTCCCCACTCCCACCTTCTACCAGGAGCTAAGAGTTAGATGCAATCAGGTTGACAGCAGAGGTGGGAGAATAAGATTTTTCAGTTCACTGATCATTTTAAAAAAATCATGTCAGACTGAAAACAAAAGCTATTGGTAAATAAAAATGTAGAAAAAAATTCACTTCTGTCTAATGAAACGTTCTGTTTTGACAAAATCAATAATTTTGACCATTTTAAAATGCTTTTTAATTTAAAAAATGTTAAGGGAAATTTTGAAGCCAACTCATTTCCATACTAAAAAATTGAAAACTTTCATTTAAAAAATGCTAAGCATTCTTTTTTTTTAAATCATTTTTAGGATTTTTTTTCAAAGCAAACAATTTGGTGTACCCAGCATGAACTCATGAAACATTTTGGTGTCACCAAATCTACATTTTTTTGCCAAAATAAATTTTGTGCGAAAAATGTTGCCCAGCTCTAGTAGATAGCATTGAAAATGATAGCGTGTATGTGTATACTGGCTCCAGCACACAGGGGCCTCATAACTGACCTCAGGAGGAGTCCCAGGAAGAATTCCCAGGTGGCACAGAACTACTACTTCTCTCTCTGGGGTAGAAGCCTTGTCTAGAGAAGTGGTGGCATGGCCAGAGCACTGCTGCAGTCTGGTTGCTGAAATAGCCTTTACAGCCAAAGACAGCTGAACAGTTTAGAGCAGCCTGGGTTCTGCTCTAAGTTATGCCAGAGGCTGTACCAGCTCCAGGATCAAGAGAATGCAAAAGATTTCATGAAGCCACCTGTACTTTCCCACCTCAGGTTCTGACTAAGCGAGATCTGAGTATGCAGCACAATATGTTACATATATTGCAGAATTTTTCTTTACATTCTGCTCACTTACAAGAAATATCTCTGATACTCTTTGTCATTCAAGAAATTGGCATGGATGACAATTTACATTTTATACAACTAAAGGTATCTGAAACCTGAAACTTCTAGTGAAGAAATCCCTCCTTCTTCATCATTGTTCAACTGAAGATAGCTCACATATTTTAGCTAGCCCTTCAGCGAGCTGGCTTAGCGGCTGAATTTCTTAGCAGATTGATTTGGGGCAGCATCCGTATTCAAAGGACACCTAGCAGGGTTCAGTTTTACCCATGAAGTCCTAGGAATTTCTGAACCAATGACAGAAGTGTTGCCCCGACTTGTCCTGGTCTCTCCAATTCACATTTTATTACTCCAGCTTTTGTTTATCTCATTTTATGAGCACTCCAACATATATGATGTCTTATTTTTCAATTTAATGTGGCCAATTTATTTTCATCAATGTGCATTAGCCTCTACCATGTGTAGGGCAGGTTAATGCTTTACAAAGTAATAGCATCAGCTCTTTTGATTTCCACTTTACCACTCAGTTATATATTTCACTATCCTGTTTCCTTTCTGAATACGGTCATGCCCTGCAATGATAGTTTCAAAGATTTTTCCCACAATAAACCATGAAAGCTAAATCCTTTTTCTTGACCTCAGTACTTCAGGGCTCTTTAGTTTATTACATGCTCCCTATTTTTAGAGTTGTGTAATTTAAGAGGTTCTTATCGAGATATTTTTATCAGTTTTAAAATGTTGTTTACTACTGGACCTGATTCTTGGTTACATAAATTTCCCAAGTGTAAATGAAAATCAGACCTATTGTTTAAAATAACTCTGCAATGTAAGCTTGAAAACTATGGAGAGAGAGACTATGTGATTGTTTCCATTCCATTTCCATGTATGCTAATTTATTTTTGTAGGATTGCTATTATGAATTGAACACAGCTTTGGAGTCAGGACTCCTGAGACCTATTCCTGATTTTACCACTGATTTGCATTGTGACTTTGGGCTTGTGCTTCAGTTTACCCACGGGGAAAATGGAAATAAGTACAGGGTGTGGGAAGTTTTATTAATTAACAGATACAATTAAGTGATATTGTAAAGTGCTTTGCTATTCTTGCATAGCAAATGATATACACGTGTGAACTGACACATTCATGTTGGCATCAATTTAAACCAAGATAAAAAATGTAACAAAACATTATTTTTACAAGAAATATAAAGAACTACATGGGCATGGTAAACACATGTTAAAAAAAAGTGATGTTTACATTTAGGGAGAAAGGCTGTTTTGTGGAAAATCCACCACGTGATCAAAAAATGGCTTGAAGTGTCACTAATTCCACAATAAAAAACAGAGTGGGTGAAATTCACTTCATTTAAAGATGGATTGGTGGAGAGAAATCAAGTCTTATCTTCCTATCTGCAGCCATATTGCAGGGTTGCAGTATTACTCCCCAGGTCAAGTAATATACTACCAGCTCATAGTCTGTGGGCTTATGGGATGTGCTTTCTCTCTTCATCACTTACACATGGTATCATGGCCATGAATTGAGTAACACCTCTTTTGGGCAATTGGAAGCAAAAGGAGGGGCAGCTCTTGGCATTCTTTTTCCAGTGAACACTTTGAGCATTAGCGTTGCATCATTTGGAGTCAACTCTTTTTCCATTAAACATAATGTGAGTTTTGACAATGCTTTTCAATGAGAGCATGATTGAGTGCATAGAGAATCACCTGAGGAGTAAAGTGTTGGTAATTGTACAATTACATGCCTTGTATAGACCCTATACACTATTAAAGATACCCGTTGATGCCTCTTCATTACAGAATCAGATTTTCCTCTATCCCATGCATACTCAGTGTTATCTAATTTTTACAACTGTAACTTACCTACATTAGAAATGCTGACTCATGAAACCCATGGTACAGACATTTATTTATACCAAAGAAATCAATCCCAGATCTTTTATAGCTTCCTCCACTATTATATTTTCTGGTATCTAATTCATTTTGGATCTTCATGCTATGTTGTATTATACATTTGAGCCTCAGGAAATTGAGAAGTATGATAGCAAACTTAAATAATATTAGCAGATGCAAATATGCATTGGGACAAGTGAGTAAGAATTAACTGTAGGTAAATCTCCCTTTTATTTGAAGGTTCACTGAAGCACTCAAAAGTTTGAATTCAAACCTAAACCATCCAATGGAAGTCTGTGGAAATGAATAAATATTTATTGAATGAATCTTATAATAGTTTTTTTTCAAACCAGAGAGATTTAGTGGTTTGGGTCTGGTTCACGTTTTGGGCTTGTTTATGTCATATTTAGAGATGAGTGAATAATGTAATAATAATCTAATTAATTTAGCCTCTTTCTCTGCCCATGGGTGGTCCACAAGCAAATCTCAATTTCCTCATATTTATTTTTGTTCTTGTTCCATTTTTGAACATTCTGGATTAATGGCAACAGTTTTCTGAAAATATTAAATAACTGATATAAAAATACCTGAGATATGGTTAGCTAATTATGGTTGTTCTGAGGAACATAAGAACGGTCTTACTGGGTCGGACCAAAGGTCCATCTAGTCCAGTATCCTGTCTTCCAACAGTGGCCAATAGAAGGTGCCCCAGAGGGAATGAACAGAACAGCTAATCATCAAGTGATCCATCCCGTCGCTCATTCTCAGCTTCTGGCAAACAGAGGCTAGGGACACCATCTCTGCCCATCCTAGCTGATAGCCATTTATGGGCCTATCCGCCATGAATTTATCTAGTTCTTTTTTGAACCCTGTTATAGCCTTGGCTTTCACAACAACCTCTGGCAAGGAGTTCCACAGGTTGACTGTGCGTTGTATGAAAAAAATACTTCCTTTTGTTTGTTTTAAACCTGCTGCCTATTAATTTCATTTGGTGACCCCTAGTTCTTGTGTTATGAGAAGGAGTAAATAACACTTCCATATTTACTTTCTCCACACCTGTCATGATTTTATAGACCTCTATCATATCCTCCATTAGTTGTTTCTTTTCCAAGCTGAAAAGTCCCAGTCTTATTACTCTCTCCTCATATGGCCGCTGGTCCATACCCCTGATCATTTTTGTCGCCCTTTTTCTGAATCTTTTTCAATTCTAATATATCTTTTTTGAGATGGGGCGACCACATCCGCACACAGTATTCAAGGTGTGGGCGTACCATGGATTTATACAGAGGCAATATGATATTTTCTGTCTTATTCTCTATCCCTTTCTTAATGATTCCCAACATTCTGTTCGCTTTTTTGACTGCCACTGCACATTGAGTGAATGTTTTCACAGAACTATCCATAATGACTCCAAGATTTCTTTCTTGAGTGGTAACAGCTAATTAAGGCCCCATCATTTTATATGTATAGTTGGGATAATGTTTTCCAATGTGCATTACTTTGCATTTACCAACATTGAATTTCATCTGCCATTTTGGTGCCCAGTCACCCAGTTTTGAGAGATCCTTTTGCAGTCTGCCTGGGACTTAACTATTTTGAGTAGCTTTGTATCATCTGCAAATTTTGCTACCTTACTGTTTACCCCTTTTTCCAGATCATTTATGAATATGTTGAATAGGACTGGTTCCAGTACAGACCCCTGGGGAACATCACTATTTACCTCTCTCCATTCTGAAAACTGACCATTTATTTCTACCCTTTGTTTTCTGTCTTTTAACCAGTTACCAATCCATGACAGGATCTTCTCTCTAGGATCACAGAATCATAGAATATCAGGGTTGGAAGGGACCTCAGGAGGTCATCTAGTCCAACCCCCTGCTCAAAGCAGGAACAATCCCCAACTAAATCATCCCAGCCAGGGCTTTGTCAAGCCTGACCTTAAAAACTTCTAAGGAAGGAGATTCCACCACCTCCCTAGGTAACGCATTCCAGTGTTTCACCATTCTCCTAGTGAAAAAGTTTTTCCTCTTATCCCATGACTGCTTACTTTGCTTAAGAGGAGTCACTTTTCCCCCTCATTCCTGATTGGATGAGTGTATGCAAGTATTTCTGGCATGCAAATTTAAATGTCAGTTTCCTCAGGTAACTCCTGAACTTTTTTTTCCCCTGTGAACATCAATACCTCTAAAGCTTCATCTTTTGAAAGTTTTCAAAAAGAAAACACAACAAGATTGTCGGTTGGGCTAAGGCAAACCCAATTTTTATTATTATTTAATTATTCACCCAGCTCTAATTTTATCTAGTTTGACTATCCTTACTAAGATTAGCAGGGATGCTATAATTCAGGTTTCACATTGTTTTGACATGATATCAAGTAAAACTTGAGGTTTTTTTCTTCCCGTATTTGTTCTTGATATTTTTAAACAAAGCAAAAATGAAAGGAGTAGAATTAATATAAAGGAAAAGGTTTGTATGAACTGCTGGGAAGCAAAAGTGCTGCATTCCTCATGTCTCTTGACTTGAGCCACCAGTATACCTATCAATATATTATCTATCCTTAGGTCTTCTCCCTCTCCTCTATTAATATAAAAGGCCTTACATGCAAATGTAAGATAATATGACAGGTTTGCATCATCATAGCTGAAGAATGAGTGGGAATTTGGGGATGAATGCTGTGATAGGTGACTACAAAAAGATGTCTTAGGGCTTGATCCAGAGTCCACTGAAGTCAGTAGAGTTCTTTCTACTGACTTCATCAGCTCTGGATCGGACCCTTCAAATTAAGACCCTCATTTGTTTTCACTCCCATCATTCAAAGAACATCAAATTTAAGATTTTCAAACTTGTGGTATAAAAAATGCTTAGAGATCATTATCAAACATGGCAAGGGTCACCCTTGGAGGATTATTTTTGCCCAAGTTATGGGTGATTGAAATAGGGGTGTCTGTTTTAGACATCTCAACAACCTACACACATTCATATACATACTGTCTCCTTTGGGACAACGAAACAAGAACTGCATTTAATAACCAATTGACTTTGTTTACTTGGTTTTGCAGCTTTTCCAAATAACAAGAACAGAGCAGCTATGGAAACAAATCAGAAGAGCTCCAAAATCTTTATTAATAAAGCTGCTGGAGCCATGCAGTGAAGACACAGGAAGCAGATGCAAATGTGCTAAGAAAATTATTTCCATCAGCCTACACTCTTTGAAAGCAATTGCAAAGTTTCCATTGGAAGAAAAGTAATTTTCATGACGCAAGTTAGAGTAGTGCTCATCTGCTATATTATAAACCACAGTCACTTTAAATGCCATATTTCCACATTTATTAAACCACAACTAAGTGAAATCATGCTGCTACTGTATTATGTAGTTTTTTAAAGCAATATCATTACCTAATAATTTTGAGAGAGCTTTATTTTTCAAACCAGAGAGAGAAACAAAGATGCATTACCTTGAATTGCAACGATAGCTTGGCTACACTATGCCTGACCATGACGGAGGGGGGTGGAGGGCGGGGAGGAAGAAAACTGTAGTAAGCTAAGATCAAAGATTATGATGGAAATTCATATATAGACAAACACAGTTCTGATGTTGCCATTTCTTATGTTTATTGAAAAAATCTAAAGCAGACCAGATATGTAACCTTTCACTCCTATTTCAAGATGTATACGTTGTCCTAATAGCAAATATAAGCTTCAGCAGCAGCAAAAAGCTAGCAATCAATTGCCCATGACTGTCAGTCATTTGAAGGTCATTATAATGTTCTTGTACCCCGAACCATTCCAACCTATAAGAAAACAACTTTTCTCTATTTTTCAATCCTTCTCCAGTATTGAAAAGGGGGGTTTCCTTGTCTCCTGACACTAATTTGATAAGAGCTAATGGACATTCAGCCAATGTCTATCTGAGTCATTGTGAGACTCACCTGGGATAATAGTCTCTGGTGGTTTCAATTCAATCAGTTTCTGCACTCAGAAACACCCCCAAGCCTGGTAATATTTCTGTACTTTTCCTGAGAAAGTTGTCCCTACTGTAGATTCGATATATATGACTTTATCAAGTAGTGCTAATTAACAAAATACAGTACTGGTTGAGTACTTACATCCACTTCTACTTTTGAGGAAAAATGATTATGGAGGATGCAGTGGATCATTTGAGGAAATGATCATGAGAGAGCTTCTCTAAGTTACATCTGAAGTTGGGGATTACTGGGACATATAATACTTAGGGGCTGGGAGGGATGTTGAGCTACTTCATTGGCTCTACAACACCAATGAACTCCCTTTACGCAAGGGACTTTGTACCATAGGAGGAATGTAGAGAAGCTGGAATGGACCAGGAAATCAAGCCCTACACTCTGATTAACAAAAATGCAAATCAGACTATAAAATTAGCATCTTCTTTGACAAGTATCAGCCGTGTTAGTCTGTACCCACAAAAACAACAAGGAGTCTGGTGGCGCCTTAAAGACTAACAGATTTATTTGGGCATAAGCTTTCGTGGGTAAAAAAACCACTTCTTCAGATCTTCTTTGACTTTACTTGTGTGCATTTTCTTAGCATTCAGACAAGGCCATTTGAGTTGCTAGTTATTTTAGTGGTCTTTTGTTATTCACTCAGATCCTTGGTTAACTGCCAGAATGCTCCCAGATTTTCTAGGGTGTGCATGAACTTTTAGCTGTGTCTGAGTGAGTAGAATAAGACAGTGTTTTGTGGTGTGTATAGATGCAGGGGTAGATCCCTGATTTTAGCAATGGTGAATGCAAATTAGACACTCACAGAATTGCATGCACACTTTTGAAAATGTGGTGCCTTAAGGTCAGACACTGCATTGTTCCTGTGTGTGTGTGTGTGTGTGTGTGTGTTTTAACCTACTAACTGAATAGCATTGTAGAATCCATACTGATGCCCAGTTTGTGGAAATCCTGGAAAAAATGCATTTCTTTTTGTTAATACATGATAGTTAGCTTTCAGCAGACTATGCCAATTGGCCTATGCAGCACCAGAAACACATGGTGACAGATGAAGGCAGTGGTGGTGGCTCAGAATCATTAGGTAAATAATTTAAAAGGCCATAATATCACCTGCTAGACAACATGCCATGAGAGTACACTGGAATCACATGTAATACCATTTTCAAGCAGCAGAGGCACAACTGGATATCTGATAAACATCTTTACAGCCATACTGGTATCTCTTTGAGGATTTGTCTACAATAGACTTTTTTTTCCTGGAGTTGATTGATTGCTAATTATTTCAAGGTATTTAACACATTTGTAAAGGGCAGTGTTGACACTCCTAGGGTAAAGCACACACAATTGTAGCCTGGAACAAGTGTTTGGGAAACATCCACACAAGCCATAACAAAAGTCTAGAAGTAAAAAAAGGGCTTGTGCAGTCATCCCCTAAACTGCATTTTTAGTTATAAAAGCCAATTTGAATGTTCAGTATACATCTAAACAGGTTTTTGTAATTGAAAATGGGGGTTAAACAATTTAAAAGTGTACTTAAGGCTAGTTGCAGCCACTACCTTGGATATACTCCTAAGCAGTGAGCTCTTTCCACCACTTTGAAGCTTTTGAATTACCAAAGCCTACTTGAACACAGCCAAGTTTCAAACAGGTTTTTGTAATTCAAAACAAAGATTTATATAACGTTCAATGGTGGTTGTGGAAATTTACTTATCAGAAGGAGTAAATCCAAGATGGCAATCAGGAACATGTGTGACAGAATTTCAGTCATTGGCAAGATTCAAAAAATCCCTGAGGGCTTTTCAGTCATGCGTGCAAATTAGTGAGGTTCTACTGCAATATATATTAGTATTAAATAAAAAAAGTGCTATCTTGTACTCTTTTCCTTCCTGCTCAATTCACCTGCAAACCACAATTCTGCCTATCCAGCTATCTATAAACATACTGGTGAAATTATGACATTACAGGTAGCTTCCTTTCCTCTTACGTCCACTTTCCATCTCTCCACTTTTCCTCTGCTATGGACAGATCAACCTTAGGAGACTGGAGGACACTAGCTATCAGTACCCATTCCTCTTATTCTTCCCTTAACCCTCTTATTCTTTATTCTCTCATGATGCACACACAATTCGAGCAATGCCTCAGCTTATTTGCATACTGCACTCCTGCTCGCTGAAATTCAATGACTGGGTGTATGTGGGAGGTGAGTTGTACAGCAAGGCACTTAGGCTGTGGTTATATATCAGATTGATGTATAATGTGTTTGCATATATTTATAAAATACATGTATTATTAACACAAGGGACTGAAACAGTGCTATATGTTTTGGTATATTGGGTAACTACATATTCCAACATTAAAACAGGGTTTTCCTCTGAACAGATTGTAGTTTGTGAGAACTTCTCTGAGAATTTATATTAGAATAGGTTTCCTTACACATATTGTAGAAATATACACTCACACATATATTTATAGTACACATATATCCATACATAAATATAGAACTAATGAAATAATTTATATTTGGAGAAAAACATGACATTCTTTAACCAATAACCATAGCTTTTGTTGCAATTATGGTCTATAGTTTACAAATACATAGAAATGCAGAATGAAAAACACTTGCCCCACTTACAAAACTGGGGGATCTATATAGGCTTTGCAGGCCCCAGAATCTGGGACAGGCCGGCTGTTGATTATTTTAACAGATGCAGAAAGTACTCCAGAATCATCAAACTAATAATTGCTCTTTACAATTAAATATGAAAAACAATAAAAAATAAAACGTATCTGCACTAGAGGTATATGGAGAAGCCCAAAGAAACCTGTGTCGAGTTGGCATTTTTAGAATATACTAAAGGGAGAAAAGCCAGCAAAAGCCAATAGTTTAGCAGAGAAATCCAATACATCCCTGAGTTTATTTAAACTGCTTATGAATTCCAAAGCTTGAGTAAATAGCCACCGATAAATATAAAGCAGCAGCAGTTAGGAAGCTGCTCCTATGACCTACTGCAAAGATCAACATTATAATATGGTTCAAAGATAATCCACATAGTGGTAAACAGTGTAGATTTACTCATTGCTTGTGAGACAGTCATCAGAGCTAAAACTCTTACTTGAATGCTCCTTATACCAAGATGTGCATATGAGGAGGGATTGAAAAGATTAGGATATTTAGTTTAGAGAAGAGACAAATAAGAGATGACACAATAGAGGCATATAAAAATGAATGGTACAGAGAAGGTCAATCTCATGCTCCTCTTTACCCTTTCATGTAGTGCAGCAATGATAGGACTTCTAATGACTGTTCCATAATAAGAAAAAAAGCAAAACCCAAGCATTCATTATAATTATTTCTGGTAACACGAAGGTGTGGCTAGGGGATTTCCAAACAGATAAGGTGGCACAATCCCATCCAATCAGAACAAGAGTCTAAGACTCAATTATATTCAAGATTCACACCCCCCATCCTGTAGGATTTATGCATATAATTAACTTTTTAAACTTTTTGTCCATTGGGGCTACTTACAGTGCGTAAAGATAGACGTGCATATGCAATTGCAGGATTGGGGCCTTAGAATAAAAATTCTTAGAGGGAGGGACCATTATTTTATACTCATGCAGTGCCTGACTTGTTTGAGGCCTCTAGGTGGTACCGCAATATAAATGTTATCTAATAGGAATTCATTATGTTGTGGATGTTCAAGCTGATTTTCCATACAAAATGATTTTTGGATAATCCAAGCTACAGTACTTGTTATGTCAAAACCAATCCCACCTCGGTAGTGCGATGGACTGGGTGGCCTGATGAGTCTTTTCCATGTCTAATTTCTATAATGCTATATCCGCCACTTTCTTTCTTTTTTTATTTATTTGTACCGAAGCAAATCACTGGGAAGAAAATGTTGTTTCCCTTCATATACAAGCTTTGACTGGCAGATTCTGTTGGGAAAGATTTCTTTTAAATCCCCCTGGAAACTGTACTTACCTCTCTCCTTTTTCTGTTTTTAAATATTTATATTATTGTTTTTAAAAATTAAACATTAAACCTTCACTTTACTGAATATCTCATGAAAACCACCTTGTTGAAAATAACTGTTGGTTTCCCTTCCTTTAAAAGGTATTTTTAAAGTACTATCATTTAAGCTGGATATCAGAATGATCAGTTGGTATATACTGTATTGGAAAGTTTCACTATTATGAAAAGGAAGGGCACCTTTAGGTAATTGCATCAAATAGACTGATGACACATTTATTGATAAGAGGGATGTAGATAATGTTTGTGCATCCAATAATCTTCCCCACCTGTTATTGCATCTGTAGTGCAGAAGCAGGGTTAGAATGAGGAACAGACTTCTTGATGGTTTTACCAGAACCAATGAAAATGATATACTAAAGGAGAAGAAACACTACCTAAAGAATTTTGCAGTTCTGCCTCATAGGGTAAAGTTCCTCTTTGAAACTATCCTAATATTTTTTGTCTAATATTTAATTTTATAATAATCTTGGTAAGTAAGACATCAGATGAAAGTTAACTGGGGACTGGATGGGTTTGTGGATAGGTAATAGGATACAGAACTGTTGACCTCTCACTCACCAATTCAATTCCAGATCAGGTCAAGAAAGACAGAAATCTATCATATCAGAAATCAGCATGACCTTTTATCAAAACCAGGTACAAGTTTTTCAGCATTTGGATGCTGTGGCATTTTAATAAAACACAGGATGAATTTTAAAACATGAAGTGTCTTAAAAGTTGGGTGGTATGGGGAATTGCTTCTTCTCACTTAGCTGGAAATCTATGAGTATATTTAAAATGTTTTGGAAGGCTTATACCTCAGCTGCTATATACTGATTGCTGATAGTAATTTTAGATTTCATTTGGTATTTGTACGATTTGAAGTAATTTGTTCCCCCAACAGAATCTAAAGTACATAATGCAATATTTAAAATATGTCAAGTTAGGGCTGGTATGATGGGGAGGGTGGTTAGACACTGTCTAGTGTTTCATTTGGGGAGAATGAACAGAGAAACAACCACTCCTGCATGTCCTCAGTTCATGCATTGCCAACAAATGTCATCAGAATGTGGTTTTACCACCCCCATCTTATCGCTCTAATATCCTGGGACCAACTCAGCTACAACAACATTGCATTCTGCCTTCAGCATGAGTCACTGACTCCCAAAGGATTGTGGTCCCAACCCTTCAAACCATTATGTGCATGAAGTGGATGGGACTGCTCAAATCAGTAATGTTAAATATATGATAGAGTGCTTTGCTGGAGTGGGGCCTAAATGAGTTCTGGCAAGTTGCCTACGAGGACTGATTTAGGAATTGGGTGTTCCCTAAAAGCAAGGGGAAACCTTGACCGACAAAAGCCCCTCAGGGTATGTCTACATTGGAATTAAAAACCTGCGGCTGGCCCATGCCAGCTAGCTCACACTAAGGGGCTGTTTAACTGTGGTGTAGACTTTCGGGCTCAGACTGCAGCCCAAGCTCTGGGACCCTTTCACCTCACAGGGTCCTAGATCCTAGGTTCCAGCCTGAGACCAAACATCTACACTGCAGTTGAACATTCCCTTACCCCAAGCCCCAAGTGCCCAAGTCAGCTGGCATGGGCCCACTGCAGATTTTTAATTGCAGTGTGGACATACAGTTAGAGTTATCAAGATAAATCTTTGCAGTAAGAAACCGCTTTGAATTGTTTGAATGAACTTTGATCATATTAAGCCTTGTTAAGTGTTATCAATAAACCCTGTCTGAAGGGCATCATGTTTTGCTTTATTTTATCGCCAAACCCAAAGTCATTTGTCCCTCATCTAGCTATGGCTCATCTGAACTGTTCCTAGCTTTGTGCTGTGCAGGGGTTTTCAAGTGAGAAGATGTGGGATTTGGGAGCATGTTACTGAGACATGAGTCAGTCCACAGAATGTGGGGCTCAAAAGCATGAGTCTGTAAGCAGTTGCTTCTGCTGCTGAAAAGACTTGACTCGAAAATAAAAACATCACTTCATATATGTTGCTTAGAGCTTATGTATGTGCTCCACCATCCATCGAAGTTTATAGATATGAGAACAATTTGACACAAATATATGAAAAAATGCTGTATTTTCAAATTATATCATCTCACTGAGAGATATATAGTTGTCATTGAACAAGTTTAATCAAGCATAAATAGAGTGAAAAGTTAATCCATAAATAATAGCCATTGGTAAGTTATTTCTAATACTCAGAAGTGTTCTAAATTCTTGGTGGATAATTGGTAGACTCCTGCCTCCTAATATTTTGCTTATCTTGTGGGGATTATGTGTCTTTTTAATATGAGATTTCTATAATTCAGGTTTCCCCACAGCGCAGGGGACAGAACATAGCATTTCTGCAGATACCAGATGTGAGTGCTATTAATGTCAGATTGCTCACAGGGTCTATATTTCATTCAGTGGTTCAGACTCACCTGAAAGGAGCTATGTCTGTATCCTGTGCATCAGTGTGCTACATCTTCATGTCAAAGCAGAAGTAATGATACCAGGAGGTAATGGCTCCAATAGCACATAGGAGAAACTTCTAATGATTTGAATGGGAGCTTTGCCTGCATTATTAGGATCACGCTATGGATTTGTATCTAGAATCGATCATGATCTCTCATTGTCTATTTTTTTGTTTGTTTTGTTTTTTCCGATTTGCCAGCTGGCATCCTGTGGGTTGAGTTTTGTGTCACCCAACCCCTTTTTGGTGGAATCAGTTTAGCACAATTATCTCCACTGCCTGCTACATTTGTGGCAATTCTACTCAGAGAGGATATGGTGGGACAGCAAGTCCCCACTGAGAAGCAATATCATTCAACCAGGTGGTCAGCTGAAGATCTGAGAAGGACAAAGATTACATTCTCTAGTGACTGTCTTCTTGATTTCAGTGTTATTATCTGATGAACCATGCCATTTTTGGTCATTCAGATTGAAAAGCTGCTCCTCAAACTGCTCCAAAATGAATTAAATAAGTGACTACTTCCTGTACATTCTGCATTTAGAAACTTCATGTTTTTTTTTTCATTTCAGAAGCCCTGAGTCATGGAAGGGTCTCATTTTGTTAGGTATCTGTTGTGTTATTGTTAGTCTTCAAATTAAGATTTTCTTCCTCTTTTAGAAATGAGTAGAGGAAGGATGGAAGCCAGTGATGCTATTGCTGCTGCTATTGTTTTTATGAATATATTTTAAAATCATGCTCAAGTTCTCTAAATAAATCATATTTTGTTATTGAATTTCCAGTATATCTTGAGATTAATTTTTTCTCCCTTCACCTGTGCAAGGCAATGCTTGAATTTTCTCAAGCAGAGTGAAAGCATCCAAGTAATCTGCCTTCTTTGACGTCTGGCCTCCTCAGATTTTTCTCAAGACCAGTTCTTCATGAACGTTACAAGTGCTTACTATAGAAAAATAGTTCCTAACAATAGCAGGATCTGAGATCATTTACTGAGAACTTCATACTGAGTGCCAGAAGTAGTAGCACTACAGCTCACAGACCCCCAACCAAAAGGATACCATGGAAACAAATTCTGAAAATGAAGAGTAGTGACTTGTAGCACAGACAGTAGGGGCAGATGGTAGCTAAGCTTGGAAAAAAATTCTAACGGTAACAACAACAACTGCCTAGGGAGGTAGGGGAAGCTCCTTCACTGGAGGTTTTCAAAAGGAGGATGGATAGCCATCTGTCTTGGATGGTTTAGCCACAAAATGATAGCCCTGCATCTTGGCAGGGGGTTTGTCATAAATATAAAGGGAGGGTAAACACCTTTAAATCCCTTCTGGCCAGAGGAAAAACCCTTTCATCTGTAAAGGGTTAAGAAGCTAAGGTAACCTCGCTGGCACCTAACCAAAATGACCAATGAGGAGACAAGATACTTTCAAAGCTGGAGGAGGGGTGGGGGGAACAAAGGGTTCTCTCTGTCTGTGTGATGCTTTTGCCAGGACCAGAGCAGGAATGCAGGTCAGAACTCCTGTAAAAAGTCAGTAAGCAATCTAGTTAGATATGCGTTACATTCTGTTTTGTTTAAATGGCTGATAAAATAAATTGTGCTGAATGGAATGTATATTCCTGTTTTTGTATCTTTTTGTAACTTAAGGTTTTGCCTAGAGGGATTCTCTATGTTTTGAATCTGATTACCCTGTAAGGTATTTACCAGCCTGATTTTACAGAGGTGATTCTTTTACTTTTTCTTTAATTAAAATTCTTCTTTTAAGAAGCTGATTGCTTTTCATTGTTCTTAAGATCCACAGGTTTGCGTCTGTGTTCACCTATGCAAATAGGTGAGGATTTTTATCAAGCCTTCCCCAGGAAAGGGGGTGTAGTGCTTGGGGGGATATTTTTGGGGGGGAGACGTTTCCATGTGGGCACTTCCCCTGTTCTTTGTGTAACACTTTGGTGGTCACATTGTTTAACCTAAGCTGGTAAGAATAAATTTATGGGGTCTTTCATGCAGGTCCCCACATCTGTACCCTAGAGTTCAGAGTGGGGAAGAAACCTTGACAGGGTTAGACTACATGACCCTTGCAGTCCCTGGTAACCCTATGATTCTATGCTTGATAGGATTCCTTGGTCCTTTCTTCATATGTCATCATTGAGCCCAGCCATTATATTCTGAGTTCACACATTCTCATGAACACCCAATCCAAAGTCATGCAAAGTCAACAGGATTGCCTCCATTGATATCACTGGGCTTGAGAACAGGCCTCAGATGAACTCACTACATCTCTTGCCAAACTTAAAATAATAGGATAATATGTTTTGGTAGATCAGAAAATTTCAAACTCAGTTTGTCCCAATCCTTTTTAATATTGTAGTTAATTACTGTCTATGGTCTTATTTAATGTGAAAGATTATTTTTGTTACACTAGCACTAATCAAAGGCAGGGTTTCAATGAGAATATATTAGTGCATTAAAGATGTTCAGGTAGGTAACACCACTATGGTCACTATTATTTCTGCAGAATCTCTGCATTTCCAGAGACAGCTGCATGGGGTAAAATTTGATGGATAAAACCAGTTTTAGAAGAATATACTGCTGGAGTAGTCATAGTTTGACTATGGTTTGACCATGGGCCAAATCCAGACTACCAGACACCTTTGAACAGACCCCAAAATCTTTTTATTTACTTAATATTTTCATTATTGTTTTTCTTTATTATTTTCTCTGGAGTCTGGACCTTGACTATATCTTGAACAAGAAATGTGAATCCTAACAAAAAATAATTAACTACCCCTCATATACTAGGTACAGAAATATATTTTACAGCAGGTTTTGTTTTCACACAGTATACCTGTAAAAACCAATTAATGTAAAAGTAATAAACAATATAAAAACTGTTCATATTTCTAAGATACTTATTTTATAAATTGAACAATAATAATGATGACTGCATACAACTCACTGCTATGACATTTAAAGATGTTTGAACTCTTACGATTATGATACATTCACATACCATATACTTTACAAGTGTCAAAATATATAATTATTTCTGCCACTAGATAAACATCAATAGCATCCTATAATATTATTTCATTTGAGTATACTTACATGAATTTGATTATCACAATTGCACCAATTATTATGCAAAAGTCTATAGCTAAAGATGAGCACACTTCATTAAACTATTATTCGTTTTACTTAGTCACTAAATATGTGAGGAGACGGAGAGAAATATCTGTTTTATTTTTTATAAATATCATGGGCCCCTCAGTTTAGCTGGTTGATATTATCCTGCCTGACTGCACAAAATTAAATCAAAGGAGGCTGCAGGGGGAAACCAAAAGGAAATGAAACAATTGTAAAGTTACGGCATCATCATTGAGGGTACTCTGGGTCCTTGAGGAAACAACTGGGAAACTAATAATTGGGGGAATGGCCTTCAGCTGGCTCCAGATGAGCAAGGTTTATTCCCTGAATGCACAGTAGAATGGGTATTACAATCTTAAAGTTCTTGATCTCAGGAGGAAGGGGTTGAGTGGGCAGCAGCAGGTGGAGAGGAACCTCTCACAGAGACCCAGAGGATGCTTCAGGGGGCTAACTATCAATCCAAGCCCAGGGAGCAGAGAGGTCTGGGCTTAGGGGAATTTACCCAACACTAGCCAGGAAAGAATAAAGTGTAGGTAAGAGCCTGGCATATATGACCTTATTGTTCTAATCCTCATCTCTGATTGCTCTATACACTGGGGTGAATAAATAAATAATGCTTTGCTTTGAAGCAGTTGTTTTGGAGTCACTTTAATTAGCTGCTGGTCACAGGTCCCTGGAGTAAAAAGACTCACATGTGACAAACACAGTTGGGGCTGTCACATTAACTTGGTGCGTGTGTGTGTGGGGGGGGAGTGTTGCTCCCCTGAGAGCCACCCCTAGAGCGACTGAACTGAGTAATTTCCCCACTTGAGAGAGGTGAAGGAAGCTAGGCCTTCACCTGAGGGGATACATTTGAGAGGGACAAAAAGAGGTCTAAAGCACAGCTCACCCTGTAACCAAGACAATAAAAACTCTCTCTTTTTTGGACATATAGGATTTGGAATTTCAAAGAGAGAGAAGGCAGCTAGGTCCACAATTGAAATTCAGTTGGATTTGGGCACCTCAATCTCTTCGGCTCCTTTTAAATCTCAGCCATATACAATACAGCCATGAACATAAATTATTGTTTTAATATTATTATGTGGTTTCTCAGGGAATTATCTGGCTTGGTAGTATTATTATTCCTTTTACAGATAGCAAAATTGATACACAATGAAGTTAATTGACTTTGCCAAAGAAAAACAGTGGATAAATGTTGGTTTATGCCTTATTCTTTTTACCCCTTGAGTGCTGCATGTAAGGAGCACCCAGCAGACAAGCCATTCCATTGCACTTTATTGATTGCAATGGAACACAAAGACATTTGACTACCACACAGCATAAGGAACAAAGGGGAAGATTTTCAAAGGCACACAGGGCAGTCAGGTACCCATGCTATATTGAAAACCACAGGAAGTTGGGTGCCTAACTCACACTTGTACCTTTGGAAATCTCCCCACTAAGTAGTTTAACAAGCACCGGATATAGTAATTACATCGATGGACATTTACTGTCAATGTGGATTAGAAATCAACAGGCAGATGGAAATGGACATATGTAAGTTATTGTACCTTATTCTTTTGATCCTTTAATTTGCTGATAATAAAGAGGATATATATTACTCTCTCTGGTGTCACTGGAAACTGCTTCCCCCTGCCACTATCTGTATCAGATTAAATATTTTTACCAATTTCTCTCCTCATTCCACATAGCGATAGCTTTGTCATTTGGAAAACCTCTGCAGTGAAACTGCTTCTCTGTTTATGAAGCTAAATAAACAGTTTATGATGGGTTTAATACAACCAGTCATCTGCTTCTTCAAATAACTTTCAGCCCAATTTCACTTGATCATAGACAACAGCTGTGTATAATGAACTAGAGAGGAACAGGTCAATAAAAAGTATATATATATTCTTAAAGTACCTACCGCATATACGTAGATAACTTTTTAACCTGACTGTAGACTCTTAGTAGCAACAATTAACAGACATAGGTTCTAAGTTCATCTCATACAGTATGCCAGTGACCAATAAATTCTGAGAATTCGAACTTATTTTCTGCAAGTGAAATTTACCTATTTACAATAAAAAGAATCCCATTTTTTTTAAATCACATGTTTTTAAACAAATGTCATGATTTTGTGGGGCCTGGCTCATAATTTTGAGTGCTTGGGGTTGGCAATACTATTTATACAGGAAATTAAAAAAAATAAAAGATCAATATTGTTCCCTGGGAAGTCTTTGTTAGTTGGATTCAGATCACTACATTTTGCTACAGTCAACAGGGGAAAATACACAATTGCTAATGTTTTGAGTGTCATTTTTTATTGTGGTGCTTCCAGGATTCTCTTTGTGACTGATATCTGAATGAGTAAAAAGTCACTATAATATTGTTGGGAGTTTCTAGATGGTGCTATTGCAGATGATCTTAGTAGTTCTGTTTACCTGAATAGATAGAGTTAAGTTAAAGCTCTTGAAACAGATGCTTACGGTCAGTTGTGATACAATTTGTTTTAGCAGTGGTGCATATATCACAAGTCAACTGTGTTCTGCCTGAGTCTCTCTTTCTCTCTCTGAATGAGGGAAATTTAGCTGCTGATGCTGCCTACAAATTATACCCATGCAAATAAACATTGCAAAGTTACAAAACATTATGGCCATGAGGCTGCTAAAACCATGTATTCTCCAGTGTTGTGGCTAGGATTGCTATACTACTTTCCAGTTAAACTTAATAAAATAGAATAAAATAAAATAGGAACATCTTTATAATAGTCACATCTGATGCCAGTGCAGGAAATTCTCCCAGAAATTCAATTAGGCCTGACAATGCCTTTCTAACCCGCACCTCCAAGACACAGGCTTTTAAATTACACGCTGCTCTCCTCAGTCATTAGTCTCTTTTCACACACAGTAACTTTTAAAATATAGCTTATGTTTAGGGATGAAATAGTGGAAAGACACAAGAATCTGTCTAAAGACCAGTTTGACATCCTCAACCCAATCAGTGAGATTCCCAAATTTGGCTGAGAGGGTTTCACATTTTCCCTATCAAGGAGATAGTCTGAGCAGTCAGTTATTCTTCTGGGAGTTTAAAGCATCTCATCACACTGTAAGAGTGCACCACTGGCAATAATGAACTAAACTTGCTAGAGCAGATAACAATCACCAAACTATTCTTGAGGCAGCAGGGAATGTACATTTAAAAAAAAATCAAGTCTTTCATGTTTGTTCTTTCATTTTGGCATTATAGCATCTGGAAAATGTTGAGTTGGTTTCTTTCAAAAGCCGGCTTAATGAAAACAGTTAAGAAACTGACAATGGCTTGTTAAGTTTTCAGGAAATTAAATGAAGCGCATCAGACATGGACCCAAGCAAGAATACCGAATGCTAACCTTTACAAGAGCAAAAGGAACATCTAATTATAGTTGTTTCTCTGCAGCACTTAGACATCAATGAAAATTTCTCTGGAATCAGTAGAAGATAAAGGCCTGGTCGACACTAGAAAATTAGGTCAGCATAACTACTTTGCTCAGGGGTGTGAAAATCCGCCATTTTTCATGCCCCTGAGTACTCAGTTAAGCCAACCTAAGTCCCTGTGTAGACAGCACTAGATCAACAGAAGAGTTCTTCCATCAACCTAGCAACTGCTTCTCAGGAAGGTGGATTACCTACGTCAATGAGAGAATTCCTCCCATCGGCATAGGTAGATTCTACACTGAAGTGCTATAGCAGCACAAATGCAGTAGTGCAGCTGCGCTGCTACAGCATTTTAAGTGTAGACATGCCCCGAAGAAATGCCTGGAATGTTCAAAAGAACATTAGATTTACCATACATTGGATCAACTCACTGGGTCCACAAAAGCTGATGTCCTGCCTCCAGTAATTGCAAACATCTGAGGCTTCAGAATACAGCGAAAATCTCCACACAGACAGCTGTACATGGTAAGATGAGTATATATTTCTGGAACCGCTGCACAGTGCAGTGTTAACAGAAAGGCCCATAAGGTCTAGGTGAAAGGAGCAGAAATATTAAGAGTGTTTTCTTTTTCTTTTCTTTTTTTTTGGTAACAAATGAAGAAAGTATAGTAATATTAATCCTTTCATTCCTGATCTTTTAAAAAGTGGAGAATCAATGGCAGCAGAGATGGAGAGTCTCCTTGAAGTTGAGATATTAGATGGCAAGCAAAAGCCATGGGGATAGCCGTCCTGATCAGCAGGGAGCTGGATCAAGGTGGGATGGAGAGTGAGAGACAAAGTGGAAGGAGAGTCAGCCAGATGGGGAAGCAAAGTGGAATGAGGCATTGGGACCTGGTGAAATGGCTGGCTAGCAGCAAGCAGTTATATTTGTTCTACTTGGCATATGTGATCCATAAACCTCTGCTCATGGTCTAGCCCAGAGGTGGGCAAACTATGGTCCTGACCATCTCTGGTTACATGCAGATGAGTGGCATTCCAGCTGGTGATGAGGGAGGTGGGAGGGTGGAGAAGGAGAGAAGCAGCCTGTGGGAAGAGTTGCAGAGCTAGCAGAGGAGGAAGAGCTTTTTGAAGAAGAAAGGGTTGTGGTTAGGTGAGACCTTTTTAACCATTTGAATGATTAATCCTTAGGGACTAAGTGAATATAGAGGGGATAAGGCAGAAAAATATTATGGACAATAGATGCCCATTGAGTTGTTCCTGTTGTTGTGGTGACTTGCTTATGTCCTGAGGCAAGAGATCCCAGCAGCAATGAAGAGGTGATGCTCATCACAAGGCAACAAATTACTTGTGAACATGCTCAGGAATTTTGCAGCAGTGAAAGAGCAAGTTGCTGTGCAAAGGCCAGTGCAGAGATGTTAATGACATTTTTAGTCTGTTATAGTTTCTCTTTGTAAGACTGACTATATGAAGTCAATTTCAGAAGTAGTCAGTTTTCAAAAACACTGGATGCTATTATAAATGTCTCAAATACAATGCTTCTGTGCTGAGACTGAGGTATACTTAAGAAAAGGATTGATCACATATGGCTACATACCCAGTTTCTTCCAATTAGGGAGACTTTTTGCTGATTTGTTTTTGGCATGTAAAAATAATAATAATTAAAAAAAGATCTTTTAGTGGAAAAATTGTATTGAACAGCCCTAGCTGAAGCAGCTGGTTAAAACAGCCCAGAGAAGATTCTTTATAAACAAATCAATGTGCGGAATTTCCTAATAAGACAAAGCATCATATATGAGCATAGTTTTAGTATAGGAACACTTTAGAATTAGTCATGATGTTCTGTCTAGAGAAGGCATTTCCAGGAAAAACAGTCTTGTGGCTAAAAGAAGCAAGAGGGACTGTCCTCAGCTCTGCCAAAGTGTTATATTTTATATTTGTATTATAAAATACAATCCACAACCTCTCACTGCCTCAGTTTCCCGATCAGTCAACATAAAATACTTCCCCAGCCCACAGGGATGTTGTGAAACTGAATTTATTGTTTGTGAAGCACTTTGGGACTTACAAAGGTAAGGTGCTGTAGAAATGCCAAGAATTCATTCGTTTGAGGAGATGTGAACAACTTTCTATTGTACACAACAGTCTATAACAATCCAAGGCTGCTGCAAAAACTTATATGTTTTAGTGGCCATCCAATTTCACAGTGGCAGAATACAATCATCTTCATTATGTAACCCTAAAAGGAGAGGGTCAGCACTAGTTCTACATACCAATAACATCCCACTTAACCCCTCAAAATAGGTGCTGAGTTGCCTATCTGCAGCTGGCGAATTTCATCCAAAGAGAGTAAACTATTCTTCTGTAATTCACACTTATATTTTACAACCCCCTGGCCAGATAGTCAACAGATCTTAACAGCTTCCATTTAGGCACCTACACAAAGAGGCCAGATTTCCATTGTTTGCAGTAGGAGCTTTGGAGTGCTGAGCACTTTTGAAAAGCTAGCCCTCAGCTTTTACAAAAAAAGAGGACAATTAATTGAAGACCATTTACTTCTCACTCTGTCTTTTTACTCCTGTTAAGGTAGAATCCAGACAATATTACCCTTGATTTTTTAATATTTCCTGTTTCTTATGTAACAACTTGACTCTTGAATGACCTGGAATTTAAATTTACTTTAATGCTGTCCTTACAGAAAAATCCAATAGAAATTAACAGAGATGAAACCAGAAGAGGTCTAGAGAAATTTTCTAAAAATCTATAGTGTTTAGTTAAGAATGATATAATTTCTACAGCATTTTGTAGGTTGGTTTTAAAATTATATTTTTGGTCATTATTACATATAGGATCTGGCTGCACTACGAGCTAGGGCGTGATTCCCAGCTTCTGTCCATATATTCACACAAGTACAAATTAGCAGTGTAGCCACAGTAGCACAGGCAGCGGCCGCAGTGACACAGCTTAGCCGTGCTGAATACACAGCCATGACATTCAGACGTGTTTGTATTGATGTCCCAGAAATAAAAACAAAGACGGAAACCATGTCATCTCAACCTGGGATTTCCTGCATGGTGCGGTATTTAAACTACATTATTCATATTGCAATAATACCCCTTTCACCATTGACTGCAGTGCAAGGACATAGGCCCCCAATTCAGCAAAGCACCTTAGTACATGTTTAACTTTAAGCACATGAACAATCGGAACCCTATACAGCAATGCTTTACACATCTGAACTAGAGTAATGCACAACTTCTACAGATAGAAACAGGAGTGTGCCTAATGAAACATGCGTGGGGATCTCAAGATTTGTCTCTAATCTTTGTTATGATTTTAAAAATGGGATACAAAATTTAAATAAAGTATGAAATATTAGCCCACCTTGCAATGTATTGTTTTATTGGATTTCAGATTAATTGAAGTTTGAGAGGAGGGACTGACCCATGAATAATTCCCAGTTCATTTTAGAATTTCCACTCTTTCCTTCTCCTCAATCAAAGTGAACTTTAGAAGTCCTTAATTCAAAAATAATTGGGCCAGATCTTCAAAAAGTTCATTATACCTTGACTCCTGAACTAGAACAAATTACCATGCATACTGTTCAAATATAACACACTGGAAAGAGGGCAAAAAAGAGACACAAAATGCTGTTTTTATTTTTTAAAATAAAAAATGTGTCTGTGATTCTTCTGTGTTTAGGAATGATCATTGCCTGTTATAAAAAACTAAAGCATTTAATAACAGACTCCTACTATGTTCCAAAACAGGAAATTCAAGTTTCTTTTTCAAGATGAAAAATGATTTATACAATTTTTATAAGCAATTTCATAAATATTCCCCCAACCTGCTCTCTCTGGACAAAGGTCTTCCTTTCTCATTCCCTCAGTTCAAATCTCCTTGAAGATTTCTGCTTCCCCCAGCTTCAATAGCTGCTGTCTCCTGTAAAAGCTCCCTGAGAGATTGTGTACATTCTCTCTCTACTCCAGTCTCAGGCAAAATCCCCATGACAATTCCTGCAGCGTTCCCACTTCCAACATCTCTCCCTAATGGAGCAGATATCATTCCAAACTACTTTGTATGAATTCACAACTCCCTTCAGGATAAATTCTGTGCTCTCTGGTTTCAAGAAATACATGTTGCCTTGTGGTGTGTGTCACTACCCACATTTTACAGGATGAGACCGAAACACCATTTTGACTTGACTTGATATAAACTAATAATGGTATTTGATGTGATTAATATGAAGACTTGTTCTATTTTCTGTTTAAACATCCTTTGATTAATGTTAATAAATTACTAGAGCCGAGCGTATAATTTGCAATGAATAATTTAACTGATGAAGTTAGCTAGATTTTATGCTTGTGGTACATCAGTGAACAGATCCTGACTTCCTTGGATGTCAAAATATGCATATGCAAAAATATGATGAAGATTTATTTTTGCAATTTTATGCCTGAATGTATGAGTCATAAACAGTTCCCTGTGATCATAAAATTATAGAAATGTAGGGCTGGAAGGACCCTCAATAGGTCATCTAGTCTAGCCCTTTGTACTGAGACAAGAACAATTATACCTAGGCCATTCCAGACAGGTGTTTGTCTAACCTGTTCTTAAAAACCTCCAATGAGGGGGATTCCTCAACTCCCTTGGAAATCTGTTCCAGTGCTTAATTATCCTTATAGTTAGAAAGTTTTTCCTAATATCTAACCTAAATCTCCCTTGCCATAGATTAAGACCATTACTTCTTGTTTTACCTTCACTGAAAATGGAGAACAATCGATCACCATCCTCTTTGGAAAAGCCCTTTTACAATTGAGATTTTGTCTCAGTGAAAGAAACAACAGAGGCAAAACTCAGAGAGGTGAGGCTTTGTAAATCCTTATCTGACAATGACAAAGCTAGAGTGCTAGAGCAAGCAGATGCGGCAGCATCCCTTTGTCTTAGGGAAAGATGCACTGGGTTGTTAGCCGGGAGGAGACCATGAGTTCTGGTGTCAGTCTAACCCACATGCTGTATAGTGCAGTATTTGATTTGTAAATCCAAAGAAAGGAGGAAAAACTGAGGGGAGGAAGCATGGGTTTTTGCTTGAATCATCTCTGTCTGTGCACACTTGCAGAGCAGGGCAGTGCCATTCTGCCATAAAGGCCCAGAAACATCCAAAAATAGGATCATGCAATTACTAGACATCCTCCTGTAATGGATCCATAGGTCCAGTGCTCTCACACAGCTCTGGAACAGTCCCTGGGAGGTCGCTTTCAGTGTGCTAACTCCCTTAGGGTCACATTCTCTCCCTGGGATGAGCCCTTTGGCTTCACTGCCTTCTGGGACCAAACTTCGGAGTCTTCAGCACCCCTGCTTCATACCGTGAGCTCTTCTCAGCAAGTCCACCTACACTGGATACTTGGGGAAGACTTACACACATCCAAAGAGTGCAATGTAACCCCAACTTCCTTAATCTGGAGTGACTCTCTGACAACATTGAAAAAAACAGAAGGATCTATTAGATGTCTGGAACACAGCATAGAAACTCCTTAGGTAACAGAGAGTTTACAGCATTGTCCATCTGGGTCATTCCTTAGCCCAGAGTCCCCTCTGACCTCTCCTTTTGTCCCAGTTCAGAAGAATGCGTCCTGCTTCTAGTGGCCCTCAGGTAACAACCTCCGAGGTCCCATCCTCCGTCCTTTGCTCTTGCTCCTGGGCAAACATGGTCACCTAGCCATGCCCTTTAGCCTTTTGTTCTCCAGCTGGTCGAAACCAGCTGGCTTCCTGCAGAGGGTGGGCTACCGTAGTTGTTAGTTGCTAGGTACCAAATCGCTGGGCAGTTGTCTGGGCCAGTTCCAGACAGGTAGGCATCAGTCACACTGTGACAGGATCCCTGGGGAGCAGCCTGGGACAACAGGACTGCTGTGCCCTCTTCACTCTCTAGCCTGTGCTGTCTCTCACAGTGCTTTGCTAGTGACAAGCAGCAAACCCCTCCACGTGCTGTGATTACTCAGCACAACTGCACATGGAGCCCCACACCCAGCTAGATTGCATGAATGCTCCAAAAGCCACTCATGAATCACCCAGAGAAAGGCACCAGCCAAATCCCCTCAGCTCCCAGCCTTGTACCTCAGGAATATACTGTCTGCAGTGCAAGTTCATTAATTGGTTCTCCACTTCTTCAATGGAAAATGGATATACACCAGCCTTTGTAAACCTGAGCAGATTTAACAAACACTTCAGGCAAACTCACTGGTAAAGATAAACAGTTAAACAAATTTATTGACTACAAAATATATATTTTACGTGATTATAAGTGATAGGCAAAAAGTGGTTGCCAAAATAAAATAAAATATGAGCACGCAGTCTAAACTCTCAACCATATTAGACTGGACAACATCTAGATTAAGCAGTTTTCTCACCCCACTGGATATTGCAGTTCACAGGTTTCACCCTTAAACCTGGGCCAGTCACCTCTGTTGGAATCTTCAGTCTTCTGAGCATCCTTGTGTCTTTCAGCATAGGCGGGGGGAGGAAAAAAGGCCAAGCATGGGGCCACTGTGTTCTGTTTTATACCGTTAGTCCATGTGCTTGGAAAACACAAGTCCAGGCATGTCTGGTGGGCATTGCTGAGTCACAAGGTTAAGCAATACCCCGGTGTGTCAACTGTGAGTGAGTCATTGAATTGTAACTCCTCTGCTGGACAAAGGCTGGTGATGTCTGTTCAACACCCACCTGAGTGTTGGTTACCTCTTCCCTTGTTATTGTCTCTGGAGAGCTAGTATTGGGGTGCTTCCCAAACCCACAGCCTCTTTTAGTGAAAACCATACAACACAATTTTTATAATATTATATACATTAATTATACACATATTTAGATGTAACAATGGCTTTCAGCAGATCATAACCTTTCCCATGATACATCACATGGCATGTTTTATATGTAAAATCACAATTATATGTAAAAAAGGAATATGGAGGTTAGAGGGTACTCTCCCAAGGTATAGAATGTCACACACACCTGGATCTATGGGTCTCTGCAAAGAATAAACAACCTTCTCCCACCTAATGAACAATGCACCATATAAGGTAAACTCTCTCTCTCTCACACACACACACACACACAATTCAACAAAATATGAAAAATCCCCACTCCATCGCAGCTTCATAGGTGTTTAAGAAGCTGTATAGGAAATTTCTGTTAGGCACCAAATAGTTTTACATACCCCACATATAGTAACCATCTGAGAGCTGAGCCAATCAGAATTCAGTGAGGGAAAGGATAGACATATCAGAGTTAAATACAGTTCTGTGGGCTCAACAGCTTATTGACGCAGGACTAAGATGTGCCTGTGTGAGGGCTGGCTCCCAATACCCATACCACTTTGGATATAGGTGAATGCTGAAGTTCTCTGAAGACATCCACGCGGTGTGCAGCGGCAGTCAAAAAAACAAACGGGATGTTAGGAATCATTAAAAAAGGGATAGAGAATAAGACGGACAATATCTTATTGCCCTTATAAAAATCCATGGTACACCCACATCTTGAATACTGCGTACAGATGTGGTCCCCTCATCTCAAAAAAGATATACTGGCATTAGAAAAGGTTCAGAAAAGGGCAACTAAAATGATTAGAGTTTGGAATGGGTCCCATATGAGAAGAGATTAAAGAGGCTAGGACTTTTCAGCTTGGAAATGAGGAGACTAAGGGGTGATATGATAGAGGTACATAAAATCATGTGTGGTGTGGAGAAAGTGAATAAGGAAAAGTTATTTACTTGTTCCCATAATATAAGAACTAGGGGCCACCAAATGAAATTAATGGGTAGTAGGTTTAAAACAAATAAAAGGAAGTTCTTCTTCACTCAGCGCACAGTCAACCTGTGGAACTCCTTGCCTGAGGAGGTTGTGAAGGCTAGGACTATAACAGGGTTTAAAAGAGAACTGGCTAAATTCATGGAGGTTAAGTCCATTAATGGCTATTAGAAAGGATGGATAAGGAATGGTGTCCCTAGCCTCTGTTTGTCAGAGGGTGGAGATGGATGGCAGGAGAGAGATCACTAGATCATTACCTGTTAGGTTCACTCCCTCTGGGGCACCTGGCATTGGCAATTGTCGGTAGACAGGATACTGGGCTGGATGGACCTTTGGTCTGACCCAGTATGGCCATTCTTATGTTCTTAATTCACCCCTTCATGCTCATGCATTACGAAACAGTATTTAATTACATGATCATGTAATATTTTTTCTACGTCTCCTACCTTCAATGCACAGGATGGACTGTAATGAAACTGAGGGCTGCAAGTATAGAAACAATGCTGCTCTCTTTTCTTTAAGATGCTGTAAGGGGACTCAACTAACTTCTATTCCTGGCTCTCCCACAACTTTCCTGTGTGATATAGGGTAAGATTGTCATAAAGTATAAGGGCAAGGGAAGCCTCTCATGCTGCCAATACAGCATTTTCACGTTAAAAATATTACCTTAGAGAAGAAAGATTTTTTCAGTGAAGGTCACTATTGAGCCTTATGAAATATAAAGTATTATCAAGATATTTCATTTTAGGTGTAGATAAGAGCACCTTTTTATTCATGTTCATGCAATGAGGTTAGCTACGTATTATATTAGCTATGTATTCAGCATGGCTGTCTAATCTACATGTATCTCCATAATATGTTGTATAAAGCTAATAGAAATTGTTTGGTGAGGGAGAAGGAAAAGACGCAGTTGAAGAACACCTGAAGAAACACAGTATGATTAAGGATAGGCAGCATGGATTTAGGCAGGGAAGTTAAGTTTAACTAATTTCCTAGAGTTCTTTGAAGATATTACTGCCATGATAGATAAGGGAATTTCAGTGGTTGTAGTGCATTTAGTTTTTCAAAACGCATTTGACAAAATTTCACATCAGAGATTAATGTCTAAGGGTCATAAAATAGAAGGTAAAAATGGGGTGCTGGTTGGAAAACTGGTTTAAGAGCAGGAGACAGAAGGTAATAGTATCACCTTACATTTATGTAGCACCTTTCACACTGAAGGATTCCAAAATGCTGAGTATACAACATCCCTCTGACCAGGGTAACTTTATCCATCACTGAATGCAGCCATCTCTTGGGTAGTACACAGCAGGCATTCTGCACCAGCAGCAGTACATAAAAGTTTTTATAGGGAAATGCATATTAGTTTTATCTGATTGAAAGGCAGCATTACAGCAAGTTAGGCAAACTGTAATTGCCTGAATGGAACTTGACTAGGGAATTAGGGCTATCATTGCTATTCTTACCTCAATCACCACATATAAATGTCAGGGGTAGATCTCCAATATATACCCCTTCCTCCAGCACAGTGTCCAGAACCATGGCTTTATGCCATTGTACTATTTTAGGTGTTGATTTGACAAACACTGTCTTTAAGGGATCTCAAGGAGAGTACCAAAAATACAGACACATCTAAAATCACTCAACACTTTTTAAAATTATAGTCTGTATTTTTGGTGGGACATTGCAGCACTTTCCCTCACTTTGCTAGTCCTAGGTGTTGGGAGGGCTGTTTCAAACTATAACGATCCCTGGTAGTCCAATGTGGGCACTAATGATACTGCTAGGTATGACCCTCAGCAGATCAGAAGTGATTATAGGGCTCTGGGAGTAAGGGTGAAGAACTTGGGAGTGTCGGTGGTGTTCTCTTCGATTCTTCCGATCAAGGTTAGGGACATGGGCAGAGACAGATGCATTCTGGGTTGAATGCCTGGCTGCAAAGATGGTGTCACCAGGAGGGCTTTGGCTTCCTTGACCATGGGATGCTGTTCCAGGAAAAAGGACTGCTAAGCAGAGAGGAAGGTCCACCTATCAAGGAAGGGGAAGAGCATATTTGGATGCAGACTGACTAACCTAGTGAGGAGGGCTTTAAACTAGATTCGAAGGGTGCAGGTGACCAACGCCCACAGGTTAGTCAAGAACATGGCAACCTAGGAGAAGGTTTGGAATTTGGGGGGAGCAAGGGCTGTTATAGCAAGGAAAAAGGAGATACAAGACATAACTGGGGGGGGGGGGGAAACAAATCAGTGTCTTAGATGTCTGTATACTTATGCAAGAAGTATGGGGAATAAGCAGGAAGAACTAGAAATGCTAGTAAATAAACATAACTATGATATAGTTGGCATACAGAGACCTCGTAGGATAATATGCATGACTGGAATATTGGTATAGAAGGGTACAGCTTGCTCAGGAAGGACAGAAAGGGAAAAAAGGGAGGAGGTGTTGCCTTATATATTAAAAATGTATACACTTGGACTGAGGTTGAGATGGAAATAGGAGACAGACTTGTTGAAAGTCTCTGGGTAAGGATAAAGGGGGTAAAAACAAGGGTGATATCATGGTAGGGGTCTACTACAGACCACCGAACTAGGAAGAAGAGGTGGATGAGGCTTTTTTTAAACAACTAACAAAATTATCCAAAGCACAGGACTTGGTGGTGATGGGGAACTTCTACTACTAAGACATCTGTTGGAAATCAGCAGGGCACAGATAATCCAACAAGTTCTTGGAATGTACTGGAGACATTTTTTATTTCAGAAGGTGGAGAAAGCTACTAGGGGAGAGGCTGTTCTAGATTTGATTTTGACAAATAGGGAGGAACTAGTCGAGAATCTGAAAGTGGAAGGCAGCTTGGGTGAAAGTGATTGTGATGGGTTGCCCCCCTTCAAGATGCTACCTGATGTGTTGAGATACCACTGAGCCCGCCTGCTCTGCCAGCCTGGGCACCCTTTTTACCTGTCTTCTTGAGCCAGGCTATTAAGTCTCCTCCGGCACACACACAGGCAGGGCAACCCCCAACTGCTGAACAACACAGACACTGAGATCAGCTCTGGGAAGACTCAGCTTAAGGGACTTGCCCGGTACTCAGGTGTCCACTTCCCTTGGACGCAGACCCAAAGGTATATTATGAAATCCGCCTCCTCCCTCAATGTGGAGGAAGGTATGCACAGCCTCTTGCCCCCCCCCCATACCTTCCCCATTATGAATTGCACAAATGGGGTTATATTATAAAAAAAAAAAAAGTTTATTAACTACACAAGGTGAATTTTAAGTTGTTAAAGAGATAGCAAACAGAACAAAGCAGACTACTAAGCAAATAAAACAAAACACGCAAACTAAGCTTTGTTTCACTAAAGAAATTGGTTACAAATAGTAATTTCTCACCCTAGATCTTGTTACAGACAGATTGGAGAAAGTCTTAAAGGCAGCTACACTGGTCTGCAGTTTGAGACCTCAGATATTATTACTCACAAGCTAGAAACCCTTCCAGCTTGGGCTCAGCGCTTCTCCCTCCAGTTCAGTTCTTGCATTTTTTGCATCAAGGTATTTTTCATTGTCTCTTTGGGTGGGGTAGCAGAAGAGAACCTCAATGATGTCTTTCCCCCGCCTCATATAGCTCTTGTGTAAGATGGGAACTCTGTCTTCCAGTGGAAAAACAATGGCATTCCAAAAGAGGATGAGGGGTATCCAGTACCAGGTGACTCGGACCCATGTCTCTGCAGGGCTGTAGCAGCTGTTACCCGTAGGCTGTCTCGTGTGTCTGCAGGAAGACTAAGCTCTTTTATAGTCCATTGTCTTTGCTAATTGGCCATGAGCACTGTCTGGCTTTCTCATCATTGTACCTGAAGGGCTATTTGGGGGTGACACCCAAAGTAATCCATTTGAAATACAGATACATTGTCAATATTCCTAACTTCAGATACAGAAATGGTACAGGCATACAAATTGGATAATCGCATTCAGTAAATCATAATCTTTCCAATGATATCTTGCATGAGCCATCTTGCATAAAGTACATCTCAGTTATGTTATATCCATATCATAAGCATATTTACATAAAGAATATGGAGTGTAATGTCACAGTGATCGTGAAATGATAGCGTTCATGACTCTAAGGAATGACAGGAGGGAGAACAGCAAAATAAAGACAATGGATTTCAAGAAGGCAGACTTTAGCAAACTCAGGGAGTTGGTAGTAAGGTCCCACAGGAATCAAGTCTAAGGGGAAAACAATTGAAGACAGTTGGCAGTTTTTCAAAGAGACGTTATTAAGGGCACAAGAGCAAGCTATCCCACTAGGTACGAAAGATAGGAAGTATGGGAAGAGACCACCCTGGCTTATCCAGGAGATCTTCAATGATCTAAAAATCAAAAAAGAGTCCTATAAAAAGTGGAAACTAGGTCAAATTACAAAGGATAAATATAAACAAATAACACAAGTATGCAGGGACAAAATTAGAAAGGTCAAGGCACAAAATGAGATCAAACTAGCTAGAGACATAAAGAGTAACAAGAAAACATTCTACAAATACATTAAAAGCAAGAGGAAGACCAAGGACAGGATAGGCCCAATACTCAATAAATAATAACAGAAAATGTGGAAATGGCAGAGGTGCTAAATGACTTCTTTGTTTTGGTTTTCACCAAGAAGGTTGATGGTGATTGGACATCTAACACAGTGAATGTCAATGAAAATGAGGTAGGATCAGAAGAGGCTAAAATGGGGAAAGAACAAGTTAAAAATTACTTAGACAAGTTAGATGTCTTCAAGTCACTAGGGCCTGATGATATGCATCCTAGAATACTCAAGGAGTTGACTGAGGAGATATCTGAGCCATTAGCGATTATCTTTGAAAAGTCATAGAAGACTGGAGAGATTCCAGAAGACTGCGAAGTGCAAATATAGTGCCAATCTATAAAAAGGGAAATAAGAATAACCTGGGGAATTACAGACCAGTCAGTTTAACTTCTGTACCCAGAAAGATAATGGAAAAAATAATTAAGCAATCAATTTGCAAACATCTAGAAGATAATAAGGTAATAAGTGACAGTCAGCATGGATTTGTCAAAAACAAATTGTGCCAAACCAACCTGATAGCTTTCTTTCACAGGGTAACAAGACTTGTGGATAGGGGGGGAGTGGTAGACGTGGTATATCTTGACTTTAGTAAAGCTTTTGATACTGTCTCTCATGACCTTCTCATAAACAAACTAGGGAAATGCAACCTAGATGGAGCTATTATAAGGTGGGTGCAAAACTGGTTGGAAAACCGTTCCCAAGAGTAGTTATCAGTGGTTCACAGTCATGCTGGAAGGACATAACAAGTGGGGTCCCGCAAGGAACAGTTCTGGGTCCAGTTCAATATCTTCATCAATGATTTAGATAATGTCATAGAAAATACACTTATAAAGTTTGTGGATGATACCAAGCTGGGAGTGGTTGCAAGTGCTTTGAAGGATAGGATTAAAATTCAAAATGATCTGGACAAACTGAAGAAATGGTCTGAAGTAAATAGGATTAAATTCAATAAGGAAAAATGCAAAGTACTCCACTTAGGAAGGAACAATCGGTTGCACACATACAAAATGGGAAATGATTGCCTAAGAAGGAGTACTGTGGAAGGGATCTGGGGGTCATCAGTGGACCACAAGTTAAATATGAGTCAACAGTGTAACGCTGTTGCAAAAAAAGCGAACATCATTCTGGGATGTATTAGCAGGAGTGTTGTAAGCAAGACACAAGAAGTAATTCAGGAAGGATGTGTGTGTGTGTGTAAGTGTAAAAACTGACGCAATAACTGTTTGCTCAATGACCTGTAGCTAAGACATATTTCTTTCTAGTTGGGAACTGGCTAAGTCTTTGCTGACACCTGCTATGTTTTAATTTATGGTTTTATGTAGCAAGCACATGGAGGTAGGCTGCAGTAGCAGGAAACATTAAGCCAAAACACTTATGTGCTGACCTTCATGTACACTAGGTATATTAGTTCCTACACTGTTCATTAACCATAGCTAAATGTGTACTCACTGTGACCTGTGGTGCTTGGGGGAGCCCTCACTGGAAATGCCAAGGTCAAGGCAGACTGCAAAAGGGAGAGCAGATCTGCCAAGACTGGTGGGTAACACTGACGTTAAACTCCCCAACCAGCCACAAACTGTGCTTCTGATCTCGCACACTGATTATCAAGCAGCCAAAAAGAAATCACACAGCTTCCTTTATTGCATTCCAGTTCTCTGGTGCCCAGTCAGCTCATAGGTCCAGTATAGTGAGAAGTTATTTTTAAAAGCTCTGCTCACTATACAAAATGTTCTTCTGACCCGAAAGGGTCAGCCATGTTACCAGGTCAGTATAGGTTTGCATCTTGCCCAAAATACCACGCTGCCAGCCAGTCCTTTAGCATCTAAAACTAAAGGTTTGTTATAAAGAAAAAAGAAAGAACAAGAAGAGAGCTGTTAAATGGTAAAACACTCAGATACATACAAAGATTCAAAGTCCATGTATCAGGTTCTTAGCAGTATTGAAGAGTTTGCTGGCTTGAGAGTCCCTCTGGAACACACCCATAGCTTGGATGAGTCATTCAGTCCTTTGTTCAGAGCTTCATTTGTAGAAAGTTTACTCAAGAGGGGAGAAGCAGGACTGAAGACAAGAAGCAGGACTGAAGACAAAATTGAGATGATGCAGCTGCCCTTTATATTCCTTTTTCCATGTGGCTGGTACTTCCTTTGTTTCAAACACAAGCTTCCCAGCACATGGCATTAAAAGGCCTTTGAGTTCTCTCCATAGGCATGCCCCTGCATGCCTTGCTGAATCACAGGGTGTAGTCCTAGGCTCCTTTCAATGGGTTCATTGTACAGCTGATGTCCTTTGATGGGCCATAAAGCAGGCCTAGTGCTGATGCCATTCTGTCTGGGGGTGTCACCCAGAAACAAAGCACAAGTTTGGAAATACAGATATACCCTATATATCTATAACTCATAAAGCAAAGGTAATACAAACATAAAAACAAGATGATCATACTTTGCAAATCATAACATTTTCACTGACACCTTACACGACATATCTGGTCAGATTCCTTGCAATTTTAAAGTTATGGTATCAATGATAAAGTGTCCCACATATTCCATACAGGATCACACTCATCCTGCTATTTATTACCTGGTTATATTCGTGCTTTTTTATTTTGCTGTGCATATGTGAAAGGATGACAGAGCATGGCCAAGGAGACAGCAAAGGGCTATGAATCAGGAAATACAGGTTCTGTTTCTCAGCTGTACTACTGATTTGCTGTATGACCTTGGGCAAAAAGCAACTTCTCTGTGACTAGGTTTCCGCATCAGTAAAATGGGGATCATTCTGAAGCTTATCAATAAATGTTTTTAAAGCTCTTTGAGATCTTCAGATAGAAAGGGGAATTATTATGGCAAGATGTTCATGTAACTTTTATATTTAAAATGACAAGGCAGACACGATGCGTCTCATTATTTGATGATGGTGCTAATGCAGGGGTGGGCAAACTTTTTGGCCCGAGGGTCAAATCGGGGTTCCAAAACTATATGGAGGGCCAGGTAGGGAATTCTGTGCCTCCCCAAACAGCCTGGCTCCCCTACCCCCTATCCGACCCCTCCCACTTGACTGCCCCCCACAGACTCCCCGACCCATCCAACCACCCCCTGCTCCTTGTCCCCTGACCGCCCCCTCCGGGGACCCCCTGTCCCCTGACAGGCCCTCCGGAACTCCCACCCCCATCCAAGGCCCCCACCCCTGCTCCCTGACTATCCCAACCCCTATCCACACCCCCACCCCCTGACCCCATGCTTATCCAACCCCCCTGTTCCCCATCCCCTGACTGCCCCCCGGGACTCCCTGCCTCTTATCCAACTCCCCAGCCCCCTTACCATGCCACTCAGAGCAGCATGTCTAGCAGCTGCGCCGCCCGGCCGGAGCCAGACACGCTGCCACACTGCCCTGCAGGAGCATGCAGCCCCGCTGCCCATAGCGCTGTCTGCGCGACGGCGTGACTGCGGGGGAGGTGGGACAGCAGGGGAGGAGCCGGGGGCTAGCCTCTGCGGCCGGGAGCTCAGGGGCCAGGCAGGACGGTCCCGCGGGCCGTAGTTTGCCCACCTCTGTGTTAATGGTATTGAAATGAGAAGAATTTTGATCAGTGGCTGTTACTTGAACCATGTCACTTCCACAGTCCCTTCTTCAAATCTATCCACTAACTTCCTTTTGCCTGTGGTATCAACTCCAATCATCTTGTCTCATATTCAAGGCTCTGCAAAACTGGGCTCTGCCTTCATAACTAATCTCTCTTCCTTCTTCGCCATTTATTGCTTTTTTCACTTTGCCAATGCATTCCACCTCAACATCTCCCATTTATCTCATGACTTATTCTGTACAGCCCTATGTCCCAGACTTCCTCCTTACACCAACCTAGTTAAGCACATACTGAAGTGCTTTGCTGTCTCAAGGCCTTAAATAATAATCAGAATTTGGAAAGATTAGTTAATGCTGATGCCCCTTCTGTCTTTGGATAGTGAGAGGAAAAAGAAAATAAAGTTCCTGCCGCTGGGTGTGTAAACAGAAACTCTTGTTGCACATGTGGCTGCTTATTGAAGCATTTGCCTTTGCCTTTTGCTCTTATCTCATATAATCCAGCAATAACCTGTGAAACTGCTCAGGCTATGACTTTTCCCCCTCATTTTCCTGAAAATGAGCAAAAGCCAAAACTCACTGGTTTTGTTTTGTATGTGACTTTTTTTAAAGCAAAGATCCTGTCAAATTATGCAAAAATATTGATGTGTTTAATGTACCATCCTCAAAGCAGATGGATATTGACAAGTAGCAAAAAAGAGATAATTACAAGTTAGAAGAGTGGGAGCAAAGAATCTCTTCCCCATTCAATAGTAAGAACTCAGCACTAATGAGTTGTGATTAAGTATCACACAGCTAGAGCTGGGTAAATAATGTAAACAATAAATAAACAAAAAAATTAAGAATAAGAAAATTGTCTTTGAAGATGCATTTTAATTCCTAAATGCATTTCTTTCAGAGATATGTTCAAGTCATTTTTTTATGTTCACTTTCATCAAAGACCTTTCATCATTCAAGCATTTCTGTTTTACTGGCAAAAAAGTTCCTGCAAGGCAAATTTAAAAGCCTCATTGCATGAAGATTTTATGGGAAACAATTTTGAAATTTGTAACCACAAATACTCATGTGAGAAGTACTTGTGTTCCCATCCAGTCAGACAATGGAAATACCATGAAACCTTTTCATCAGTTATGCCTAAGGACCAAGCTCACATTTCTGATATTTATTGGTTGCGTTTGAATAACATATATATGAGATAATCTCAATTTGTTTGCAACTATCCTGTGAGCAGAAAAAGTGGCTAAAATGTGTTGAATAAATTGTCATTAATTATTCATTTAGCTCGGCACAAAACACTTCTCTTTAACTCAAGAGGGTTAATCATAGATCTTCAAATTATGGGTGACTGACTTCTATAATAGCTCTGCTACACTAGTGGTTCAAATTATAGCATGTTTATAGATCAAAAAGGGCTTCCACAAGTATCCTGTACAATGGAAATTAAGTATTAAAACCCCTAAACAACGGTGGGTAAATTATTGCCCTCTATTACTTTGGTACCCCCAGATTGACTTACATGGGTGTAACTGGACAGAATTGTGTCCTTCAGCAACAAAAAGGTCTTTTTAAGACAATCAGTTTGGCTGAAATCCTGGATCCAGTGAATCTGAGTAACAATTCAAGTTAACTTTGTAGTGAAGACAGGCCCTGGGAGTTTTGCCATTCAGATCACTTGTGTTTGGATGTAAAGTATATTGCAAGCTTGCTAGGAAGTTAAAACTGGTTCTTAGCCAGGTAGATTTCTCTTGTGTAGACATAGCCTATAAGTTCAAATTCAAAGCTTATTGACACCAGCAAGGCTGTCAGTCATGAACAACTATGTGCTTTTAAACTAAAACTGGGGAAACATGGCAAAACCTGAAATTAGTGCAGCAGCAATAATTACTTATTGCATAGGAGAATGTACACTAAAAAGCAACAACTTCTAAGTAATTACCTTGGCATTTCTCAGCATCACAACTGAAATGTATTCTCACGTTTTATTTAATTGTTGTTTCTTTTGTCAGAGCACATGTACTCCTTCTCCCCCCCTTCATATGAAATATTTCTGTATGATGGAATGTGAATTCATCTCCTCTCCAGAAATCTATGCAACAAAGAAAACTGGAATTTGTACTGAATTCAACAAATAAAAAAACAATGATATAAAAGCATCCATGAAGTGCATACATCAATATCAAGAAAAATCTTTGTATTCTGCTGGTAATGCTTACAAGGTAAAGTGGCATGCAGATTTCTTATTTAATAAATTCCCACAGAAAATTAGTTTTTCACAGTGGGAAGAATTTCAAGGCTTGCTGAGATGAACAGTCAGGATTTAATCACTGTTCAGGCTTTGTAGATACACCAGGGCTTGCAGATATTTGAATGATCCAATTATTCTGTTGAGGCACAATCACCTTACCTGCATACTAATCAAGTGATATGTGAACATGAAATATCTCTGGCTTTTCTGGAAGCTCTAGACATACACTGCTCCCTGGCTGACCTTCTGCCAATTACATTAATTTCAATTCTATTAGCTCATCTTTTGCCCGAAGGTGACATATGCACAGATCTATAGGGAAAAATTGCCTAAATCAACTTTCCACTACACAAGATGCAGGATAGTTGTTCAGTGACTTGAATACAAGACATTCATTCTAAAATGGAATGCAATTGTACAGTAAATAATGATGAATTTGTTGGACAAAAAGCCATTTAAGAAACTGAAAAGCAATTTATCATGAAAGGGAACGGATTCTGTCTATTAAAGGAAGTCAATCAATTCTTTGATTTCATACCTATTCTACAGGAAAGCAAAGTAAAGGAGGAACAGAAGTTGGATCAGTTCCACTGTGTCAGTGTTTTGGGCGAGTTTCCCTTTCTTGGGGCTTCTTTTGCATGTTGGTAGGCTTCCCACATTTCTGCACTTATAGCTGGCAATAGTATTTCACCATGTTCCACTTCTGGCTCTCCCTTTACTCACAGACTGGGGCCTATGTATGCTGACAGGCTGTACTATTGCTCGGACATTGACCTAAGATTAGAGCTCGTCAAAATGTTTTTAATTTTGAACAATATTTTTCAACAAAAAAATCATTTGCCAAACTCCCTTCCCTCCCCCAAAATGTAGGAAATGGTTATGTTTCATGATCAGCTATATTCAGGATACCCTTCTCCATTTGGGCAGGTCAGTGGCATGTCATCAGACCACTGATGTGGGACAAGCTAGCAAAGAAAGCAAAAGGAAAATTCATCTTCTAGCACTAACTAGAAGAAGCAGAACACATCCTTCCTAACCCATCTCTGGGATAAGCACATTGCCATCACAATACTCTTAGTGGGCACCAGGATTTATACCTTTCCTTTTAGATGAAGTTTTTACACCCCAAGCAGAATGAATCTTACACCAACAATTGTCCTTTCTCTCACCTTCAAAAAGCAAATCTCCCAAGCAGAGCTGTCCACAACCAGTGAAAAGAGAAGAACAGAGGATTCCAAGAAATCCTCGAGGACAGTGGTTCCCAAACTTGTCCCGTCGCTTGTGCAGGGAAAGCCCCTGGAGGGCCGGGCCGGTTTGTTTACCTGCCGCATCCACAGATTCAGCAGATCATGGCTCCCAAAGGCTGCAGTTCGCTGCTCCAGGTCAATGGGAGCTGCTGGAAGAAGCGCGGGCCGAGGGACGTACTGGCCACCGCTTCCAACAGCTCCCATTGGCCTGAAGCTGCGAACTGCGGCCACTGGGAGCCACGATCGGCCGAACCTGTGGAAGCAGCAGGTAAACAAACCGGCCCGGCCCTCCAGGGGCTTTCCCTGCACAAGTGGCAGAACAAGTTTGGGAACCGCTGCTCAAGGGGCCTCACTGTGCCAATCCATTAATCTCAGAAGTGGTCATATACTGCAATGATGGATCTGGATAGAAAACCCTGAGGTACACAGATAGATACAGAAAAGCAAACTGAACTAAACTTTAGCATGAAATGTTACGGGTAACCCACTCTGCTAGATCTAACCCACCGCTATGATGTGTCTATGACTTTCCAGATGTCTCTCCACTTTCACTTTATTCTTCCCTCAAAGTGTCATTGTCAGGCTAATCTCTCTTTCCAGGATAGGTGATTCCCTCCAGAGTCCATCACTCTTTCTCATGGGTAAACCATGAGTAAACATAAAGTAGTCCTTCCTCACTGGCTGAACCCACTGCCTCTCTAGCATTCCTAGCTGCAGATGACAGGTGGAGAGAGGGAATAAATTTGGGAACTCATCTATGATCTCCATTCTGTGCTGCCTCTAAAGCACTAGGCCAACCAAGCAACTTTCTTGGGTTTATAAATTATTGCATCTCTCGCTGATATAAATATTTCAGGGGATTCCCAAGCTATAGTAGGAGCATTTTCTATTCTGTTTTGGTTTCTGAAGTAAAACAAACACTGGGTATGCTGCTTTATGCATGCCTGATATTTCACTTACCATGCAATGAGCTTCTTCAAGAAGAAGAGAAAACATAGAAAGAACAGTATGTGAACGTAAGGAGAATGGCTATTTTTGTATTTGTCTTGCGAGCTTCTTAAAAGGACAAAAACAAATAGCTTCTAGCTAAGTATAATCTGTGCAGAATAACAAGGCAGAAGTGTTCACGGTGCACAACCCAGACAACAAATAGATGTATTAAAAATATTTAAGTCTACTCATTATATCTGAGCATCACCATGATGAATTTCCTGCAAGCTGAAAATGTTCAGAAGTGAGAAAAATATAATGTCCTGTTTTGTATATTTCATGGAAACAAGCTTCTTTTCAGAGCCTAGAAAAAGCCACATAATTGTTTCCCCAGCTGCACATAGCCATTCTAACCATGAAAAGCAGGTATAATTTCACTCTCTACTTACAAAATTGGAGTTTATTACAGCACGTAGAAAAAGCCATTCACTGCAAAACAAAAGCTGCTTCCACATTTTAACACTATCACTATGAACTACGGTGTGATTTTGTTTCCTATACAGGATTCAGTGATGAAATCCAATGGATTTAGTGGAGCTGGCTGTTGTATCAAAGGCTAATAGAATACAACAGTAGTTAGAAAGTGCAATGCACACTTGAGAACACTGGAGGTGAGCGTAGGGGATGAGTGACTGGAAGAAGAGTGGGGAAAGACAGGATGGAGACAGCTCTTGCATTTATGTCAGTTTGTTTGAATAAAATATCCATTTAATCCTACTGATTGCTTGCTTACTTCAGTTTGAATGCAACACTTAAGTTGACTTATTTATCTGGCTGTAGTGTAACTACAGTAAGACATGAAAGAAAGAAGCAGGGTATATGTTAGTATGGCCAAACAATAACTGACAAGAGAAAGTGAACATGAGTCAACTGATGATGCCTGCAGGTCCCTTCAATATTCTAATTTACATGAGCTCGTCTTCTCTGTATATAGAGCAAAGCATTGTTTCGGACCATCAAAATTTACAGATTTGACATCATATCATGACAGCAGAACATAAACAGACATAACAGTAATGTTCTGAAATTCTGCCACCTTCTGGCAATTTGTAGACATACCAGTAGTGAATATAAATCTAAACTTTTGTTACGTTTACAGATAGAAAAGCAGGAGATATGTGAGTGAAACACAGAGGAACTTATTGAAACCCAGGGGGTGTTTTTTGTTCTTGTTGTTTTGCATTTAATTTTGAGCAGATGATTTTACTAAATAGATTTGTTTTTATTGTGAAAGAAAAAATTATACTCCCTCAAAACTTAATATTATAAATACTTTCTCCAAGTTTCTTTTGCTAAAACTCTATTTTAGGTTTTCATGGAATGGAGGAAGGAGGGTGAAAAAGTCCTTCCCAGGTTTTCTTCAAGCAACTAAATGTATCATGAGCTTTCTGAAGTCATGTCATTGGTACTACATCAGGACATATCATACATTTTCACAATGTAACTATCCTTTGCTATGTGAAAGAATTCTAAATGAGGTTTACTTCTGAACAATTCCTGTCTGAACTGAGAAATGCACATGAGACTAGGAGGAATGATCTTGTGTGAGTATATAACACTTCAAAGACAGATTTGAGATTAGGCATGACTAGAATGAGCAGTTCATGTATTCGTTCCAATGAGACACTTAAAATAACTTTTAAAATAATTCAGCAGGCAGAAGTTAAAAAGTAGGTCTCTACAGTTTAAGGTGATTAAAAGTTGAATATGAAAGAAACAAACAACTCTACTGTGACACTGCACCCCATATTATTCATAGTGATATTATTATGATATGGTTATAGCATAATTATGATTCATTTTATGCAAGGTGGGTCATGTGAAATGTCATTGGAAAAGTTATGATTTGCTGAATATGATTATCCTATTTGTATGCATGTATCTTTTTTAATCTGAAGTTATGAATATTGACTATGTATCTGTATTTCAATTGTAGTTACACCTGGGTAATGCCCACTAGACATGATGCTTTCAGTCTAGACAGCTGGTTGGGAAGGGCCTATTCAGGGCAATGAGCCATTAGGAAAGAACAATAGGCCTTAGGAGAAGCTTATCTCACACCTGGTGAGCCTTCCTGAGAACACTACAAACAACCTGTAAGTAATAGCTGCTATGACTCTACAAGGACATGTGATCAGACCACATGTCTCTGGACCCCATCTTGGGATGTCAGCATTTTACAACAAACTGGTCTGGGAACCAAGTTTTGGAACAAAGGGTCCCCGCCTTATGCAAAAGCTATATAAGAGATGGAGTGACAACATCTGTTTGTTCTTCACTCCCCACACAAGAAGACTCATGGAAACACCTGAGGAACAAAGACTGAACTGGGGGAAGTGCTGGACCCAGGCTAAAGGGATTTCTAGCCTGTCAATGAAATACCTGGGGATTCCAAGCTGTAAAGCAAGTGCAGCTTGCCCCTTAAGAATCTGCAGCCCACTTGTCTAATCTCTTAGGGTAAGAATCTACTAATTCATATCCAATCTATTTAGTATATTAAGGTAGGTTTGCGTTTTTTGTTTATTTGCTAGGTAATCTGTTTTGATCTGTTTGCTATCCCTTACAATCACTTAAAATCTATCTTTTGTAGTTAATAAACTCGTTTTTGCTTTATCTAAACCAGTGAGTTGGAGTGAAGTGTATGGGAATCTTAGCTCAAGGGGCAAAGGCTTGTTGCTTGCTGTAGCTTGTTGCTTCTTTTTTCTGATCAGCTCCCAGCAAGCAGGGGCAAGGGTAGACAAACAGGGACAAGGGGGGAGAGAGTCAGGAGTGCATAGCGGGCCCACCACAGTCCCAGACTGCACACTGGGGGGATCTAGTCACACAGAGTGTTGAGGTTCTTAGGGATTGGCTTGTTTTGAAATGGGATTAGCTTGATTTTTGACATATTGTGAAAGTTGGGGTGCTTATTTACCACGTGAAAGTTGGCAACTGTGGTCCCTACCTGTATAAATGCTGGTGAAAGTGCAGGCTGGAGGGCTTTGCAGCTTGTCACATCAGTACAATGTGAGAGGAAGCCCAGGCTGGTGGGTCAGGGGACTCAGTGGTATCCCAGTTACAGGTGGCATCGCGGAGGAGAACCCATTACATCTACAATAGAACTGAGTGAATTGGGAAGAAACTTGTCTTGGAGAGCAGGGTTCATATTCTTATGTTCTCCATGGTCAAGAAGACCATCTGTTCAATGGATTCTGCCCTAAAGAATTACTCCTGCCTTGGATTTTCTTTGCCAGACAGATGCTCTCACCCCACCAAAGTCTCTTCAGTTTAATTCAAAAATAAAACTGGCTTGGGGTGTGTCAACACTTATATATGCAAGATTTCTGGTGACAGTTTTTTAGTATTTCTCTACCAGGACTTACTCTGCCATTTTTTTGGCTTCACACATCCAATTAGGCATCATCTTGGAGGAAAGAAAAGCTCTCTATTTCTTTGACAGCAAAGACCAAAACTGACTAGAGCAATTAGCTGATCTATTTTAAACCAGTATTTTTATGTTTCCATAGCAACCGAAGTTATTAAAAGACATGAATTAAAGTATTATGGAGAAAAAAACTACATGAAGGGTTAGCAACTGTGTTTTAGAATCATTAGAATCCTGAATCCCAATATCCAGAGTTGGGTTAGTAAATAACTTGTTAAATTGAGAGGTTTCAGAGTAGCAGCCATGTTAGTCTGTATTCGCAAAAAGAAAAGGAGTACTTGTGGCACCTTAGAGACTAACAAATTTATTTGAGCATAAGCTTTCATGAGCTACAGCTCACTTCATCGGCTGCATTCAGTGGAAAATACAGTGGGGAGATTTATATACATAGAGAACATGAAAAAATGGGTGTTACCTTACACACTGTAACCAGAGTGATCACTTAAGGTGAGCTATTACCAGCAGGAGAGCGGGGGGCGGGGGAACCTTTTGTAGTGATAATCAAGGTGGGCCATTTCCAGCAGTTGACAAGAACGTCTGAGGAACAGTGGGGGGTGGGCGGGGAGGGATAAATTGAGAACATCTGCATACTATCTACCATCAGTGAATCCACTGATTTGATTCATCTCTATGCTATGTGTTTAAGACCCTGTAGTGAGGCTAGTACCTTGATGGCCCCTTAAGTCAAGAGGGTGGGAGGTAACACCGCTTCTCTACACCCAAGTCCGTTTTCTAAACCCTTCTGTAGTTAGCACAGTGTAGTCCCAAGGCCAGAATCCATCTACTTCCCCTTCCCTAGTAGGATAATGCAGCCTACGAATGGGGAAAACCCGGTGGTGGAAAACCCAGTGGAGGCTTGTGGCATCTCCCGTACGGTCAAGAGGAGTGTGGGAAGTAACTTGTCCCACTGTTGGGGGTCATCCCCCACGACCTTCCATAGCATAACCTTCAGTGTCCTATTAAAACGTTCCACCAGCCCGTCCGTCTGGGGATGGTAGACCAAGGTCTTAAGGATGCGAATGTTCAACAAACGGCATACCTCTGCCATCAACTTGGAGGTCACATTAGTCCCCTGGTCTGTTAATATCTCCTGTGGCAACCCCACACGGGCAAATATCTACAAGAGCTCATTGGTGATGACCGAGGCCGTGGATGTCCGTAATGGCACTGCTTCAGGGTACTGTGTCCCATAGTCCAGGATGTATCTATGGCCCTAGCTGCTCTTTTACAGGGGTCCCACCAGGTCAAGACCAATCCGCTTGAAAAGGGTGCCAATCACCAGTAAAGATACCAGGTGGGCCCTTGGTATCCCCTTCAGGCTGGACTTCTGGCACTCGGGACAAGAGGCACAGTAATCCCAGACCTCTTGATGTATGTCCGACCAGAAGAACCATTGGGCCACCCTTAGTAGGATCTTTTCTCTCCGCAAATGTCCTGTCCAGGGGACTGTGTGGGCCAGGTGGAGTAGTCCTCTTTGGAACCTCTGCGGGACCAACAATTGGGGCAACTTGGCTCTCATCTCCAGCTCCTGGACCACCCGATAAAGCAAGTCCTTGTTGATCTCAAAATGGGGGCTTTGGGGCTGCTGTTGCAGAGGATGGGCCTCCTCGGTGCAGCTTGCCGCCTGCTCCCAGGGTCAGCTAAGGCTGGGGTCCCTCCTCTGTTCGTCCAGGAAATCTCCATCAATATCCAGCCATCCCGGTTCTTCCCCTGTCGGTCAGGGCTTGGCTTTCATCAGCTACTTCGGGGTCTCCTGATGTCTCCTCCAAGGGGTCCTGTGGCCCTATTTGGCCTAACAATCCACATCTCCCAGGGTGGACTCTCCGCTTCTTCACGAGCCATCCACTCCACCCCCGTACAAGGTCGGCAAAACTCAGCCAGTCGCGCCCCAGAATCATGGGGTAGGCTAACCAAGGGGCCACCCCAACTAGGCACCACCCTTCCTATTGGGCTGCCTCCAGTTGCACCCAGATGGTGGGGTAAGATTTCACGTCCCCATGTATACATTGCAGCCATATCGGTGCCCCAATGGAGTGGGAGTGCTCTACCAGTCCAGTGTGGATGACAGTCTGGCTGCACCCCAAGTCCACCAACGTCACGGTTGGAGTTCCCTCCACTCTCACCGGGATCGCAATCTTTGAGGGCCCATCCCTCCGGGCTCGTTGGTCCACCACCAGGACCTGCCTGTAATTGCAGTCCATGTAGGGACACTCTCTCCTGAAGTGTCCTGTTTGTCTGCACTGGTAGCACCGTTCCTGGCTCCCCTCTATGGGTGGGGCAGTTTGTAGTAGGCCCGATCTTAACAGCGATTCGTCCTGGGCCCAGGGCAGGCGCGCCCCCGAGGGGCCCCGTGTCCTGGGGGTCGTTGGGGACCCCATCTGCCCGGCATATGACTGGGGGCTTCCCCTCCTGTCATATGCAACCGTCCATCTGGGGGCCAGTTCCCCCTTCCTGAACTCCTTGTCTTGGGTCCCGCTCGCTCCTCCTGCTCGGCCGCCATGTAGCCTTTGGCAAGGGACGTGGCCTCCACGAGGGTCTTTGGGTGGTGCCACTGCACCCACTCCTTCCCCCTGGTGGGCAGGATCTAAAGGAACCGCTCCAAGGCCATGGCCTCGGCCACTTGGCAGCTGGTCCAGTGTTCCAGCTCTAGCTACCTCCAACAGAGGTCTGGCCCCTGGCTAATATTTCTCTCGGCGGAGTCTCTTCCAGTACATCTCCAGGTTGATGCCTGTCTGGTCTAGGAAGCGGCCTTAACCTTGTTGTAGTGCAGCGCCTCCTGTGGGTCAAGATTGCAGTAAGTGACCAGAGCTGGCCCTGTTAAGTATGGAGCTAGAATAGTGGCTCAGTGTTCGGGTGGCCACTGAGTGGCCATAGCTATCTGCTCAAAAGTCACTAAGAAGGCCTCGGTGTCATCCCCCGGCCTCATCTTTGTAAGACGCATCGGTAATCCCCCAAGGCCATCCCCTGGCCCACCTCTGGCCAGGGTGGGCGAGGGACTTGGAGCCATCCTCAACAAGGTCGCCACCTGTTGGAAGAGTTGGTCCTGATTTACTTGCTGCTGAGTGGCCAATTCCTGAATCAGCTGTTGCTGTGATTCTTATTGTCGTGCGTCCTGTAGTTGCTGCTGGGTAGCCAGCTGCTGTAGCAGTTTTGCCTGCTGTTGCTGTTGTTGTGCAGCTTGTTGCTGCTGGTTTTTCAGCAGCCATTTCACGAGCATCTCCATCTCCATGCTGTAGGTGTGGCTCCTTCTATCAGGCCCTGGTCAATGTCCACATTCTCCACCACGTGTGGTAGGGCTAGTACCTTGATGGCCCCTTAAGTCAAGGGGGTAGGAAGTAACACAGCCTCTCTATGCCCAAGTCCGTGTTCTAAACGCCTCCGTAGTTAGCAAAGTGTGGTCCCAGGGCCAGAGTCCATCTACTTCCCCTTCCCTAGTGGGATAATGTGGGCATGTGGCCAGAGTCCATATGATGTGCCCCTAGGGCAGCATGGTCCAATGGCTAGAGTCCATCTAATTCCCCTCCTCTGGTAGGATAATGTGGCCTATTGGCCGGAGTCCATATAAGGCACCCTTGAAGTCAGGGCTATGCAACCTAATGGCTAGAGGCCCTACGGGTCAGGGCCCTACAATACAATACAATTGCCCTACAGGTCAGGGCTATGTGGCCTAGAGGCCAGAGTCAAAGAAATAGGCCACCACCTAGGGGTGGGTGGCAGCAGAGGTGGTAGGCTGATCCAGCCTCTCCCTCTCCACCGGAATCTGGCACAGGGCCCTGTCAGCAGTGAGTGTGGTCACCACCCAGTCAGCGGGGATCCTTCCACAACACGCTGATCTTATTCAGGGGCGAGGTACCACTCACTCCACACCCTGCGCCACTTCCTGCCATGTGTTCTGAAGCCGGGTTCTGTTCGTCATTGGGGTCTCCAAGCAACTTGGCACAGGTAACTTGTTGGGACTCTGACTCCTGTTGACTAGCTGTGGGCAACTGGTCTCTGGTCTGGGCCTCAGATTCTCTGGTTTCTGCAATCAGGGGCTGAAGTGGCTCCCGGGCTGGAGCCTCCACCGAGCATCCTTCTTTCCCAGCGTTCAGCCCTGACTGAGCAGCCCTGCAGGCTTTTATACCTGAATTCCAGGTGGAGCATGCCCGGCAGAGCCTCAGGGGCGGGGCTTCTTCTGCTAGGAGGGAAGGATTAACCCCCGCCGTACCAGTGAGGAGCTGATCCACCCCGTCACAGACCCACGGACTTCAATGGGACTTCAGCCAGGGTTTACAGTTAAGCATATGCTTATGTGCATTCTTGAATAGCGATGCTTTCCTGAACTGGGGTCTATGAGTGTCTTTAAAAAGGCAGACATTTTTCAAATCAACAGGTCCAGGTAACTTGCATCCAAGCATTTTAAAAGTGCTGTCTGAGGAGCTTGCTGAACTGTTAATGTTGATTTTAAATATGTTTTGGAGCACTGAGGAAATTCCAGAAGACTGGAAGAAAGCTAACATTGTGCCAGTTTTGAAAAAGGGTAAATGGTATGACCCAGATAATTATAGCCCTGTTAGTCTGCCATCGATACCAGGCAAGATAATGGAGTGGCTGATATGGGACTTGATTAATAATGAACTAAAGAAAGGTATGTAATTAATGAAAATTAACATGGGTTTGTGGAAAATATGTCCTGTCAAACTAAATTACTGTCTTTTTTTGATGAGCTTACAAGTTGGATTGAGAAAGGTAACAGTGTTGACATAATATACTTAGACTTCCGTAAGGTGTTTGACTTGGTACGGTACAACATTTTGATTAAAAAACTAGAATAATATAAAATTAATATTGCTGTTTGCAATATTGTTGTAGCGATGTTGGTCCCAGGATATTAGTGAGACAAGGTGGGTGAGGTAATGTATTTTATTTGTTCCAACTTCTGTTGCTGAAATAAACAAACTTTTGAGCTGAAACAGTCCTGAAGAAAAGCTCTCTGGAAGTTCATAAGCTCGTCTCTTTCACCAACAGAAGTTGGTACAATAAAAGACATTACATCACCCACCTCGTCTCTATGAAATTAACATGGCATGAATTAAATGTATTAAAATGTGGCTAACTGATTGGTCTCAACATGTAACTGTCAACAGAGAATGGGTCTGTTTCCAGTGTGGTCCCACAGGGATTAATTCTTGACACTACGCTATTTAACATCTTTATCAATGACTTGGGGAAAAAAGCATAAAATCATCACTGATAAAGTTTGGAGATGACACAAAAATTGAGGGAGTGGTAAATAATGAAGACGACAAGTCATTGATTCAGAGCGATCTACATCACTTGGGAAACTAGGTGCAAGCAAACAAGATACATTTTAATACAGCTAATTGTAAATGTATATATCCGGGAACAAAGAATTTGGCCATATTTAGATGGGGGACTCTATCCCGGGAAGCAGTGACTATGAAAAAGATTTGGGGGTGTGGGTGGATAATCAGCAGAACATGAACTCCCAGTGTGACCATGTAGCCAAAAGAATTAATACCATCCTGGGATGCATAAACAAGAGAATCCCAAGTGGGAGTAAAGAGATTACTTTACCTCTGTATTTGGCCCTCGTGTGACTGCTGCTGAAATACTGTGTCCAGTTCTGGTGCCCACAGTTCAAGAAGGATTTTGATAAATTGGAGAGGGCTCAGAGAAGAGCCATGAGAATGATTAGATCATTAGAAAACCTACCTTATAGTGATAGACTCAAGAGGCTCAGTCTATTTAGCATAACAAAGAGAAGGTTAAGGGATGACTTGATCACAGTCTGTAAGTACCTACATGGAGAACAAATATTTAATACTGGGCCCCTCAGTCTAGCAGAGAAAGCTATAACAATCCAATCACTGGAAGTTGAAGCTTGAAAAATTCAGACTGGAAATAAGGCATACATTTTTAATGGGGAGAGTAATTAATCATTGGAACAATTTACCAATGTTTGTGGTGGATTCTCCATCGTTGACATTTTTTAAATCAAGATTAGATTTTTTTTTCTAATTGATCTGCTCTAGGAATTATTTTGAGGAAGTTCTATGGCCTGTGTGATACAGGAGGTCAGACTAGATGATCACAATAGTCCCTTGGCTTTGGAATCTATGAATACAGGCACACGGACACCCATAAACCTAGAAGTGCACGGAAGGCAGAGAGAAAGACATACACACACACAGAAATATACAGCTATTTAAAGAGACTGAATAACATATGCATAGGCAGACACATAGATAATCCTGACATATATATTTAAGAAAGATATATAGGGTCAATGGAGATTGCTGCTCTATAAATACCTAGAATGGACGGATGGATGGATCCAATTTCATACAACTCTATTTATCTCATTGATTTCTGCTGACAATATAAACCACAAACGTAAGCCTTAAATGGTTTCTACATCTCAGCAGAAGGCTAAGATTATTAAAAAAAAATACAGCTATATTTTAGAGATGAGTGAACACTGCAAACGAAAATATTTCTCTGAATGTAAAAGTTAAATTTGACAACTATATTCAAAACCACACTGGGTCAATAATAGAAGATCATCAGTCTAACATTTCATTCAAAACTTGTGTGAAATTCCCTGAATAAATTATTGTGAAATATTGTCCAAGCACCATCATAGTTATTTACTAATTTATAAACTGTCCCCTTTTCATCAGCAACTTTACACTAATTAAAAACAATTACAAAATCAACAAAAATTGGTTAAAATAAAGGCCATAATAAATCTCTCATTGCAAAGCAGCCTACATGATATTTATAATATTTACTGTCTTGAACCCTGATCCTGCAGAAGTCAGTGTAGATCCATGCAGACACAGCAGCTGGCCTATATATAATGGGATATACTTCTGCTGGATACCATTAAGAAACACAGACTTTAATGCAAACAAAGAGGCAGTGGATATGGTTTAATTGAGACACAACTTTGTTCACTTAACATATTCGGGAATATCCAGCAACAAGTTACACAGTTCAGGTCATTATTATTTCCTTAATTGCTTTCACTTGTTAGGTCTGCTGCCAGCCCTCCTTCTTCCCAACCTGCTCCCAAGCCTGTCGCTGGTAACTTACCACTGTCCCCTCCTTTCAAGGGTGTTGTGATAATTGGGCCTACACATTTACCCTAATTGTGAGCTCAACTCTGGGAAAGTGGATAAAAGTTTATTAAAAGTTTCCATCACCTATAACAACAAACATCAATGGGAAAAAGTGCAAAAGGGAGACATAAAGACTGAATTACTCTTTTTTTTTTAAAAAAAGGCCTCCTGATATAACTCAAAGACTGTGTTAAGATTATGCCTGGTATACAAGAAAAGTGTGGGACTGGAAATCAGTGAACCAAAACTGGTGTGTTGGACACCAGGCCTGGTTGGTGGACAAAATAATGAGATGGGCTACTCTATCCATCACTCCATTTTGGGATTCTTAAAAGAAAAGACAGTTTGGGGGAAAATATGGACAGACAGATGTGAACCCTGGCTGACTGAAAGACAAGGGGGAGAAGCAGACTTATCCATCAAGGCTGCCACCCCCACCATCTCCTGAGATCCCGAGACCCAACATGACACCACTGTGTATTCTTCATACTAATCCTGATCCACAACACAACACATACTAATCCACAACAATTCCATTGTGGGGTCGCTAGTCTCCACTATTCTCCCTGGTTCCACTGCTCCTGCCTTATATGTGGGGGGAAAGAGGGCTGGAAAAAGGGGTGTTTGTCTCCCCAGTTTTCCAGATGTTAGGAGCCCCAGTCTCCCTTCCCCGGCTTCTGTAGGGGATGCCTTCCCCTAAACCCACTTCTAACCCTATCAGAGAACTGTATCCCCTCTGTAATGAGTATCTGCACAGGGTACCAGCTACACCTGTTACTACATTGTGACATCTTGACATAACCTCTTTACCTACTCTATGGGTTCCCTAACCTACTGTGGGGAAGAAGAAAAATCCCACCCCACCTAGGTCACCACACAGCAAAAAATACATGGCTGTAAAACTCTGTAGGGCGAGAATATATTTGCATATAAGGTGCATTTACAAATCCCGACACTACATGCTTAAGTTTTCCTTGATACTAAGGGGCTTCTTTTGAACCCTTCTCACTTCAGCAACCACATCTGAGTCAGTCAGTTCAAGGGGTCTAGGAAAAGGAACATCTTAAGGTTTTTCTGTGGGAAGCTGTGGAGGAAGCTGTCGCAGGTGCCTAAAGATTTTTCACTTCTGAGAGTAGCAGGGTTAGACTCAGTTTCAAGCATCAGAGGGTTTTCGTTTTCGTTTTTTTTAAACTGATTTCTGAGTCAATAAGACTGACAGAGAGAAGTATCTCTGACCCATTCTGGGCATGTCACCCAATGTCCTAGATTTTAATTAGAGGTGAGCCAGTCAGTTTGGCTACTGTGTAACACTCTAGAAAATGTGGACACTTGACTACATGCTGTGATTACATCCCATCTGTCCCTGAATTGTTTCCACTGGCAAAACAATTACATTAATGGGTAACTTCCCATACAACTGAATCTCTGTATATTTTTCTAACTTTCTACCAGCACAGTTTTTAGACAGAGTCACTATGTAACAATGTGAAGCACAGAAAGGCAAAATATTGACCCCATCATGGGCATAGGGGCTGGCTTAGTGGCCTAAGCATCAGGTTTGTCCTAACTCGACTCTATAGATTTAAATCTCAGCAGGGTGGATTCAGTTCTTTAACCTCTGAAACAGATATTCGTTACAAACTCAAATAGTTAGAAGTAGAATTTGTTGCATTCTTTGTTTGAATATATTAATTCATAAATTTAGCTGTGATGCTGTTCACAAATCATTCAAGAATCACCTTGATTTCTTTCAATATGTTAGCTATTCCAAATATTCTATAGCTGATGCTAAGAAATCTGGGTGTACTGTTTACCATGGTATTTGTTGTTTATTATTCATTATTCATACTGTATGAGCTGATGGCTGAAATTTTTAAAACTGGAGAACACCACATGATAAATAGCCATCAATGAATAATGAACAACACAGTCCTTAATACAAATTTTCAGACGATCGATACTTGCTGAAACTAAAGAAATGTTGAAGATTGCAAACATTTTCATGCATAAACTGGTGGCCATCCAAATATGCATGAATGATGAATAACAGCATAGGAAACTCACCACACTTATTCATGAAACATTTGTGACTGTCCAATCATACTGTTCACACAGATCTGGTTAGCAGTGTCCTGCACTATCCAGTCACATACTATACTTATCAATACAAACATCACAGATCAAAAGAGTATATGATTGTTTGGTTTATTTAGCTCTTTGGATTGGCTCCCTCCCCACACCTTCCATGCAGCATTTCCATTAAGGGTATGTCTACACTGCAATTAAAAACCAGTGGGGCTCAAGCTAAGGGGCTGTTTAATTGCAGTGTAGACATTTGGGCTTGGACTGGAGCCTGGGATTTAGGATCGTGAGGTGAGAAGTTCCAGATCTCGGGCTGCAACCTGAGACCAATGTCTACACAGTAAATAAACAGCCTCTTAGCCTGAGCCCCATGAGCCTGAGTCAGCTGGCACAGGCCACTTGCAGGTGTCCAGTTGCAGTATAGACATAGCCTATGCAATGACACTCAATAGGTGGCCCGCAGGCCAAATGTGGCCCACCAAGACTTCCTGTGTGGCCCAACAGCCAATGCTTAATTGTAATGAAAGAGGTTCCAGGACTCAGCCCTGGAAAGCCCCAGCACAAATTAAGCACTGTCTGGGTGGCCACAAAGCAGTGGGAACTAGCCAGGCACCCAGCTCTGAAGGCAGCACTGCTGCTGGCAGCAGTGGAAAAGTAAAGGTAGCAATACACCATACCTTAATTGTTCCCAGGCTTGCCGGCGCTGAGCCTTGACACTTCTTTCATTACAAATTAACACTGCAGGTAATACTTATGTTGCAATCAAAGTCTTTGTTTACTGGCAGATGATTTTTTTTTTCATTTTGTCAGCCTTCTGCGCAAATAGCCCACCTATTGACGTAAAATTCTCAAATCAGCCAATGGGTAGATCTAATTGAGTATCATGAGGCTGGATGGCTGTTGCTCTCTTTTCCAGCCTTTTATGAGCTGCTCATCTGGTCTGATTAAACCAGGTCAGCAAGGACACCAGCTACTTCCCATTCAACTTCAGATGGCTGAGGGAGGAACTCCTGCCAACACATTCTTCAAAGAGTTTCAGGGCTAATAAGAACATAAGAATGGCCCTACTCGGTCATACCAAAGGTCCATTTAGCCCAGTATCCTGTCTTCCGACAGTGGCCAGTGTCAGGTGCCCCACAGAGAATGAAAAGGTAATCATAAAGTGATCCATCCCCTGTCGCTCATTCCCAGCTTCTGGCAAACAGAGGCTACGGACACCATTCCTGCCCATCAGACTCTAAGTTTTGGGAATTTAATCCCTTAGAGTCAACAATAGATTATTTTAGTCCAGCTGCAGTGGCTCAAACATGCCTGTGTGCCAGCCTCATGGATGGCAGAGTGCCTCTATAGTAGGAAAATTAGGATGCATTAACTGGCAATACATTGTCCTACACACATGCACCAACCTTGCAAAATCCCATGCATGGGAGAAGAATATGATCATAGTCATCAACTGCTGCATGATCTAAACTTTCATCACACATAAGATCTTGATTACCATTTACACTAATGCTACATTCTGCTCGTAAAAAGAGGTCATGAAGTGTGTAAATGCACATTTTAAGGACCACTTATACTGGTAGAATTGTGGAAAGGGTCTTAGTGTAAATGAGAATCAGCCTCACTAATGTTTCATAGTAAAGGGTGGGTTAGCATATTTTTGTCTGACCTGGTAAATGTTCTGGACAGCTTTGCAAGGCTGACATATTATGTGTGTAACTGTTTATACCACATCACAGATGTGATGAACATTTGGATTTGCATGTGGGAAAGATGTCATTGGTTCACAAGTTACCTTTCCATTACTAAAAATGCAAAATGAACTAGCAGAAACTGAATATTCACTGATAGATTTCCTTCTGCCAGTCACAAGTTAAATACAAATGTCAACAATAGGATTCCAGCCTGTCTTCAATTTCATTTTCATCAGTGAAATGGTCAGCACAAACCACTGACTCAAAAGATAAATATTTAAAATAAAAAATAGGATTGTCAGTCCTGAAGAATGTGTACTTTGTAAAACCAATTAAATAAAATCCCCAGTACAGATTTTACAGCTATGATATACCAGTAGCATTTCTTGTACACTTCTGTATTAAATCAAATCCTTATAGGAATTTGCTCATAACTGATTTTTGAGAGATGTAAGCAATGCACAATAGGATAAGCACAAAATTTCATCTTTCTTCATGAACGGAGTAGTATGAAAAGCAATTACTTGAGGTTAGACAATGACAGAACAATAATCTTAACACTTTCAGAAGAATAGTGATAACCTCATTGTCCTTGAAAGAAATAAAAGATCTGTAGTGTGGGCGTATTGTACTTTATGTGGGTACAGTATTGTACCATGCCTTCATACATACATATATACATATATATTATTAAGTAATTAATTGTAGAGCATGTATGTTTGCATGCATACTGATGTTTAAAGAATAGGCATGTGTACTAGTGTTTGTATTGTATATAGAAAATTATATAATTCTCTTTCCTGTCAGTGCCAGATTCCAAACCTCCAATTAACTTTGGTGGAAGTTACACACAAATTAACTTTGTAGGCCACTATGTTTGTGTGTGTGTACACATGCATACACACACAATTCTCTACAAGTGTGTATTGACTGCATCATTTACAAGTGTATTGAACAGAATCAACGTGGGTAAAATGTATCAAGAAACTATTTTATTCCTCACATCTACACACCTGATATGCTCTACATGGAAATCTCACCAAGTATGAGACTCACCTTGGTAATGATGAGAGCTGTGTAAAGTATCATTATGCAATAGAAACTGTTTGCAAATCTCCACCTGTCACATCCACAGAGCTTGTGTCAAAGGGCTCAATCCTGTGCTGAGCACTCTAGCTCTGCCCAACAAAGTATGGGAATATGTGTTTAACGTTAAGCATGTGAATAGTTCAACTGAGTTCAATTAAGCACATGAGTGCTTAATTCCACTGGACTCAAGTGAGCTATGTGTGTCTTTAAAGTTAAACACATGCTGTAGTGTTCATCACCTTGTAACAACAAGTCCAAAATGTCCAGGAACCTGCAAAAATGTACAGGTCCATGAAAACTTTGTCAAAATAGGTTATGTTATTTTCTTCCATTATGAAAATAATAAAAAATTCTGTTTGGGGATTAACCTGTATGTCTGGTCTACTACTCATGTAAGGTATAACTTAGGACAGTGCTTCTCTCCTCTATCCTCAGAAACTCTTCAGTCTTCACTTTTTCTCCTCCATCACAAAAGGAACTTGTGGGTAAGTATCTTATCTATGAATAAGGCCTGGTCTACACTACAGAGTTACATTGACGTAAGGCAGCTAACATCGACCTAACTCCATAAGCGTCTACACTAAAATATTTTTCCCACAAATGTTACTCACCCACTACGCCAACTTAATAACTCCATCTCCAATGAAGTTAGGGTGATGCAGTGTCAGTGTAGATGCTGCGTTAGTTATGTTGACTTTAGTGGCTCCAGAAGGTGTTCCATGATGCCCCACCATGACCACTTTGGTCACCATTTTGAACTCTGCTGCCCTGTGGCCAGCTATACAGGTACAAACCCCTCCACTTTTAAAGCACGCCAAATTTTTGAAATTCCATGTACTGTTTGCTTGGCGTGGAGAGCTCACCTAATAACTCTTGAGCATGCCTAGCAACTGGCCATGCCGGCTCCACACTGCAGACGCACTCCTGCCTGGAGTACACAGGAGGTGGTGGATCTCCTGGGTCTGCGGGAGAAGAAGCTGTTGAAGCACAGCTCTGATCCAGCTGAAGAAATGTCGATATCTATGAGCAGATCACTCATGACATGGTGGAGAAGGGCTACAAGATGGACACGCAGCAGTGCCGCCTGAAAGTCAAGGAGTTGTGGCAGGCATACCAGAAGGAGTATGCTGCCTTTTAGAAAGAGCTATGTGCCAGGCTCGGCGGAGACCCCATGACCACCCCTAAGAGTCCTGTGGATATTTTGGGGGAGCTGGAGCCATAGGCTCCTGCAGTGAACAGAGAGGAGGAGGTGTTGGACAAGGAAGAGGAGGAGTATGCGGGACAGGTGATCAAGGAATTCAGTAGTGCAGCGATCCAGGACCTGTTCTTGACTACTCCAGAGCAGTTGAGCCAGTCCCTACAGTCCAACACAGGCAAGCCTGATACAGGGGAAGGAAAAAACCTCTGGTAAATATGCAATTTCCTTTGACATGGCAGGGACTCATCTCTTCATTTACTCTTCTATAATCATTCAATCTTTTTAATTGGGAGGAGGTAGTGAAATAACCAAGAGATGTGGAGTCACTATCTGTTTCTCATTCCACTGTACAGCTAGGCAAAGGGGACACTGTGAAACAGTTTATGTGCACCAGGATGGCCCGTAAATCCTCCATAGAGATCTCGAGGAAAGTTTCCTGAAGGTAGTCTGCAATCCTCTGCCAAAAATTTCTGGGAAAGGCTACCTTATTTCTTCTGCTGTGGTAGGACACTTTCCCACACCACTGAGCAATTACTTCAGCAAGCACTATTACAGCACACAAACTTGTAGCATACGGACCTGGTCAGCAGCCAGACGGTGGAAGAGCTGTTCCCTTTCAGCCTCAGTTACCCTCAGGAGTGATATCAGCTAAAATCACCATTGCCTGTGGAAAATGGTGCCAGTATTCAGTTCAAGGGCCCTATCCACATATACTCATGCCTACGAGCTACCCCCCGCTTATTGACCCAACTCTCTCCCTCCCCAGGCCTTACTCACCATGGCTGGGACTGCTGCCATGCTGTATGAATTCCAAGCAGAAATGAGCATATACTGCTTGTAACTTGTGTGGATCAAGGAGAGTGAGTTCAGTAGACCAAGCTGCCATTTATCTTGTGAATACACTCACAACAGTACCTCTGTGCAATGTATCTTTTGTCTCTGGAAATGTGGCCTTCAGGGTCTCTCCATCCATACCGATGGAGCGGCTCACCCATATAAGGAGAAGAAGGAACAGGGCGTGGGATGACATGTTCCAAGAGGTCCTGCAAGCCTCTGGTGCTTTGGATACTGAGCACAGGGCTTGGAGGATCACTGCCGCAGACAGAATGGGCATGGATAGAGCAGCGAGGAGAAAAAGCACAGGCTAAGGAGAGAGCCGTGCAGCAGGACATGCTAGTGCTTCTCAAGAGGCAAGCAGTCATGCTGGAAACTCTTGTTGACCTTTAGGTTCAACAGGCCTGTGCTCGCCACCCTCAGCAGCCCATAGAGAACTGCATTCCTCCACCAGCTTATGCACATCCCCACATATTACACGTGGTGTCCAGGCCTGGAGCACTACCCCTACTACTCCATCCCACAGACAATCACAGCTGCACATACACTGACCCGAGCGAGACACGGCTAGTGTATGTGTTTGTGAAATGAAAATGACTCTGTGTGTGTGAGTGAGTGTGAGACTTCCTTCACCATTCATAGAAAAGACTCAAGTAGCATAATGCACGTTGCACTTTTCCTCCAATTTTGCTCATTCTTTTCAGTGATGGCTCCATCTTTTTGCCTCCTCTTTTTCTGTCTCATAGAGTGTGTATGTGTGTGTGTATATGTATATATGAAAACTAGCTCCACAAAATGGACAGAACAGTAACCTGAAAAATCTGTGCAAACAAGGCTAAAGGAACCATCTACCTTTCATGGACTCCAGTACATCTATTGTGTGACTAATGCTATTCCCATCATAACCTAAACAACATAACTAAGTACACATCTTTATATTTATTACCATGGTGTGCGCAGTGTGTGCCTATGAGTTTCGCATAAACATGCCCACACTAGCAGAAATTTTCATAACATCCTATTTTCTACAACTGACAGCACTTGATATATACTTTCCACAGAAGGTGAAACAACTGCCCTCAGTGCATCAGTTATCGAAATCATACGCCCTGGTTAGCACCTGTAGGATTTAAAGTCATTCCAGAATCTTTCAATACTTGAGAGAGATATTTGTGTAAAAAAAAAATCAAACACTTCGGTCCTCAGAGCCTTCACTGATCAGATGAGCCCATTTGTAATCCATTTGCAAACCCTACCAGTGTATAGATAAAACATGTCCTAATTACATGATAAACCATGATAGAATAGCTCTCAGATTGTTCCGGTCTACTTAGTACATGACATCCATAATTAACAAGTGGTTAATTGCATGTGTACCTGAAAGCAGTTATGATCTCTCAGGCTATAAGGCTGTTTATTCTCACTTACAAATTTGAAATGACTTGCCTTGCCTTTTTTTTTTAAGGAGGAAAAGAATCTTGCAACAAAAGTTAATAAACCATGTATTATTTAACCAAGAAAAAGGAACAGTACTGAAAGTAAATAGGTACTTAAAGCCACATCTCTGTGCAGTGTATACAGAGTGGAGCTCAATTCAGTGAACTGACAAATAAAACTAATTTTGCCAACTAGATAAAAATAACATATCTCTTTCTAGTTTTGTAGGCATATAAAACAGGAGAAACCTGTAGCATGGATAATTTTGTTGTGTCAACATTCTATCATTTGTTATTTCTTTAATTAGGCTCATTTCTTCATGCACTGCACAGAGATTTTAGTTTAATTATCCTTATAGTTTTGAAATGTTTACTTTTTGCTATCTATTTATGTCTCTATTTGTATCTGGCCACCTTAAAACATTGTAATCGGGTAATTAGCAAGGGTCTCCGCTCCTATCTCTGCTTTCTCCTACTGTTACTTTTGAAAATTTAATGTCTTTATCTTAAATTTTGTGGAAACTAACTCAAGAACTAAATGTGATATTCTGTTCAAAAGGTAACTCCAATCTGGAGGGAGGAAATTCCATAACTGTGGGCTGAATGCTCTGTCTCCCACACTATCATGACTGACAGTCCCACTGTACTACGAGAATGAAGCCATCATGGAAGATCCCCATTACCTGAGAAACTGCCTCATATGCTGAGTGATCTGGGTCAATCCCAGGGACAATTTAGGAGATATGGACTGAAAGTTTAAACTTGATTCAGTGGTAAGGAATGATGTAGTGAGCAGAACACTGGGGTTATTTTTGTTGCTTATTACAAAAGAACACTGCTGCATTCTGGATCTATTAAAAATTTTTCACTCTTAGGTATGGTGCATTGCACAAATCAAGCATGGAGATCATGGATACGTGGACCATTAGTATAGTCTCCTAACCACCTGTGGTTTGAGGAGGGTTATTTTTAGTAGTTGTACCTATTTAGCTGTCTATTAGCAAAAGCGCCCTGAGGATGTAGAGCTTCTTGATAGCTAGAGGGGAAATGCCTGCAATGGAAGGTGATATTTTGTGGTGGTAAGATCTTTAAAGTTCTTTTTCCCTCTTCCCACCATATTTTCTGTGTTTGGCTCTAGCCAACAGATATTCATCTAGGCCCTGATCTCTCCCAAGCACTCGGATAGCAGTAAGACAGTGTTTTTAGCTGATGTAAAGGAGAAGTAGAGGTCAGTCAAATGGGTGTTGCTGGCACTTGAGTTCATGTTGCTTCATTATCTCCACCATGAGCTTCACATACTAGATGAATGCACAGAAACTCCACATGCAAGAGTGCTGGAGACAGAGAAGCTATGGACACATCCAATGAGTACAGTATTGCTAATATGAATTTTATCTTGTAAGTTTTGCTAAGAAATATGTTTTACAAAATGTGATACAAATTTTGTTAGGATTTAAATTAAGACAGGGATGCAAAATTACTTAGGTGCTTTTGAAAGTTTCACCCATGGCAGCCTAAGTCCCAGAGCCTTCAGTGATACTTATGGCTTGTCTGTATGAACAGCTCATGCACTGCAAACTGGGGTGTAATTCTATTTGACACTGGCCTACCGCACACTAACTGTCTGCATGGATCCTGCTACCATGCACTAAAAGTTTTACAGAACACTTTGATCTATCCTGCTTTGAAATGGGAGTAGATGAAAGCACGCTATGGAACCTGTGCCTGTTAGCAGGGTCCACACAGACAGTTAATGTGTGACAGGCTAATATGAGGTGCATTTACATCCCAGCTTGTCACACACTAACTCTTTGTATAGACGAGCCCTTAGGTTTAAGAGCCTAAATCACTTTTGAAAATGGGACTTAGACTTCTAAGTCATTAAGGCACTGTTGAAAATGTTACCCCAAATCTATTGTTATTTTCCAAGATAAGTGTGAAAAGTTGAAGAAACAGCAAAAATGCTGAAAAGCAGATTAATTGTTTTTAAAATAAATTCTTTCTATTTTAAATAGCTAAGGTGCTATTAACAACACAGGAAATTATGACATTTACTTTTGAAAACTGTATGACTTTTAACCTGACAGTGTGCCTTGTCCAGGTGATGCCAAAGTCTCTTACTCCTGCCTACAAAAATGTGAACCAAAGCGTAGCTTAATCCTATATCCCTGACAATATATTTAACAATGTTCTACAATATGCTAGCTGACAAGTTTATACGTTGATGAATATTACCCTACGAAGAAAACACTATCAAACTGAATTACTGTGCTAACATGAGCAAATAAAATTTATTTAGAGAGGGAACCCTTAGTGGGATTATCTAATTAAAATTATTCAAACTTGCCTTGCAGTATAAATATTTTTGAAGAATGACACTGTGTAGTGCAGAATCTAGTCAGTGTGAATTTATTAGCTCTGAGCTTTAACCCTAGAACTGTCAGCCATGATTGGAAAAATAATGTTCAAGGTTTTGCAGTAAGAAGTGATTAAGTGCATTAACAAAGTGAGGACATCAGTTCCCAAGCTACCTAACATCAATTAAAGGAGGCCAAATTAAATCGATGTTCTAATTCCACAAAATTAATGGTAACTTTTTTTTAATAGATGTTACAACATTTCCCTGAGGTCCTGTAATAAATTCTTATCATAGCAACTCACATATAAATAAATGGCTACCTTTTGCCTGAAAATCCAAGGTTCAAAATCAGCCCTAGGAAACAGTTGTATTTTGTTACTTAAAAACAAAAATTGAAGACAATATGGTACACAAGGATATTTTTATTTTGTTTTGGGAGAGATTCAGTAAAACCAAATACATAATTTAAAAAAAACAAACCCTACAACAGAACACCCAACCAACCAACCACAAAAAACACCAAACATCCAGCCTACTAAAGATACTCTTTTTTTAGCTTATTTCATTTTCAATAGAAAGCTCACCTAAACTTATGAGACTAAGAATCAATTAAAGGTACTAGCTATTACTTTTAGACCTGATTACAAACAAGAGTTTTCATTTTACAAAATTTCACAAACAACATATTTATCTGGAGAGATTTCATGAAATAAACCAGAGATTTCACAATCTTTAACATGACCTCCACTGCTCTATTGACCCTTTGATGCAACTCTAATTGAGGATGCCAGCACAGGTGGTAGAATTACAAAGTGCATATGGTATTAGTTTGTGTGAAGCCTGCCATCTAAGCTCTGCCAATGAAACAGATTTGGATGTATTAGTATGTGTGTGCATGTATTTGTTTCTTATTAGACAGTATGTGTGTGTGTGTGTGTGTGGCCTTCCTGCTTACTGTTCCCTGCTCCCTTTTCGTTTTCTGGTTTCTGCTCCCTGAGCTAAGTGTTTCAGTTCCTGTTCCTGTGTGTATGGACATAGCTTTGGATGTTTGCAGTTACTCATGGCGGGGTGCTACATACCTTCTGTTTGGACTGTTATTATATTTTGTTCAGATTGTTGCTGACTTAACTAGTTCATGGTTATTACATATTTTGATTTACCACTTACCCGCATGTCTTGCTTCAATTTCCTTGTTTTGGGATTGTTCTGGGGTGCATCAGAGTGTAACATCCCCACAAGTAAAAAGACTTAGGTGTGGCCCCAAGTCAAGAAAATTAAACCTGTAACCAGATTTAAAAGTAACGGCTAGTACCTTTAAATGGTTCTTAGTCTCATGAATTTAGGTGAGCTTTCTACTGAAGATTAAATAAAAGAGAATATCTTTAGTGGACTGGTTGGTTGGTGTTTGTTTTTTTTGATGGATTGTTGTTGTGGTTGGCTGGTTGGTTGGTTGTTCTGTTGTTGGTTTGTTTTTCTTTGTGTGTTTGTTTTTTCCCCAAGCTCTCTCAAAAGAAAAAATTCAGCTACCATGGATGACTTTTTGAAGCATCTTCCCTAGTGGGCTACTATGCTCCATGCTATCTGGCCAGCTAATAGTTCAGTTGCCTAAAATATACAAGTACTTCTCATTCCTTCTGCTGATACAGACTAACATGGCTACCACTCTGAAACTTAAAATATATTGTAATATTTCTTTTTTTTTTAATTTTATTATTATGATATTAGTTTGCATAGCAATTTTCATCCTGAAGAATCCTTAAGACATTTACATATATGTTCGCATAGGAACTACTTTACCCACCACTTATATGTCACTGACTCATCTTGAGGAGTGGGAGATGTGATTGGACTGTTGTGAAATAGACAGTCCCACAAGGAATGGGGAGTGCAGGCTTGTGAATGCATGGATGGGGCCCATCTCCTTTAGAGGCTCTTTACTTCCCACTGGCCAACCAGATGGAGAAGAGAACTGACTGGCCCCTCACTCTCTGCTCATTAATTTTAAACCCTTGCCCAGTCTTTTGGAGTCTTTTAACTGTCTCACCCCCTCTACTTGTGGTACAGGGACTATATTTTTAAGGATGCTGTAGGTCTGACTTATTGCCTGTTTTTGGGGTCAGGAAGGAATTTTTCCCATTTGGATCACATTGGCAGGGGTCTGGAGGATTTTTTTTCCTTCCTCATAGCATTGTGGATGCACAGTTAAGGTAAGTAGGCATAAGACTTAGAAATTAATATTAATAATGTGTTGAAATGTTGGGTTAATTACAAACAAAGATCAACATAGCATCTAATGAAATGTATGGGGGAAATTAGGTAATCTGATCCAAAAGATAGTACCTCCAACATCCGAATGCCCCCTGACATCATGCTGAGCTGACTTAGAAGGAATGAGTGCCCCTTCCTGAGTCACCAACACTGTCTCCCACAACACTTACGTTACAGTTTTTATTTGGAGGCTTCCCAACCAACTCCCTTCCAGGTGTGGTGAGTGAGGGCTGATGACTAGGTCGCAGCCTGAAGTGATACACCCAGAGGAGCTATCATCTCCCCAATCACAAAGTAAACAAAACCTTGCAAGCCACCATAATTGTGAAAATTATTGTGCCGCCATAATTGTGAATATCTAGATATTCTGCTAATTTTAACAAGAAATATTACTCATCTTTATGTAAAATACTTGGTTAGAATAAATGCCTATTGGTAAAATAATTTTTCTTCTTCTCAGTGTATACACTGTCAAGCTAAACATCTTATAACACATGCCATCAATGTTTTCATCACTACTTTCAGGCACGGAACTGAAACCAACTGACAGAACAGAGCTTCTGGAGCATCTTAGATGGTACACAAAAGCCTTGTCCTCACTAGGATATTTTTCTTAAAATTACCCATCTTTGCAGCATTAGTTCACTCCACTGACAATCGAAACAGTGGGAATATTTGTGAAGACAAAGAATTGGTGGCCGCTGGCTTTTAACGACCTCATTGTCTAGGCCTGAACTTAGCATGGTTAGATGAGAAAATGCTTACAGTGCTGGTGGTTTCCGACAGTCCGCCTACACTGCTACTTTCATGATTCTAACATCAATGGATCTGAACTGGTAGAAGAAAGGGTGGGAAATTTTAGGGAAGAAGTCCTGGGAGAAGATCTTCAAAACCTGTTTTGGGAGTTAGGAGCACAAATCCTGTTGATTTCCACTGGGACTTCTGCTGCTTAAACCTTGGGTGTTTGAAAAATCTCCCTCTCATATAGACACTGAAAGGAAAAAAATCCTTAATCCTGGTCTACTCAACGTTTTGTATTAGTATAACTATTCCAGTTAGGGTGGGGTTTTTTTGCTTGTTTTTTTCATTTTTTTTACCAGTTTAGGTATACCTGTGCAACTGTAACCCACACACCTTCTGGGTGTGATGTTCTGTCCCATCTAGTGGCACCAAGACCACTTAGAGAAAGAGATTAATAAGTCTGCTCTACAGCCTTAGCTAACAGCCATATAGCTTTTACCTCATGCAGTAGAGGCTCATGCACTAAGCTCCAGAGGCCCCAGGTTCGATCCTGCCCACTGACGACCAGGGTCTGTTGGTGTTATACAAGCCCTAGTGTAGACACACTTATACTGGTATAAAGGTACCTTATATTGGTGTATCTTATTTGGATAATAAGCTATACACGTATAAAGCACCTTTTCACAGGTATAACTGAGTCCACATTAGACCATGGTATTAGTTTAATTATATTGGCATAGTTAAAGAGATACAACTTTTGTACGTAGGCAAGTCCTTAGTATATAATGATATTAACAACTGTGAAAGAAACGCTAATAATGCAATTGGAAATGGCACAGTAGCATATTAAATGTCATTTCATTAGATGATGCATAGTAATGCAGATCACTTTTTTCTGTGAAGTACCACAGTGGAGGGGTAATCCATTTCAGCAATCTCCATGTAAATCAGAGATATATAAGACCGATATTCATGGAAGATTCTAATTTCTTGTAGAGGACTGAATAATTTACAGCAACAGACTGATTAAGCCAAATATATCTACATTCTATACCCTACTATTTCTCTGGAAATTTTATACAAACCTTAATGGCAATACAATAAAGATAAATCAAATATAAAAATCTCACATAAATATGAATCATCAGAGTCCCTCACTGGTAATAACTTAATAATATCTGTGATGAATCTTTGAGCTTAAATACAAAACCAAAATGGAAATATGCCTGAATCCATCACACACAAATACCTTCAGAGGTAAATTAAAACAGACTATCTAGAGTGAATATCCATTATGTTTGCAGGACTGAGTTACACCAGTGACACATTTATATCAAATCTATCAATCTTTTATTTTCAGTGAATAGGAAACAATTTCTTCTGAACCATAGAATAAAAGAAGTTATTGGTAGAAATGATTTTCTTGGTCATCTAGGCTACCCTCCTGACAATACAAGTTTGCTCCCTATAACGTATTTGAAAAAGTACTTTGCTCAGTTAAATTTTAAATGTATCAAGGAATGGAGCTTCCTCCATTTCTGCTGGGGATATATCATAATTTATAGGTCTCATTGTCAGAAGTTTTTCCTGATACTCAATGTGAACATCTAGTTACATTCAGAATATCACCCTATTCTCAAATGTAAATTTCCTGGTACAACCACTTATGGGAAATGTGCATTTCTGTATTTTAACAAAATTGCCCTGAGGAGTTTCTTACTTTTCACTGATGCTCAGTTGTTAAGAGAGTTACCAAATTTTTTGAAAGGACAAAGAGCTAAACATTTAAGAGCACATCTAGAGACAGAATTTACACTGTAAAACTAGAGATGGTCCAGACCAAATCCTCAGACCTTAATGTCACAAATCTTTGGGACATTCATGTCTGAATCCAAACTTTTCAAATGTAAATTTAAGCCTACCTCTCTATGAAACAAACCACTTTGTATAAATAGCATTATCATCCAATTTGTATTATAATTACAAAGCCTCAACCACAAAACCTCTTCTACTTACAGGTTTCAGTAGGGAGTACCCAAGACCCAGGTCCATCAACATGTATGAACCTACCAGATGCACCTGGGTGGTGTTTCAAACGAGCCTACTTCTTCTACAGGCTCCAGTGAGATATTTTGGGAGTTGTGTGAAGCCAGGCTCAACTGAACAGTTTGCATTGGTTTAACTTTAATAATTTTGCTTTCAGTTTTTGGATTAATTTTAAGTTAAAGTAAAATTCAGGGGATGCTGACGCAGGTGAACTAACCTTTCCTCTTTCCTTTCTCCTTTCCTCTTTCTCCTGCCCACCCCACCAAATCACCTCACATATGGTGAAATGGATTTTCAGTAACTTCTATATTAGACTTGGTTGTCTGGATGGGAGCCAAAGGCTGGAATGCCTAAGGGGACTGTGTTTACCTTCTGGTTAACCAGTTGGCTTGGTGACTCTAATTATAGAATAAACTGCCAATGTTGGGGTTGTCTGCCCTATTTCTTGCAGTCTGCCCTGAATGTGGCGTGCTCAGTGTGGTCCATCCCAGGCACCCAGTCACACTCTGACTCTGTTGGGCTCTGGGTCAGCTTCCACTGCCTTCCAGCATGCTGTCTCTGTGTCTTCCCATCAGCTTCCCACTGAGCTGACCACTTCCCCCATCCCTCTCTGCCAGAGGCACCTTTAAGGAGATCAGGGTCTTTCGATCTCTCTCTTCTCAGCCTTGGCCAAACAGCCCTATCACCACACTTGAGGCTGAGGATCCCTCTTCATGGCGATAAACCTGGCTATCGTGTCTGAAGAGATGTTCTTTACCTGGGCCATTGTTTTATCATTCTCCTGGCTGGTTCCTTAACAATCCCACTTTCACAGCCTTGTTTGATTGGCCTATGTTCATTCAAATAAACGGGGAACCAAGGTAGTACATAATATTAATAAGAAATAATACAGACATTTCCCCAATTAATCACAATTAGCATTTATCATTACAATGCTTTTCTGAAATCACAAATCTGAACTATTTGCGAAGAACCTCTAAAAATCTCTCTGTATTATGATCCCCCAATTCTGGCCACTGTTTCTTTGCATAAAATGTTAAAATGTTATAAATCTCCTTCCTGGCACTAGTAATGGAGCACAAATAACTTGTGTGAAGGTTTGTTCATGTTAATGAAAAAGGTTCTTCCTGGAGACTCTGTTCTTGGTGGCTGCATTAAACACTCGTGGAGAAACTTGCTCTCCTCCTCCGCACAGTGCTTCCCTAGCAATCTGCCAAATGGTAGGCCCACACAGTTGCCTAGCTATTCATCCGTCTCCTAAAGGTTGATGTTGTCCTTGTATAGATTTCTACGGTGGGACTTTCAAAAGTGCTATGGGTTGGCCTAAATCTGTGTCCACTGGAGTCAGTGGTAAAATTCCCAGTGACTTCAAAAGTAGTAGACTTAGGCCAACACCAGAAAATGATTGAACAGAAGTTCTGAAAATTCTTAGGGCTAGTCTACACTGACAATGCTAAAGCGCTGCCATGGCAGCACTTTAACGTGCCTTGTGTGGCCGTGGCTCAGCTCTGGGAGAGAGCTCTTCCAGTGCTCTAAAAAAACCACCACCACGAGAGGGGTGGCTCCCAGAGCTGGTGCACTGTCTACACTGGCGATTTACAGCGCTGAAACTTGCTACGCTCAGGAGTGTGTTTTTTTCACACCCCTGAGTGAGAAAGTTGCAGCACTGTAAATTGCCAGTGTAGACAAGCCCTTAGATATTAGATTAGAAATTAGACGAAGGTTTCTAACCATCAGAGGAGTGAAGTTTTGGAACAGCCTTCCAAGGGAAGCAGTGGGGGCAAAAGATCTAACCAGCTTTAAGATTAAACTCGATAAGTTTATGGAGGAGATGATATGATGGGATAACATGGTTTTGGTAATAAATATTCATGGTAAATAGGCCCAATGGCCTGTGATGGGATATTAGATGGGGTGGGATCTGAGTTATCCAGGAAAGAATTTTCTGTAGTATCTGGCTGATGAATCTTGCCCATATGCTCAGGGTTTAGCTGATCGCCATATTTGGGGTCGGGAAGGAATTTTCCTCCAGGGCAGATTGGAAGAGGCCCTGGAGGTTTTTCGGCTTCCTCTGTAGCATGGGGTACGGGTCACTTGCTGGAGGATTCTCTGCTCCTTGAAGTCTTTAAACCACGATTTGAGGACTTCAATAGCACAGACATAGGTGAGAGGTTTTTTGCAGGAGTGGTGGATGAAATTCTGTGGCCTGCGTTGTGCAGGTCAGACTAGATGATCATAATGGTCCCTTCTGACCTAAAAAAATATCTATGAAGACAGAAAATGCAAACCCTTAGAGGTTTAATGTGTGTGCATAATTTTTATGAAAGTTAATGGCAGTTGCACACATACATGAAGGCAAAAAGAGAACGCAAAGTAGGCTATAAGCTTCTTGGGCTTTAATTCCCCTTGTTTCATGTAACATGTGCAGGGGGAGATTTTCAAAGGCACAGAGGCTCAATAGGTGCTAAACTCCCTCTGGCTTTCAGTTGGAATTGTGAACTTAACTTCCCTCTGTGCTTCTGGAAATATCATCTGCAGTGTGTTAGTATATCTCTGGACAAAAATCACAGTAACTGAAGAGTGACAGGGCTGGAGGAGGACTATGATTAACACTCACCAAATCAACATGTAAAAAGTGTTGGATGTTTACTTAAAAAAATAATAGTTTTACAAATTTATTACATTAAAATGACAATGCTTGAACATTGTTGAAATATTTCAGTAACTATGCTTTTGTTTTACATTATTCAAGCATTTTTATACATTACCCCCTACCTGCTATTTTTGATTGCATTTTGACAAAGAAATCTAAATGGGAATACCTGGCAGATGATACTTCACAGCAGTTATCTTTTATTCATAGCCCAATAGAGGAATCCAGACTAGTACTAACTGCTTCTAATTGTTATTTTAAGGAAATATGTTGAATATCTGCTTTGAGTCAAGCTACATTAAAGCTCTATTTTCCCCCCTTTTCCCCCATATTGCATTTTAATCACTTGCCATGATAGAGGTTTTTTGGTGTGTGTTTTTTGTGCATGTCTACTGTATGTTTCACTCATCAGCAAAGATGGCAATAAGGTTCCAAACTGCAGGTGCTCCACACAATCATCCACACGGCCATTACTGTGCAATGTTTCCTTTATCAAATAATTCAGGCTTGGACTTGTAAGTACAGTTACAGATTGCAATCTTCACCATCAGCCATGCATGCCCTAATGGAGCCCTTCAAACGTGTGTGTGTTGGAAACTCAGGGGAGCCAGAGCATATGCTATGAAGGAGAATGGGGGAGTGCAACGAGATTGTCCAAGCAATTTCGACATTCATCAAGCTAAAGTGAACCTCTGCTCCATCTGAAGTTGCTTGCTATACATTGCAGACTAGTTCAGGAGGGGTTTTCCTGGCATAAAGGGTAGCACAGAAATAAGTACAAAGGGGTCGTGGGACAATTGTGTATTGAGGCTGGTGTATCATTGCTAATCTGTCACAAGCTATCCACTCTCAAACAACAGATCTGTCTTCTGCTCTATATGCCTTCTTGCATCTTTGGTCTTGTGGGTCCTAGTTTCTTGAATGCTTTACCACACCGAACTTGCAAGTTTTTAATTCAATCTACTCTTGAAAAATATTTGTTCCTGCATTTTTTTTCTTGTAACACTAGTGTAATTTGGTTTTTATGTCTCCTCTGATATCTTCACATCCTCCCTAAATGGCTTGTGAAATGATTCACTCTATGAAAGATATTATATCCAATAACAATTGCTTCCTCACTGTAAGTTTAGCATAGCTGGGCATACAAATTTCTTTTTGTTTGTTTGATGTTAATATTGATGTTATGCCCACTTGGTGCGGCACTTTGTCTCTCTCCAGTGGCGGGTCGGACACAGAGGTTGATAAGCCTGGTATGACCTTGGCTAACAGAGCTGAGTCTTTTAACTCAGACAGTAGAGGCTAATGCATTAAGATCCCGAGATTGATTTCTACTGCCAGTGACCCACCCAGGGGTGTTGGTGTTACACGAGATAAGCCCTAACCTAACAAATTCAGTCTCAAGAGATCCACCTCTGAACTTTGAGTCTCTAAGTCAATGTACAGTCTGGCCATATGAGCTAACTCAGTGCAAGACAACAGTAATCAACATACAGGCTATGTCTCCTAAAATATTGCCATTTTTCATAAGATTCTGTATTTCTCTGAATTTAGAAAACTGTTATATAATGTAGGCTTTGTATGGTTTACAGCTGCCACATTCCATCATCTCAGACTGTCTCCCCCCCTTCGCCCCTCCCCCCCCCAGTGAAATCTTTGGATCACTTACCCATAGTGTAGATTCCTTTTTTTGTCTGGTAGTTGCCAGCATAAACCATCTACACCTCAAACTCTATGATGTTCTTTTTGTTTGTTTGTTTTTAAATTCCTTCCATGCTATAAAGAGGTGTTCAGCTGAGAGGCACTTAGTTTCACTTGATGATCCCCAGAAAGGCTAAAGCATAAACATTGCCTGAACTCCAAACAGAAAAAAAGAATGTATTGTTGTGCTTGGAGCGTGATTTGAGAGCCTGCTAGCAAAGTAACTAAGTTTAATAAATTGAATGCAATGAGCTTCATTTGATAGCTGGTGTCTACACCAAGCTTCTAAGAAACTCCATCCACCTCAGCTGTCCAGCAAGATAAAAGAGTACCATATATTCTCGGCTAGCAAAAAAACAAGATACAGCAGGAATTTTAGATACAGCAGCTCTAGTTTGCAGGTTAGACCATGATGGCAGTAAATGATTTCTAGATGTTTGTGGAAGCAGCAGTATTCAGAGCTGGTTGAATATTATTAAATCGAACACACTCACACAAAAGGGAGTGTTTTCTTTGGTGAACAAATCATTTGTAAATCATTTCTAATTTCTGAAAATACATTTGTTATTCACCAAGCACTTTGAATGAATAATTTGCAGACTATGGGTGGTCTGTAACCTGTTTGCAAACTGTTCATTACAACCCCTAAATTGAGCCCCTGCTGCAATGGCAGAGAAACACAGAATCACTGGGGCATAAAAATGCCTCAAGAACTTGCCTTGTAATGACCTCTGGGACAGGATCTTTTCTGGGGTGGATGGGAGGGGATACACAGCTGGCTTTATATACCCTGCTGAAGGCCTCTAACACCTGTGATATTCCCCTTGGAGGGGGTTGCATGTGCATTATGGGTTCTTTGGATGGGATCCCAGTAAGAAAAAGTGCAACAACTTTTGCAAAAGTAATGAATTGATCTAACATAGAGACTGGGTTCTTCATTTGGGGGAACAGTTTCCAGCTAAATTCAAGTGGCAGTTGCTTCTGCCACAAGTCAAGTATTTTAATTCTGTCAGCCAATAAGAGTCCAATCAGATTAATGTCCTTCTGCCAGGAAGGGAGAGCAGTGTGCTTCTGTCAGCTGTGTAACAGCAAAAGGAAGAGCAGGGAACTGAGTGTTTGAATGAGTGTCTGGCCTCCTGAGCTGAGCAATGCCAACGCTTCTCTGAAATTATTATTATTGCGAAGAAGGAAGAAGGTGCATGTCACCTGTGACTTGCCCAAATGCTCCACTTGCCTACGGGGGGATAACAAGCACTCCTCTCAAATCCCTCCGTACCTTTCCTATATGTCTGTGTGGGATCGGGGGGAGGGAGATTTCCCCCTTCCCTACTCTCCCTAACTGCTTCACATTTCTGGGGATGGGGGGGATGCTCTCTCCCTTCTTGAGGGTGCAGGCTAAGGGGAACAAGGGTACCTTTTCCCCCTGCCCTGCTGTCACAGGGCTACCAGCAGCCTCTTCAGACAGCCTCTTCCTATGCAGAAGCAGCCTCTTCAGACAGCAACTGCTGCTTCATCTGGCCCCAGACCCTGCAATGGAGCAACAAGTCAAGCTGAGTGAGGGGAAGATGAGCAGTGTTAGACTTGTAAACAGAAAGAGGAAGGAGAGGGCTTTAAATGTATCAATAAAAAGGAGAACAACTCTGGCCATTTACCACCTTGACATTTACCTTCACAAGTGGTGCCAATGAGGAAAATTGCACTTTAAAGTATGGTGTGTATAAAGCTTGCGGCAGAAGAAAGACAACATTCCTGACCTTCCTTTAGAAAGCAGAAAGAAAGAAGCTCCTTTCTGCTTCAAAAATTCACCTGCAAATTAGCTCATAGAAAACCTGCTTTTTATAAAGCAAAAAACCTCCCAGACGACCCAAATGCTAAACTTTACAGTCTTTGTTTTTACAATCAATTTTTGGTACTATTGGAAAATCACTTTGAAGAATCCACTGAAGAAAATGTTCAAGAAATTGATGCAATAGTGTTAGGTTATAGTATGGCATTTTCCTTGTGATTCTACAATAATGTTTACTTCCATTTAGAAAGGTTTTAGGTGCCTGATTTAGATTTTTAAAGAGACAGTTAAGATTATTTGTTGGACTAGATGACCTTCTGGGGTCCCTTCCAACCCTGATATTCTATGATTATGATCTTTTATTGTCTTCACTACTTTGCTATAGATATCATATTACAATCTTATCTTATCTTATTTCTACTGAAAATATTTTATGGAGCAGTGGTTTGGATTCTGCTGCAGTGTTATTTTTTGCACCTTAAAATAATTGTTCATCTTTCAACACTTCCCCAAATTTGTATCCAGTAGTTGAGCTGGCGGCTGCTGTAATACTTAGTAACCCCCTCTTGCTCCCCCCAACAGGCAGACTGATTGGAGAGAAGGCATAGTATGTTTAATAACTGCATGAGGCTCTACTAAGACTCCGTCTGCTCATGCTTCAGATGTATACAGTTCTCACAGGGAATGAACTTTAACATAGGATTTAGTAGTCACTCCCATACTAATAATGTGATAGCTTTTTCACTGAAGCATGCCACATTTTTTCTTTGCACACCATAGGATATGCCTCAGTTTAAGCATCAATTGAAACTACACTTTTTCTATGCATATACATTGACCGTGACTGGCATAACTGACTATTGTTTCAACTGAGACGTACATACTAAAGACTTAGTGAGTGTATCTAGACAGCAGCTATCTAACACATCATTATCCTCAGTTTGCACTGAATGAATCTTGCAGTTAGGTTGAGATGGTTGATCTCATTAACATTCGTAGCTATCAAATCTAAAAGTATTAGAGTTAACCAATCTATTGGTAAGGACCTAGTTGTGCCTTAGAGTGAAAGATCTTTGCAGAAATAAATGACTGAAGGAATGTTTAGGAGCTGAATCAGTGCAGTGTAGCCATTTCTTCTATTACATGATTAGATATATTAAAGTTCTGCAACTGAATCCCTGCCTGTCAAAACTCTGCTTAAAATATTTTTGGACCAAATTCATAACACTGTGAGCTGATGGTTTTTGCATAGTTAACAATGGAGAAATTGGGCTGATCATTCAAAAACAAGACCTTCTTTTATTTCTAGGCTTCTTCCACCTTCCCACAAATTAGATAAGTAGGGCCAAATTCTATGTTAGTGTCAATTGGCAGAGGTCCATCAAAGTCAATGATGCTTTACACCAGCAAAGAATCCAGCCTGTGATACTTTTAAATGCAGTGATTTTACTTTTAAAGACTATACTTCAGATTGGTATTAACCCATCTTTTTACATGGTATACACCTGAAATTGTTTCCCCCAAGTCATAGGAAAAAGCTACTTCCTTTATTCAGAGTATCACTGTGTTGCACTTTACTCATTGTTTTCTACATGTTTTTATTGATTTTTATTTAAAAAGTGTCCAGGAATTTTTTACATTACAAAGTCCCTATACATTATTTTAAATTGTATTCATGAAATTATGCACTTTAGTGATCAGAAATATCATTGCTATAAATTAATTTTGAAAAGAATAACATAGCACTTCTTTGCTCCATGCCAATGGGTCTGAGAGACACTGTAATAGCTCATAACCAAATAAAAACAAAGACCAAAAAGTAAAACCAACCAAAAACCCCACCCCACAGTAACAACAACAAAAACACTATATCCACTAATGAAAGTAACTTCGTAACAACGAAATTTCTAATGCAAGTTCTTCAGTGTATTAATCAATGATATTTAGATTGTGATTGATACTCTCAATGTACTACCGCCTGGCAGATTAGCCACTGGCCAACTGGGTCTGTGGCCAAGGGCCCCAGCCTATTGGAGAGGCCCCCAGAAAATGCGTGCCCCCGCGCTCTGACCTGTTCCACCTGCTGGCCTGGTGTTCCTACCGGGGAGTGGGGTCTTGCCCCAGTCTGCCCGCTGGCCCGGCGCTCTTGCCAAGGAGCAAGGGAAGCGCCAACCCCACTCCCCGGCAGGAGTGCCTGGGGGGAGGTGCTGGGGGAAGAGGGACTGCAGGCAGAAGGGGTTGGGAGAGGCCTCCGCTTGCTCTGGCCCAGGGCCCCACAAACCCCTAATCTACCCCTGCTTATGAAATAGACAAACCTACTGTGCATTTGATACCCTGCCATTAGACTAATTAGACAAAGGTCCAAATCTTGTGGCCTACTCTGCTACTTTTATGCTACTCTGGTGGCACTGGGGGATCAGAGATTTGGTGTATTTCCTTTGCTGAGGATTCTCCCAGTCATGGGAAGTTGCCAGTAGGTGTTGAGCCAGCATAGCTGCCTTCTACACCACCTGTCTCGGCAGCCCCTGGCATAAGGAGATGACATTGCTGGTGCACACACTACTCTGGCAATCCAGAGGTGAACTGTCTCCTGGAAACCATAATCAGCGGATGAGTTTCAAACAATCCTTATGAGGCTCTAAATTTCACTGAGGCTGAGGATGGTGCAAAGCCGTCACTGAGTTCCCAACATCCCACCTCCTAAAATTTTAAATTATTAAAACTGAATACCACTATATTTTGTATTGAAATCTCTTTTGAGCTTCACAATTGATAACACTTTGTTTGCTAAATATGGATTTTAAAATATGACAGTAAGTAAATCATTGTTGACAATGGATTGTTCACAGCATATGGCCAAAAGATGCATGTGATTTTAATAAGGAGAGTACACAGAAACCTTCTTAATGTTAATCCTTGCAGAAGGAAGAGGTCTATCTCCAAACCAAGATCTGTCAAAGATGTGTATGACAGCTGAAGAATTTATCTCCAAATTCCCTCAGCTTGTAATGTGCCACATGATGACTTTTCCCATGGTAGCAGGGAAGAAGCAAATTAAGATGTCATATATATAATATGGAGATAAAAATAACCCCCACGTCCACATGATGAACAGAATGAAAGTTCAGCATACATATTTGCGCATTAATTGGAACTGCATGATTCTGTCTTGTTCTATCAAGTCACTACTGTATGTTCTGTAGGAAATGTCTCCCTTGCAGTGATTAAGCCAACTTTATCACACAAACATATATACACTTTTCCTTAATTATCTTCTTGCCTTGGTTTGCCAAAATAGAAAAGTGCTACCTGTGTGTATCATATGACTGAAAATTTATACACATGAATGTTTATATCTTACTAGATTATGTTAACTTGAAGATAATCTGCACTGAATACCAATTTTTATTGTAATAATCACAGAACAAAGGAGCTTGATCAACTTTGTAGCCTGTATATTTTTAAGGCATACTCTCTTTTCCTGGGAGAATTTTAGTTTTTGCCTCACAGTTATAGTTTCCATTTTTATCACAAAGATCAACATAATACAGATCCACAGTTCTGACAGCTTGATACTCTTGAAATTCACAACAAAATGACTGAGAATGATTTACATGGCTGCTTTAAAACCCTTCTCAACACATGTTAAAATTGCTCTATAGGCAGCAAAATCTCACAACATTTAGAAAGCAGACATAAAACTAATCAAGGAAATAAAACAACAAAGAGAATGCATTTACAACATAATGTTTCATTAAAGTCAATGATTTGACACCTGTCTGAGGTCAATTTATTTTCACTGCTGTGCCACCTTCCCCTTTTAACCTCAGGTTAGATATTTGAGTACTATATGTGCAGTCTGGTGATGCTGATCAGATTTGCTCAAGGGCCAGGTCTTTGTAGGTGTAAACCAATTTCAAATGACATAATGATAACACATATTGGATAGACCTAAGTAATCAGTACTCCATGCCCACTTATTAATGGTACTCACAAGCCTGTATGGTCCTCAAGTCCAGCCATCATTCCTCCTCACTTCAGATGCCTAACCTACTGGTAAACCTTTAGCCCTGCAAGAAGGTACGTGGGAGTTGCTCACAAGGGTAGATCAATAACAAAAGTGGACTTTTGAGGAAAATCGCCTTGCCCTGGTCTCAGAAAAAAGCCAGAAAAGAAAGAAAGACAACTGTCACACAGCAATCGTGGCCCAACCCTGTCTTCCAACACCACCTGCAATGTCTGCCAATGAGCCTGTGGCTCAAGGATCAGTCTCTTCAGGCACCTAAGGACCCATGAAAAATATAACCTGTGAAAGATCATCCTCATCCTTGAGGGATCGCTGATGAGATGAGATCAATAACATTTTCTTTCTTTGATTATCAACATTTTGGAAGAAAGTTTAACTTCAGAATTTTTGGAGCATATCAAGTCTAAGCAGTACTGAGACGTTTGTCAGACAAGTTCTACAGAACTGGATAAGGACACTTCCTCATGGACAGAATGTTTTGTGAATTCTGGTTAAATAAACAATCAAAACTGCCATCATAGCCCGTGTTCTGTGATTAGACACTTGACCATAGGTACAGGGATTTTTAGCAGTCCAAATGTGTGTGCTGCCAGCAGGGCAGAACAACATTGAAGAGTCAGAAGGACAAACAGGAAGAGGACTAGGAAAAGAGCAAAAAGCAGAGCTTTAGGGAGTCACAAAGGGCGAGGGAGTCCTGTAAAATCCAAAGAGACCCAAACTTTGCCATATATTAAAGCAAGTAATAAGAGGATTGTTTTTCAAGAACAAATAGATTCTATTAGGGTAGAATGCTTCCAATAGCCTTTAACTGAAACTAATTTGTATAACTGCCACTGGTAAGTGATCCATTTTCTCATGAAAGCTACAAAGCTGTTGGTGTTAAAGTTATGGCAGTCCTAATTGTGGGCTATTATAATAAGACACTCAATGACTACAGTAATTAAGACCATGTAAGACCCTAACTAGCACCAGATTGTGATGTAACTAAGGTCCTAAACTCAGAAAGGCTAAGGCCCCAATTCTGCACTTGTGCAAATACTTAACTTTAAGCACTTGATTAGTCCCACTGACATGAGTAAAGTGAGTACTGATATGAGTACAGTGAGGAACATCTATTGGACTTTGCAGGATCAGGGCCTTGATCACTGGGGCTACTCATGTGAATAAAGATTACCCATGTGAGTAAAGCTTTGCAGAACCAGCCGTAAACCATAGGTCACAATTTAATGCTATTATTTAGGAAAGTAAAGAATATTATGTAAAACAAACGGTTGATTTCAAATTATATCCCTTGTAAAAATGCCATTTTAAATAATTTACATCAGTAAACTATTGGTTAGCTGAACACATCCAGTTGAATAGGCTGAAAGACATTTCTAACACTTTCCTTTATGAAGGTAAAGTTTTATAATTTACATCCATTTTATTGTCAAACTATTTGCCTTTCTATATTATAAGCTTTTGTTAGTGCTGTACTTCTATCAGTAAACCAATCCACAAACCATAAATTATTTCCTACAGTTCTGACTTCATTTATTTTCATATCATTATACATGCCAACCTTTTGACTACTTGAGATCGAAAGAGTTGCTCTCCAAGCTCATATTTCACTCCAGCTCTCATATTTTATATGGCAAATTAGACTTTACAGTAGCAGCTACAACAGGACTTTGTCTCTCATGTTGCATAGCTCTAAATGATTGTAGAGGTTTTCAGTACATATTCTCCTCAACTCAAGGGGCCTAATCTTGTACACCCATATTCACACAAGGACTACTGTCATGAGAAAGGGTTTGCAGACTCAGACCCTGTCAAAAAATCCAGATGAGCTGGGAAACTATGTTTGCAAGCAATGCACATTTTAAACCACTAAAATTTGTGGAACACTCAGAATTCAAACTCTAACTAACATAACCCTATGCAGAATAGATAATGCTGGGACAGGAAACAGATACTTTGTCGGCAAAGGTAGGGATTTTCAAATGAGTTTAAAGGAGTTAGGCACCCAAATTATGCTGTTTAATATAATATAATTCCTGTGTGCTCCTCCAAATGTATTTTCAGCCCATGTTTAAAAGATGCCCCATTAGCTCATTTGTGATGTTATTTGCTACAGCTAGAAAGTCCAGTTCTTGCATTTCTAGTCATTAGCAGTTTAGGGAGAGATTTAGAAGGGTATTTAAACACCTAAAGATGAAGACAGGTGCCTGGTGGAATTTACAAAGGCTGTTAAATGAGTTAGGCACCTAAGCCCCATGCAAGTCAATGTGAGTTAGGCACGTAGCCTGCACAGGCACTTTTGTAAATTCCACTACACGTCTAAATACCCTTGTGAATTTGACCCCTACTAATTAATTCCTAACTCTTCTTCAAATGCATAGGAGTCATTTAAAGCTATATCCAACCTCTGTTTTGGGCAGACATTCATAGTATGTCCCCTCTGCTGAGTGCCGGAGCCTTGCAGTTCAACTCCCCATTGGAAGAGAAATTAGTTGACAAAGAGACCAGAGGTGTTCTTAATGCCAAGTTTTTATTTACACCAGTTCTGCAAAAGGATACAGGCAATACTCTCCCAAAAAACTAATGCCCAGTTGCCCCAGGGAGCAACTCTGCCTCAAGAATTGACTCTCAGTGAGAATACTTAAGTCAGAGAACAACTTTTCTTGCCATTTGCTATAGCTTCTTAAGATCTGTATCTGAAAACCAACAAGACAGCAGTTCTTCCAAGACTAATAATTTACTCACAATAAGAAAAAGAATCTGTAAGACTATGGGTAACGGTGCCAACCGGTGACACCCATCATAACAGTGATATTAAAACAATATGACACCACAGTCTCAGAAACAAACTCTTCTAAATCTCAATTAATCTGTTACAAAGCTCTCTAACCACTCCAACCCTACTACTCATCCTTCCACCAGGAAAAGCTAGGGAGGACAAATTGCCTTGCAACAGAAGGTCAATACATTAACAGTGGAGGTGCAGTTTTAGTTTCTGACTGTAGCTTCACAGGATCTCCATCATTAGAGACTGGAACGGGCAAGTACTGAATCAGCATATTCCCCAGCCATGCTGCCTTCCCATTTTTAAAATTATATATTTATTGTTTTATTATTTATAAAACTATCCAAAAGTTTATGAATTGATCTAACAAAATACAAGGAGCTTTTTTTTTCTTCTTCTTTTTAAACAGCAACCGTATTTGAATGAGGTAAGAAAAGCGACAAAAAGGAGAGAAGATATGGGGGAGGAGGGAATAAAAGAAACAAGAAAAATGAGGAGAGGGGCAAATTGATAAAGTAGGTTTTTGCATAAGAGAACATTCAAAACTGAGACAAGGTAGGTGAGGTAATATCTTTTATAGGACCAACTTCTGGTGGAATGTACAAGATTTTGAGCTTCACAGCGCTGTTCTACAGGTCTGGGGAAGGCATCTGTTTGTACCTTTCACCAACAGACGTTAGTCCAATAAAAGATATTACTTCACCTACCTTGTCTCTCTGATCTCCTGTGACCAGTACAGTTACAACAACACTGCAGACTGCATTCCAAATTGCAGTAATTGGCAATGGTATTTTGAGCAAAGTATGTTGAGTAAGGTATTTTGGCTTCAGAATACAGAAACAGAGTAACAGAAGTAGAAAACCCATGGCAGAGTAGTCACAGAAAAAGAAAGAGAAAAATAAGGGAAAAAACATTCCTGCTTTTGGTGCACACTGGTGCCCAACTGTTCCCCTGGCAGAGAGGAGCATTCAGCTGCCAGGGGCCCGGCACCCTAATTTCTGCAAGAAGAAAATTGATTAAATCAGGATAGGCCAAAACTGTTCCTTCCCATTACACTGAGAGTTGGTCTCACTTTTTTAAAGAAATGTCTTTTTATACATATATATGTACACACACACCCACAATCTGCATTTTTATCGATGTGTTCTGAGTTAAAAAGTAGCATCCCAATCAAAGCACAGTCAGGCACAGTCTGGTGGACAGGAAACAGGTCTGAAGCTCAGAATACCTGGGTTCAATTTCTGGCTTTGCTGTGTGACTTTGGGCAGGTCACTTTGCCTCTTTCCCCCTCACCTTTTGTTTGTCTTTACTTAGATTGGAAGCCCTTTGAAATATGGACTATTTTAGTATGTGCCTGTACAGTGCCGAGCACGATGAGGACATTACTGTAACACAAATAAATAATATCAGCAAGTACAAGTGCTCTGAATGGCCTCTCTACCATTTATTAATGTTTAAAGAAACCTTGCATATGCCACCACCATATTATTAATACAAATACATTTACACAGTACCATAAATGTACACAGTGCTTTACAAACATTTAAGTAAAAGCAGAATGAAGCAGCTGTCAGTTCTGTCAGAGGATTTTTTAACACAGCAGCAAAAGGGTACCAAAATGTAATACATTTGCTGGCCTTTTCAGAAACATGCTACCCACTAGGTCTGACCTATTCTTTCAGTGTAGGAAAGTGGGGAGGGGAAGAGAGTGGGAGGGGTGCTCACAATGACATTTCTTGATAATCAAGGTCCTTGCTGATAGCAGCGTAAGTCCAGCCAGGATTTTGTTGTATTTTGAGCCACACAAATATCTGAACTACTCTGCAATGCTTCTTAAGGTCTAATTCAATAACCTCCTTCTCTTTGAACTGATTTGGGTTTCTAGTAATTTTTGTTTTTTTAAGTTGGGGAGGTTATGGCAACAAAATGGGGATATTATCTCAACACTTTAGTGGTCTTTTCTGAATGAATGTAAAAGAAGGCTTCCTTTGCATTACTTGCATAATAGAGCTAGAAATTAATACCTCACGATACTAAACTTGGGATATCTCCTCAAGGCGATCTCTGACATAGGTAGGTCCCAAGACCACCTGAACTTGATCGTATCATTTACTAAACGACAGACACAGGAATGTGGACAACTTTCAGTTAATTTTTCAGTAGTTGCCAGAATGTTACAGCGTATAGGGGAGGAGATGCTGTTCTCCCCAGAGTATATGTTTGATTTTTCTGCAGTGCCATTCCATCTTTACTGTAGTGTAACTCTAGTGACTTCAGTGGAGTTACACTGGCATAAAATTAGTGTTGATGCAATGAAAAGCCAGGACCTGAAACAAGAAAAGTGGTGTAAGCTTAAGAACTTAATTTATTTGAACTCAGAGAAAACTACAAAATTCACAGGATGCTTTGGATTTTTAAAGGAAGAAAAGTTACACTTAACCAGATTTAGAGTGGTGCTATATTTCTAAAGGTCCTGGTAATAACGACAAAAGCAAAACATAAACTTTGTGTTTGGGGATTTTTGAAAAAAAGTAAAACAAGAGTTTTCTACTTCATGTATTTAGAAGTCACTGAAGCAAAGAACCACAGAGCAGAATATTCTCAGATGTCACTGCTGGATTCAACATGGGACAAATTTGAGAGAGACAGCTGCAGGAGACTGGTGCACGAGGATTCAGAGGCATCAGTACGAGACAGGAGAATGATCTATGACTGAGTAGAGCAGCAACGGAAATGGAGCAAACAATTCAAAAATCCCCAGACACCCTCGCCCCTAAAAGGATTTGGCTTAGTCTTAAGAGAACAGCTATAAAGTCCCAGAAAAAGCAGGCAGCATTTGCAGAAAGATGAACAAGATGGCATAATGTGGAAATTCGTTTCACCATAGGCCAGAGACAAACCCTTTAAACAGGTAAACCAGTTCTATGATACACATATAATGTTGGCTAACATCTGCTAGGGATTAGAATGAAATTAAACCACTACTTTCCATGTACCCTTGTGAAAGTAGCATAATTTGAACACATCAGAGGTAAGAGACTAGAATACTTTGTCCAGTGATAGACTTAGAAAGAGATTCTCTAGATTCTCATTTATTTTGTGCAAGTGTAAGTAATTAACCTAGTCATGTGAGATCATAATCCTGAGTGTATGTTTAGCTGCTAATGGTTGTGCACTGTGTCATCCTAGTAAACAGAAAGTCCTCTGTTCTGAACATGTTGCTAGCAGCACACATTTCTGAAGAACTTGCTATACATCTGAATTGAATACATTTGCACAAAGATGGAGATACACCAACATAGCTAAATATAGGGAACAAATCGAGAATCCACACAAATCAATTTTGGGTACAAAGCCAAAAAGTTAACAGAGCAAAGCAAGCTCCAAATCCAGTGTAAACTGGGATGTGCTCCTCTTAGTCTGTTGTTTTTCTCTCCACAATTAGACTTAACACATGAGGAACAAAACAGAGCCAGTCTATTTAAAGTATTTGTAATATGCATAAGAGGGAGTATCTTCGACCTCAGACAATGGGTAAATGCGTGTACATCAACTCAACAAAAACAGAAACAGCTGCTGTTTCAGGTCCCCAAAAGTCACTGAAAAAATATTACCAGAGACATCAATCAGATGATTCACAACATCCAAGATTTGCATGGTAAATTGAAACTGCATATCCCACCAGGCTTACAAACCAAAAAAACTACACAAAAGGAAACAGAAGAGAACTTGGCTATCTATTAAATGTCAGAAAATATTGAGTCAAATTTGTTTATTTCAAGAATACAACAGACATTAGAATTCCAAGGAAGAAGTAACAGCAAGGAATAATAAAAGAAACATTGACAAATGATTCTTTATGCGGTATCTTCTTTATTGCTCTTGGATGCAGACTCTGAACTCTGTTCTAAAGTCTGTGCTTTTCACCTTCAAGGATGAAGTGAACCCCTGTAAATGGAGCATGTGAGACATCTTCCCTGATATCTGGTCAGGCGTGGTCCAAAAAACCTCGCATTTCATGCACAAAGCAGTTGTTTATATTCTGCTCCAATCATAAAAAATGGTTTTCTGGATTTTTATTTTTAACTAAATTACAGTTCATTTTAAGAGCAAAAAGAAGTTTATATTAGAGCTTAGAAATTGTTTCTCATGATACAATTAAAAAAAGATGTAACCCATTTTGCAAGTCCTGTGCTCCCACAGGTGAACTCATGCCTCCACAGCCTCTTCCTCAAACCATTTTCACCCTGGAAAAACTGAACTTGTCGTATTTTTATAACATACTTTATAAAGACCAACAAGAATTTTAGAGTAGAAGAGGGTGAGATTGGCTCTTGGGTTTTATCTGTTTTACCCTAAAGCCCTAAGTTAAGTCTCACACTGAGGTAGCTGACAGTAAGACTGTTGGACAGATAGGCAGAGAGACGTGAACTATCTTGTCCAAAGCCATATACAGTATTGAGTCAGTGGCAGATCCAGGAAGAGAACATATGTGTTTAGGTTCCCCGTCACGTATAGAAGTAGAAACATATTAGTGACCTTCACCTATGCAGGCAGAGAAACAACTTAGGTATGCCCTAAATATTTACCTTTAACAGGAATTTTGGAAAGGTACAAAAATTTGTCCAAAGCCATGGTGGAAAACGACAAATCCTCTCTATATGAGAAAAGCCGGCATCAGGGACAGAAAACAAAAGGATTTTTCCATCAAGGAAAGAAAGTTTGCCCTCTTGTGGAATGGACATAGAGTTGGGGTTTCTAATCCTGTGTGTTTTGGATCACTCATAGGGTATGTCTGCATAGCAAAAAACAAATAAACAAAACAAACAAACAAAACCAACAACCCAGAAACCTTGTGCAGAGAGTGTCAGAGTGCAGATCTACAGACCCAGGCTTGGCACTAAAAACAGCCATACAGACATTCAGGCTTGGTCTGGAGCTGAGGCTCTGAAGCCCAGTGAGGAAGGTGGGTTTCAGAGCCTGAGCCCAAGTGTCACCTGGTTGTTTCTAGCACCTTAGCACGAGCCCCAAGAGCCCAAGTCTGTAGGCCTAGGATCTTAGATTCACTGCCGCGGAGGGAAAAGAGGTTTGCTATGTAGACTTACCCATAGGGGCTGAATGCTCCACATGACCCATTTAAAGCAGCATAGTTGGCTCCAGCTGGCTGATGCAACAACAACCAGGGGTAAATGGTTAATTAAAAGTGATGGTGGTGGCAGAGGACGAAAAGAGAGGAGGGAGAGGGATTCTGCCACAGACCTATTATTTCCCTTATTGTATTCCCTTGTACCAGAAACATCCTATCTGGCTCCCCTAATTTCAAAGTAGCACAGGGCACTGTTGGCTTCTCACACAATAATTTAGTCCAAGTAAGCACATAAGTAAGACAGTCTAACATTATAGTTTAAGAATAATACATTTACAAATTGTACAATATAGTGGCACATTGTAAGGTTATGTAACTATGGGTCCACATTAATTTTTAAAATAATGTTCATTCCTCTCAAAAAAGGTTAGCATAGCCCAGGTACACTGTTTGTTTGAATGAACATCTGTGAGTTGTCCAACAATACCTTCAGTAGCACTGAAACAGGACTGGGATGTAATATTTTACAGGAAGCATTTTTTTTCAAATGCATTTGCTACTCAAAATGTACAGATTTGAGAAATTTCATTTCTGACGCTGTATTGTAGTAATGAATTGTAAGGAAATCTGATTGCAAAATGCTGAATATTATTGCAATTTAGATAATAAATAGCTGCATTCTAGTCTGTTCTGAAGCCTGTGTTGTAATGACATTAACATGTGCCAATAAGTGCATTATTGGGGAAGAATGCTGAGCTATTTGTGATAAAAATCTTTTTATTAGAATATATATCCACAAGATATTATTTGTAATTTGAATATTTACAAGGGTAGGACACTAAAAGACACAGTGTGGGCAAATTTAGAATTTATTCATGGAAGGCTTCACTGCCTGAATGGTTGACTCTGTCAGTATTTGTTGCACTTCTGTGTTCAAATACGGAAAAAAGGTCTTTGGATTACTTGACAGCTCCTTCTACACATATTCATTTCTCTGCAATCGGGTTGTGGCAACTAGTATTTGAAAAAAAAATTGTTTGCCTCATTCTTAAATATTAAACCAAGATGAAAACATGTTAGTTTTTTTCCTTTAGGTTTTCCTGGGTGTCATATCCTTATAAAATCCAGTAAAGGAACACAGCTAAATAACCAGTGGCAAAAAATAGGATTAAACAAATCATAAGTCTGCATGGATGCACATTTCAAGAACAGCAGCCAATAAACATTCATATAAATTAAGCCTTTAGAAAGCAAAATAATATGAAAGCACTTTGCACAGGTTTAAGTTCCAGCTTTTAAGAACAGACAACGGATCCAAGGAAACACAGTATTACACAGTAACAAAGAATTAAGGAGACTGAATTAATTATTGCATGAACCTAGTGAAAAGGCAAAAAAATGTGATATCCTTGTTTTATGGTCCTCAGCATTCTTCAGGGCTTATAAGATTTAAGTCAAAAAAGCAAATCATCATTCACAAGCAAAATAGAATGTGAACTTAATATGCATCCAAATCAAAATTGAACAAACCTATACTGTCAAATTTAGCAAAGTGTCTATTTGTCATACATAAAAAACAGGTGCTTCAACCAATTGCCATCAAAAAAAATCACAATTTTGTACGACATTATGCACAGTAAAGAAACGAGGTGGATGGGGTAATATCTTTTATTAGACCAACTTCTGTTGGTGAGAGAGACAGGCTTTCGACCTTACACAGGTTTGAGAAACTTACCCAACTCTCCAACAGACATTGGTCCAATAAATTCATCCACCTTGTCTCTCTAATATCCTGGGACCAACATGTCTATAACAACACTTATGCATATTACACAGCCTATTATATAAACACAAAAGATGAAATTTGCCATTGACTTCAACGGTGCCAGGATTTCACCCACATTTTTTACTGCATGCATTTCATAAGTTATGGACCCAATCTTGTAACACTATTAATAGATGTAGTAATTATCTGTGAGTAGTTCCAATGAATTCAATAGGACTACTCACAATAAGAAACACTTTTGCCCTGATTCAAAAAACACTTAAGCATGCTTTCTTCAATGGGACTTTAGCACATAGAGACTGAAGTGATTCCTAAATTGTGGCTATACTTTCCCATAATAAGTGTGCCCTGTTTGGTTAGTTTATTCATGAACTGAAGCACACAAAAATTGTTCATAAAGGTTTTTATTTAATGCAACTGCCAAATGTGCTAACCCTTTAAGATACAAGTTTTGAAACTGTTACCAAAGTGCCAACCAACCAAACTGACAAGAGCAACTCAGGAGTCTAATGATGATAGAAGTTTACACAATCTAGATCAAGAGTCATTATTATAATGGGGAACATTTTCAAAATTAACAACAAAATAGACCATTTGCTCAAGGAACAAAACTGAAAATATTGCCTGCACAATGACAATTTTTTTAAAAAGAAAAAAAATTCAGAGAAGTTAATGTAAACCAGACAGAGTGAGGGTTTGTTTTTATCTATCTATCACTGCAGCCCCTTACTAATGACCAAAAATCAGGCAAATCCCGCTCACATTACTCACTTGAAAGATTAGTATTCAGATGAGCAAAACAAGCAGCATCTATCCCGAATACAGTACTTTAAAGCTAAATAAGAACAATTTGGATTCTATCATTCTTTTTACAGCATGCAAGTGAACTTGTGTCCTTGTTCTTTAAGTTAACTAATACAGCTTATCTATTCTCTTTAATAATGCAATTTAATTTACCAAAGGTTCATATTAAAAATTTATCTGACTGCAGCACTTGGAGTCACGTAGACATTTTGTTACAGTTAAACATTAGCTTTCGAGAACATCACAAATTCCCTACTGTGAGTCTAAGGCCAGTTTCATACAGAAACACTCTGTGAGCTTCCAATTTGACATTACATTTGAATGAGTCAGTAACTGTGCACTGAATAAAAATAGCAGTTGATTATTAAAAGCACAGTGACTGAGATTCCACAGCAATACAGAAATATATGTAAATACAGCTATAACATATAAGTGACTTGTCAAGAAGTGTTGGTTTTTATAAGTTATCAATTACTGTGTAATTCATGCATCCGATGAAGTGAGCTGTAGCTCACGAAAGCTTATGTGTGTTCAGATAAATTAGTTAGTCTCCAAGGTGCCACGAGTACTCCTTTTCTTTTTGCAGATACAGACTAACCTGGCTGTTACTCTGAAAAGTGTATTCCAGTTATCCAAATTCCCTTTATCCAAAAATCCTAGTTATCTGAATGCACAGTGTGTCCCCCATGTCAAATTGCAGCTCAAAATACCATTTCCCTTTATCCATATACCTGGTATCTAAAGCTTTCAGATGTCGCCCAGACCATTCATATAAACGGGAGTGCACTGTATTTAAACATCCAAATTATACTCCATTCGCTGTAAAACTTTAAATGTAAGAATACTGTTGAAGGATTCAGAGTAACAGCCGTGTTAGTCTGTATTCGCAAAAAGAAAAGGAGTACTTGTGGCACCTTAGAGACTAACCAATTTATTTGAGCATAAGCTTTCGTGAGCTACAGCTCACTTCATCGATGAATGCTTATGCTATCACGAAAGCTTATGCTCAAATAAATTGGTTAGTCTCAAAGGTGCCACAAGTACTCCTTTTCTTTTTGCTGAAGGATGTTTATTAACCACTTTGTTAACACTTTGAGCAACAACTATCTCATAATTGTTATATGGCTGCTAACTGGGTTTCGTAATTATTTTATCCAATAAAATCCATGCAACATTAATGAGTTGAATTTGCTTGCAATGTAGCTCTTCAGATTGCATATCTGATCAACAAAATCAATGTACAATTTCTCTCAGCTTAACTCCTGAATGTATACATAAAAGAGAATATCAAAAGTACTGATTCGTTGAAAGTAAGACTTGACAGCCCCAGAATGGGACTTCTGGGGCTTTCATGTCCTTGGGTGGATAACTGGTATTCTATCTGGAATTTAAAAACAAACACCCCTCTGAAATCCTTGGTAAGTCAGTGTTCTTATGAATGTAGCTTTAGATTCTAAAACAAAACAATATCAATTTTTAAATCTGAAGCTGAAGATGCTATTTCCATAGCTAGGAGTTTTAGATATAATTGGAAGAACATTTTCATGAATTCATGAAGCACAAAAGTTGAAGCTCAAAAAGTATTTTACCAAAAATTTGCACACTTCTCTCCAACCCAAATTAGACTTTCTAATCCTCCATATATAACCATATTGATTTAGAAGCAGTGAATAGTGAACTTAGTAATGTATCCCCTTAATAGTAAAGCTAGGTAGTATAATAATAAAACTTTAAATTTTAGTGCAGATTTTAATTTGACATGTAGGTTGCTAGGAATTTAAGCACTTTCCATTTGACTCTATTCCTGCCACAATGAGTATAGTAGTCCAATGTCATCTACCCATGAATGGAGAAGCTGGGAAATCAGTGGGAAAAACATCAAGAAAAGTCACACTAAACTATGACAGTGAAAAGCATCTGGCTCTATTTATACAGTAATGTCTGCAACAAGCATTCTGTGAACAGTAGCAAAATGTAACACTATTGAAATTCCATTATTTAACTAAACTCAACTCTCGTGTCCTGTTGTATTCAAACATCAAGGATCCCAGGTCAAAGGCAGCTTGTCTCACACAAGTGTACTACTCATGAGTGAGGTGAGCTGGATTTGGACTTTGGGAAGAAGGGGATGCCACGCGATCAAATGAAATATAGAGCTGACTCAGTTCCCTTGCCACGTGAAACACAGGAAAAAGTGGTTGGAGCAGGAGAAGGCTAGCAGCATAATACAGAGGCAGTGGATAGAAAGTAATAAAGGGTGTTGGTCACTGTGCTTTAGAGACTATTGTTACAATGCTGTACTAGTATCCAGAGGAAGCCCCATAACTATAAATACTTTCCTGGAAGGAGGTTAAGTTATAATACTGCCAGGACAACTGCAAGGACAGGAACAGAACACAGATTATAGAGACGGAAGAGGACCAGCTAGTGAAACATTCTGAAGCAGTATGTCTGACCCAAAACTATGCAACCTCATAACTCCTTCACCCAAAATCCAAACCAACGCAAAGTCCAACATCACAACTTGTATCTACAATCCAGCAGCATGTACCTATTGCGATCCATAGTCAGTTTTATTTTAAAAAGACACATTCGCGTACATACCACTAGCATAAAAGAGAATTTCCTACCTCAACTTTGCTGACAGCCATTGTTGTCAATACCTGAAAATTATAGGAAAAATACATTAGTATTGATTCAGCAAACCAATAATGGGATTAATTGCCTTTTAAAATAACTGACATCAATTGTTTGTTATGGCTTGAGGGGATGAACAGTAGAGAGAGCTTTCTTTCATTGAACATGGTGATGTAACTGTTTACCTCTCATCCTGATTAGAAGGTGAAAGGGATTTACATTAAAAATAAATTAATATTACCCATTTAGAAGCAGCACACAAATGAAATTAGGGAAGAAATTCTAGACCTTGACCATCTATGAGATACGTTTCTAGACAGAAATGAAGATAAGTACATTAGGAACTCATTCCACTACATACATTCAAAAGGTTCATTCCCCCCCACACACACTTTTTTTGATTTTTTTTTTTTTTAAAACAACATTAGTGGTCATACAAGGTGGCAGATCATGTATGTAACAGGTTATACATAGGCTCCAGCAGTACAATGGCTTTTGTGCAATACACTCCTATGGTCATCTCTAATGGTGAGACAGAAGAATTGACTTTTCAGGGCCATTCAAATCTCAGCCTCTCTGCTGTGATTGCCAAATTCGTGCCAATTGTCATGGTAGATCACTAGGAACTGCACCGACGCAAACAACTCACTTCACCATAGACCATTCAACAGCCATGCCACAGCAATGACATTTTGCCACCACCGATCAGTAACTTGACTACACTCAGAAGTAGAAAGATATGTAGCCCATTACTATAGCCTAGAATCAACCAGTCCCCTGGTTATTAAGAGTTTATTGCTGAAGTATACAGACGTCCATAAGTTTCAATCCACACATTAGACATAATTCTCATTTACATTAAGGCTACTTTACACCATTCTAGACATGTAAAGAGGACTTAAAGTTGGCACACATATAATTTACTCCAATTTTAAGGCAACTTTACACAGCCAGAGTGATGTAAAGTGGCCTTAATGTGAGAGTCAGACTCATTATATTAACATGCATCACATTTAAATTTGAATCATACTCTAGACATAAACTGCAAGACAGTTTTTTGAGATCGGAGGGCCAAATTCTCTCTTCCCTTCTAAGCCTGGGCAGTGAAATGTAGTCAAATGGGGTTGCACTGGCATAAGTGGAAGGAGAATTTAACACATTAAAATAAAACACAGTAGCCTGACATTGCACAGCTAATTAATATTAATAAATTAACAATCTGTGGCTATTTTGCAATAATATGGATGAAAGATTTAGCAGATTCTGCAATGAATATAAAGAGTTGTTTGATATTCTTTGTAAAAGATGTATTTTCGAAAGAAATTTTAAAAGAAAAAAGCCCAAGGACTGATTCTTGCTTATTGTTTTCAAGTGTCCTGAAGGAAGTAATACTATGATGAAAACAGTTTCGATGTGTTAATTATGGAAAATAGTCTTCTGAATAATGTAATACCAGTACCTGACTATAATGCTTTCTGCATGAAAATAATAAAAGTGTCTTTCTGTTTGAGTTAATAAATCCCTTTTTCTTTTTCAATGACACCACTTTTGCTTAGCTTTCGGGACGGTAGTGTGTGTGGGGGAAGGGACCACCGAAGTCTGGAAGCATCCCTCTGCTTGTAGTAAGGTGTATGTGACCAAAAAAGATGATCAAGCATAACTTTCAAAGCGGGGGCAAGGATGAAGACTTCTGAGTGTGAAACAACTGTTCTGAGAAATATCCATGCATGACAGGAATACAGCCTCCCAGGCTGAATACAATGCAACATCTCTCACAAATCAACTCTACTGCCCTAGAAGGTATCTATGATAACATAAGTAAAAATTGACTCGTACGTGAAGCACCAGGATCCATAATAATATACATGGCACTGCATATCATATGGCAGAAATGGAGTCGTTCTGTTTAAATAATTCAACATTCTTCAAACTAATGTTTAATTAACAATCATAAATCATAGCTGCCACTAATATTACAGATCTAACAACATACAGGAAACTAACCAGCTGATTATGGCTACATTGAGAGTAATTGTGATTATCTTTATATGAAAAAAAAAATCTTTTGCAAAACTGTACCTTTCCTAATGTGATCAGTTACCACTTCGCCCTTCCCTTTGCATTTTTGAGTTTGACTATCAGAATGTGAGCTCTCCAGGGCAGCATGTACTTATTTCATATTTGCAAAGTGCAAGAGACTGAAGACAGAAGAGTGGGATTGTGGACAGCTACTGAAAAACAGCATGCTTTTTGTAGGACACTTGCACTGTAATGGCTGGGGCTTAGGAAGCTGAGTCAGTGGTGACTGCTGAGCTGGGGTCAAAGGCAAGAATCGAGACTGGTTATGAAGCTCAGTCAGGATAAAGATACCAAGGTCAATCTTTAATGCTGTCCTGAGCAAAGATGCTTTTGTGAATTGGGGCCTAAGAGAGAGGTGCATTCCAAGCCCAGAGCTTCACAATAATATTTTATTCGATACTGCAAATAAACTTTAGTCTTTGTTCACAATACAATTAGATAATATGAGCTATCTAAAATAAAAGGGATCACCCTTTTAGAGCAGCTGCTTGAAAATCCCTGACACTATGGGCCTGAATTCTTATTATGTTTAAAAAATTCTTCCTTTAACTAAATTGTCAGTGTGAAGAAGCTCTTTTTTTCTTAAACTGATTTTGTAACAGCTGCTGACTTCTGAGAACTAGTAGCAGCTACTTTGGCACCTGATGAGCTAATTGGTATAGCTAGATGAAAAATGAGGATCGCATTGTAGACATGTCTCTTATAGCTCCTTGATCTCACTGTTGAAGGGTGGTGTGTTCCTTTGCAGATTATCTCACTTGCAGTACTTTATTGTTATCGCCTATTATTTTCATGAGGTATTAAATTCTTCTGCTCTGTCTTGCTGTGTCCCTGCTCTGTTATGTCTTATTTAAGGATTCAGTGACTTCATTAGGAGGATTCACAGCTTAGGTGAGGGTTTCCTGTCCTAATCAACTGACACTGCTTTTGGGATACAAAGCCACATGCTCCTATATTAGTTTCTTAAGTAAGCTGTAATTAATTCATCATTTTTGGTAGAAGCAATGTAGGAATTCAGGCTCCAGAATAAAGGGACTTGTTTACATGAGCTACAGCAGACCCTCCTTATAAACTGGACATTTGCCACCCATAATAGTTAAATTCACTGTGTAATTTTCCATTCGAAATATAGGGAATACCACAAATACAGAGGGAAATGTAGATACAGTGGTGCAGGAGCAATCCATGTTTAATGCATCTGAACTTCATGGGATTTTAACACTGAAGGAAAGATCATCTGTAGGTACATGAATGAGAGTGTGCATGTGGAAATTTCCATTAGCCAGCATAAACTGGGAGTTATGTTATTTACTGCAGCCAGCCAAATCATGACTACATGATCCTGTATTTAAAACTAATATCATACTACAAACGAAGTGCAGAATTCAAACTGCACATGCAACCTGAATCATGGCAGTTCTTTAACATCTGAGTGCTTAAACAAGAAGCTGGAATTTTCACTTAACATCATTTTTGAACAAAAGTCCTTAAAATGCTCTTTTAAAAGAATAAAGGTAGAAAAAAAACCAAGACCAAAACAAAACATACAGAGACATTGCATGCTCTAGGATTCAAACTCTTTGCCTGCCAGAAATTATTTAACCATTTGGCTGGACACCACTGTAATATTCCGATTTATGCCACTTAAAAGAGCTGAAGTTTTCTGTGTACCTTAGGAAATCTTTATGAGATAATTTGTCTCTGTAAATTCTTGGAACTGGGAAAGCAAAGCTCTTAAAGGTTCCTTAGACGGGAACTCCTTCCCGCACATCTTGGAATATGTACAGTTCTCCTCCCTGAGCTCTTTGCATCTTACTTGATTGACAGAGAATGAACCAAGGGCTCTGCCAGCTCTGGGTCCACTTTTAAAAGTGTGCCTAAGTCCTCCCTAAATCATTCGAAACGTTAGCTAACACTTTTCATTACTTATGTAAGTTAGCCATGTATGCATACGCAGCACAGCCTTCCTTAGGTGTGTTCTTCAAGAAACTTACTAATCATCATTGTGCAAAATGTGCTGCAAACACATTTAGTAAGGGCTCAAATTCAGTTCACACCAAACCAAAGGCCTTTTCAACTCAGTGAGTGTTTTTTTCCCCCATGCCCAGTCATAACTTTCTAATTTCAGCGGTTTCAGATGTAAAACTTAGAGATTGCAAGAGTTTTTGCAGTGGGGGGAGCATACTGTAAATTTAAGAAAACCATCTACTGTACTTCAGGCATTTGCAGGCTGTTTAGTGAGAAAGGATTCTGAGAACTGGCAAACTCCACAGAAAAAGAGGAAAAACAATTTACAAAGACCAGAATTGACACTGACAATGTAACAGACAGGTCTGGTTTTTTTTTCCCCCTCACCGATAATGCTAGCAAAGCAGCCTGAGAACTTTCCCCCTCAACGGGGAGATGACAGGTGTGCTAGCAAATCAGTTTATTGGAATACAATTTTGATGGATATGAGCCATGTCTCACCGTTTTTTGGGCTCTACAAAACAACAAACAAAAAATGTGAATGATACTGTTCTGCATGACTGAACTTTGGTGGCAGCATCCAGAGTGGAATATTCAAAATGATCTAGACAAAACTGAAGAAATTCAATAAGGGCAAATGCAAAGTACTATGCTTAGGACGGAATAACCAATTGCACAAATACAAAATGGGAAATGACTGCATAGGAAAGCGTAATGCAGAAAAGGATTTTGGGGTTATAGAGGATCACAAACTAGAAATGAGTTGACAAAGTAATACTATTGCAAAAAAAAGTGAACAACATCCTCAGATGCATTAGCAGGAGTGTTGTAAGCAAGACATAAGAAGTAATTCTTCTGTTCTACACAGCACTGATAAGGCTTCAGCTAGAGTATTGTGTCCACTTCTGGGCACCACACTTGGGGAAAGATGCAGAGAAACTGGAGAAAGTCCAGCAGGGAGCAAAACAAATTATTAAAGGTCTTGAAAATGAGGAAAGATTGAAAAAAATGGGTTTGTTTAGTGTGGAGAAGAGAAGACTGAGGGGAGACATGAGAACAGACTTTACGTATGTAAAAGATCGTCATAAAGAGGAGGGCAAGCTGGTGAGAAGTGACCACAATAGGGAGATTCTGTGCTCTTATTCAGACAAAGGCAGATTATGCCACTTTTACACTGATTGCTTACCTCATGAGTAGTCCCATTGAAACAAGATCCAAAGAGAGACAGCCCTGCAGCTACTTCAGCATAGATTTTTGTAAGATATTAATTAAGGTTTGCATGGAGGAGGATACTGAGACAGAAGTTTGACAGGGTGGGTGAATGGGGGACTATTTGTCTAAAGAAAACGGAACTTTAAAAAAGAATTTGGTTCATAGAGGTTTGAATATTTTAAAAAATGCTTTCTGAACCTGCTTTTTTTATCCTTAATTAACATCTGATAGTTGCTGTGCTACAGGATTTGCTAACATATGAATTCACCTGTGTGCCAAAACTGATATGCAAAACTCTCAAACTTTTCTTTCTCATTCAGTTGCCTGGAGCAGTCCCTTGTCTGGTGCCTCTAGGTACAGAATATACCTCTGATAGTGATTCACAGCCATTTCATGCATGCTGCTGAACAAAATGTACTTGAGTTGTTGGAGCTATTTTGGAGACAGAATATGATAAAACTGGTGGTATATTGAATATTACTTACATTTTCTCAGTTTCGTTATACAAGAAATTACCTGCATTATCTCTGGTTCACTGTTATTAACTACAATAGCAAGAGAGTACTAATTACAGTAGCAGGATTGAAAAAAATCTGTTGACTTTCTACTGCAATAAAATAATGCCTGACAATTTAGTTGACAAAATTACCAAAAAAAACAACCGACCAACCAAAAACCATATGATAATACTCATCTAGAGCATTATGCTTATTTGAACTTAAATATGGTGCCTGGAATGTACTTAAATAATTCACATTAATTTAAGTTATGATTACAAAGGAAATAATCTAAAATTGCTTTTTGGATGTGTTTAAATGCTTCCACAACATGCCCGTGAAAGTAGTTCTGAAAAACCTTCTTACTGACTAGCTGAATTATGGTTAACCACTTTACTCTGACTTTCGTACTATATTCTAAAGGTGACACCTTGGCAGTGGAGATGAAGTTAGGTTTCACCCACCTCTCACTAGAACAGGAAAAGCAGCCACAGACCTCATCCTTATCTGGTCCCAACAAGGGCTGAATTTCAGGAATGTTCACTCATGTAGTTTGGTCACCTAAGCCATGTTTCTACTAGTGTATTGATTAATGACAGAGCTAGATGGGTCATCAATCATTGCACCTACTTAACAAGAGACTCACTTTTATTTCCCCTCAACTGAGCCATAGCTCAAAACTTTAATGTGCTAAAATGGATTTCAAAAGCTAAAGACTTGGATTCTCCCCACCCCTGCCAACATTAACCAGTGTTACAAGCATAGATTATAAATTTCATGGTACGTATATTGTTTTTAATTTGCCAAATTAAGCAAATATAAGAATATTTTGGCCAATAGGATTTATTAAACTTTGATGAAGAATTCTTAAACTCTGAATCCTCAATTTTTTAAAAAAGAACAATGGTCACAATTGGCCTAACTAACCTCAGAATTAATGCTAGTTGTGAAAACTTTTCAAGAGATCTTTTTATAGCAAACCCCCTCCCCACCCCCCGGGCTAAACCCAAAAGAAACTAGGGCATGTTTATACTTTGCAGAAGGAGAATTTTCAGCATAATACTGACAAATAAGCATATCTGAAAATTCCAGACCGTCACATCCTTTAAAATAAATTCTAGTTTAAAAAAAGCCAAAATCACCTATGTAAATTAAGCCAGCCAGAAAAAGGAACAAACAAAGATTCATTAACACACCTGACCAACTTTGCATTTACATGAGATGGCCCGGGAAATTATCCAGCAGGAGGATATCATCAAGAACGTCTCTCTGTAGCTGAACTACCCCTCTTTGACAGATGTGTAGGAAGTCAAAAGTCATAGACCTTAAACCACTGGTTGTTGCTTGAATGTAGTAAACTAACTATAAAACTGGCACCTAAGTGTTCATAAAGGCAGACATTTCATATATATTTAAAAAATCGTGAACTTTGACTAAATGAAAAACAGGTGAAATAAAGAGTTGTAAATTTCATAGACACTAGAGCTGGAGATGTAATTTCCAGCTTGGGCAAATGTATACATGCTGGCTTTGATGGCCTTAGCATGCTAAAAATAGCAGTATAGCCACCCTGTTGGACAGCAGAATGGCCTAGCTGTCAAGTATGTACCTAGAGTCTTCGACAGGATAGTACTCACTTTGGCTAATCCATCCCACTGCCAGCCTGCCACAGCTACACTACTATTTTTAGCATACGAGCTTGATCAAAGCTAATTCATTTACATATATGCAAAATGGAAATCACATCTCCAGCTCCAGTGTAGACATATCTTTGACATAAATTAGAGAGAAGACTGTTGATAGAGGCTGTCACTGGAGGTGCTGTCTTTCAGATGAGACAAAATCAACGTTCTGATTATCTGAGGACATTGCATATCCCAGTAGCACTTTCATAGGATAAGAATGTTATCTGAGTTTAAATCTGTTACCTTGCATGCTTTTTATTGCCAAATTCAGTTTATGGAAACGAATTCTTTGTTCCACATTTATGTACTGAGGAAATCATGAAATTAGCTTTAAAAACAATTTTCTAATGATTTTGCTTCTGGCTGTTGAGCTTTTGGGGTTTAAATTTTCAAGTTTTCTCCACAAACATGAGGATTTATACAATTGCTGTGATGAAGCAGAGTTGCTGCCAGCCAGCACAGCATGGTTTAAAGAGAATCTTTGGGCCCAGCTTGCCCTGCCCTATTATACCTGCAGCCAATGTCAGGCCTGGAGCGGGGAAAAATATGGGGAGCCTGGCTCAGTTCGGTGCTGACTGGTGAAGGGGCTGGAGCTAGCCACATCTCTAACTGAAAGGAAGAATCACTAACCTGCGTGCCAAGGCAGCCACCTGGGAGGAAGCATTGTCTCCCCAGCCAAGGGAAACTGGAGGAGACCTAGGAGCCTCTGGCACTGGAGGCAACTGAGTGGGCGAAGCTCTGGGACATTGTGGGACTCGGCTTCACCAACTTGTGACTGCCCTGGCTGAAGGAGCCTGGGACCGTGACTAAGAGCCACTCAAGGATCCTATTGGAAGCAGGACAGGGCCCTGTTGGAAGCAGGCTGCCCAACTGATTGGACTAAAGGGGCTATGGCCCAAACTGGACAGACTCTGGTAGGAAGCAGCTCAGGGCAGCGGGTTTAGACTCCCTGCCAGGAGGGTTGCCACCACTCAGGGATTGACAAACACTGGGATTGACCCAGCCTTAAAGACTGAGGCCATACAACCAAGCAAGGGGCGGGAAGCCATGCACTGTAACTACTAGGCTGTCCGGCCCACCTGTTAAAATTGCTTTTTTAATGAAAAGTGAGATCCTAATAACCTGACTCCAGGAGATAGAGATTTAGGTAAAACACCAAATATCACCAGACTTTCAATAATATCACAAGAGTTGGCAATTCTGAGTGTGTCTTTTTGGGACATTACAAATCTTGTGGGGCATAAAAATATTACAAACTTCCTGCAGAAAAAGTTTGAAGAGTACTGGCAAAATCATTCCATAAAATAAACAAAGACTTGGGAAATATAGGAACTCACTTCAAATCTGCTTTTACCCCCTACTGATATAGACACTACTAAATGGTCTTTAAAGAGATTACAACAAACATCAAAACATTTAAAAAATAAGAACTGAGAAACCAGTTCTTTGGGCTTCCTTCTTTGGGCAGGAGGGGGGAAAGAGGAAATTTAGTCCCTGATCGCTCCCTAAGTTTGGCCACGTCACTCTTTCTACTTCCTACTCTCTAAATCACTGTGGAATCGTTGGGAATCAAGATGCTGCAATATGAATGTAAAATTACTTCAGTAGAGGAATGATAGTCAGTCATATCACAGGTAGGCATTCTCCAGGGTTGCAGAGCTCTCCCAGCATAGCCTTGGTAGAGACCATAAACCTCATTTGAACCCAGGCCTTCAGTCTGTTATTAAAGTAGGACCTAGATCCTCAATCAAGACTGTGATTCCAGAGCTAGACACTGTACACAGATGTAGATGTGGTCCCTTGCCCCAAGCACATCTTGTATAGACCTAAACTTGGAATCAGTAATGACCATCAACTGTTTGCCTGAGCACTCCTGCCAAGACACCCAGTTTGGTTGAGACAGTTTTAGGTTTTGAAAACACATCCTAGATAACTGGCACCCTAGAACTCTTGGCAGTGCATCTCTCAGACCCAGCAGGCTTCCTCTCTCAGCTGCAGAAAGGCAGCTCCATCCCAATTCTGGGCCAAGTACCACTCCAGAGAGGCAGCTGGCAATAGGCTACTGAACAGTTGAAAGAGGCCTGTGATGACATAAGCAAAGAGAAAATGTCAGGCTTGTCAGTCTGAAACTAAGGGAGAACTGTGGGGGGCCCATGGATGTGGGGGTGGGGAAACAGGAGAGTCAGCAATGCTCCTTCAAATAAGTCTTGGGGGCCTCTGCATAATTTTATGTGCATTCTGGTGGAATTTATACTGCTTTGCTCCGCTTTCCTCCTCAGCCTCCTGGAAAGATAATAACCTAAAATTTACCAGAATATACACACAGGTTTCTTGTGGCATCCAGGCCCCAGGGTTATTCAGAAAATCAACCCTGGCAATACCTATCACATACTGGCAACTCTGCAGGAGTATGGACCACTCCAGTGAGAAAGGGCTACAGTACAGGGAAATAGCTATGAAACAACTCCTTTACATTCCTACCTCGTAGCAGTACAGAAGCTTTGGGTAGCACTATCCATTTTGAACTGGAGCAATGAACTCAAATTGTTTGGAATGTCCACATTATGCCAGAATAATATAAAACTAGATGATGAATCCAACTAGTAGATAGATTTAGATCCAGCATCCTTTGCTATAGCTGCCACAATTGCACAGCTAGCTCATTATATACAGTCAGTCCCTTGAGCTTACAATGTCCCAGTTAAGCAACAGTAATAGAAAGCAGCTGTATGAGGACATTAGGTCAGCAGAATCATTAGCCCCTAAAATTGCATCACTATCACTCCTTTTTGACAGCAAGGCTTTCACACATCATCAGACTCCTAAATGGGAGGTCAAATATGATGCTGAACTTGGCCCAGTAACTCCATTAACAATGAACTGTGGCTCAGAGCTCCAAGGAAGTCCACATCTCTGGAAACTTTCAGTAGTTTAATGAATTTCAATATCATCCTCTCGCCCTCACCTCCTCTGCCTCTCTGGGTACTGTGGAAATCAGGTTACTAGTAAAGCTGATTAGCAAAAAGCCAGTGCATAAGGGAATGTCTTTTAATTGTTTTGAAAATTATCTTTCAATTCTTTCCTTGAGGTTTGTGCCACCAATCTGGAGGGATACTGCATCAAACAATGCAGTCCCCACTTAGAAAGCATATTTCTTTAGGAGGTGCTTTGGCAGTGATAATTCAGAGCCTCATGAGCCAAGAAAGGTAAGTAAGTAAGCAGTTGACATGCATATTTATTTTTGATAAAGCCTGACAAATTCCTCATAGTCCAAAGGTAGGTTTTTTGTTTGTTTTTTAAGTGAATGTCCCATCTTTATTAAAAGCATCGGTTCGGCCACTTCTGAGTTAACCATTTAAATTAAATGGCCTGTTTGCAAGAGGCTCATCTGTTTTATGGACCGTGCAAAAGAGCAACAACAACAACAACAACATATACTGGGTCAGATTTTCAGCTGGTGTAAATTAGCATAGCTGCACTGAAACCAATGGAGCTGCACTGATACCCCGGCTCAAGATCCGGCCTCTAATATATACACCAGAATTTCATGGGGGACTTCTTACCTTGTGTGTGATTGAAGCATTTGCACTTGGAATTTGTAAGGTATAGGAATGAAGACAAAGATCTTTGTCATTGCCTAGATGTGTTCTGATTAAATATGAAGCCTGAAAACCTATTCAAGGTTTTCCTAAAGTCTACACACTCCATTCCACCTTCTACTGGGGCGAGTAGGGTGACCAGATATTAAATGTGAAAAATTGGAACACTTTTTGTCAGGGGTGGTGGGGTGTCGGGTGGCATATAGTTGCACGTGTAAGACAAAGCCCCTAATATTGGGATGGTCCTGATATTGGGTTGTCTGGTCACAGTAGGGGTGAGCAAAAATGTCTCCAGCACGCCAACCATTTTTACAGTACTTATTCAAGGCAAGGATCTCTCCTTTATGATCCTGATGAATTTCAGTCAGCATAGCAACAACCCTTCTGTCAATGTCACAGAGTAAATAAGTTTGACTATATGCTGATGTTCTTTAAATTGTTTCTACTAGCAATAGTTCTGGCTGGTTTGTTTTGGGGGAAATTAATGATGATACACCAAGGTCATTGTACGTCTGCTGTACAGAACAGATGTTAACATATTATTGCCATGTGCAAGTTTTGTGCTAGACTAAAGCTACTTGAGGTTGTCATTGTGCAAACTGATGCAAAAAAGGCCAGTCTAACAAATTGTCTGAATCTTGTAATGCTTGAAGGAACAATAAAAAGTTTTAAAATCCCCCAAATCTAAAATATTTCACAAGCCATTACCCTGTTCTGTAAGAAAACTAGCCTTTAAAAGGTAAAAATGAAATAAGATATATCCTCTTACTTCTCAACAGTCATCACTCTTTACAGTACATTAAAATGTGCTTCTATCAATAATGATAAAACTAGATGTGGCAGTAACAAAGATATTTAAAACAGAACTTGCACTTTTTTGGATACTAATAGAAAATACCATTAAAGGTCTTTAAAGGATGTTAAAGGTCTTAGCTCTAAAAGAGCTAGGAAATTCAGAGTTGTAAGGCCTTAGGGCTTGTCTACACAGTTTTTTTAATCCAGTTTGAAAATGCTTGTGTACACATGACACAACCCATCACTGCACACTAACTGTGCATTTATCAGGAACTTGGGAGTCCTCTTGCAAAGTGGACTAGGTTTGCTTCAAATTGAATTACTTTAGTCTTTTGTTCATGTACATGCAATTGCTGCACACCACTTCTTGCATGTTTCCAACAGCTACCCCATAATGTTTTGCAGGTCAATCACTACTGACCTCTCTGTTTACTTGAGTGCCCTCCTTGCCCTGGTGTCAGGTTTCCAGGATGACCTTTCCCCCCTTTTAAAACTTGGCACAGAGACAGATTTTGCTCATTTGCTTCTGGATTCCAGTGTATTATTATTCTGGTGATAGAACCACAATAGTGCCACAGAAGCTCCACAACATGCCTGCTCAGCTACTTGGAGTCATGATTAGCTCTCCTGTTTTATTGCCAACTGGAGAGAAGCATTAGTTCAAGAAGTTCTTGTGGTCAGTCACATGAATAAGGTGTGAATATTGCAAAGCAGATCCACAACAAGGATGGTGATCAGCTTTTTCAAAACTGGAATTTATTGTAAAGGATGTGACAGTATGGAATTTTCAGATATGCATTTTTGTCCATTTGTCAGAATGATGCTGAGGGGAAGTAAAAGGAAGACTTAGGTTGAGATGTTTGCAGAACTCATTGCAAAGTCTCAGAGGCAAACCAGGCTGGCTGAGCAATGGGGGCTGAGCGATGGAGGACCCAGATGGAGAGGGCAATGCAGCTCTCCCAAGAGATTGTGGCAGTTGCCAAGGAAAGCATCTCAGTGGTCAGGGAAAGCATGGCTGTAGCCAAGAACAGCATCACTGTGGCGAAGGGCAGCATGGAATAAAACAGAGAGCTGCAGAGGCAAGTCATGGACACTGTACTGAGCTAGAATGCCCTCCTGCAAAACATGCTTTTGCTAAGACAATAGACCCTGCATTCCTCAAATCTGGGACTCAGCCATGTCCTTCAGCCCCTGGACAGTGCTTGCTATTTGGACCAGCGAGCAACTCCTAAACTCCGCATACCTGCAGCAGTATTCCAAGTGGTTCCCATTCACTTCTCAGATCCAATCTGGGCACTGAGACCACTTGCACCTAGGAGTCCTGCAATGCTTCTAAGAATTTTGAGCTGAGGCACTCAACCACAGAACCCATGTGGACAAGAAGAGCCAGAGGCAAGGAACCGACACACCTTTGCCTTTATGCACCTGCCCTCCAAACTGTTGTATTTGAAATGTTCTTACTGTTGCACTTTGAGTTTTGTCTGCACTGTTGCAGTAATTAAAGGGTTGGGGATAGTTGATTTAACAAGATTGGTTAGTTAGGGTATTTCCAAATACAGAGATATTATTTTTCCATTGGTTTTATTATAACCTTGTTGGGGACACTGGGGCATGGCCACTAGGTAATTCGAGGGGATGGAAGACCACGAGTGTCGATGAAGCCCCCTTGCACTAGGCCCAGGTGTCCTTGGCCCCCCTCCCGCCTGGAGGCACTTGCAGCAGCTCTGCGTACTAGGCCCAAGTGTCCTTGGCCCCCTCTCCCGCCTGGAGGCACACACAGCAGTTATGCTGAGAATCTGCAACAATATGCTGCAGAGTCAGACTGCCTGAAACTAAGCAAGGCCACACAGGGCAGATATGGAAGAACAATGCTGAATAAAGCAGCTTTATGTATAGTTTAACAAATGATACAGAGAACCAGGGAACTAGCTGGGAACTGGATTGGCTGGCTATATGGATACTTGGGGCAGCTTGCTGTTGGATATGCTGGGAAAAAGGATGTATAAAAGCCTGTGTAACTTTCTGCTCTGTGTACAGGATTTGAGATTCAAATCTCCCTGTACCTATTTGAAGCTTCAAATAAACTTTTCTGCTTCTCCACCCCGTTGTGATTATTGGGTGTAGCACACTGGGTAACGAACCACTCAAGCTGTTGTTCAGCCTCTCGGCACTGGGTGCCGGCAACAGCTTTTGGCATCCCTGGGTGGGCCAGAGGCTGCAATTTAGCCTTGCCCGGACCCCTCCTGGAGGTCGAGGATTGCGGCGAGAACCGACGCCCAGTGCGCACCGGTGAGTTCACCGGGGCCTCGGAGGAGACGCGATTTGATCGACCCCGGAGGGCACAACGGTGCAACGCACTCATATAGTGGAGAAGCAGTTGTGGTAGACGACGGTGAAGAACTGGTCCCTTGCAGTTGTGGACGACGGTGAAGAACTGGTCCCTTGGATGAGGTAGGAACCTTTTGAAATCCGGATTGTATGCTCTGTTGGAACCTGGAGATGCCCAGAGTTACCCTGTAGGTATGGGACAGGGACAGAGCTCAGGGGTTAGGGCACGGTGTACGCCCCTAGAGTGCATTCTAGCAAACTGGAAGGTATTTGGTGCGGCTCCGATGACTAAGAGCCAATTAAAATGATTCTGTACAGTTGACTGGCCTCAATATCAACTAGAGGACCAGGAGTGGTGGCCACCAGGAGGGTCAATTAATTACAACACGATCCTTCAGTTACTCCTGTTCTGTCAGAGAACAAGGAAATGGAATGAACATATGTATGCGCATTTGTTTCTGACTTTATGTACTCGACCAGATATTTTACAGCACTGTAATCTGACTCCAACTGGTTCAGTAGCGGCTAATGTTAGTCCCCAGACGCCCACCCCCACTGTAATGGCAGAGCCGGTGTCCCCTTCGGCCCCTACACCCACACCTTGTAAGTCCCCAATGGTTGGCCTATACCCCTTAACCACCGAAACTAAAGTCGCCTGGTCTGGATCGGACAGGCGTCCGGCCATGACTATGCAGGTTTATACTCATGTGCCCTTTAATCCTGTGGATTTGGCTGCTTTCAAAGCACAGGCAGGAGAGTTTTCCACCAACCCAAGCAGGTTTATATCAGTCTCTGAGGGGTGCCTCAGTAGTCACAAGCCGGACTGGGATGATTGTAACATCCTCCTGCGAACCCTATTGTCTGAGGCTGAAAGACAACAGGTTGTCTCCAAGGCAAGGGAGGAGGCGCAGAGACGGTACGACCGGGATCGTATTAGTGTCCCTGACCCGGATGCACAAGTCCTCTGAGCAGACCCCAGGTGGGATCCAAATGATCATGGGGATATGACCCGCCTTACCTCCTATAAGGAGTTGTTTTTGCATGGACTCCGTCACTCGGCTGTCCGACATAATAATTGGGCAAAGCCATATGAAGTAATGCAGGATTTAAAAGAAAGCCCAGGGGTCTTTCTACAGCGTATTCGGGACACCATTCGACAGAACACTAATGCAGACCCCGATGATCAGGCAAGTGAGTCAATTATTAAGGTAATTTTTACGAGCAGAGCAGCCCCTGATATTAAGAGAAAGTTACAAAAAAAGGAGGATTTAATGGGCATGACCATGGCACAAATCGTAGAGACTGCAAACCGAGCTTATAGTCTGAGAGAGACAGAGAAGGAGAGAAAGCAACTGAGATTGATGGTAACAGCGGTACAGGCCGGCACTAAGAGAAGTGGCCGGGGAGGAATGGGCCGTGGACGCGACCGTCCGGGCCCGCAGGAGAGACGACTGGGTCGCAACCAGTGTGCCCTGTGTCGACAGGAGGGACACTGGAAAAATGAGTGCCCAAAGAGGAAAGAAAAGGGGGGTGCCCCTATGATGGCGATGGCGGAGCAGGAATAGGGGTGTCAGGGGAGAGGGACCACCCTACCCCCGGAACCCCGAGTAAAGATGCGGGTGGGAAGCTCAGAAATAGATTTTTTAGTGGACTCTGGAGCGGCCCGAACTGCCGTAAATCAGCCTCTTCAGTTGCCAGTAGCAGATTCCCTTACTGTGGTGGGAGCCACAGGCAGGGACACCAAGTGCCCAGCGGAATGCGCTTTGGGAAACAGGACTATATCCCACAAGCTGGTATACCTCCCTGAGTGTCCAACACCTCTGCTGGGACGGGATCTACTTTGTCGCCTCGGTGCCACCCTGCATTTTACTGAGGACGAAATAACCCTTACCCCCTGAGAATGCATGGATCATGACCCTTGCAGTTGAGCCCTCAGCCATGCAGGCCCCAGAATGGAGCCTGTGGGAAGACCAGGTGTACCCCCTCGTGTGGGCATCAGGGATTCCAGGAAAGGCCACCCACCAGACCCCCATTACTATTCAGCCCATACCAGGGAAAGGCCCAGTGCAAGTAAAACAGTATCCAAGCAAGAGGGAAACCAGAGAAGGTTTACAGGAAACTGTAGATCGATTCCTAATGTATGGTATTCTCTGGGAATGTCAGTCAGCCTGGAACACTCCCATTCTACCCGTACAGAAGCCTGATGGCACGTATCGGTTGGTACAGGACCTAAGGGCAGTCAATGAACGGGTTAAGACTCTGCACCCTCTTGTCCCTAACCCGTATACCTTATTGGCTTCTATAGGGGGACAGTATACCCATTTTTCAGTCCTTGATCTGAAAGATGCTTTCTTTACCATCCCAGTTGCCACCCCGTCACAGGAGATCTTCTCCTTCGAGTGGGAGGACCGAAAAAGGGTTAAAAAGCAACTTTGCTGGACAGCGTTGGCCCAGGGATTTAAAAACTACCCCACCCTCTTTGGCCAGGCTCTGGCCAGGGACCTAGAGGAGTGGGATAATGAGGAGGCCCTCCTTCTGCAGTATGTAGATGATTTGTTAATTGCCACTGTGGGCCAAAACCCCGCCTTAAAGCCACCGTGAGCCTCCTGAATTTTATTGGACTCCGGGGATATCGGGTAGCACGGAGTAAGGCTCAAATTGCCCTCCCAGAGGTACGGTACCTTGGGTTTCACATACGACAAGGGGAGCGTCAGCTTTCAAGCGAAAGAAAGGAAGCTATCTGTCAAGTTCCTACCCCAAGTAACCGTAAGCGGCTCAGGGCATTTCTGGGTATGGCAGGCTTTTGCAGGATATGGATCCCAGAGTTTGGACTGTGGGCTAAACCCCTGTACGACTGTGTAAAAGGAGCAGATCATGACCCCTTCTATTGGACCCCAGAGGCTGACAGGGCATTTAAAATCCTGAAAAGAAAATTGATGGACGCCCCGGCTCTGGGCCTGCCGGATCTCTATAAGCCGTTTCAGTTGTATGTACATGAACAAAGGGGGGTTACACAGGAGTTAGGAGTGCTTACACAGCTGTTAGGAGCATAGAGACGTCCCGTGGCTTATTTTTCTAAGCAATTGGATCAGGTTGCAAAGGGTTGGCCGGCATGTTTACGGGCGGTCACAGCTACTGCCCTAGTGCTTGAGGAAGCCGAGAAGCTAACATTGGGAGGGGTAATGCAAATCTATACTCCCCATATGGTCCGAGCCTTATTGGATGCAAAGGGAGGACTTTGGCTCACCCAGGCTCGGATTGCTCGGTACCAGGCTAAGCTGTTAAAGAACTCTGAAGTCACCTTACAGCCTTGCCCCTCCCTTAACCCAGCCACCCTCTTGCCAGAAACAGAGGAACAAAAACATGACTGTTTAGAGATCATAGATGCCCAGTACTCCAGCCGTCCGGATTTAAAGGATGTACCCCTCCCAAATGCAGATTATGAGTGGTACACTGATGGTAGCAGTACTGTAATAGATGGGCAAAGGAGGGTGGGTTATGCTGTTGTGACCCTCCATGACACTGTGGAAGCTGAAGGTTTGCCTGCTGGGACCTCTGCCCAGCTTGCCGAACTAAAAGCCCTGACCCGTGCACTTGAACTGTCAAAAGGAAAGCGGGTCAACATTTTTACTGATTCAAAGTATGCTTTTGGTGTGCTGCATGCTCATGCTGGCCTATGGAAGCAAAGGGGAATGCTGACAGCCCAAGGCTCCCCAGTCAAGTACGGGCCCCAAATCCTCCGGCTCCTAGAAGCCGTACAACTTCCCTCAGAAGTGGCAGTGGTACACTGTAAAGCCCATCAAAGGGAGGATCAAGATGTGGCCAGAGGTAATGCCCGGGCAGATAGAGAGGCTAAGCATGCTGCCACCCTGCCATCCCCTCAGACTGAGAACGCCCATATGCATGCCCTTATCCCATCCTTATCCAACCCCTCAGTACTCTGGGGAGGAGAGACAGCTAACTGACAAACTCGGTCTCCGGGAAAAGGAGGGATGGCTCCATTCCCCAGAAGGGAAGGTCCTCTTACCAAAGGGCCTAATCCGGCCAGTGCTGCAGAAACTACATCAAACCACTCATACTGGCAGGGAAGCACTTATCCAACTAATGGGAAAATACTTTATCACTTCCGGACTCCGACCCCTGGCTGCCCAGGTACAAGTGGACTGCTTAATCTGCCAAAAGAATAACCCCCGACCGGGACATCCTGTGCCACCAGCTGCCCTAGAATCCACTCCGGGCGCTGGACAAGTGTGGCAAATAGACTTTACTGAGTTTCCCTGGACCCAAGGGTTCAAATATCTCCTTGTTATAGTGGATTGGTTCAGCGGATGGCCAGAAGCCTTCCCATGCCGTAACTGCACTGCCAGAACAGTGTTTGTTAAGGAGATCATTCCTCGCTTTGGACTCCCCCTGTGGATGGAATCTGACAGCGGGACACACTTCACGTCAAAAATCATTCAAAGCATCTCACATGCCTTACAGATCCCCTGGAAACTCCATACGCCCTGGAGACCGCAAGCCAGTGGGGTAGTGGAGCGTACCAATCAGACCCTTAAACGGCATCTCTCAAAAGTGTGCCAAGAAGCCTCACTGCGATGGCCTGATGCTTTGCCTCTCGTCCTACTCCGTATCCGCGTTCTCCCAAAGGGTAGATTAGGGCTCAGTCCCTTTGAAATTATGTTTGGAAGGGCATGGCCTATGAATGGCACCCCGGTTCTGTCAGGGGAATGGGAGTTGGGTAATGGTTTTTTTGTCACAGTATATGTGTTCCCTGTCTGCTGTTCTCTTGTCTCTTCACAGGTATACCAAGGATTCCCAGCCTCTCCCCTTGGACACTCCCGTCCACTCCTTACAGCCCGGTGATTCTGTACTTGTTCGCACCTGGAAAGATGAGCCTCTCCAGGAAAAGTGGAAAGGACCCTCTACTGTCCTGCTGATCTCCCATACAGTGGCAAAGATCGACGGACACAAGAACTGGATCCATCACTCTCGTCTGAAGGCAATACCCGCCCCCTCGTCAGCAGAACAGTGGACCGTCCAACCTGCTGACTCCTCATCTAGTGACGATCTCGGGCTAAAGCTCCTGTTTAGAAGACACAAATAGCGGGCACCTTAATGCTAAAATGGGCCCACCCAGGTACTGGAGACCCTGGGTTGGGAAGACTCTGGTGATAATTAATTGGGTAACATTGTTATTCTCTGTATTGGTATTTCCAAACTGTGCATATCAGGAGCATAACTCCTTTGTTTCGCTTGCGCACCATGTTGCTAATTTAACAAACCAGACTGATTGCTGGGTATGTGCTCCAACTCCACTGTCCCCCAAAACGGGAATGCCCCTTGACATGCTGCCCTTGACCCTAGCAGAATTAGCCACCACCAAAGAGCAGGAAAGAATGGACTCGCTGTTCTGGAATAAGACCTCTTTACAGCAGGCCACCTATCAGGACCAGGAGTATTCAGTTGCAGTACTCACTGAGGGAGTGTTATGTTTTACCTGAAACCAATCTGATCACTATGGGCGTCCTGTGGGAAAAAGCTCCTGTGTTATTACACAGTGGGCTGATGGGTATTGGATAAAGACCAAAAGGGGAGGCCAGCAGTGCGGGTGTAATGGTTCCTCCCCTTTTAGGGAAACTCTTACAAATAATCTTACCACAAAAGAGGGGTTTGGAAATGTAACTTGCCATCCAGTTAACATCTCCAATGTAACAAGCCAATGGTGGGTTTGTAGTGGTCCCTATGGCGAGTGTAATTTGAACGGCACAATTAGAAACGCCCCCACTTGTACCCAATCAGGAGGATGGGATGCCCCCCTAGGGGCATATGAACTGTTTGGAAAAGCAACCTTAAATATCCCAGGAATCCCCTTAAGAAACAGTCCTTACTGGGCCCTACAGGGTCACTATTTTGTATGTGGCCGAAAGGCTTACAAGGTGCTGCCAGCCAACTGGACAGGTAGCTGTTATATAGCTCATGGAGTTCCTCATCTGTCCATAACTGCCACACTGCCCAAAGGAAAGGTTAGAAATGCCCAAGACACCTCTGTTGAGTCACGCGAAAAGACCCTGCGGCGACTGACTACGGCATTGGAGGGCAATATGAAGAATTCCCTCACAACCGAGAAGCTTGTAGGGTGCTCTGTACTGGGAATAGCGCCACTGGTTTCCGGGCCAGCCATGGCATGCATAGGCCGCTATACTATAAGGCTGCAAATGGTACTTGAGAAAGTGGCCTTAGAGTTAGAGGACTCGGTTAGTGATTTAGGGTCAGCAGTAAAAACATTAAATAAAGAGGTACAGCAGCTCAGGACGTTTTCCCTCCAAAACAGGCTGGCTTTGGACTATCTCTTGGCATCCCAAGGAGGTGTTTGTGCCCCCATCAGGCCCCGATGTTGTGTATATGTAAATGATAGCAGTTATGAGATCTATGAAAAGGTGGTACAGGCTGAGACCCATGCCCGAGCCGGAGCACAGGTTGCCTATACTGCCCCCGAGAGCGATTGGTTGCAAACCTTGTTTTCAGGCTGGGGTTCGTCGTCTTGGCTTGGTGGTTTATTTAGCCTGCTATTGAAAATTCTCTTTCCTGTATTGCTTGTATTACTGGTATTATGCTGTGCAGTATCATGTGTTAGGGCCCTTTTGCAAAAGTTAATAAGTCATTCTCTTCAGGGCTATTACAAAGTGCTTATGCAAAGTCCTATTGTAAAGAAATAAGTAGCCCAAGTGAGAAAACTCAGAGCCAAGGTTGAGTGTTCTCAAAGGGGGGAGTTGTTGGGGACACTGGGGCATGGCCACTAGGTAACTCGAGGGGATGGAAGACCACGAGTGTCGATGAAGCCCTCTCGCACTAGGCCCAGGTGTCCTTCGCCCCCCCTCCCACCTGGAGGCACTTGCAGCAGTTATGCTGAGAATCTGCAACAATATGCTGCAGAGTCAGACTGCCTGAAACTAAGCAAGACCACACAGGGCCGATATGGAAGAACAATGCTGAATAAAGCAGCTTTATGTATAGTTTAACAAATGATACAGAGAACCAGGGAACTAGCTGGGAACTGGATTGGCTGGCTATATGGATACTTGGGGCAGCTTGCTATTGGATAAGTATGCTGGGAAAAAGGATGTATAAAAGCCTGTGTAACTTCCTGCTCTGTGTACAGGATTTGAGATTCAAATCTCCCTGTACCTATTTGAAGCTTCAAATAAACTTTTCTGCTTCTCCACCCCGTTGTGATTATTGGGTGTAGCACACCGGGTAACGAACCACTCAAGCTGTTGTTCAGCCTCTCGGCACTGGGTGCTGGCAACAACCTTATGATTGTTTTTTATTGTTTTCATAATAAAACTATTTACAACACATCCATTATGAGTCATCATTGCATGTAACACAAAAAGGGCACTGAATGTTGTGTAGGTGCATCCAGGAGTGATCCTCTTATTCCTAAAGCACAACATCTTCCACCTCTTCCTGCTGCCGCTGCTGCAGAGAATCCTGCTACTGCTGCCATAGAATATTCTCCTGGTCCTGCATCATCTGCTCATGTGACAGGCAAAGTCCAATGCAGAACTTGTCAAGCTCTGAGTGCTGTAATAGAGCCCAAGCAGCCTGTGCATATTTGCATTTTTCACCATAGCAGCGTGGAACATTGTTGGATCCATGCTAGCTGACAGCAATTTGAAAATGGCACTAGCCAGCTCAGCAAGGAAGTATGGGTTGGAGACAGTGGAAACATGGGATGTTTTTTAAAAAATTGAACACACCTGGCTGCCCACAAATCACAGTGAAAACAATTGCAGGATGTACACAGCTCAGCAGCAAAGCATAGGACCACGGGATATCCCCGGAGAATGCTTTGCCCTAACTTCACAGCAAACAGCCACCATGTGTTCACATGATGCAAATTGAAAATGAAACAGACATTCCATGGGCACATTATTGGTGGAACTCATGTACTACAAATTAACTGACACACATCAAAAAGCTTTGAATTTACCCTGCCGTAGACACACGCTTAGTGCAACTGAGAATCAGGCCTCTTTTTATATCACTCTAGCTATATAAAGATCTTATAGTGGATGCAATGTTAAAACCCCTTTATGCTGCCAGAGGGCTGTAAAAGAAGCTTAGCATAGGTTAGAATTCAGGCCAAATATTCTTACCTTTTTCTGAGCTCTTGCTGTCCTATCTTGAATATTGTTGCACATACAAAATAGAACAGCAAGATCACTTTGTGCCTTCAGACACCTGCCTAAAAGCATTTCAAAATCCTTAGCTCTGAATTTCTCGTCATTAGTGGATTTATACCTGACTCTCAGTTCTATGTATAATACCCTTGGGCTTTATTTTCTGAGAGCTGTGACAGTCAATGGGCTTGAGATTTGAGATCCTAAAGGCTCCCTCAGAGCAGTTACATTCTCAGTGCCAATGTATGAGCTTAGAGTATCCTTAGCGAACCTTGAAACTCTGCAGCATGTTTTGCCACTTCAAAAATATCCCACTGACCATTATCCACAGATCACTGACACCACTGAGTTATTATAGTCTTTCAAATGATGCATATTAAAAGAGCTTAAATCCTTAGAGTGATAGACCATAACGGATGTTTATCATTTCTTAGGACAGTAAAAATAATACACTAAGTTATGCACATTCCTGTAAATATATGCACATTATGAGAAGCTTTACAAAAACCACTCATTTGCTATGTCTAAGAGCCACTTTTCAACCATGATGTCATTCTCAGCCAAATTAAAGATGATATTCTATAAATTTCAGAATATAAATCTAAGTAACGTAGATGTTCCAGGCACACACAAGCATTTGATTCTGGTAATTCTGATGAGGCAATGTCTGCACTGAAATCAAAGCTGTGGTTTGCAGCTCGGGTAGGCATACCCATGCTAGCTTTAATTTAGAGATCTCACTAAAAATAGCAGTGAAGACGCAGCAGCACAGCCTTCAGTGTGTACAAACAACGGCTGTCTTTTTTTTTTTCTTCCACTTTTTGTACAGCACAATGGTGCCTGGTTCATGTCTGGGCTTCTAAGTAAATTAGAGCTGTCCTGTAGTGCCCTAACTTGCACCAAATTTGGGCAGCTGAATTCCAGGAAAATATTGTCCATTCATTTTTTTTTAAATTAGGCAACCAAACTATATAAAGGGGAATTTTTATAACCCCTACTTACATACGGAGCCCCATTTTCCAACACAACCCCTAAGTCTGCATTTTGTGTGCCTATCTATTGTGCACCTCACATTTTAAATTGTGGATTAAAAGGCATGGCTGCACATGCTAATTCAGAGGCTTGTTTGATTCTGGATGAAAATTTGACCTGAGAGTTCCTTACTGGAAACTCTTGGCACCCAAAAAATAGTGAAGAAAAGTAAATTATAGTTGGGGTAATTACTGGTTATATTCTGGATACCTAAAATCCTAAAACGGAATTGCTTCCTATTCCAAACATTTCTCTTATTCATTTGTCTATGAAATAGCTGCCAGGATTCACCCATAGGTGACTGCACTTCACCTGGCTGGGTCATTACACATATTGAATCTATTTCCCTAAGTTAGGTATCCTCACACCTTCTTGTCAACTGTCTAAATGGGCCATCTTGATTATCACTACAAAAGTTGTTTTCTCCTGCTGACAATAGCTCATCTTAATTTCTAATTAGCCTCTTACAGTTTGTATGGCAACTTCCACCTTCTCTGTATGTATATATATATCTTCTTACTGCATGTTCCAGTCTATGCATCTGATGAAGTGGGCTGTAGCCCACGAAAGCTTATGCTCTAATAAAATTGTTAATCTCTAAGGTGCTACAAGTACTTCTGTTCTTTTTGCACTTCGCTGGTAGCTTACATATTTCGTATATACATATTTGCCTAGAGGGAGTACCAATAGTATCCACTGTAATTAAGACTGAGCTCCAACTTCCATTCTATCCCACACTTGCAATTGCTCCAAAATATTTAAATACCATTTGGATTGAAATGGTCTTTGGATTTACCTAATTATCTCAAAAAAAAATATGGGAGGATATTTTAATAAATTTGGAGGCCCATTTTTGAGCGGAGAGTGGATCCACATTGCTCCAATCAGAAGTTTTACATTGAATACTCAAAAAACAGTGAAGCTGGAGAGCCTTATTCCCCACTACCTCAAAATGTGTGTACAACTGTGTAAAATAATTGTAAAGTCAGTGTAAAATGCTAGAATTCTGACATAGCAGCAATTTACACCCAGAAATTTCAGACTGAATTCTTTCACAGGTTTCAGTGAGAATTTAAGAGCAAGCAACGTTTGATGAAAACTTATTTATTGTTTTCAAGTTATGAATGTACAATGGACACCATTTTTTGGTTTACTGTTTTACCATTTGCCTTATTAACACTACTTGTAGAGGAAACACTAGGAACATGATAGTAATGCTACTTATTTGAAAATGATAATTCTAAATATTGAATGGCAGCCACTTTATAGATAATGTGTTTCAACAATTTTCACTCTCTCTCTAAACTGATTTCTAGAATGTATTTCTTAAATATGCCCTACTCTCTTAGATCTGCAAACTGAGTATCTGTGGTTCAATGAATTTAAAAGGTCAGTTAAGGCTGACTGTGCTAGAACTACTGAGTCAGGAAACCTACAACATTAATAGGCTGGAGGAAAAGCAACTGGGTGAGGTTTATGACTTCTCTGAGCCAAATAGCTCCAGATTTCTTCTTCTTTCTTTTTCTCTTTTTGTCCATTTTTAAAATTAGTGAAAATAAATGCAAAAAGTCACACTAATACAATATGAAAGTTGAAAAATCCAGCACTTAAAATGCAGGGAATTCCCATTCCCAAAGATAATGTTACTCCTACATCATTAACATTGCGTGCTATTTATAGTACATACTATTAGATTTTCTTGTTAATGGTAATGTTTAATTTATTATTTATTACTTATCTATTTATTATCTATATTTTTTTTAAACCATATTAAGAGGTGCAATGTAGTACTGTTCCATGTAGCAATCTACTGTAGGAATAACCTTATCTTTTGGACTTATTTGAATCTACATGTTTCTTTTTAATTGTAACTCTACTGAAGTCAATGGAGTTATACTGGTGTAAAGTGAGTTCAGAACTAGGACTCTTTTTGGCTGTCTGCATCAGATTCTACAGTGCAAAAATAATCAATGTACTGTGAGAAAACATTTCAAATATTTAAATTATATTTTTAAAAAATCACAGCCGAGCTCTTTGAAAATTTTTCTGTCTCAAAGAGCCCTCCTGAGCGCATCTCATCTTAACTTTATCCTTTTCAGGATTACCTGAAGTTCAGCTTCCTCAAGGTATCTTAATTACTACAGACTATTTAAACAGACCTGACTACAACCTCCAACTTTTACCTCTGATCAAATATTAAAGCAAAGCCTTACTTGAAAAAACCTGCCAACTCTGGAAAGAGCAGAGTGCTCAGCTGCCTCCAGGTCTTTCATTCTGAGAAAATGAAAGGTCATGGGACAACAGTTTTAGAAATAAAGCACCTTTTTTTTTTTTGACAAATACAACAAAACAAAAATGTCTTGAAGAAATTGGAGCACCTGGAGGCACTTGCTAGATAGTATATATATTTTTAAAAAGTTCCAAATGGTTTACTTGTTTAACTAGGCTGGCTGAGCCAGCCGTAAGGGATCAACCTCACAGCTGCTGCAGGGCCTAGTTTAGCAAAGATAGAAACCTACTAAGGAAGAGAAACGTATATTTCCCAACAGGCTGTACAAGCTCTAGGAGATCTTGGGCAAAATCCTTTAACCCTGGACCTTTGTCTCCCACTGAAGGGATAAAAACTCTGCATTAATATTGAAGAATAACGCCTTACCTTTTTCCCTGAAAGACTGTGAATCTATACTGCTAAACAAAGAAGACAAAAGGGAATCATTTACCCTCTTCCCAAATCCCATGAAGTCACAAAAATAAGTTGTCTGGCCAGCTAAAAATGTAAATAAATTTAAAAGCATAAACTGTGCAGATACAGAGGTAAGCTGAGTCAGAAGCATAGTGGCCTAGCAGATAGAGTGGACCAGAATTCAGAAGTCTGGATTCTATTCCCAACTCTGCCATTGGCCTTCTGGGTAATATTGAGGATGTGACTTCACCATCACCTTGTGCCTCAGTGTTCCCATCTGTAAAATGGGGATTATGATACTGACCTTTTTTGTAGAGTGCTTTGCGATCTAAGGAAGAAAAGCTCCATATAAGAGCCTGACCTTATTTTTTATTTCCTCATTTAGGCCTCAGTCCTGTAGTGGACTATGTGTGGACAGATATGCCACATCCAAGGGGAGCCCCAGTAAAGTAGATGAAACTAGTGTCATATATTTCAATGGGCTTTGAGTATCCATTTAGGCAGAAGGGGAATTTGTATTCATTTTCAAGATGCTAAGCCAGCCTAGAATTGCCAACTTTCTGACTGCAGAAAACTGAACACCCTTGCCCCACCCCTTCCCCAAGGCCCATCCCTGCTCCCTCCATCACTCACTCTCCCTCACCCTTGTTCACTCGCTCATTTTCACCAGGCTGGGGCAAGGGTGCAGAGTGCAGGAGGGGGCTCAGGCCTGGGACCGAGGGGTTTGTAATATGGGAGGGGGCTTCGGGCAGAGGCAAAGAGTTGGAGTGCAGGAAGGGGTCAGGGCTCCGGGGTGGGGCCAGAAATGAGGGGTTCAGGGTGTGTGAGGGGGCTCCAGGCTGAGGTAGGGGATTGGGGTGCAGGGGGTGAGGGCTCTGGGGTGGGGCTGGGGATGAGGAGTTTGGGGTGTGGGAGGGGGCTCCAGGCTGGGGCCGAGGGATTCGGAGTGCAGGAGGGGGTGCAGGCTCTAGGAGGGAGTTTGGTTGCGGGAGGCAGCTCAGGGCTGGGGTAGGAGTTTGGGTGCAGAATGGGGCTCAGGGCTGGGAAAGGGGGTTGGGGTGCAGGAGGGGGTTTGGGGTGAGGGCTCCGGGTGGCACTTACCTCAGGCAGCTCCCAGAAGTGGATGGAATGTCCCTATGGCCCCTAGGCGCAGGGGCAGCCAGAAGGATCTGCACTCTGCCCTCGCAGCTCCCATTGGCCATGGTTTCTGACCAATAGGAGCTGCGGAGCCGGCACTCAGGTCAGGGGCAGTGCACGGAGGCCCTGTGGCCACCCCTGCACCTAGGAGCTGAACATGCTGGACGCTTCCTGGAGCCGCATGGAGCCAGGGCAGGCAGGGAGCCTCCCTTAGTCCTGCTGTGCTGCTGACCAGACTTTTAACAGCCTGGTCAGCCATGCTCACTGGACCCGCCAGGGTCCCTTTTCGACCAGGTGTTCCAGTCGAAAACCAGAGGCCTGGCAACTCTAAGTGAGCCTCTGTCAGTATAACTCCTGCAGAAGGCCTGAGTGGCAGAAATTCTACTGGAGAGGTAGGGAAAGAGTTGCAACAGTCAACTGGCTACAAGATCTCCTTCACCAATGGGATTCCAGCGTGGCCAAACACAAATAGAGAATGAGAAGCCTTGGCTGGGGAAGCAATGTGGCCAGAGCAGCAAAGAATGCATTGGTAACATGCAGGTGACATGCACAATGAGTCCCATGTCAGCTCAGTGGTTGGAAAACATTACCACTGACTTGGAAAGTGTGGTTCTCTGGAACATTCTGGTACTTGGCCTGCCAGTGGGCAGGGTAATGTATTCTAGGCATACAGGCTTTTTTGATTCTCTTTATACTTTTTTTCTCCAATATTCATTTTATTTTGAGGAAGGCTGGTTTTGGTTGAAATGATGGCCAGGATGATAGAGGATATTTTGGAAACGAAAAAACCAAACCAAACAAAAATAAACCAAAAACAAAAATAAATCCCCCAAAACAAAATCCGCCCCGCAAAAACCAACCACAACAACAACAAAAATACAGAGTGATGGAGCCCAGGAAACAAAATACAATAGTCTGCAAAATGCTGCTAATGCTACTCCCCATCCAGCATCACAGGCAATTTTCACTTTAGCTGTTACTAAGAAGCAGACCGCACGAGAGTTCTATTTTTCACTTGTGTTCATCTGAATAATCATCATCGTTATTCCACAGTCTAATAAAATGAGGTTGTCACCTATGATTTGATTTCAGCGATTTCAGACTGTTTGTTATCCCTGCAGTGTTGCGGATGCCAATTTCAGCCGACATACCCAGGCATCCTTATATCCTACAAAGTCAAACACAGGTAATTGGATTCCTTACTCAGATGGGAGGATCAACAAGGGAGAAGAGTGGCTATTAGGGCCACCTGTCTAATGTTTCTCTAAAAAGGCAAACTGACACTACCTGGTAGAGGTAAGTGTATCTCAAATTTTAATCTGAATCTCATTTCCATGGCTGAGGGATGTTTAGACACTCTAAATGACTAGAGTCTAATAAAACCAGAAACCCGACAAAATGGTAAACCAGCTACTTGACAGTACATAAGCAAACATTGTTTATTCTGAAGAGTCATTGTCATACCTTGTAACTGGAGGGGGAGGAGGAGGGAAAATCATTCCCTGATAGGAATCCTATAGCATTAAATGTTACCCTGAGATTCTTTGAACTGACAGCTCCATTACATCATGATTGTTTTAAAACTGACTTGGTTCTATATACCAACATTCCTATCAGTTCATATTGTTAATTTTTTATCCCTGAATCAAGAATTCATAGAGGTTAGTGTGACATTGCTGCAAGTATCCTAGCAGCCTAGGAATGTAAATAATGAATAGGACTCCAGAAGCACCAACCAGTTACTCTCATTGCCTTGGGAAACTTAAATTGTGGCTGCCTGAAGTCATCCACAGGTAAACAAAAAGACTTCTTGCTGCAGTGCAGTAAATTCCTCACCTTTCATGAAAGTTAAATGCGTCACTGAAACAGCTGCAGTTTTGGTAATCTCATATGGACAATTAACTGCACCAAAGCTTGTTAGAGATGTTACTATAACCAATGATGTTTTATTGTCAATTTTTAAAAACCCATGAATAATCGTAAAAAACATGTGCAGTGCAAATATTTCCAGAGACCCTGATTCAGTAAGTTTAAAATACAATCTGTGCATTTCCCTTCATACCTTGGTAGACCACATATTTTCCTCACTAATTTAATGTATGACTGATAAATGTTATTATTGGGTTTTAAAACAAATGAGCTTTTCGTGCTTTTTATTTTTTTATTTAACCACAAAGATCTTTGTTTTCTATCTTTCCATGAAAAGTATCTATATTCTATCACCACCAACACAACAGTTAATTACTTTTTCATTCTTTGCACCTTTAGGAAATTGCTAGCATTAAAAAAAAAAGTTACCTACCTCACACTTACAAACCCACTATACTTTCTATGGGTTCTTTTTTTTAGGAATTTACATTCCTAACCCATCTGTGCCCCCTTATAAGTAATGAGCAAGGCATTCTCATTTAATTGTCACTGTTAGAAGTGAAATGTTTACATGCATTCTTTGGAAATTCTGGCAGCTTGGTTCTAAGAATCCTTTTATTTATGACAGTAAGCATTGCCCTAAATTTATCTTCTATATGATTTAAAAAAGAGTGGCTTGAAAAATTCTAGATCTTCTTGCTTGTCCTTGGTAGTGGTGTGTTAAGAAAGGCTAGTTTAGTTCTATCACACTGAAGATTAGTGTCCTGTGACTGTTAGAATTTGCTAGTTAGTATCTCAGAATAAATTATTGAGAAAATATTCTCAATCTAACAGAACACATCATTTTGCCAAATTCTTTGGTGGGTTAAAGAAAGAGACAATTCAAAGATTTGTTCTATTCTACTCTATATAGGTTTTTATTCCACGATCTTCACCGTAGTATCTATGACTATACATTTGTCACACATTCTTGGTTCTCTCATCCTCTCCACAGAGATATGTGCAATGTATTATTTTGGTAGGGTTGTTTTTTGGGGGGGGTTGTGGACCTGAGGTACAGATATCTGGGAAAGCATCATTATGAAGGAAGAGCACTTAAGAATGTGCTTAGCTTTCAGCATGGGTTTAAGTGTTTTCCTGGAGTGGGGCCTGAGTCTGAAACTTTTCATCATTGCAATGCTATCAAAAATATTTGTTTCAATCTATATTGCATACCAATTAGTATATTGATCTTAGAAACACAAACAATTACTTTAAAAGATCTGTTTTTCTCTCTTGAATCAATATTAGATTCTGATTAACAATGAGATTATTACTGGTATAAGATTTCAAGATTGTCACTCTGTCTGTGGCTATGTCTACACTACAAGCAAGGGATGCAATTCCCAGTTTGTGTACGCATATTTGTGCTAGCTTGATAAGAATAAGCATGAGGATAAACAGTAGTGTAGCCATGGTAGCCCTGGCAGTGGTGGCATAGCTTAGCCATACGGGGTACAAACCCATCTGAATCCTGTCAGTACGTATTTGGCACAGCTAGACTCTCTGTTCAGTCAATTTACAGTGATGGAAGCACTACAGGTATGGTTGAGGGCTCTTTTGGTTTGGACTATCACCAATTTGAATAATCACTGGGTATTGTGCTCTGTTTCATCCAATTGTTAAGTTGTGAGCCAATTTGACCTTATAAATTACTCCCATGCGACAGCATGGGGTTTCAGCCATGCATGTAAGGCATTTATCTATGCAATGCCAAGAGTTCTAGACCACTGTGATATCAGAGGTAACACAAACAATCAATACCCTTACTCTACCACTAATTTGCATGAAACCATTTCATTGATTGCATGAGGCAGATAGCATGGCTGGAGGATTACTAGGCCCAGCTGCCAAAATTAACCCGCACAACACCACATTCCATAACCTCAAACACATACAGCCCCTCACTGCAGCACACACATTTCATTTGCTATCTGCATAAAACAACTCAAATCTCCCAGCACAAAACAACCCCCATACAACTCTCCCAGCACAGCACACACATTTGCCCACCCTCATACTTACCATAAAACTATAGCAGTGGGTCATCACTAGTTACTGGTCTAAATCTCCATTAAAAGGTATTTGGAAGTCTACATTTTCCTCTGGTAAAAATGTATTGAATTTTTATTTCCTTTATTTAGTGAAGTTCAATGAAGACTAAGGATAGATATTAAAAACTAGACTGGAAAAAAAAAACATTAAAAAAATATGGTAGGGAGCAATTCCACACTAGCAGAAAGACAGACTAGGGACAGGTACTGGAAACTTTTGCTGGTATAGTAAAGTTAGGGGTGTGATTTGTGTGATAGTTCTATGCCAGCAAAAGGCCTAGTGTAGATGCAATTATCCTGGCACAGAAATGCTTTTCCTGATATAGTTTATTTCGCTTGGGGAATCAGTATAAGATTCATCAGCAAAAGGACTTTTTTGCCAGTCTAAATTGCATCTACATTTAGGACCGTTTGCCAGTATAGCTGTACTGATATAGCTATACCAGCAACATTTTCTAGTTTAGACTGGCCTAGATAACCCACCAGGACATTTTCACCCTTAATTTCTGTATACCACACTTTCATACCCTTACTCGCATTGAATAGCATATCCCTGCACAAATAATCCAACTGACTTCAGTAGGATTACTTGCCAAATAAGGTATTTTCCAGTGTAAACAAAAGACTTCTTCAGAATCTTACCCAGACAACAAACAAAGAGCATTTCCCAATCTGAAGTTAAAATAAAAAAAATGGTGGACATGAATAACACTATTAGCGTAATCTCTACCCCAATTACAATTTTCAGTGTTTTATCACAGTTAATACTGCAATTTATAATAGTCTTAGCCAACAACTGGCCAAATGACCTTTTCATTTCCTTATTAATTCACAGTCTTAAGTAAATCTCATGTATTTAAACTGACAGTAGCAACCACAAAGTTACAGTATTTTCCTCAGTAACACTGTTTTGCTCTCTTTTGCTCTTTAACATATTGTATAGGAAATGGAAAATACTTTCAGAATAACTATCAGCATCAGAAGATGAGAGAAGGAGCATGGGAAGTTCTGTTATGGAGCATCCTCTAAAGTTCTAAAGGTTAAATACTATGCAACTAATGTGCAGCAAGGGAAAGCGGGAGGTGATTTTTTGTGTTAGAATATGATATATAGTATTTATTTGTGTAAACCTAATGTCCCTCTCCCTGTTGTGGAACACAATTTAGAGTAATTATAGTAACAGCCAGGAGACAAATTATTGTAATAGATTCTGGTACAAGTGTTGGGTTTTCAGAAGCACCATTAAGGACTCCAACAGATACGACAAAAGCATACAGAGCAAGCAAGTAGCTAGAACTAGCAGGAGATCCAGTACAACTGCGAAAGGTCATATGAGGCAATCAGCTATTGTCTTCAGCCTCAGGTTCTGAGGATCGTGTTCTTTATTTGCTTACATTTCAGAACTGAATGTATCACATCTTGTAAGTTATGAAGACAAATAAGTATATTTTCCCCACCCAAAGATGTCCTAATCCAGTAAGAAAAGTAGCTAGCAAAATGCAGTCACGGGTCAGATTCAAACCTGTAGCAGTAAAGCAATGGACCCCCACATTATGTCTGGATTAGGCCTCATACATTTTTACCCTTGAAACACATCTTCTCTTATCTGAGTCTGTGAGGATCAGTTAAGTCTGTTCCATGGCAAATCAGAGCACTGCCAGTATGCCAGAGATAGGCCACAATGGCATGAATCACTTGTAAGTGGTGTCACAGCACATGAGAGAAGAGAACCAGAAAAACAATTTGGAGTGTCCGTTGACAAGCAATTTCAATTTAAAAAGTCCAGCACAGAGGCTTGCTCTTGTTCCCATTCTAATCGCTGGGATTTTTACTGGAGATGGAGGTGGGAGCCTGACTATGGAACAAGTTACCCGAGAAAATTAGACTAATCTGACTTCTAACCACTTTTAGAACATACTACAAAGCTTTTATTTTCTTTAGAAAGCAGCATTCTCACTGTAACTGGGATGATCAAAATCTCCCACATCCCAGTGATGGGAGTCATAAAAACCCAGGTATTTATTTTCCTGTCACCTTAGAGACCAACCCTGGGATCCTGCTCTTGTGAGTGGTCCCAATGACTCCTAATGTGATACTGAACACAAATGTAAAGCTCAAACCAACCCACCCACCCCTGTTTTCCTTGTTCTCCTCAGCAGGAGGGACACTACCACTCCTATACCAGGAAATAGAGTGCATCCAATGTTAATGGACACAGAGGTAAACATATATTATGGATTTCTCTGTTCTCCTTACTGGTGACAAGGCATATTCAATTTCTCCTTCCAGACTGGGAAATCATCACTGACAGCTATTATCACATTACAGGAAAGGGAGGTAGCAGACTGTCTCTATACAAGTCCACTGTGATCACACCTACAATATTACATTCTGTGGTGGGCACCCCACAAAAGGCCTCCTAATGCTAAGCAATGTCATTTGCACCAAGGTGCTGTTACTCAGGTTGTCTCAGCTTGGCTAGAAGTACATCTACACTTCTAGCTGGGGCTGCAGTTCTCAGCTCGAGGGGACATACCTGTACTGGCTAGGATCAAGCTACTCTGCTAAAAATAGAGTGTAGGCATGGGTGCCATGGGTGGGAGGGTCTAGCTGCACCAAATACATGCTTAGTGTCCTGGACGGATATGTACTCAGGGCAACTAGCCTCTCCTGCCATTACACTTTATTATTCAAAAGTAACTTCTTACTGGCCATGGAGTTTGCACTCTTTCAAGTAGTTGTAGGCTGTGTCCAATAGCAGTAACTCAGCCATACTATGTATATATATTTTGCCACTCTAATCATTCTTCATAAGTCATTCCCCGCTACCCATTTTTGTTTCTCTTCATGGAACTTCCTTCATATTTTTAATGTCTGTCTGGTAACAACACTGCCCAGAAATTAATAGAGAAATCCAGGTACAGTAGCAGCAGAACTGAATATAGAGAAGGGGAGCATGCAGTCCCAAATTGCACTGGTCTTGTTTGCTAACCTATCACATCGCAACCTCATGTCTAATCTGTTGCCCCTATCGCTTCCATGTTTATCTCAGCATTACAGGTTCCTGGATTTCTCTGTCCCATTGTGTGTGTTTTGGGTTATTTTCCCCCAGATGCATTAGCTTGCATTTTCCTATGCTTTCTTTACATCCAAGACAATAACTTAAATGCATATAGCCACTGTTGCAATAAATGTCCATATACTTCAAACCTTGTATTTGTGAAATATTTTTCAAGGAAATGAAATTGGAAGAAGTTGTCTTAGTCCTGAAAATGAAAAAGTGGGGAGAAAAGGGGAAGATGGGCTTTCTACCACACACAGTTTCAAAACCTTTGCATAAGTTGTCTTAGGCATAACATGTTTTTCAGTTAGATGAAAGGAAAGTGCTGCTTAGAGCTGGCTGAATACTTCAATTTCTTTCCCATCAATATACATTCATTTTTAAAACAAACTCACTTTCACTGCATTTTTGTCCTTTTGTGTGTTTGGTTTCCAAGAATGGTCTAGCAAACAAGGTTACTGTCAGAAATGGTTAGCAAAATAATTGATTTTAAGTTATTATTGGTTGCCTGCCACTTGTCCTGCTCTGATCAGGTCAGTTATGGTTTTTTTAGTGTTGTCTTGATTTTGAAAGTACCTCTCTATAATTTTGTGCTGGTACAAGGATGAGACTTCAGATACCTGTATGGAAAGTTGCCTTACAGCACTCTTCAGGCCCTACATCCTCTGTCATTAGAGTTCAAAAGTGATTGCGAACCAAGACCAACATAATATAATTTGCTACATGAATTATAGAACCATAGGATTAGAAGGGGCCGCAAGGGACATCTAGTCTAGCCCCCAGACAAGACTCTGGATTTGTTGAGTCTAAACCATCTGCGACAGATGGCTATCCAGCCTCTTTTTCAAAACGTCCAGTGAAGGAGCGTCCATGACTTCCCTAGGCAGTCTGTTCCATTATCCTACCATTCTTACAATTAGGACATTTTCCCTGAGATTTAATCTAAATATGCTATGCTGTAGTTTGACTCCATTGGCTCTTGTCCAGCCCTCTGTGGCAAGAAAGAACAACTTTTCTGCATCTTTTTTATGGCAGCCTTTCAAGTATTTGAAGACTGCTATCATGGCCCCCTTAATCTTCTCTTTTCCAAACAAAACATACCCAATTTCTTCAGCCTTTGCTCATATAGCTTGCGTTCCATCCCTTTGATCATCTTTGTCACTCGCTTCTGGATCCTTTCCAGTTTCTCCACATCCTTTCCATATATTGTGACCAAAATTAGACACAGTACTCCAGCTAAGGTCTAACCAACACCAAATAGAGTGGTACTATCACCTCCCATAACTTGCATGCTATGCTTCTGTTAATGCAACCCAAAACTGCATTTGCTTTTTTTGCAAGAGCATCACACTGTTGACTCATGTTGAGGCTGTGATCCATCACTACTTGCAGATCCTTCTCAGCAGTACTGCTGCCAAGCCAGTTATCCCCCATTCCGTATTTGTGCGTTTGGTTTTTGCTCTCTAAGTGTAGTACCTTACATTTGTCTTTGTTGAATTTCATTTTGTTGTCTATTACCTGGTTCTCTAACTTATCAACATCTCTTTGAATTTTAGCTCTACCCTCTAAAGTGTTTGAAAACCCCGGTGCCCCAGCTTTGTGTCATCTGCAAATTTGATCAGTATGCTCTCTATTCCTACATACAAGTCATTAATAAAGATATTAAGTAACATGGGACCCAGAACAGATCTCTGAGGAACCCCACTTGAGACCTCCTTCCAATCTGACATCATTCCATTAATAGTTACTCATTGTTTGCAGTTGTTTAACCATCCACTTAATGGTAGTTTCACCAAGCCCACATTTTTCCAGCCACTTATGTCATGCAGGATTGTGTCAAAAACCTTGCTAAAATTTAGGTATATTATGTCCACCACATTCTCCCTATCCACCAAAGCAGTTACCCTGTCAAAGAAGGAAATCAAACTGGTTTGTCGTGCTAAATCCATGCTGGCTGATAGTGATCACCCCTTCATCCTCCAGGTATTCATAAATTGAATGTTGTTTGTATTGCTCTAATAGCTTCCCAGGTATCGAGGCCAGGCTGACTGAGCTATAGTTCCCTGGCTCCTTCTTTTTCCCCTCTTTAAAGATGAGCACTACATTAGCCTCTCTCTAGTCTTCTGGACTCTCTCCTGGAATTTTGGTCATCCATGAGTTTGCAAATATTATTGCCAGTGGCTTCAAGATTTCTTTAGTTAATTCCTTCAGCATCAGGCCCCACTGACTTGAATTCATTCACATTAGTCAGAAGATCTGACATGTTCTTTACTTATCCTGGTCTACATCCCTTCTCTTGTATTGTTTTTGATAACTTTGTGAGTGGTTTGGTCATGTTATTTTTTGTGAAAAGACTGAAGCAAAGTAGGCATTGAGCAGCTGTGCCTTCCTACCATCTTCCATTACCAGCTCACCTTCTCCATTGTGTATTGGCCCACACCATCCCTGATCTTTTTTTTTGTCTGACATATTTGTAGAACTCCGTATGCCAGTTTCTCATTCAACAATAATAGAAATATAACCCCCAGTATCACTAATAGAATCAAAATAAATACTTCCTCAGAAACCTTGCTGTCTAATGAAGCAAAGGTCACTCGCAACCAGAGTAAATAATATTCTGTTTTTGGAAATCACTGTAGGTGAGTGGGACTGAAATGAACCTATTGAGATGGGGGAAATTGGCTAGACAGAAGGTGTTTCAAACCTTAATAAAAAATTAATTAGAAAAAGGAACAAGCCAAAGGACAAACATCTGTGATAGAAGGATGTGAAGAGATAAACAAATCCAGTGTATGGCATTTAATTTGAGTTAGGACCAGAATCCTGCTGAGCTACATTTGGAGTATTTTGTAAATGCTTTGGGGAAAGAGAGGGGGGAAAAACATCAATGTTTACTTCAGCATGAATCAATGACAGCCTTGATGATTAAAAGATGGAAAAAAAGACACTGAGTAAAATCACACACTAATAAAACAATGCTGTGATGAAAAGCCTAACTGTTTGAGGGATAATAATAAATAATAATTAAACCATACAACAATGGTAATGAACACACTAAGAGCTACTCAGAAGTCATGAATGAGGATACCAAATACAAAAGGAAAGAAACAGATTGATAAACATACACTACGGCTCTATTCCAGTCCTGACAGTGCAGCAGATGAGGAGAGAGAATCCAGGCTGGCATGCTCTAATAAGAATAGTTAATTTTGAGAGCCAAACAACATCACTGAGGCATTACTTTAACTTGCTCATCAGTGAGAATTGCAGTTCATTAGCAACTGAGGTAGCATTAAATAAAGCTAAAAGGAGAGTTGTATTCAGAAAGTTAGTAAAAAGTAATGCTCTAGAGACACTGGTGTCCTAGGGAGTGGGCTGTATTTTCTCAACTCCAAGCGATCATAGGCCCGTGAGAGGGTTATGTGGTACTGTCCTACCCTAAAGGGAGCAAATTGCCTCCTGCAGCTTCCTGGTGCATAGTGAGTGCATCTGTTGCATCACGCTTGAGAGTATGCAGCACGACCTACCCCTGCAGGTAGCCAGGTATGCTAGTCAGGGCAGAGAAGGTAAGGGTGGGGCACTAACTGAGAGCACTCCCTGCACTCAGAAGAATTGCACTTGTGCCAAGAGTTCAAGGTTAGAGAGAGTTTCTTATGACCTCCCTCTGCTTGCTCACCCATAGCTTGGCCAACACAGTCTGCCACTTAAGCACTAAATTCACTGAAAAAAAATAAATCATACACTCCAAATTCTCCTAATATGCCCCTCACAGTTTTGAGTAGGGTTGCTCTGGTGACAAGATATAAGACATAACTGGGCCACGCAATGGGTGGCACTGAAAATATGATTTATTGTCAGGTGGGTTACAAGAGACGATGAAGACCAGTCACACAAATTCTTTACCTAATATCAGACAATGGGGAAGGAGTGCAACGTCTAAGGTCATGTAATGCCTACCAAAAATTAGGAATATCTGAAATCACAGATTTAAACAACTTTTCTGAAACAGAGTGGGCTTCCAAACAAGTGCAGCTAGTTCACAGGATGGAGAAGTCGTACGGTAGCTTCTGTCTCATGACTGAATAAGCCTCACTCTTTTTTTATGTAAATATTCACAATTACAAATTCAAAATTCTCTTTTTGCAAATATTCTGAAATATTTGTTTAAAATTTGATGCCAGCAAACTTATGCAATGGTCAACTCATCTTGTAGAAAATAAACATAAAAACAGTACAAACACTGTCAAAGCAAATACATTTAAATAGTCAAACTAATATTCATGGTGGATTTCTTTTTATTTGAAATATTTGCCCTGCTGTAATTACAATCCCCACCAACCAAACTGCAAGAATTAAACATAAGGGAAACTGATTTAGCAGCAACCAGCACCCCAGAAATTCTTATTACGGAAAGACAAACGAGGAGAAAGGGCAAATAATAATGTTCATGTGGTAATTTACACAGAAATAATAATGAAATGTTAATACAATGCAACAAATCCTAATGCAGAAAACTCGAGCAATTTGGTACAGTAAATATCAGTTATACTTGGTAAACACAAATAACGGATTACTATTAGAATTATGTTAATATAAGAACTCAACAGTAATTTACTGAGCAGCAAATCTCAGTACATGAATTTGTTTTGAATAGAAACAGTAGACGGCAAACTAGGAAATACTAATTTCTGGATAAAGTAAGCTGGTTTTGCGCTCAGCATCGCCACAGAAAGCTGCTTTTTTTCCTGGGGGATTTATAGTAGGAAAGAAAAAAAAATTACTTTGGGCTGTCATATTAACTGCATTCTTGGTTTGGCAAATATGTTTTTCCTAAGTTTTCCTTTAATATTCTCACAAAACTAAAAATGTATGAGATGAACTAGAAAAGAGAAGAAAATGTGATTCACCCTGATATAGTCCAAACTTTGCAGTGTTTAGTTTGGAGCCATGGAATGAACTGCAGGCAGGGAAAGCAACTGTGTATTAAAAGAAATTGCTGTTCTGTTGCTAAATACTTAAGGAAAGACACAGCAGCCCTGGTTCAGGGCTGCCTCTGATGCTTGAATGTTGGCATAGACAGAAAACTACTCAATAAAAAGAACAGCAGAACCTTTAAGGGCAAGATGATGGAATTCATTGAGAACAGGGAGATGAGGGACTTTTTAAAAGTGGAAACTTTGACCTTACCAAACATAAAACCTTTTTCTATGTAACAAGCAACTATTACTACAGAACAAACAAACTGTTGTCTAGTCTTCTGCCCTGATAGAACCAATGCAATACTACTGAGTTTCAGTTTGATTTAGGTAAAGGCTTTTAGGAAGGAGGTACAATTCTTCCTTGAATATTTGGTTATATTAGTCTATTTCTGGGCAGGATCCTACTCCCATTGATTTTATGCAGAGTTTGGCTATCGACATTGATTGAAAATAGGATTCAACCCAAAACTGTGTATTATGATATATACACTTGCAAGACCATGCGAAGATCTAGAAGCAAACTGACGGGTAGCAAGAGAACATGTTTTATCAGAGGCCGCAGAACCTTCATTCCAGTCTTTGTGCATTTTGCCTCTTTGGAGGCATACTAATCCGTTCAGTGTTTAGCACAGACACATTGTACTAAGGTAACAGGCAGAAATGGTACTTGAACAAAAAGTTCCTAAACAGCCAGAACAAACAATTGCTTGATAATTAAGGACAATCTGAATTGCTTCACTGTAACATGGCTTATGGAATTTACACTATTTATATAGAACCTTGTAGCTTTGCAACAGATCAGCACACAACACAAGTATGTTACAGAATTTATTAATCCTTATTCCTGGAAATAAATTTTCTTCTTGATCAAAAGTGGGCATCTTTCCTCTCTGGTAAATTTACTTCATTGTTAGCTTACCTATTAAAATGGAAAAGGCTGCTGATACTGCAAAATTTTCACATTAAAAAGGAACTTTCCCCCTTTCACTTGAAATCCGTGGGTTTTACTCAATTATGAGTTTAAGAGAAGACCCTTTTGAACCTCTTTGATGCATCTCCTCTCTCTCTCAACCATTAATTAAAGCTTATGGGATTTTGAAAAACAGAGTGCTAAAATTTTGAATAGACCTTTCCTATTATAAGAAGGAAAATCTCTGATAATTAGCTCTTCCAATAAATGCTTTTGACTTTCATTACAAACAAAGTGCTATGCTAATATACCTTGTGTTGTAAATGTCTCAATTCCTGCTAATTGAATTAAACCCAGTTCTCAGCAAATAAACTCTCAGTGCAGTTAATGGAAAATGAGTAACAGAACTATTTTGTCTGAGAATGGTTCATTACTACAAGTACCTAATTACAAGTGTCTTAATGCATAATGCTATCTTATGCAGGTTCTTTAGAATTAAAGCTGTAGCAAGATCAAAGATGTGTGTGCCTTTATGATTTCTCTCTCTCTCTCTCTCCTGAGAGAGAGTTCAGAATGTTTAATGACTGTTCTAGTTTACCAGATTGCAGAGAAAGGTGCAGAGAACAAAAACAATTTTGTCTCAGGACACATTCTGACACCAATTCTAACTTCCCTCCCCTCTTGATACAGCATGTTTCACACCTACCAGTTAATAAAGGATTATTACTTTCCTCCAGAGTAAATTGCAAACACACCCAAGGTTAAAGCAGAGGACATCCACCCTGAATTAGTTTACATGATGCCATCAAACATGAGCACAGATGATTGATGACATATTGCTATTACTGCACCAAGCATATATCAATACCGTATTGCCCATTATTTGCTGTATCGCTTCTCTTACTGTCATGTGATGCTACATTTTATTTAATTTACTTAACTGGAAGAAAATATATAGAGAAGAGCTTTTGAAAAACCAGAATGTATAATAAATCACCGTAACTAGATTACAAATAGAGGATCTGGTATTACTTGCCAGTCGTACAATTCTAAAGTTTTGGATAACTTCATAAACCACTTGAAATTTTTATCAGAGGCTTGAGAAACAACCTGGAAGCATGGCTATTGCAGTTAATGCTGGAGACTTCTAGCCATTCCACAATGCCGAATTATAACTCTGATCCCAAAATAGTGAACTAACATAAGCATATACTTGCACTTATTAGACCTGGTTGGGAAACTCCCATTGGAAAGATTTTCTGATTGAAATTCTTGTAAAATCAAAATTTTCTGAAAAATACAGAGGTTTTTATTTTTCAAAAATCTTGACATATTCAGTGGCACAGAAATCCCATTTTTCAGCCAGCTCTTGTTGTAAATAGTGCTGGCAAGTGGTTTAATCAAGACAATATATATACACCAGAATTGTGGAGCTTTCAACTGTTACATTTGCAAAATTGCTGGCTGTTTCTGCTAGACTCTACTGAATGTTCTTGTTAATCTTTTCTGATTTTAATTATCAATAAGGCATGCTGCATGGCTCCCATATCCCCCTGGCACCAGACATTTCCTCTGCCCATTCAATAGTCTCCACTCCCTGAAGGGAATGCAGGCATGGAGTGGGTGTTAAGGATGCCTGGAGCAGCATTAATTCCCAGATGGATATTCATGGGGTCCTGCTGGAAGCAGTCTCTGGAGAATGCCTCCCTCAGGCTCTCAGCTTCTTCTGACCTCATGGGGCAGGGGATCAAAAGGCCATTTATAAGCTTACAAATAGAGGGCAGAAAATGCTCCCTGCCCCAGTTTCACATGCCTTTGCTCCCTTCCATGTGCTTAGGTGGAAGGGGCCACAGGTCCCATTAGTACTAGTAGTGCAGGAAGTGGTTTCTCTTACTAGGTAATAAGTATTAACTTAAGAAATTCAAAGGATCTTGTAAAAGGCTAGCAGTGTTTGCTTGAAACCATCTCACACTCAGAGCAGGAGCTGATCCTCCTGGGGAAATATTAAGTGGGTTATGCTGACTTAGTGAGGAAGGTGGCTGGTTACCCTTCACAGATATAAAGGAGGAGGGAATGGCTCTCTAGAGGAAAAGGAGTTGTGGAGGGGAGGAACTGATCAGTCCAGAGGGAGGAACCCTAGGAACAGCCAAGCTTGGGGAAGAGACTTACACTGAACTTTATATTTTCTTATTGTTAGTCTCTGTGTTAATAATACCAAACACCAGCAAGAAGTTTGGCCTCTGCAGAGCATGTGGACATTGTTTTGGTGCAGATTAGGAAAGTCACCCGCTCACCGTCCTTTTCTGCATTCTTTACTCTTTATGTTGACAAAGCTCCCATTAAGAAGATTTGCCCGAATTAGGAGTGAACAAGATAGGATCCTAAATAAAATTTAACTTAACATTCCCTTTAAGAGATCAGGGCAAAATGTGGGAAAGGATTATTATTGTAACCTTTTCCATGAAATAAAATGTCAGCTATTTGTCTTAGCTTTCGAGACCTTTCATGGCTTAATCTGGCCCCACCTACCATCTGATATGTAATATCCCACCATTGACCATTTCACCAACAGAGCCAGCCTTTATTGACCATCAATCCAATTTTTGCTTGACTGCACCTCTGCCCACTCCGTGGTCTCCTCAAGGGCATCCCCTTAGGTCTCTAGCCAAATTTTTCTTGGATCCTAGTAGGTCCATACACAAGTTTTTCAGTTCTTCATTCCAGAGCAAGTCTCCCTTTGAGTCAGACCAGGCTAGCTCTTTACACAGTTTGGGGCCTTGTTCTCCAGGCCTCCTGAAACAAGCAAAGTCAGTCAATGTCCCTTCTCCCTGGGGGTGAAGCATCAAAGGTTTGGGTATCTGCATAACCTTCATTGGGACTCTGCATGAATTACCCATCAGTGATTCCAAATTCCATAGGAAACCCACTCAGAGGGCAAGCAACACAATAGCCTATGACTATCTCATGTGCCCACAGAGTCTTGCACATCTCAGTATAATAATCTTTGAAGTTTCTCCACTTCTAAGATCTCACATGTCACACTTGCCTCTGCTGTGATACCTAAAAAACAATTGGCAAGGCAGTTGGTGCGCTATGACAGTTGTTTATAAATGTCATAATCACTTTGTATTTGACCAACTTCTGTTGGTGAGAGAAACAAGCTTTTGAGCCACACACAGCTCTCTTTCAGGTATGGGACATGCTGGTCCAATGAAAGACATTCTCACCCACCTTGTCTCTCTAATATCCTGGAACCAACATAGCTACAACAACACTGCATAATCAAACCTGCTACTTTGTGCTCTCCCTGTCTATATGTTGTATCTGTCTGTTGTCCCATCCACACACTTAGCCCTGGTCTACTTTGTGGGGGTGGGGGTCGACCTAAGATGCGTAGCTGAAGTCAGCGTATCTTAGGTTGACTTACCTGGCCATGAGGATGGCGGCGAGTCAACCGCTGCCGCTCTCCCGTCGACTCTGCTTCCACCTCTCGCGAGCTGGAGTTCCAGAGTCGATGGGGAGTGTGTTCGGGGATTGATTTATCGTGTCAAGACGAGACAAGATAAATCGATCCCTGATAGATCAATCACTACCCACTGATCTGGCAGGCAGTGAAGACCTGTCCTTAGATTGTAAGATCTCATAGGCAGGGACCATCTTTCTGTTATGTGTGTGTACAGTGCCTACCACAATGGGGCCCCATCCCTGACTACACTAAAGCTGGTTTTGTGAAGAAGTCCCAACTATTTCTGCCAACACTCAGTGGGATATATCATTGAACACTGCAGGATTTTCAGTTAGAAAATCCACTTATTAAAACAGATAATTAAAGGTTAAAAGCTGTTCTAAACCTATATTTTTAGAGCAGGTGTTCTTTGTCATGTATTGTATCCTAATGGTATGTTTTAAATAATCAGTCATTATTTAAACAGAATACAGTGACTGCATCTGTTTAGATTTAGTACTATTGGACAATTATTGCATATGATGTGAAAAATGGAAACCACCACAGGAAACACAGACATTGGGTTCAGCGTTACAGCATCCGTACATTTTGAGTTCTCAAAGTTGCAGACTAAAGAATTCAGCACTTCCAATAAGAGTTAGGCACCTAATTACCAAGTATGCTTTTGAAAATCTTCTCTGGGCCAAGAAATGGCCTTAAGATCTCGTTTCCAGCAATAGCCATAAATACATGTATCGTTCGGGAAACTACTCCTCACAACAATTTTTCAAACTCACTGAAATATCAATCCTAGTCAGAGCTGTAATTTTCTGTTCCAAGACTAATAGTTATCAGGGTGACAGGGCCTCTGGAAGTAGTTGAACAAACAAGCAACTCTTCTATAAAATTAAAGTCTTGATCTGTACAGTATGTTTCAAATAGACCCAATGTCAGATGATTTAGGATCATTCTCAGTCCAGACATTACTATGTTCCTTAGCCCTTTCCGTACTCTGCCAACCTCACCATAGTCAAACTAATCCAGAATCTGGTGCATTACCTGAAGAAGCTTTAAAAATGACAATCTAATATCTGAAGCACATGCAGCATTGCTATCACAGAACTGATGTCTACCTTCCCCCATGCTTCAAAATCCATCCACCTCCACTGCACACAGACACACAGTCTGTATTCTCTTTGTTCTTTTCTATCGTATTGTTCAGATTCTAAGTAATTTGGGGCAGAAGATATCCAAAGTGCATATGTATGAAACGTGCCCAGTAAATCTCCAGCATTATATGCATGCTTTATAGAAATAATAATATAGAGAAAAGGAGTGCTGAATAAAATGTTTCCTATTGGTGGAGAATGTTCTGCTCATTATGAATCAATATGGTCACATCCCCTGACTTACCTTCCTATCAGGGCATGTACAATAACAGGGGGGAGGAAGACACAAAAAGAACCTCACACTTTTCAAAAAAATCTTGAGTGTAATAACTTTGCCTGTAATACCACCACTGTAGATATACTTTGAATGATCACATAAAGGAAGATAACTCGGAAGAACTGCGTTTTTTGGCCTGTTAAACACTACTAACTTGATTTTATAACAGCTATTTGCTGATGAGTGATACCATTTTGTTGGCTTTCCTTTTTAATGATCAGTGATCACAGTTTCATTACGTTACTTTGGAACAGCCAGTCACACTTAGTAAACAGGGGGATTTAGACACATTATTACTTTTCACATTTCTTTTTCCCCCCACCCACCAGTGAAAGGTATGATTTCACTATTTCCCTCCTTATTACCAAATGTCAGCTTCTGAGATACCAAGGTTCTTTCTTTTCATGGTTTTTGAATGAGGCAAAAGGTGTTTCCCCTCTAAACAGTCTTTCAACACTGATATCTCCAGGTGTTCACATTTCTTCCCTGAAAAAGACAGCTGTACAGCAGATGGTATAAATGACCCTGTATAAATACGTGGGATCAATGCAAAAACTCTGCCTGCTGACTTCTTTGGCAGTGTGCCTTATTCCTCTAGTGGCTACTTAGGGAAAGTGACACTTGCTGAATATACACTAATTGCAATCGAATACTAAGGGCCTTTTCAGACAAACTTTGCAGTTTGATCACCCTTTTGTGTTTAGTATCTTCTCAGAGTCCAGATCCCAGACTCCACTGCAGCAGATGCTTTCAAGATAAGCTCTCTCAATCACAAAGACCTCATTCATTTTAGTATCTGCCCCACTCTAACTCATTTGGTTGCTGAGTACTCTTGCATTCCATTTACCTCCTATCCTATATCCATTATCAATTTATCTACCACACTCTGAAGTAGGTGAAAGATATGCTTATGTGGATTAGCAACACTGTCTCATAAAATTGTGCTCTAGTGGTTGGAGAGTACGGCTGGAAGTCAGGACTCCTGGTTTGCAGTCACAACTGTCACCCTGGGTAACTTTAACATCCATGTGCAGGATAGCCCTTGTGTAAAAACTAGAGATATAATGGCTACCAGACAATCACAGGTTCAAGGTTATTTCAGGCACTTCCTAGAAATTGATGATGGGGACATGAGGATTACACCTCCATTATGGTCAGTCTGTCATCTCTTCTAGTCAGAACTCAATTTTGCACCCATTCCTTTGGGGTTTAGGTTTCTTGCAGAGAGAATTCTGTAGAGATATCAAACCACAATATTGATAGCCTCATAGGGCATAACAGTCAACTGTTTTCTTTGTCAGTGATGCGGTAACTCCTGTACACTCTTTGTATATGTCATCTTCAGATGTCACTTTAGTATATACAGGTGACAGAGATTACGTCAGATTCTTAACATGACCAGCCCAGCGAGCTTTTCAAACCTCATACTGTTGTACAGGCAAAGCTCTGTTCTGCCACCATTTTGTTAGCAGAACCAAATCAGTGAAATCTTACCCAACCCAGTTGATGAATCTGGACTCCTTTGCTTGGAAAGAGAGTCAAACATTTTGTGGACAAGATCAATCAGATTCAGACAAGGCTGGATACATCTATGGTAGCAGATCTGGGTCTGGAAAAGACAAAAGCAGCATTGTCTCTGGCAAGTTTCAACCAGTCATGTTTAGTGAGGTTCCTGATGTGCTGGGGAGCTGTGGCCTGCAACTTACAAATTGGAATCATGCCCCAAGTGTAGATAAAACCATGAGTCCATTCTTGCTTGAGACTCTGTACAGGAGCACAAGGAGTCTATTATTCAGGGGGTTAGACTATGCTTTATCACGGAATCATAAAAATGTAGAACTGGAAGGGACCTTGAGAGGTCATCAAGTCCAGCTCCCTGTGCTGCGGTAGGACCAAGTAAACCTAGATGATTCCTGACAGGTGTTTGTCTAATCTGTTTTTAAAAACCTCCAATGATGGGGATTCCGCAACCTCCCTTGGAAGCCTATTCCAGAGCTTAACTAGAATTTAGGTTCAGATTTAATAGAGTTTAAATCTTGGTAAAGGTGTTCAGGTAAGAATTAAGCACCAAATGGTAGAAGTCTCCCCAGACAGGTGATCTCACAAGATTTCAGGTATATTTGAAATGGAATAAAAGATCTTTTGGTTTTGAATCCAACTCAAAGAAAAGTGTAGAGTCAGATTCAGATTTGAAGTTTCATATAAAAATGCGTTTGATGTTCTGATTTTGGCCAATTTGTAATTCAGAGGAAAAATAACTATGCCAAACTAATTGGCTAGTCCCTATTTTTTACTCCATCTGCACAGAGATGGAAATCTTTTCTCATTATCATCTTATAAAGAGAAAGAATTCAGTCTTGCTATGTGAATGAAGTCCTGTCAAAGGCCTTTTCCAATCTCAAACAAGTATACCATTCATTCTGAAGCTTTGACTTCTGACTTTTGTATGAATTCTGTTCTAATACAATTATGTGAGCTGAGAAACTCATATTAAGCATCAGTATCTATTTACAGTATGTGTATGACAGGTACAGACAAAAGCTTTCCAGTAATCAGCGAAGCACACAGTGTGGCTGAATATATTTTCTTTGCTCATTCTATCAAAAATAAATCCTCAGATTGAAAATGTGATTCTTAATTCTTCTGCTCTTTCCAAATCCAACCTGTTAGACAGTCACCTGACCCATTATTTTACCCTTGATATAACCTACATTATAGGGATAGCTCCTTTCGTGCATTGAAAACTAAAACCATTTCTGGACTGCCTTTGGAAGTAGCAAGTTGTCTAAATTATTATTTATAGCAATTTCGTCCCTTTTGTTTTCACGGTCATTGCTGGAGTTTTTAAGGGTAGTAAATAGTAAAGGGTAATAAAGATACAATACATTTAGAGTATCTTTCATCTGGGATTTCAAAGAGCTTTACAACCATTAAGCATCAAAAGAGTTAAATTTATACCCATTTTATTTAAGTGACATCCTACCTTAACTGTCTTGCTCAAGGTTACAGAATGAGCACATGGAAGAGCCAGGAGGTCCTGATTCTTAGTTTCTTACTCCAACTTTTCCCAAGATTGTTTTGCTTTAAGCCCAGGTTTGCAGATGATCACCCTTTTGTAGGCATCTGCAATGCCTTGTCAATTGTTATATTTATGAAGCCTCTCCCATGAAACTTCTCAACAGTTCTGTCTTCCTGTTTTATCATTTATCTGGTATTTTATTGCTCTGATAACACAGCTTTCATTTTGTGGATATCAAAGACTCTCTTGGTTTATTTCTGCCTATTTCTTTTTAGTAGACTATCTCCTGATCACAATTCTTGCATTCAGCATGCATAGTATTATAGTGATATCTTCAGTTACGATAATGCAACTCTTCAAGCACTAGTGTGGAAATATTTCATATCTTTAGTAGCACTCTCTTTCTCTTACTACATCATGCCTTTTAAAAAATCTGCTACCGTTTGTTGTTTGTTAAATGGACTCATTCTCTAAACTTTACAAAGTTTAATTTTTAACACGAGACTTTATTTCATAAAGAGAATGTAGCCTACTAGACAAAATAGGCGACAGGAAGTCATGACCTGTCTTGTTCTGCAATGGGACTATTTGAATGAGTCAGTTTCTCACAGAACTAAGTGTTTTTAGGACTGGGCCCAACAAATTAATGTTCACAGCAATATTTTGACACGAATATTTATAATATTTTTATTTCTTTAGTCGCAGAAACTGAGGAAAGTGTTCAAGACAAAGAGGGAGCCATTCTCAGAACTTGGATTAGATATCCGGAGTTCCTCTCTCTTAGTCCTGTTTTCAAACCACTAGACTACAGTCATCTTTGAATTTGAGAATCCAATGTCCAGGCTCAGGAGGACAAAAGCATTTAACCTGTGTGATTTAACTTGTTGAAAGAGAGAAGTGGACTAAATTGGCAAAGAAGTTATTTTTTAAAAAGTATTATTTAACATTTTCTAAGAGAGCTTATTTCTCTTTCTTTTGTTAATTAGTTTCAATTCATTTGGAAATATACACTAAATGTGTATTTTAAAATAATTTGACTCTTTTAGATGCCTTATAGCCAAAGGCCTCTGAGACGCTTACCAAAAAATAACAAACAATCAAGCAGTGGACATCTTGCCTCAAACGCTGACATCCCATTCTCTATACGCAATGCAAGGAACAACATACAGATTTGTAATCACATAACGGCCTTCTAAGGCTACTTGGTCAGCTACTATTGTTGTCCTGAATAGTAAATCATACATTCCAGCAATGCTTATAACAATACAGAAGGCAGAAAAGGAAGAACAAGTTGATTTGTGCTCCACAAGTAAGGGAGCAGAGAGTGAGTGAATCAGTGTTTGCCAAATACAAATGGGAAAGGTGGATTATTTTCCCCAAGCTTCTGAAAAATCTGCAGTGCTGAGTCTCAGGCCCCATATCAAATGACTCAGGCTATGGGGCTAAAAATAGCAGTATAGATGTTTTTGCTCAGGCTCGAGCCTGGTCTCTGAAACCCAGTGAGAGTGGAGGGTCTCAGAGGCCAGGCTCGAGCCCAAGCAGGAACGTCTGCACTGAAGTTTTTAGCCCCACAGCCTGAGCCTTGTGAGCCTGAGTCAACTGATTGAGCTCTGAGACTCAGGGCAAGTCTACACTATGGTGCTACATCAGCGCAGCTGCACTGATGCAGCATGTCTGGGGAAGTCGCTCTGTGTCAACGGGAGAGTGCTCTCCCATCGGCATAATCACTCCACCTCTGTGAGAGGCAAAAGCTATGTCAGCAGGAGAGCATCTCCTACTGACAGCGCCGGTGTGGACAGCACTTAAGTCGATGTAACTGATGCTCTGGCAGGGTTCTAAACATAGAACACAGTTTCTATACATTACAAGCTAATTTCTATACATCACAAATGATTAAAAATAATTCCTTTTTCCATTCCTTAAACAGATGGATCAGTTTTTCACCAACAAAATGAGGTTAACATCACAGAAAGTTGACTGATTTAGTCATAAATTGACTTTGCTAAATTCCACCTAATATGAACAAGAGGGAAAAAAAAGCCAGAAAACATTTTGTGCATCAACCCTAAAATCATGCAATCATACTATCTTATGCTGTGATCTTGTCAGATCTAGCAAACTAAGCGGTTTTGCTGCTGTCGTTTTTGGATGAAATATCTCACATGAATACCAAGATGCTGCTCAAAGTTATACAGATGATTCAATAGGTGGCATTTTTATTCTGAGTCATAATAGAAACAATGCCTGTTTAAAGTCACTGTAACTCACTAGCTGTCATCTTTTGAAAGAGGGAAAACGGCAGAGAGGAATCAACCAAAAACTCCAACCAGAAGAATCTCCTGCAGAAGCAGCCCAAGTAAGGACCTTTGGACATTCAGACAATTTTCTACAGTTTTCTATGAACTTTTCTGACTGCAGATTGGCTGTTTGCTCCAACCCTCTCCCTACCCACCCCTCAGAGTCTCTTCACCTTGGCTCCACTCCACCCATTTACTCTTCTACCCCTCTCACACTCTTCTACCCTGCTTTGTCCCCTCCCCCACTTCTGTTCAACATCCCCACTCCCTTCACTTTGTTTTACATTTAGGTTAACCCCTCCCCCTCAATTAAGTTCTCCCCCACCAAAAAAATAAAAATAAAAAAAAATCATGGACCTAGCATGATATTTGCCACCATCACATTGTTCATTGTGCTTTAGACCCCTTTCCCTGACCTGTGTCTGTCTTGCGTATTAGATTGTAAGTTCTTCAGGACAAGGACTATCTGCCACTCTGTGTTTACACAGTGCCTAGCACAATGGACCCCATTCTTGGTTGGTCTTTAGGGACTACCATAATAAACATGATTAATAATAGTAATAATAAAGTAAAACTGAGTTTCGTATCACTTGCCAACATTAAAGGTCCCATGGTACTTTATGGCAAAGTAGAGGTAGTATTAATTGCAGCATACTGGACAAATTACATTCCACCTACCTAAAAGTCCTCTTCTAGTTACAGTTGGATACAATATTCTACATTTCATGTACTAACTGCAGCACAGCATTATTGTGCACTGCTAAGCAGTTTTCTTGTTTTATTCCATAGACGGCTGCATTTCAATTATGGATTTAACACTCCCTGTGTATCACTAGCCTCTTAGTTTTAAAGGGCTTTTGTGATCCTTTGAGATAATGTACCAAAGGGAAATATATATACATATTAAATCATAATTGACTACGTAAATAAAAGGTAATCTTAAACAGTATTATTCAATGTGAAAAGCATTTTTGTCATGTGCCATCCAAACCTAAATTCAGAAAAAAAATAGTTACAGAGCTTTGTTTTATTTACCAACAACGCTTTTTAGAGAGATTTTTATTTACAGTAGTTTAGTAACATCTCTTTTCCCTTTAGCAGTGCAGTCAGACATGATTGATAAAATTATATCACCATTAATCCATTACGTGGATTGCTAACAGCCAATTAGTATACGTTGAAAGTAATAAACGTTTGATTTCTTCTGCATGATGGTGCTATGAAAGTAGGTCTTAAGGGAGAGCACTTGTCTAAAATAGCACTCAGCAGTCATAGCAGCAGAGCAAACCATTCAGTATAGATCTCCATGTGCTTTGCTTGATTGCATACTTCATAGTAATTTCCTTTAGAAGGACGATCATTTCATGTAGGTTGTCAACACTTTGCATTAGGCCAATGAAGTAGGTTGGGTGTCAGTTAATAGGAACAAGTCTTCCTCAGTTGGAATATGGCCATATCGGCCAACAGCTATTTCATCACCAACAGAAATCCTTTTTCACTATCTTTCAAGCACTGTCATAGTGTCAGATACTTTATAGTGCCTAGTGCTGCACTAGTTCAAAGAGATTCAAATAGTTCAAAGAGATCTGATGATGTAGATTTTCTGTCACTTAAGTGACAAAGGTTCACTAATGTGCTGTGACAGCTTGATTGGCTGCTATTCCCTGTTCTGGGGTTATGTTCTTTTACCATATAACCTCAGTCCACTAGAAAATGTATTTCACCAAAGAGCAAATAGCGTACTTTGAGGATTTGGATATGGGTACAGTGTGATTTTTTTGCTAGTGGGGACACACTTCAGGCTCACATTTCTTCTTTGGAACTCTAGATAATACTGACTTTGACATTTAAGCAAGCTGTCAAATCCAGTGACCCCATTCTAAGGGCTAAAAGAGAAAACAGCAACAATTTGTTGTTATACACTTAGTGACCTAAACAAGAGCCAAATCTTCAACTGCTATAAACTGACATGGCTCCATTTTCACCAGCTGAGGATCTGGCCTGTTTATTGCAGATAAATGCTGGATAAATACAATTAACAAATAATGTTAGATATACTTGCAATTGTTCAGTGTTTCCATTCAGTGAACATGACTGTGGTCTGTCTCGGTGGGGTTGTAATTTTTAAGCACTGCTTGTCCTACCAGATGCCAAACCTCATTAAGCTAGTTAGGAATGATGTCCAGATCCTACCTGAAACCACAGACACTCAGGCAGTTTCGAAGCTGTTTCAAGGTATTTTTAAAAAATTCCCTTAAAATGGAAGTTATCTGGAAATAATTGCAAAATTATCCTGTTTCTGATGGTATCCAATGGGACCGATATGTTATCACTATTAATCTGAGAGAGGGCCCATCCATAGGATATATATATCTCTGCCTCTTTACATGGCATCACTGTGCGTATGTCATGGTAAAGCTTTTAGTATGTGGCCTCCATGGCAGGGCTTGCCCTGTGTGGTAAGATTTGTGGGGTCTGTGTATCCACGTTATCCACTGCAGCCATTTATTTGGCAGCAACATCTGCTCCTGCCCCACAACTCCCATGCCTCCTTAAGATTGGGGTAACATCCCATGGGAGCCTCTCTATGAGGCTCCCATTACCTATCTATGACCTACATGAGCATGTCACTAGACAATGAACAAGGGTGAAAGCAGCAGCAAGAGAATGAAATTAAGACTTGAACTAGAAGATGGAAGGAGAACCAGAAGAGAAAATAACTCAAATAAAATAAGAAAATAAACTAGAGTCAGAAAACTGCTATTAGTGGTAGTATGGCAGGTTAGACAGACGTGTGCAGGCATGGGCCCTCAACTGTAGGCCCCATGCCTCCGCATTGGTGCCACAGGTCAAAGGCTATGACAGCATAAGAGTTTATCCAGCTTAGAGTTGTACTAATAATGGAGCATCCTCTTAATTCATAGGCATATTAACTCTGGATTGACATCTGTTAAGTACTTCCTGAATGAAAACCCTACCTTCTGAAATCACAGTTGAGGCACTATGGGTTCTTGGCTGCTTGCATTCATGCCCATCTGTCTAGATGACACTGTACCACACAAAAAGGTCTGACCACTTCTTCAGGGCATTGTAAGCAAACAACCAAGAGTTTTAGAACAGATACAGAACCTGCATAATGCTGCACATCTATTGTTCAGAAAGACCTCTCTTGGTGCCAGAACTACCACATTCCTCAGTGAACTTGATGACACTTGTTTGCTGACACTTTTCTGTCAGCAAAAGAATATTTAAACACAGCAGCAAATGAAGATGGTGTCAGCTCACATTATGGCTACCAAAACTGGAATATGTATTACAGCTAAAACCTGGGAAATCTATTTTAACAATGTGGTCAAAATGTAATGTAAAATACAGATACTTTAGTACAAACACTTAACAGTATGTAACTCAGTCATGTGTATGAAGCTGAAGCAAATAAATATTTTGTATAATTACTCCTTTAATCCATGGTTGCCCTAGCAGCTATAACTGTGGTAATCACAGGTTCTTAAAAAGAGTTCTTTGTGGCTTAGCTTAATGATGTAGGAAAGCTATGCCACAAAAACAACTATCAAACTTATTTGAAACTTGACACTGCAATGAATTTTTAAATGTCCTTTTAAAAAATGCTGTCTCCGGATTTTATATATATTTTATTAATCCATATCAGTCATTTTCAGCCCACTGGATGGTCAAGGATTCCGCAGCATCACTTTTGAGATAATGCTGAGTGCTTTGACTGTAACATCTTCACATCCATGTAATGTGTATTGGGAACAGTAACACAATACTGCCTCCCATTGGTGCCACCAGTAGGTTTGGAACTGCCAGAGATTCCTTTGGATGGCAGTGATTGGCAGTTGCTGGACTTTGGCCGATATTTGGGATATAGACCCGCTCATTTCTGTGTTATTTCCATATAGTATAATGGTTTTTAAAGTATGTGAATGCAGATTTTTGAAGATATTTAGGCATTGTTATCCTCAGTCATTGGGACTGTGGCTCCTAAGCATCTATCACTTTTGAAAATGGGACTTTGCCATTGAAATCACTTAGGCTTTGCGACATTGAGAGGAGCAACACCTAAATACCTTTAAAACTCTAGGCCATTGTGATTAACTATGAAGTCTTATTAGGAGAGGATATCTAATACTATATTCTGATACAGAATGGCAAAATTCAGTGTATAATAAAAGGTTCGCACATCAACAGAGTTTATCGACAGCTATCATTTACCCCCAGTCCACCTAAGAAAGAATATCTGAGCATCTCTTTACTTATGATGGCATGAGGCAGGTGGATGATCTGCCCTCATTAGATACGGGATTAGTGTGCCACTTAGTGACTTAGGTTCTCCAGAGTTTTATCAACTGTTTAATAGAAAGCCAATAACCTTTCAAACACATTTCTGAACAGCATCAGTTTGTTTTTTTAAATAACTTATATAGCTTCAGACAGCATGCTGATTTCAAAAAGAAGAGAGCTTTATGATGCATATTTGGAAACGTATAAAAATAAACAGCAATAAAGGCTGTTGACTTTGACTATGGGCCATTGACTCAAATGAGAGTTCTTCCTGGCCATGTGAGGGCTGAATTTGGCTCAAAATATTTGCACTATCCTTTTACAACTCATATACACACACTTTCTGTCTCTTTCTCTCTCTCACGTAGGCAAAACCTTGAAAGGTAGATAGAAAAATGACTAAAGCCTAGTTTACCAGTAGCTGAAAGAATTATTATAGAATATTGAAAAGAAATCAATAGACCACGGCTTTATTTATGAAGGAAACATCATCCGAGAAGCTAGTCTAGATTATAAAACATAATTTAAAAGCATTTTACACCAAACTAACATAGTATCTCTTCATTTCCCTGGACTGGCTTCTTCAATTCCCTCTTTTTATATTTTTTCTCTTTTTTATCCTATGTTTATAATACTAAGAAAATACATTTTTTCACTCTAAGCAGATGTTTGAAAGGGTCCTGAACAAGAAACATCAATTTGACATAATATAGCAACTGTTCTACATTCTTCCATGTCACTTTTTGAAACTTGAATACAATAGTTCTGTTTATCCATGGAAGGGGTATAGAACAAGAAATAACTGTGTAAGCTTCTCACTGTTGTACCAATGTGCCTCTATCCTGCCATGGAAAGCCAACATCTAGTGTTAAAAAACAAACAAACAAGATTTATTCACAGTCGTACAGCTTATCTGTTAAGACTACCTACAAAGATGCCTATTATAGGAATGCTTCCTGTCTACAGTAACTTGGTGAGGATTTGAGCTGGCAATTTAGAAGGACTACTACTCGATTATTAATGTTTTGAGCCATCTATCCGCCATAAAATCTTTTAATTAAACACTAAAAAATGGAACCCATTATTAGTAAAAGTGGGTAAAACATTTTCAGTGACAGTGAATTTGAATTATTAACCAAATTAACTTGGTCTGTGTCACTGTGGCAGGGTTAGTACCTCGACAGCCCCTTAAGTCAAGGGGGCTGGAGGTAACACCACCTCTCTATGCCCAAGTCCATGTTCTAAACTCCTCTGTAGTTAGCACAGTGTGGCCCAAGGGCCAGAGTCCATCTACTTCCCCTTCCCTAGTGGGAACATGCGGTCTTGCAGCCCAAGTCCATACAATGCACTCCTAGGCAGGGTAACGTGGCCTAGAGGCCGGAGTCCATACAAGACACCCCTAGGGCTGTACAGCCTAATGACAAGAGTCCACCTACCTCACTGTGTGGGGCCACATCCTTTCAAAGGTGGATGGCCGAGGTAGGGGGACCTGGTCCAGCCGCCTGCCCCAGGTCCCGACCCAGGGCCCTGTTAGTGGCAAGTTCTCCTCACTAGTGGTCCGGTGGGGATCCTTCCTAAACACGCCAGCCTGAATGACTTTAGCACTGTTCCCTTGAAGGACTCCCTGGGTCACTTCCTACCCCTTCCTCAGATTCACCCAGATCCACGGCATCCTCTGTTTCCCCTCTGCAGCACATCTGGACTCTGCATCCTAGGGTGTGGGCCACTCTTCTGCTGGAGAGAGTGACAAGCCTCCATCCCCTCCAGCAGTCCGCCCTGACTGAGCAGCTTTGCAGGCTTTTATACCTGACTTCCAGGTGGAACATGCTTGGCAGAGCCTCAGGGGCAGGGCTTCTTCTGCAAGGAGGGAAGGATTAACCCCCGCCGTACCAGTGTGGGGCTGCTCCGTCCCGTCACACGCTATTTTCTAATTGATTTCTGTTAATACTCTAGCAAGGGAGTTTATCAGCAGGCATATTCATCAGAACAGCAGATTTTAATTGTATATTGTAGAACATTTGTGCCAAGCAAGTATGGAATTCTTACTCACAAGCATTCTCACCTGAGACCTGTTTCTGTCAGCTGTGCTAACCCCATCAATGGGCAGAATGAAATCAGATGATCCATCCCATTCAATCAAAGCATCTCTAATTTCAGATATTGAATAATGATCTTCTTATGCACAAACTATGGACCAAACATTATTCATAGAAATTATTCAGGGAATAATTTTAAATAATGAAACTCAGATAAATCACAATATCCACAAACGTTTTACAAACAGAAGGCAGGTGGAAATCTATTATTTTTTAAAGATTTGTTACCAATTATTTGCCAATTTATAATTATTAGTAAGAAATGAAGCACAAACAAATATGCAAAATATCATGGCAATATTTTTAAAAGTGGTTTTCCTCTGTTCTGATTAAGAATCTGTAAGAAGGGAACTTAATCATATAGCTGTGAGGGGTCATGCAGTATCTGAGCTAAGGGAACTCATATGGTACTTGTGCATGCATATTCAGTCAACACTAGGTAAAGCAGGATTTTTTTTCCACCTGATCAATGAATGGATCATTTAAATGCTCAGAACTTTTGGTGTGCAGCTTTGTTAAAAATGTCAATCAAAAAAGCTTCAAGAGATGTGGAATGAAGCTCAACTCTCTATAAATGAGATCAAGGTTTTCTAAATAAGAAATTGCTGTCAGCAAGAGATGGCTGTAGACTGCCTTGTTTAACTGTCTGATCCACTTAAAACCTCTGTGAGGCAGGTTGAGACGCAGAGAAAGGGGCACAGTGTCATACAGGATGATTTCTGAGTCAGACAAGCAATGATTTAGGAGAACAGCAGCTACTATTTTTCAGCAAAATGATTTTTATACCTTCTTATACCTTATTACCTACTTTATTCCCCCCCCGCCCTGTCACCCCATTTTCTCTTATTGGTAAAAATTGATCACAATGTTTAGAAATGCAGTATAATGAATTGATTCACAGGAGCTGAAATGGGGTTTCATATGTGCTTGTTTTCTTGTTATCACAATTATTTTAAATGTTTGTACTCTGCTCAATGTAATTTACCAAAATTACAATGTCCCTTAAAGGGAAACTAGATGACTCGAGAGATCCGATAACATGACTTAAAGCCTGTCATCAGAGGTCAATTTTTTGAAAACAGCCCAGACTGGTAATTATCAGCTGAATGCTGTTCAGGGGCCTATCTGAAAGGAGTTGGTGCTTTCAGTCCTATCCCTAGATTAGGTCTCCACATCATGTAACCCACAATCACATTTGGCACCTTTGTGACTCTGGGAAAAGGCTAAGGATTAGGCAGGCAACAGACATGAAGGCAGAACTAGACTCTCGTCCCTAGGTTGTTCAAGTCATGGCTGAGACACACAGGTTGTGTAGTCACAGTGTTGCACAATCACTCCCTGTTTTGGACTGTACTTGGTCTCTATGTACAACTCTCCAAGACTATCTATCTGATGTGGTTAGCTGGTTTTGCTTTCATTTATAAAACATTATAAACTAACACACACACACAGACAGTCCCCCCACCTGAGACACACCTGAACATACCTCCAGAATCCCCCTTTTGTTTGTAAAATTGGATATTTACTTATTTAATAACAGCTTTGCAGATTATTTGATTTTCCTTTTGCTTTGTTGGCTAGTACTGCAGCTCTGAGAATGGTGCAACCACCGTTCTGGCCAAGGGAACAGACTGAGTCACCTTAGCAGCACCCTCAGCTGCTAATGACTCAGAGTCCGGTGTCCTGAATTCACTTCTCAACTCAATTGCTAAGACATCAGGCCACTGCCTATTTGTATATGTCTATCATAGAATTAAAGAACAAAGTAGCTTGTTTTCCAAAGGATCTGGAACGTAAGGATCTGGAACGTAAGGTCTTAACTAGCTATTTGCAAAAGACACACTTGTTTATCGTTAAGGATCAGATTGTGGTTGGTCTTTCCTGGGTGCATAAAGGGAAGAGAGGGCACAAGGAGCCCCCGTCTGCAACCATTCAAGGTCCAGCCATAAAATCAGTCCTTCCTTACTGATGCCCAGGGATTGGAGAACTAGTGCCATGATGACTCTAGAGTCTAGACTCTTCAAAGGGGGCACAGGAAGGTCTGACAGGCTGAAGCTGGAGTGTGCGTGGGGGGAGATACAATGCACAGTGCACACACTAAAGGTTGTAGCAGTAGCTCTTCGTGTGATTCCTCATTCAGAACTCCCATAGACAATGGGTGAAATCCTAGTTCTATTTAAGTCAACAGCACAGCTCCTTTTGACTTCAATTGAGACAGTTTCAACTAATACATCTGCTTTCCAACTAACACTCCGACCATGGATTGTGATTTAAAGCACTTACAGAATAAAGGCAGGCTTAGAAGTCATCAATGTATAGTAAGACATTGAGAAATTTGATAATCAAACATTTAGACCGTATAGCCTGTGTGAATGTGTGTGTGTGAGAGAGAGACATCTCACAGAATGTAACCAGCAAGCGAGATCATCAAAAACACTTTCACATACACAGAGGTTAATGGCAAGAAAAACAATTGCACATGTATACAATAGTGTGTACTTTGAAAGTTGTATGACCATGCTCCTAATTAGAGCTTGGTGAAATTTTTAGTTTAAATCTTTTTGAGGGGCAAAAAAATTTAATGTCAGTGATACTGAAATTTTCATAAATTAATGTCAGTTTCATCATATTGTTCATGTTGAAAAAACTCCAAAAATTCCATAATAGTCAAGACATTTTGATTTTTTGATTCAAAATGACTTTTTGTTTAAAAATTTCATTCAATTGTATTTGCTAAAAAATGTTAAAGCCACTCGATCTAAATACATTTAATTCAGCCTGAAACATTTTTTTCACTTTGATTCACTGAAAAATTCATTTTTACATTGACCCAGAACAAGTTATTTTCAGAATTGCCAGTGACTTGAAAAACCAGTTACTCATAAAACAACTTTATGACCATCACAACAGCATAGTGAGGGCAGACTCCCTGTCTTCTAGAAGAAATAGAATTACCAATGGCCTGACAGAACGAGTAGTAATGGTCTCAAGTTGCAGTGGGGGAGGTTTAGGTTGGATATTAGGAAAAACTTTTTCACTAGGAAGGTGGTGAAGCACTGGAATGGGTTACCTAGGGAGGTGCTGGAATCTTCTTCCTTAGAGGTTTTTAAGGTCAGGCTTGACAAAGACCTGGCTGGGATGACTTAGTTGTGGATTGGACTAGATGACCTCCTGAGGTCCCTTCCAACCCTGATATTCTATGATTCTATGATTCTTAGTTTCTTGAGGTTCTGTTCAACTGTTCTCTCCCCACTAAATTTTTTGAGCTGCTCCAGATGACACTGTTGAAATGTCACCCAGTGATTGCTAAGGATCTTCTGTCATCTAGGCATCCTCTAGAAAATTCAGATTATGGCAACATTGTTTGAAATATGAGTTTTACTGAAAACAACTTACAATCTCATGAACAACAGTCATTTGGAGTTTCACATCTGAGTGCTTCACGCACTCATCTTAACACCCCATCAAAATCAGTGAGAAATATGGACAGTCAAGCACCTCTCCAATGCTCCATTTCATAAATGCACATAATCATGTGTTTAACTTCAAGCATATGCTTAAGTCCCATTGTCCATGCTATGGATGTGCTTAAGTGCTTTCCTTAATAGGGATGATGTCCTGGACTGGAGCCCAAATCAGACCCATACTCAAGAAGTTGTAGCAGTAGTTTCTAATTTCCAATAGCTTTTTGATAGATAATATATATGAGGCATCACTTTGCTGTGTCACAACTACAGCTGCTTATTTACAATGATAGAAATCATGGTCATATTATGTAGAACTAAAGAGAAATTAAATATCCCTTATTTGTTTTCTCAAATGGCCTATAATGCCCTCCCAATCCTGCATCTTCCCTCAATGGCTGAGCATTTTGTCTCTCTTGTAACTCAAAAGATAGCTCCCATCCACTCCTCTTACAACAGGACCATATTTTATTCTTTATGCTGAAATATGCTGAATATCTTTTAGAAACACGAGCCCCCCTACCTTTGGAAATATAGCTGGCTCCATAGGTACATAAGAGGTTAATTGAAAAGCCCATGCAGAAAATCTTCAACTGGTAAAGTTTAAGGTATGTTTTTGTCAATCTAAGATCGGGGGGGAGAGGGAAACCAAACCATTTACGCTCTGCTCAATGTAAACAAACAAGCTGCTCAGAAATTATGATTGGAAATGTCTGTACTTAGACTGCACTCGTATTTGTGACTTTTTTTCCCCATTGCTGAATGCTCATCTGCTTTGATCTAAACTAGCACATGAGTTGAATCCATGCTTCTACCTCAAAATGTCTAGGCTTTAGGGAATCAATTAAAAACACCTGTTATGAATGTCTTTGAACTGTTATAACTATTTATTATTAATATCAACTATCCTATACAGCTCTAAGATATGCTACACAAAAAAGACAAGATCACAGGATGTGAAAGAATAACAAAGATGAGGCAAGGTTTTCCATAAACCAAGTAAAGCTGTTTAAAAAGCACTACTGTAAATAAGTCTCATGGCCAGACACAGCAACTCTTTCAAAACTGACTTTTTTCACTTGTTGTTGTTATTTTGTAACTTGACTTAGCTTAGACAGCTCTTCTTCTCTTCAAACATACTTTTTTTTTCCACCCTGTCCTTGGTATAAAAAATTTATTCAATTGTAACAGCAGAGATAATTTAAAGAGATAGGACATTCACAAACTACTCAGAGTGCAAAGTTATAAATATTATTGTTCAACTCTATTGACCATGCTTATTTTCCACTAATTTAAGTGATGATCTGGGTTGTGCCACACACACCAAAATAATTTTTGATTTCCCTTAAAGAAATACATTTCTCACATTACATTTGATCCCCACATCTGTAAGTGTAAATCAACAGCTGCATTTACACAATGCCCCTTGAATGGTCATCTCAAAGTGTTTTACAAATCAAGAAATATCAGCTCTAACAAATATGTCTTCAGGATGAATTTAAACTCTGACAGGGACGAGGGAAGCAATCTCAGAGGTGTACAATTCTACTGATGAGGAACACTACATACAAAAGAACTTTCCCCTTAATTTTCTGCAGTTGTATCACCTTGAATTGTGATCTTATCAAATACAGGGGGTCCCCAGTATACGTCAGGGTTGCATTCTTCAAAAGGGCGATGGATACCAAAATGATGAATACTGGGGAATTTTTACCCATAAGAAATAATGGCCCACCCCACCTCTTCCCCCCCCCACTACCCCCACTCTGCCTCTTCCTGCCCAGTTCTGCCCCCTTCTCCGAGCATGCCCTGTCCCCGTTCCTCCCTCTCCCTCTCAGCACCTCCTGCACCTTCTGAACAGCTGTTTCATGGCATTCAGGAGGCGCTGGGAGGGAGGGGGAGGAGTTGATCGGTCATGGACAGGTGGTGCTGTGGGGACAAAGGGAGTGCTGGCTGCCGGTGGGTGCTAAGCACCCACAGAAAAGCAGCACAAAAGGCAAAGCGAGTAAGTTGGAAACGACGGATATGTGGATCGGGACCAACATGAATCAGAACACATCCCCCTATTGATGAGCAACAGATACGCGAAACGACAGATAAGGGCGAAACGTATACCAGGGACTCCCTGTATTGCAAGTTAAGCAGGGTGCAGCTGGGTTAGTACTTGGATGGAAGACCTCAAAGGGAACACCAATTTGCTACAGTAAAAGGCAAAGGCATTTGGATGTAATGGTGATGGGCACAGTATAAGAACCTAGACAGATAGGTTCTGAAGATGTTATTTTGTCTTTTTTCTGAACATGGTTTGTTGCTATCCTAGAGGCAGAAGGGAAGAGGTCCAGCATGATACTACCAGTACTCCTTCTTCAGGGGACAGCTGTCTTGTCTTCTTCTCCCAATCCAGACTGGGTTCTTATTTACTCTTCTCTTCAAAGGACTCCACTGTCCACTAATCGAGCCCAAATTACTAGTTCCAAGTGACCCTTCTTTTTCCCCACAGCATTGGTTTCACAGTCATTCCAGGGGTGAACAGCTAACACACCTCTAATTCAGGCAGAGCCCAAATCCAGAGACTTAGTGGTGCCAGTGCTGGTAATTTTTATCATGAGATTTGCATTATTGTTTTTTTTTCTCTTAAAGGCCCAGCTCCTGGAGTCATGTGTTACATGGGAATTTCACCTGTCATTTTAAAATTAAATTTCTGGCTTTCAGTGTTGTGGGGAAAATGTTGAAACTGTGAACCTGAATGGCTCCAACACCAGAAGGCAAATTAAAAGAACCGCAAATGCACTATTTTTAAAATCTCATTAATTTTAGCCCATCTCATTATTTTTGGAGGCTTGAATCATGACTTTTAGATGCTTGGTGTTGATGATACATCCCACTAACCTTGTTATGTTGAAATTAAAATGAGGTTTCTGTTTCAAAATGCTCCCTAATATTGAGTGGATGTTTTTTTTCAAATTTACTGTATTTTCACACACTTTGTGCCTGGAAGTCTTGAGAGATTGTTTTTAGTAGTAGTAGTGGTAGCAGTAGTAGTCAGCTGTCTGGAATAAATACTGTTTCTTTAGTTTTTAATATTTATTTTAAATATTTTTAAAACATTCTTTCAGTAAAATTGTTTGCTTGAGTTCCATTGAGCTAGAGTTTTCATGAGACTCTGGAAACTGACCAATGTGAAAGAAACAGAAACTCTAATGTTTGATGTTTCTGGATTACAAAACCACCATATATTATTATTTTTGGTAAGAAAGTAGCTGTCAAACCTTGGGAAAATTTTTGGTACACATTAAAGATACCTGGGAACTCGATACCTTCTCCAATCTTAGCCTCCTTCAGAATCTGCTTTATTCTATATTAAAAACAGCTGTTTTGCAGGTCAGTTCAACAAAAATATTGGAAAATTTAAATCCATTTTGTTGTCTTTCCCTCTGTTTTTCTGACACTATTCATTATTGTTATCATCTCATTAAATTTTAACAGTTTAATAACAACAGGTCTGGATTTTTCATTCTCCCTCTTTTTTTGGCCTGAGACACTGTGAACCCTTTTGATATTAAGTGTGGAGAACTGAGGACCCGGCCTAAGTACATCAGAGACAACTGTTGAAACAAATATTTCTCTTCGAGACCATTGTTGATGCATAATAAAAGCTTGCTCCTTTCTGGTCTGTGTTTCAGGTTGTCCTGCTCTCTCTTCATATTTGTCCATTCTGTTTTTCAGGGAGATAATTTCACCACTCAGCTCATTATTATCAAGAGCAGATTTTTTTATATTTCAATTTCTAAGTAGGTCATTGAGATTTCACATTAGAGGCCTCTCCAGAAAGGCTGTGAATATCCAGTCTCCTTCTCAGATACTGTTCGAGTGCTGCTGTGTCTTGAGATAGATTCTGCTGAAGTGCAGGAGCCTGAGTTCTGGGTGACTAGCTAGATGAGACAGCTAACTTGAGTCTTTGGTTACCTTTCCCCTGCAGAAGGATTCCTCTCTGAGTGTTCATTTTATCCAAATAAACATTTCAAATGAATGAGGAGCAAGGAGGCCAAAGATTTGGCAGCCATCTTGCTTGTACTATGTGACCACCATTCCTTCTCCTCTCCATTGTACTCTATTTTGTAACTGGTTGGAGAAAAGCCCCTGTGATGTTCTTATTTTCAGCTGAAGCCAGGGCTAGGAACAACAAAATATAACTGTTTTTTGTATCTCAAAAACAATATAACTTGAGATTTCAGCAAATGATTTGGAGTGCTTCTTATTTACACTGAAGAGCTCTACCCATTTCTTGTAGGTACCTCATATTGTCTTAAAATCATAGAAATATAGGGCTGGAAGCGACCTTGATCAGTCTTCAAAGTCCAGCCCCCTGCACTTGAGGCAGGACACAGTAAATTTAAACCATCCCTGACCAGTGTTTGGATAACCTGTTCTTTAAAACCTCCAGTGACTGGAAGATAGCTAATGTAACACCAATACTTAAGAAGGGCTCTAGAGGTGATCCTGGCAATTACAGACTGGTAAGTCTAACATCAGTACCGGGCAAATTAGTTGAAACAATAGTAAAGAATAAAATTGTCAGACACATAGAAAAACATAAATTGTTGCACGAAAGTCAACATGGTTTCTGTAAAGGGAGATCATGTCTTACTAATCTATTAGAGTTCTTTGAGGGGGTCAACAAACATGTGGACAAGGGGGATCCAGTGTACTTAGATTTCCAGAAAGCCTTTGACAAGGTCCCTCACCAAAGGCTCTTACATAAATTAAGTTGTGATGGGATAAGAGGGAAGATCCTTTCATGGATTGAGAAATGGTTAAAAGACAGGGAACAAAGGGTAGGAATAAATGGTAAATTTTCAGAATGGAGAGGGGTAACTAGTGGTGTTCCCCAAGGGTCAGTCCTATTCAACTTATTCATAAATGATCTGGAGAAAGGGGTAAACAGTGAGATGGCAAAGTTTGCAGATGATACCAAACTGCTCAAGATAGTGAAGACCAAAGCAGACTGTGAAGAACTTCAAAAAGATCTCACAAAACTAAGTGATTGGGCAACAAAATGGCAACTGAAATTTAATGTGGATAAATGTAAAGTAATACACATTGGAAAAAATAACCACAACTATACATACAATATGATGAGGGCTAATCAGGAGAAAGATCTTGGAATCATCGTGGATAGTTCTCTAAAGACGTCCACGCAGTGTGCAGCGGCAGTCAAAAAAGCAAATGGGATGTTAGGAATCATTAAAAAAGGAATAGAGAATAAGACGGACAATATCTTATTGCCCTTATATAAATCCATGGTACACCCACATCTTGACTACTGCATACAGATCTGGTCCTCTCATCTCAAAAAAGATATACTGGTATTAGAAAAGGTTCAGAAAAGGGCAACTAAAATGATTAGGGGTTTGGAACAGGTCTCATATGAGGAGAGATTAAAGAGGCTAGGACTTTTCAGCTTGGAAAAGAGGAGACTAAGAGAGGATATGACAGAGGTATATAAAATCATGAGTGGTGTGGAGAAAGTGAATAAGGAAAAGTTATTTACTTATTCCCATAATATAAGAACTAGGGGCACCAAATGAAATTAATGGGTAGCAGGTTTAAAACAAATAAAAGGAAGTTCTTCTTCACTCAGCGCACAGTCAACCTGGGGAACTCCTTGCCTGAGGAGGTTGTGAAGGCTAGGACTATAACAGGGTTTAAAAGAGAACTGGATAAATTCATGGAGGTTAAGTCCATTAATGGATATTAACCAGGATGGGTAAGGAATGGTGTCCCTAGACTCTGTTTGTCAGAGGGTGGAGATGGATGGCAGGAGAGAGATCACTTGATCATTACCTGTTAGGTTCACTCCCTCTGGGGCACCTGGCATCGGCCACTGTCGGTAAACAGGATACTGGGCTGGATGGACCTTTGGTCTGACCCAATATGGCCATTCTTATGTTCTTATGTTCAGTGGTGGGGATTCCACAACCTCCCTTGGAAGCCTATTCCAGAGTTTAACTACCTAGAAATTTTTCCCTGTTATCTAACCTAAATCTCCCTTTCTGCACATTAAGCCCATTACTTCTTGTCCTACCTTCAGTGGACACAGAGAACAATTGATCAACATTCTCTCTCTAACAGCCTTAATATATTTCAAGACTGTTATCACGCCCTCCCCCCCATTCTTCTTTTCTCAAGATTAAACATGCCCCGTTTTTTCAACCTTTCCTCATAGGTCAGTATTTCTGAACCTTTAATGTGGCACCCAGAATTGGAAACAGTACTCCAGCTGAGGCCTCACCAGTGCTGAGTAGAGTGGGACAATTATTTCCAATGCCTTACATAGGACACTCCTGTTAACACACCCCACAATGATATTAGCCTTTTTTGCAACAGCATCAATTTGTTGATTCATATTCAATACGTGATCTACTATAACCCCCAATCCTTTTCAGCAGTATTACCACCTAGCCAGTTTTTCCCCATTTTGTAGTTGCACATTTAATTTTCCTTCCCAAGTGAAGTACTTTGCACTTGACTTTATTGAATATCATCTTGTCGATTTCAGACTAATTCTCCAGTTTTTCAAGGTCTTTTTGCATTCTAATCCTGTCCTCCGAAGTGCTTGCAACCCCTTCCAGGTTAGTATCATCTTCACATTTTATAAGCATACTCTGTACTGCATTATCCAAGTCATTAATGAAAGTATTGAATAGTACCAGACACAGGACTGACCTTTGTGGGACCCCACTAGAAATGCCCTCCCAGTTGACAGTGAACTACTGATAACTACTCTCTGAGTACTGTCTTTAAATCAGTTGTCCACCGACCTTATAGTAATTTCCCCATGACTGCATTTTCCTAATTTGTTTATGAGAATGTAATGTGGGTCTGTGTCAAAATCCTTACTAAAATCAAGATACATCACGTCTACTGCTCCTCCGACATCCACTAGGCCAGTAACACTGTCAAAGAAGGAAATTAGGTCAGTCTGATATGATTTGTTTTTGACAAATCCATGCTGACTAATCCTTGTAACCCTATTATCCTCTAGAAGCTTAAACTGCTTGTTCTTCGAGAGTGATTTGTTTTGTTTATAACAGAAGCAAACATATTGTTTTACTGAAATAGATTTAGCTGAGTAACACTCAGTTTTGAAATATGATTTAATTAACATGCAAAACAGTTGTAAAATAAGTACCCCAAGACCAGGTATATCTTGTCTGATTTTGACTTTCATTTTCAATCTGAAACTCAGACTAGATTTGTGAATGTTATGGAAAACCAGGGCTTAGTTAGGGTTTTGACTTGCAACTAGGCATATGTCTGATTAACTGAAATCAACACACAAGGGGAGTCAATTTACTTGATGCAAAACTAACAAAAAGTTTACTAAACCTAGGGACCAGACATCCCATTTTTAATAGGACAGTCCCATATTTAAGCCCTCCTTCAGATGTCCTGACTTTTTCTTAAAAATGCGCAAATTGTCCTGTCTTTTCTGCATCCCACCCCCCGCCCCACAATCAATACCGGTGGGTCCTGCTGCTGGCTGGATCCCTGCTTACCAGCTGCCCGCCCACCAGTGGTGAGTGGGGTGGTCCAATGGCCAACAATGGTTGTGGGTGTGCAAGGCTGGTGGTGGGGAAAAGCTGCAGCACGTGGAGCCAGGCCTCTATCCCTGGTGGTCCATCAGTGCAGCCCCAGCTGCATGCCAGCTCTGAAGGTGGGACATTGGCCAGGTCATCCCTTCCCACCTTCCTCCTCCCCTGAGACTGGAAGTAGCTCCCATCTCTTCCCTCCTGCACAGTGCCAAAAGACTGCTGCTAGCCACTTTCTGGTGTGAATCGTGGCAGAAATCTGGGGAGGGGGAGCATGAGACCCTGCGTGCCCCCCACCCCGCATGTGTTGCCTTGGGAAGATGCTACACCAGGTACCGGAAAGGCAGGTCCATTCCGGGAGCCCAGCCAGGCATGGAGGGTGGAGAGTGCCAGGCAGGGAGAGTCGGTGGGTTGGTCACTCCCCCCGCATCCCCGCCATGGGAGAGAGGGGTATGGGTGTGTGCGTGTCACCTCTCCCCATGTGTGGGGGAATAGGGTTGTGTGTGTCACCCCTCCCTGTGTGAACTCTAAAGTCTTAAAGATAAGAAGGTAAATAAAAAGAATCCAATTATGCAGTATTGCTTTTTAATGGGGGCTCAGTCAACTTAATGTTAATTTGGAATGTTTTTACTGAATAGTTCTGATTGATTGCCATTGAACTCGCTTGAATACGAGTAATTTCACCAGGTGTCCTGTATTCAGCATAGGGAAATATGGTCACCCTAACCAAACCCACTGCAAACAACTGCACATGTTCCCTCAGTTCCACTTTGGCATAAACCAATGATAGGTTGATGTCATTTTTCTTTACCTGTGTTTTAAATGAATAAGGACAAACCCATCCAAAACCAACCAAACAAAAAAACCCCAACTTTTAACTGAACATAAAAACTAAAACATAAACTGATCATCATAAAAAACAAAAACAAAACAAGCCAAACAAAAAATGAATAATCTGTTTACTTTTACTTCTGGTGGGTTTTTTTTAAATGTTTCAAGTATTTACCGAGGCCCTCATCCTGCCAAGACTTACTCAGTTTAACTCATATCATAAAATGAAAAAAATACATTGCAAATGCAATTAATATCAGCATATCTTTCTCACATCTATATTAGCATCAGACCAAACTCATCTATTACATGCACAATCCCTTTTGGTCTGCAGAAAAAAATAAAAATGCAGAGAAACAATGATAATAAATAACCTCAACACCCTATTCAGAATCATTAAAACCTCATATATTGTAATTCATTTCACTAAATCTATGGAGGTTTTAACACATCATGACCCACATTTCTTCAAAATTTCTCATCTTCTATTTTTTTAAGTTGTGAAGTTGATTGTTACTTTCCTGAAAGCATCACTCCCACCCTTTCACAAAATATTTCAAAACTGGTGTTTTCAAGTTTGGGGTTTTATAACTCTTGAAAATGATGAGCAATTGTGAAATGTTATCTAGGTTGCAAGAAAGTCAATTGTCCATCACTCTGAATTATCATATGCCTTTTGAATCTCTGCAGCGTCTGAGGCTGGAGGGTATCTTTTCTATCAACACAACTCTGACTGCATTGTTTGTTTATCTGTTGAATTCAGTACACGCTTCCGTTTCCAATATAAATGAAGCTGCTGCAGTATTTCCAATCTACAACACCAAACTGCTACAGAAATCAGTGGTTTTGCTACAAAAATTAGATCCAGCTTGCTGTAGAGTACATTGAGTCCTAGAGCTGTCCAAGTCCTAGGGGAGCAGATCCAAAGGAGCTAGAACAGTTTATACCATCTAAGGGTTTGCATCAAAGTGTTTATTCATGTTTCAGCAACTACCTGGCAGTGACGGAAAACTGTACTGCAATAGTCATGTATCATATAAATACCACAGGGAAATTGATTTATTATATATTAGTGGTGAGTGGCAGGGCCTTCAGGATCCTTTTGTAAATATATTTTTTCTACTCTACCTGTCGCAATCCACAGCTTTAATCAGTTTCATTGGTTTTCCTTCTGCTAACTTTAAAGTGGCTCCATTAGAGTATCTACTACTCCCCATGGTTATTTCCCCATGGTTATTTCCTCTGAAATAAAGATTGATGAATTTGTAAAAATCATGACTTCACTTCAAGTGACTTCAAGAAAAGTAATTTATATGCAACAAAGACATTCAGGAAATTTAGCCTTTTTCAGATTTCAGAGTTCTCCATGAACAGATCACAAAATTTTGAAAAAATATTAATTATTCAGCATTATACACGCATTTCCTCACAGAAGAATTCTTGGTCTACATCTTGTTTGACTTAAATACTGTAACATCAGCAACAAGGTTTTCCATAAATGGTCCTGAATTCCAGAACTTTCCCCAACTATAACACAACAAAGCCCAGATATGGTAGCCTCAAAACTTTTGGAAAGGAAGTGAGCTGGAGGATGTAGATTGATTATTTGATTTGTGAGGGGTTTTTTTCCGTGTGAACACAATTGGTTCATAGAACATGGTCTAATTGGTCTTTATATGAATGATAATTGGCAATCATTTAAGAGCACTGTGATGGGTTGGATCACAGAAACCCCCTTGGGGCTGCCAACTGATGTGTCAAGACTACTTCTGCCCCTGCTTTCCCTGCCAGCTTGGGATTCCAGCACCCTGTCTTGCTGAGCCAAACACACCGATCTGCTCCAACACAGACCCAGGTCTGAACCACGTGCCCCAAAGCTGCAGACTTAATTGAAAGCAGCTTAAGAAGTGTTCCTGTCTTTAACACTCAGATGCTCAACTCCCAATGGGGTCCAAACCCAAAATAAATCTGTTTTACCCAGTATAAAGCTTATACAGGGTAAACGCATAAATTGTTCACCCTCTATAACACTGATAGAGAGATATGCACAGCTGTTTGCCCCCCTCCCCAGGTATTAATACATACTCTGGGTTAATTAATAAGTAAAAAGTGATTTATTAAATACAGAAAGTAGGATTTAAGTGGTTCCAGGTAGTAACAGACAGAACAAAGTGAATTACCACGGAAAATAAAATAGAACATGCAAGTCTATGTCTAAGAAAACTGAAGACAAAATCTCACCCTCAGTGGTGTTCCAGTAAGATTCCTTTTACAGACTAGTCTCCTTCTAGTCTGGGTCCAGCAATCACTCATACCCCCTGTAGTTACTGTCCTTTGTTCCAGTTTCTTTCAGGTATCCTTGGGGGTGGAGAGGCTTTCTCTTTAGCCAACTGAAGGCAAAAATGGAGGTGTCTCCAATGGGCTTAAATAGACTTTCTCTTGTGGGTGGAGACCCCCTCGTCTCTCCTATGCAAAGTCCAGCTCCAAGATGGAGTTTTGGAGTCATATGGACAAGTCATATGTTCATGCATGACTCAGTTTTTACAGGCAGCTGCCATTGCTTACCTGCTACCTTAAACGTCCTCATGTAGACTTCTTATGTGGATTGAAGCCTTCCAAGATCCATTGTCCCTTAAGTGCTTTTTGATTGGGCACTTAATTTGCATATTCCTTTCTCAAGAAGCTGACCAAATGCTTTACAAAGGCTACTTAAAAATCAAGCCAGTACACAGCCAATATTCATAACTTTGAATACAAAAAATGATACATGCATATAAATAGGATTAATAGATTCAGTAGATCATAACCTTTACAGAGACATGTTACATGGCATATGTAGCATAAAACATATTCTAGTTATGTCATATATACATTCATAAGCATATTTCCATAAAGCCCTATGGGGGGCACTGTCACAAACACCTTATTAGAGACCCCAAAAGCCACAATCCCACAGTTGAGGAAGAAGGCTGTGCTGGTTAAAAAACTGACCTGATTTAGTGGGGAAGTGAAAACAGCTCTAAAAATAAAAAATAATATATAACAAATGGAAGAAAGGGGAATTTAATAGTAATATATCTAAATCAGAAGTTAGGAACTGTAGAATATTGAAAAGGAAGCAAAGGGATAAAAGGAGAAATCTATGGCCAGCAGAGTTAAGGCCAGTAAAGAGCAGCTTTCACAATATATTAGGAACAAAAAATGTATTCTGACAATGGTATTGGCCCATTACTAGATGGAAATGGTAGAATTATCAATAATAATGCAGAAAAGGCTGAAGTGTTCGATAAATATTTCAATTCTATATTTGGAAGGGAAACAACTTATATAGTCTCATCATATGGTGATGATAAGATACTTTTCATTCCATTAGTATTTCCAGAGAATGTTAAACAAAAGCTACTCATTTAGACATTTTTAAATCAGCTGTCCAGAGATCTTGCATCCAAGGGTTTTAAAAGAGGTGGCTGAGGAGCTGGCTGGTCCCTTTATGCTGATTTTCAATATGTCTTCAAGTACTGGGAAAGTTCCAGGAGACTGGAAGAAAGATAATTTTGTGCCAATTTTTTTAAGAGAATAAATGGGATGACCTAGGTAAATATAGGCCTTTAAGCCTGACACTGACTCCAGGCAAGACAATGGAGTAGCTGATTCAATTAAGAATTAAAGGAGAATAATGTAATTAATGAATTAATGCATAACAACATGGACTTATAGAAAACAGATCCTCTCAAACTAACTTGATATCTTTTTTGACGAAATTACAAGTTTGGTGGACAAAAGTAATAGTGTTGAGGCAGTATACTTAGAACTCTATGAGGTGTTTGACTTGGTACCACATGACATTGTGATTAGAAACATAAAATGATATGAAATTTAACTGGCACACATTAAATGGATTAAAACTGGCTAACTGATAGATCTCAAAACGTAATTGTAAACAATTGTCCTCAAGCTGGTATATTTTCAGTGGGGTCCTGCCGGGATTGGTTCTCAGTCCTACCCTATTTAACATTTTTATCAGTGACATGAAAGAAAACAAAATAATCACTGATAAAGTTTGCAGATGACACAAAAATTGGGAGCATGGTAAATAATGAAGAGGACAGGTCACTGATTCAGAATGATGTGGGTAGCCTGTTAAACTGCATGAAAGCAAATAATATGCATTTTAATATGGCTACATGTACATTTTTACATCTAGGAAAAAGTCTGGAGGCCATACTTACAGGATAGCAGAATCTATCCTGGGAAGCAGTGACTCTGAAAAAGATTTGGGGATTGTGGTGGATAATCAGGTGAACATGAGCTCCCAACGTGACTCTGTAGCCAAAAGGACTCTTGTGATCCTGAGATGCATAAACAGTGGAACCTTGAGTAAGAGTAGAGAGGTTATTTTACCTCTGTATTTGGCACTGATGCAACCACCGCTAGAAAACTGTGTCCAGTTTTGGTGCCCACAATTTAAGAAGGATGCTGATAAACTGGAGAGGGTTCAGAGAACAGTCATGAAAATGATCAAAGGATTAGAATATATGCCTTATACTGAGACTCAAAGAGCTTAATCTATTTAGACTAACAAAAAATAAAGTTAAGGGGTGACTTGATTACAGTCTGTAAGTATCTATATGGGGAATGAATATTTGATATTGAGCTCTCCAACCTAGTGCAGAAAGGTATAACATGATCCAGTGTCTGGAAGTTGAACCTAGATACATTCAGACTGGAAATAAGATATACATTTTTGACAGTGAGGGTAATTGACCATTGGAATAATTCTCTATCGCCAATTTTTGAAATCAAAACTGGATGTTTTTCAAAAAGACTTGGCCTAGGATTATCTTGAGGAAGTTTTATGCCTGTGTTATACAGGAAGTCAGACAAGATCACAATGGTCCCTTCTGACCTTGGAATCTATGAATTGTATTTCACTTTCTAATTCAAACAAATATTTATGGACTTTCCCGCATATATTACTTAATCATGACTAATTGTAAATAGTATCTCTGTGCTGCAGTTTCACTCATGTATTAGTGGCCAAGAAAGAAGTGCATCACACATATTGGAATGAGATGAAGCTGACAGCATGGTAATGATGGAGAAATATTAGATCTTGTGTGTGTCTTTCCCAAACTTAAGGGCCAAAATTTTCAAAAGTGACTATTGATTTTGGATGCCTCATTTCTGGGTGCCCAACTTGAGACACCTAAAGAGGTATGATTTTCAAAAGTGCTGAACTGACTAAAAACCAGACCCCTTTAAAACATCACATGTTGGGGTACCCATTTCAGTTAAGATTCCTTACAACTAGAGGTAGGCCTCATTCACCTTCCACACAAGTTGGTGAAAAGAAAAGGAGTACTTGTGGCACCTTAGAGATTAACCAATTTATTTGAGCATAAGCTTTCGTGAACTACAGCTCATTTCATCAGCTGTAGCTCACGAAACCGTATGCTCAAATAAATTGGTTAGTCTCTAAGGTGCCACAAGTACTCCTTTTCTTTTTGCAAATACAGACTAACACAGCTGTTACTCTGAAACAAGTTGGTGAAGAATACTATTATGATTGTCTACATGCATGTCTTCACTGCAGCTGGGATTGTCCTTCCCAGTGCACGAAAACAGACACATGATAGCGCTGCTTGAGCTAGTGTGCTAAAAATAACAGGGTAGCTGGGGTAACACACAGGCAGGGGCTCAGGCTAGCTGCCCAAGTGCACACCAACAGGTTCCAGATGGATTTGTACTCACACTGCATAACAAATTATGCTGGCAGTTTTTTTTGTCAATGAGCCACAGACTGCAATATGTTCACATTAACCATTTGTCAAATAATTTCAAATAATGGGGAAACTGAAACACACTGAAGTTTGTTTGCATGCAATTTTCAAACTGAAATGGGATTAATTTGTTGAACAACTGGTTTACTGCAAATATTGCTCTCAGATCTAGTGAGGAGAGAGGCACTGAGGAAGTGAGTGCATTTGAAGGACTGTTCAGAAAGAACATCTTCCTATACCAATTGCATCAGAATAACAGTATCTCTTAGCCCCTGTACTCTTGGAGTGCAAAAATACCGCAGCTCCCCTCCCACAAACAGGTGTACATCTATTAATGAGAAAAGGAAATAATCCCCCCCACACACACCTTGAGTTCTCTCCGTGCAATTCCATAAGGGATTTCATTGTCATCATCACTGTTCTACCACTAAAATGTCTTGTAGTAAAACACTGAAAACTTAGTTCAATATAAAAAGCTGTGCAGGATTAAGTTATTTTATTTCACTGCTCTGGTTATTTCTGTATATTCTGTATGACTGCAAAGAAGAGTTTGAAGATGATTTAATGTGTCCTTAACCCACTGTGGCCATGGTTAAACAAAAGTAAGTACCATTAGTCTGTAGCAGTAATTCGCAACTGATAGAAAAGCACTAAACACCCAAGATAAATGAAGTGCTGGCAAATGTGCTGAGTGGAAGCAACTGAAAGTATCTGAAAATGTCTTTGTCCCAGATATTGCTGCATTTCATTTTCCAGTAGGCTAAAATCCCATCAAACATCATCCACAAGAGGACGTATTAGAACTAGAATCACAGCTTCCAAATGAGGTCCCAGGATACTGCTATTGAAATGGAAATTTAAATATTCAAAGCCTATAACCTGTACTGATTATACCTATGAGTGGTACTTTGTAGTATCAGTTCAAAGACAACTTTTTTGTAATGAAACGACAGGCCTCCAGGTTCATAGATATGGGCTTGCAACATAAAAAAATTGGAGACAAAAGCACAAAGGTATCTAAACTTTTTTTATCGTTTGGTCAGCACAATGGTAGTTCTTTTCCTACTGTTCCAATTATTCAAGCTCTCTGGTACTGTGGCACCATTGGATCCTCAGGCTGCGTTAACATCTCATAGGGTTTGGGAAGATAATGTGCATCCCACTGCCACAGACCCCTTTACAGATATGGATCTGTGACCCCACTGTGGGCTTTCTGTGTGGTTTAGGCCGTGGGGCAAATTGTCACTGAGATAGATGGCCTGCCTTTTTCTGTGGGATAGGAAGATGCTCAAAGAAGGTCCTCTCTGTTCTGGTTCAACTGGCCTCTAGCTTGCAAATGACTCCAAACTAAAAGGTCAGCGCTACAACACAGAGCTGATAACAATTTGCAGCCAACCAAAATATGTTAAATATGTAACCACTGCCTCTTTTACTTAATACTGCTTCTATTATGGTTACCGTGATAAGATGCTACATAATTAAGCATTCTCTGTCCCTAATTTACTGTGTGAATGAAATTGTGATCCGTTTTGGGGGACAGTATCTAAGGCTGTACAATCCCATGTAGCCTGGCTGGAAACTAGTAATATGCTTGCTATATGTAATCCTATGTACATACCAGATCTTCACGCTACAAAACATAATAGAACAATGCTTATAATGGCAACAGCAACTGCACATAAACTTCATAGACTTGGAGAAGGCTTTTGATAGCATTCACAGGACCCCAGCCTGTGGCATACTCTGCGAGCATATGGAATCCCTCTCCGTATAATCAATATCATCTAAAGCTTCTATATCAACTTTACATGCAGTATTGATCACAGCGAGCTCAGTTTTGAAGCCAAAACAGGAGTATGCCAGGGGTGTGTCATGTCTGCAATCCTCTTCACCATTGCCATTGACTGGGTAATGCAGCATACAACAGAAGACATGCTTAGAGGCATTAAATGGACACCCTTCTCATCCCTTGAAGACCTGGACTTCTCAGATGATCTCTCTCTCCTATCACACACCCACACCATATACAAGAAAAAACAACTCAACTCAATGCATTCAGCCAGCTAATTGGACTGAAAATCAACCGCAATAAGACAGATATCATGACTGTTAATATTGCCTCACCATCACCGGTAGGGATAGAGGATTATGTTCTCACCAATGTAGAAACATTCACATTCTTGGGCAGCACCATCAGCCAGGATGGTGGAACAAGCCAGGATATCCGGAACAAAATCAGTAAAGCCACGAACACCTTCAGAAGCTTAAATACAGTCTGGAAATCATCAAAATACAACACCAAAACCAAACTCAAGATTTATCAGAGCTGCGTACTTTCAACATTACTTTATAGTGCAGAATGCTGGGGAATGAGAAAGTAGGACATGGTCAAACTGTCTTCATTCCAAACCTGCCTCAGAAAAATCCTCTGTATCTTTTGGCCCAGAACAATATCAAACCAAGATCTATTGACACAGTGCAGCCAAGAGGATGTGAGCACCATCATTGCCAGGAGGCGTTGGAGATGGTTGGTCATGTGCTTCAGATGGAAACTGTTTCCATCACCAGAGTAGCAATAAGATGGACATCTGAAGGCAAGTGAAAATGAGGTCACCCGAAAATAATATGGCGAAGAGCTGTGAAGCCGAGTTGAGAAACCTGGGGCACAGCTGGGGAACCATTGAAAGACTTGCCTGAAACAGACAGAAGGGGAGGAGCTGTGTCACTGCCCTAAACACCAGAGGCATAAAGGGAACATGATGATGATTATATAATCCTATATGTTTGTTATCTAGGATTCAGAGTAACAGCCATGTTAGTCTGTATTTGCAAAAAGAAAAGGAGTACTTGTGGCACCTTAGAGACTAACCAATTTATTTGAGCATAAGCTTTCAAGTGAGCTGTAGCTCACGAAAGCTTATGCTCAAATAGATTGGTTAGTCTCTAAGGTGCCACAAGTACTCCTTTTCTTTTTATCTAGCATTACTATTCAAATTATTCTGAAGTTTTGTGCATGTAATCAGCACTCATTTCTAATAATGAAACACTTGCTTGGTCATTTAGGGAGGGACAGTTGCATGCTTACCCAAAAAGTGTATGCACTTATGAAAACAAGCATAGATTTTCTCTTTGGATAGAACTGCACATTTTATTTAAGAAGGAAAATTTATTGCCTCAGAAGAATTCCTAATGGAACAGGGGCCAAGATTGAACTTCTGACAACTCCACACCATGGGGGTGTGGGGTATTATATGTGGAAAAGCAGCTAAGCTACCTCCACAGCATTGTCCCCTCACTGAGGGGAGAATAGAGACTGGGATTGTTAAGGGTGCAGCTGGGAGCAAGAGAGAGAGAGACAAACACTCCCACGCCCTCTCTCCATTTGCCTCTTGTGCCATGGAAATTAGGTGAAAGATGCTACAGCCCCTGCTGTATTATCCTTCACATATAACTTTACACCCCAACCAGCCCTGCAGATGAGGAGGATTCTGGGAGGCTGTTGTGACCAGGAAGATGTGGTCTTGATTAAAACTTACTGTCAGGGTGCCAGGAGGACGCAGAGGGACAGACCCAATGTGAAGGCACTAGGTTTGAAGATGGCTCTTACCGCCTTTTCCACAGGGGGCAAAGACAAACCCTGATGGGATAGGGTGAGGGAATCTCCACAGGGTGATTATTATAGGAATTTCCTTCTCCAGAGCCCCTTTACATATGCTTTTCCATGGGAAAAGTTCATCTGGGGCCCAGGATTTCAATTGCTCTTCAACTAATATGTTCTGACCTATTAGATACTCATATATTAGAACACGGCACTCAGATACCATGGTGATGCACATCATCTATGAACCCTGATAGAAAGTCAGTTTTCAAATAGGTCTCACTATGCTTGTGTTTTTGTTTTCTTTTTACTAGCACCTTCATTCATCTGAGCAGTGGGCCTGTTATTCCAGGCTTCCTGTATCTCTCTCTCACAACCATCACTTTTCCATTTAACCTGGAAGGCAGACAGATAGCCTTTTCCATATCAAACTTGCATACTAATTTAGTCCTGGCCATGCTGTGAAGCACCATCTTTTACTGAAGCATTCTTCTTTTGCAAAAAAAAAAAAAAAAAAAAGGCAGGCAAAATTCAACTCCGGTACACTAGCATAAATCAGGAGTTATCTAGCTTTGCAGGTTAAAGGGAGCAGTGACGGCCGGTACATAGTTCAGAATGCTCATGCTGAGCTGAAACATATGACTCATCTATGGCATGAAGAATAAGTAATTAGAAATAACTTTTCTTTCAAAATGAGTGTTGCTATAATTTTGGCAGTGGGATGTATTAGGAAACAAGAATTTTGTTTCACTGTATTAGCTTTCAGATTGTAGTGCTGAGAAACAAGAGCAGGAGATTTTTTTTTTAAATTAGGCAAAGTATAATTATCAGAAACCATGCCTATGGCAACACATCATTTGTTTAACTTACATCTCGTTCATTGTCTGCACTAGATAATGTGGCCTAAAATCCTAATTAAATTCTGAATGTATGTGTGATTTCACGTAAATATTTTCCTTCCATCACAGTGCCATTGCATGCATTCCACCTTCTCTGGTTTGAACTAGGAGATGCCAACATAGAATTAAGCTGTTACTTATTCATTGCAACTCTACTCTTTCCACTTAAACAAACTGAGATCTCTCTTGGTAGAGATTTGCAGTGTGGTTTTATGGAAGAAGCCTAGGGGAGTTACGCTCCAACTCCCATTGATATTCAGTGGGAGATGAGCAATTAACTCCTCAAAACACCTTTGAAAATCCCACCTTTAGTGTTTTATGCTTATCTCAGGACTCATAACTTTATAAAAATGTTATAATTAGTGATATATACAAATCACAGTTTTGCTTCTTCCCCTTGTGGAAAGTCAGTAGAAAATCAAAATATAACAGAATATTATGTTCCTGCTGTAGAATTATTTGGGTTTGCTTAAAATAAAACTCTCTAGAAAGGATCTCAACTCTACAGAATTTCTGTATGTTTTTTTAAATTATTTCTATAGAATTCTATTGAATAGTCAAAGAACCCTTTTGGTTTCATCCCTATTACATTCTATACTATAGGATCTTCCCATGAGTTATGATTCGGTTGTTTATTTTTTAAGACTATTTTCATGTGATATTCTTCCCAGTCCCTCATGTTATCTCTTTCCCTTCCCTCCTATCCCAAGGTATAGGGGGTCATGATAGTAATTCCCATCACGAGTATAAGATAGAGAGCAACTAACACACAGTGCAATGGATCTCTGACCAGTAAGGGGATATTTCCATCTAAATGAGCAGAGATTGAAGTGTATAGTTTCCAGTAAGGTTAATGGGGGTTGTATGGCTCAATCCTGGTATATCATGCTGAAAACATATCCCTTTAGCTAATCCACTGCCAACTTTTAGTTTTGATAGGGGAATAGGTTATTTTTACAAGAAAAAGCAGTTTCCAAATCACGGACAAAAATTCAGAGAGCTGCACCATGCAAGCAGTTTCCCCCACTAACTTTCAAAAGAGTTAAAGCAGCAAATTTCATGAGTTTCTACTTCATCTGCAAAAATGTTCATGATAGTAAGCCATTAAAATTCTGTCAGAGAAGTGCCAGTAATGGCAAGAGTGTGTTTCAGAAGCTGTCAATTTCCTCAAATAGCCACCAGTACTATCAGGCACAACAAGGAATTCCTCATTTAGAAGGTGTCAATTCTTATTATTAATGTCATGGTGAAAACACCTGCTAAGTGCTTGTGTCTGGTACAGTGAGGCTCAATCACAGAAGTGAGAAGGAGACTGACACTCAGCTCAGCCTGCAAGGAAAAGCTAGACACATGTTTTCCCTTGCTTACAAAAAACCCACATTTATCTGTCACAAACAAGGTCCTATTAAGAGCAGACCATAGCAGATAGTAACATATGCTTACAGGATGGAAGAGAGAGGGAATCCACCTTATTAGATTATCATGATTCTAGAACTGACATCATTGCATGTTTAGAGATGTTAGTCTCCACATTAAGATATTTCTTTACACTTTCAGATCCTGGGAAAGTGGTGTGTGTGTGTGTGTAAAAAGTACTAGTGGTGACTAAGAGGTGCTGCATAAGCTGACCATACCAGAGGTAAGTCTGCTCCTCCTAGCCCACCCATCTTGCACAAAGGGAAAATAAATTTATGGCTACCCTGAAAAGGGACCTGCTTATTTCTTCTCACTGACTGGTGGGTGGAGCCATGCCTCTGCCTGCTCCCAAAGCTTCTTGTGACCCATTTCCTCAGGGGTTGTATGGGGAGCAAGTGGCCTTGCAGAACATCTATTCCATGTAGGACTTAGGCTCAAGATGATAGCTATGCGGGAGGAGGGATGGGCTCCTTTGTGAGGCTGCATTAGGGCTAGTCACAGTCTAGTCCTAGGTATTTACTGTTGTCAACAACATGGAGAATATTTACATAGTACTCTTCTATTCATTTCAATGGTAAATGTTTCACATCTATTGGAATCATCATCTTCGTTATTTCTCAAATCCTCTTCTCCAAAAGTTATTCCTGTTACATGAACATTAAAATAAAGCTGCAAAAACAGTCACTACCTTACAAAGCATGGGAGGAAAGTGTGTTCACATCTTCCTAATAATTGAATCCTGAAGCCTCTCTGGTAGTGACACAATCTTTATCACTTGCCTACCAACATCTCTTACTTTCTCCTTCAAATTCCTCCCAACCATGACCCTTCCTGTGCTGGAACCCAATTTTGCAAAGATGTAGGCACCTGCTTAACTTCACATAAAATGGCTAGTATGATGGAAATCAGGAATAAGGATAAGATGACATCTTGGTTATCATTATTCCATAGGTGTAAAACATTTAGCAGTGCACCATATGAAGACAGAGGAACTTCTCACCATATGTAAAGATAAGCATTGTTTAAGTCTTTGCAGGATCAGGGCCCTTAATAACAACAGATCTCATTATAACCTCTCCAAACCATTGATCTACCCTTTGTCTCAGGTGTGGTAGGATGTATATTCTTTAGGGCAGGAAACTCTTCCTCTATATCTCAAAGCACAATATATGCTTATATTCATGGATATTAATTACAGAGGTGAAGAGGAGGTGGTATTCTTTTGAGGATTATACATCTGAGGTAAGTGAGACATGCGGAGCTTAAGTGACTTGCCCAACGTCACACAGCAAGTCAGTGGCAGAGCTAGGAATAGAATTTAGAAGTCCTGATTCACAGAGCCCTTGTCTAACCATTAAACTGCAGTTAGTGCCATAAGAAAGCTCACCTTTGTAATTATAGTTAGGTGACTTATCTTTGAAAACTCGTGCCAATCAGGGCAGGTCCCAGACAATTGGAAAAAGGCAAATATAGCGCCCATCTTTAAAAAAGGGAAGAAGGAGAACCCGGGGAACTACAGACCGGTCAGCCTCACCTCGTCCCTGCAAAAATCATGGAGCAGGTCCTCCAGGAAACCATTTTGAAGCACTTGGAGGAGAGGAAGGTGATCAGGAGCAGTCAACATGGATTCACCAAGGGCAAATCATGCCTGACCAACCTGATTGCATTCTATGATGAAATAACTGGCTCTGTGGATATGGGGAAAGTGGTGGATGTGATATATCTTGACTTTAGCAAAGATTTTGATACAGTATTCTTGCCAGCAAGTTAAAAAAGGATGGATTGGATGATTGGACTATAAGATGTATAGAAAGCTGGCTAGATTGTCGGGCTCAACAGGTAGTGATCAATAGCTCGATGTCTAGTTGGCAGAGGGTATCAAGCAGAGTACCCCAGGGGTTGGTCCTGGGATGAGTTTTGTTCAACATCTTTATTAATGATCGGGATGATGGGATCAGCAAGTTCGCAGATGATACTAAGCTCGGCGGAGAGGTAGATACACTGGAGGGATAGGGTCTAGAGTGACCTAGACAAATTGGAGGATTGGGACAAAAGAAATCTGATGAGGTTCAACAAGGAGAAGTGCAGAGTCCTGCACTTAGGACGGAAGAATCCAATGCACCGCTACAGGCTGGAGACCGACTGTCTAAGTGGCAGTTCTTCAGAAAAGGACCTCGGGATTAGAATGGCTGAGAAGCTGGACATGAGTCAGCAGTGTGCCCTTGTTGCCAAGAAGGCTAATGGCATACTGGGCTGCATTTGTAGAAGCATGGCCAGCAGATTGAGGGAAGTGATTATTCCCCTCTATTCGGCACTAGTGAGGCCACATCTGGAGTATTGCGTCCAGTTTTGGGCCCCCCACTACACAAAGGATGTGGACAAATTGGAGAGAGTCCAGCGGAGGGCAACAAAAACGATCAGGGGACTGGGGCACATGACTTACGAGGAGAGGCTGAGGGAACTGGGCTTGTTTAGTCTGCAGAAGAGAAGCATGAGGGGGGATTTGATAGCAGTTTTCAACTACCTGAAGGGGGTTTCCAAAGAGGATGGAGCTCGGCTATTCTCAGTGGTGGCAGATGACAGAGCAAGGAGCAATGGTCTCAAGTTGCAGTGGGGGAGGTCTAGGTTGGATATTAAGAAACACTATTTCACTAGGAGGGTGGTGAAGCACTGGAATGGGTTACCTAGGGAGATGGTGGAACCTCCATCCTTACTGGTTTTTAAGGCCCAGTTTGACAAAGTCCTGGCTGGGATGATTTAGTTGGTGTTGGTCCTGCTTTGAGCAGGGGGTTAGACTAAATGACCTCCTAAGGTCTCTTCCAACCCTAATCTTTATGATTCTATGGCCTGTCTCCTGACTTTTTCATTCACTCAATAGAGTAAGGAAAAGGTGTTGGGCAGGAAAGAAGTACTCTAGAGATGTTTATCCATCTTGCCCACACACTGATAAATGGAAACAAACAAAACATATCTCTTTTCAGTGCAATCTTGGAGCCCTTTATACAAGAAGCGGTAAGAAACAAGGCAACCTCCTGCAACAGTTTCACTGGCCAGCAACAACAAAATACTTCAATGCCTATGCTAGTCTTGTCATTGGATCTCAGCTTACAGCACCATCGTATCTGGACTAAGCCCCCTTTCAAGCCAAGCACTTACACATATGCTTAATTTAAAGCACATGAATAGTGCCATTGACTATAACTAAGCACATGCTCCAGTGTTTTGCTGGAGCAGACCCTAAGAGATTGCTGGGCACCTCTTCAGTTGATGTAAATTGATGTAACATCACTAAAGACAAAGGAGCTAAGCTGGTTTACACCTGCTATGGACAGGACCCTTAAGAGCCATGGCTATCTCACTCTAGTGCCAATGCTCCTTTTCAGATAAGTTGTTAAGTTTCTTTCTGCCTCTCCACCAGGTAGGAGTTAATGATCATACCTCTCTTTTAAAAGTAAGTGATCAGGATAACCCCAGGGTCTTGGCCAGTATTCCCTTCCTCACTAAAAGAGTCTATTAGCAAGGCTGGTGCGAGTTATTACTCAGAGCACTTTGCCTGTCATATTTCCCTGTAGAGTCGCTGCCCTACTGGTACAGTATATAAGTTATTGTTTTGCAAAGTGCTTTCAGAGCTTTTGCATATGAGGCGCCAAGTACAAAACAGTAGCATTTGTTTTTTAAAGAGAGCCAATTTGGTGTATTTAAATGCCATAATGCCCTTATCTTCAGGAGTCAATTCAACATTGACTGCAACAGGAACAGTAAGCTCTTTTTCATTAACCCGTGTGGAAGAGGACAGATCTTGGTTTTTCTTTTCTCTCTGACTGCACGTTGTACTATATAGAATTGTAGCTGCTGTGCCAAGAACTGCAGGATTTAGCTCTGATCAACATTTAACTGTAATTTACTAAAGGAGGAGAAATATTTAAAAATGTTCTTTAAAGTGATTGTTTCTGCTCTGTTCTTACTCCTCCTCTATTCCTTTCTCAGCCTTTCACACTAGCATAAAGCCTCTAAGCCTTGTTTTTTTATTCTCAGCGAAGACTGATTGATTTTGCTCCCTGAAATATTTCAGCAACTCCTGTGGCTCCAGTTGCTAAGATGTATTCCCTCACTATTCACGTGTGCTTTTCCCTTTAATGTTAAAGACCTCTATACAGCAAAGCATTTAAGCATATGCCTAAATCCATCCCTATTTGGAAAAGTACTTAAGCATCTATTTAAAATGTAGTACTTCAACGGGACTAACCACGTACTTATGTACTTTGTTGAACAGGTATGCACTGCTGAATTAGGGCCTCAGAGACTTGGATGCATTAGAGCATTCCAATATTCCTATAGCTTGGTAATTCAGTCTAGGGCAGGGGTGCGTAAACTACGGCCCACAGGCCAGATCTGGCCCGCGAGCAGTTTTAAGCCTGCCTGTGAGCTCCTGCTAGGGAGCACGGTCTAGGGCTTGGTCCCGCTCTGGCCGGGGCGCAGGGTCTGGGCCGCACCACATGGCTTGGCCCCAATCCAGCGCTCCAGCTGGGGCATAAGGTCGGGGGCCACACCAGGCAGCTCCCAGAAGTTGCGGCATGAGCCGCAGCATGGCCCAGTTCCAGCCCCTAAGCGCTCCAATGGGACTTGCAGGGGCGGTGCCTGCAGCTGGGGCAACGTGCATAGCCTGCTGGTTGCATCTCCGCATAGGAGCCAGAGGAAGGACATGCCACTGCTTCTGTGAGCTGCTTGAGGTAAGTGCCACTCGGAGCCTGCACCCCTGAGCCTCTCCCCACGCTCCAACCCCCTGCTCCAGCCCTGATCCCCCTCCCACTCTCCAAACCCCTTGATCCTAGCCCAGAGCACCCTCCTGCACCCCAAACCTCTGATCTCAGCAAATAGATCCCCAGCCCCACCCCAGAGCCCACACCCCCAACCAGAGCCCTCAACCCCTCCCACACGCCAACCCCAATTTTGTGAGCATTCATGGTCTACCATACAATTTCTATTCCCCAATGTGGCCTTCAGACCAAAAAGTTTGCCCACCCCTGATCTAGGGTATTTATTTTATACTCTCTCTCTCAAGCACGAGCATAGACTGCAACAATAAAAATGAGCATGCTAGCTAGAACTCTGATATTTTCACAACTACATATAAAAACTTTGGAACTTGAAGTGTTCATATTTTGTTGCTGGATGAGTTTTTTAAAAAAGTGATTTTTTGGAAGTTTACTGTAATTTTCTTTATTTAAAATGTATTTTAAAATAGAGCCATTGTCACTCAAATTTTGCATGCAGAGAAAGATCAGTTTTCTCAGTGGAAAACGCATATTTCAGTTTGCTAAGTGCCATTATATGAAAATTTTATGAAAAAAATTTGGACAACAAAATAGCTCAAAACAAAAATGGGGAAAATATTTTCTATTTTTGCACAATCCTACTTCTAAGCAAGAGGTGGGATACTCTTTGTCTTTGAAGTTCCTAGCTGGAACTCAGACAAACAGTTCACTGTGATCCAGATTCAGGAAAATCTTTTGATTGTGCTTAAGTTTATTCACTAGCAGCAGTTCAAATGACTTCAATGGGACAATTCATTCTGTCTGAAGTTAATCACGTAAGTTAGTCTTTGCAGGACTCATACTTCCAGTGAAAAAGAGTTGGTCCATAAAGCTTCCATGACATCTGTACTGCAATTTGATGTGTGCAGGTGGAACACTGCTATCACATCCTGTCCAGACTGAGTGAACCAATTGCTGGATTGTGCCCACTCCAGGTTGGGAACTCCCAGGGAAGTTAATGGGATTTGTTATGTAGGGCTTGCTGAGTCCAGTCTTGGATGAGTGAAAGGACGAACTTTCTACATTTCAAGCAATTAGATATGCTCCAAAATATTGGCCCTTCCTGTGGTTATCACAGCCAAATTAACTCATATTTTCTTCCCATTCAATTGAAGCCTGCACCTCTTTTAAATTTAAAAATAACCGCCATTATAGAAGATCATGAGGATACTTCCTATTTCTCATCAGTATGGACAAATGTCCAAAAGGGTAACCACATGATTAGAGTGATTGGAAAATGGTATTTCTTGATACCAATTTTTGTTTTGTTTTTTGATTAAATGAAAACCAGAACATTTGTGGTTGTTTTAAATTTTCTAAGACTGTAACATTTTCAGGTTTTGGTGTTTCATTTACCTCCCCTCTTTTCAATGTTTTTAATTTCCTCCTTAAAGGAAAAAAAAACAAAACCCAAACTTTTAGATTTTGCTTTTTGTTGAAAAAAGAAAGAATTTTTTGACCAAAATGAAAAAAATTCATTTAGGTGGAAAAGACATTTTTCACCAAAAAAATGTTTCAGAAAAAAAAGTTTTGAGCAGCTCTTTACATGATTGTACTACACTAAACCTGGTCCTTCCTACACTAGATTCTGTACTTTGTGTTACTCCCAATTACTGCATCACATCTGAAATTAGATCTTGCGTTCTTCAGGGCAAGGATTGTGCTTTCTATACACTCTGTCCAGTGCCTACCACACTTTTAGCTGCTCTCCAATAACCAATAATAATAAAGAAGAATCACATTTTATTTGTCCCTCTCTAGATTCTCATGTGAGAAGTTCTTTTTTTAGTAGTATCAAAATAATGTACATAACAGAGATAACCCCATCTGGTCTGCTGGCTAAATACACCAGATGGTTTGACTGAATGATTCACAGACTGCTTTTGCTGTTTCTTCATTGTTTATACATCTCAACTGTTTTTGACCATCATCTGTATTTCTTTCCTAGTTAGCCTTTGACCCCTGTTCTCATCAGTAAAAATTGAGAAATGCTCACCCACTATTCAACCATCACTGCATCCATTGCACATATGGGTACTCTTGTATGAGTCACTATCCTAATGATAGCTAAGTATATTACTGCCTAGAAAATTAACTCACACACTGTGAATAATCACAGAAAAGAAATTTGTTTTCCTACAAGGTTGTTTTCCAGCTGTTTTAATGCAGACAATTTTACCCTGAAACACAAACTGGAAAAAAAAAGACTTGAAAATCTGCATAATTTGAAAGTGCTTAATGTAAATTAGATAGATCAGCCTAATTTTATTTCAGTACTTTTTAATTGCATTTATAATTAGTAAAATACATTAATGTGCTACACAGAAGGTCAGGAGTTCCGGTGAAGGAATCTAATTAAAATGCTCTACTGCATTTATGTCACACATGCGCTTAGTAACCTTGAGGCCTTCGTGTAGGAGCAAAGGAGCTTCCTGTACTTCTTGTTATTTATAACTTATTTTGTCTTCATCAAAAAGTCATCATATGACACTGTAGCCCTTAACACAAGCATTCTAGTCTCTACTCCATCCAGCAAAAGCATTCTAATTACTTTAGTTTGGTGCATTTTATATTTTACTTCTTCATGATAGATTAATAAAACAAAAACAAGTTGGTTCTCTTTACGGCTCTCAGATGTCCACCTGCTGCCTGCTCTTTTCCTCCCAATTTGAATTGTGCAACATATAAGGATGGGGAGCATCTGAAGTTGCTGTCAGGTAAATATTTGAGTACATGTGGTGTCTGCTATTTATCCCAATACTTTAATCCACTTGTAGCACTTAAATTATACATATATAAATTAGTAATGCTAATTTTGTTACTTAGAACTCACATTGTGTTTTTATTTCATTTAAATTATACATGTTCAGGTGTTCAAATGCTTTTCTTTCATCACCCTCTGAGGTGGTAGAAGTGATATTAACATAATTCTTTTAAGGATATGATTGCTCAAAAGTTTATAGAACTCTGCCTCACTGAGTTTTACACATACTCAGGTTATATTCCAGAGCAAAATGTAAGGAAACCTAGAAAAGGGATGGGGCCCTGTGATGGGGTGTACAACCCCCCCCCCCCCCCGCCCCACTGGGCAACAAGGGGTTAAGGAACTCCTCTGGGCTCAGCCAGGCCCACCCCAGCACACCTATAGAAAATGCATGAGCTGGAGGAGGAGTTGAAAGACAGGGGAGCAGCTCATTTGGTGGCCGACCAGGGAAGAGAGCAGACCTGCAACCTGCAGCTCCAGCAAAGAAGAGCTGAGGGAAAAGCTGACTCTCTCCCTATGACAACTGCCCAAAGGTCCCTTCCTGAGGGAAGGGAGAGTTTACTGCAGACACCCCCTGAGAGAGAAGAATTCCCCTCTCCCCCCAGCCCCCCATATCAACTATGGACTTTAGTAATTCCATTTTATTGCTGTTTGGACCATCCCTGCAGGGGAAAGCCCTATGAATGAGGAGGCCCAGGAGGGTGGGTCATACAGTGGGAGGAGGCAGTTGCCACCTGAGAGAGAAAGAGAGCAACCTCACTATACACAGCCACCAGAAAGGGCCTTGTAGTGAGCAGTCACGCTTCACGCCGCTTTAACCCAGACAGTGACTTTGGGACAATCGCGGGGGAGATGATAGGAAGTGGCCCAAGGAGGGCAGAGTTAAGCAGCCCCAGCTATCAGATCACTGATAAACACTTAAAGGGCCCTGGATCAGAGCCCAGTGGAGCGTGCGGGCCCAGGTTTCCCTACCAACAACCCTCTGCAAGTCATGGGTCTGAGCCCTGACCACTATATGATGCTACCCTTACAGTCCTCACTTGAGGGTTGGTTGGAAGAGGCACAATATCTTACATAGTCACCATTTTTGTTGCTTTTCTCCATATATTCATAACAAACACTTTGGGTTTTAGCGTGAATTTAGTGCTTCTGGAAAGTGTCAGCCTGACAGCCCTGGAGAACGAAGTCCTCCTTAAATAGAGGACAGGCAGCAGCACAAGCTTGACTTTATTGCCTTGCCAATATACCTCACTCTTCATCAGCAGGGAACATGTGTAGTCGTGTTCAATCACAATGATCATTCAACTCCAGCTATATTGAGAATGTCCAAGAGATGTCACTCAATACCAATACTGAGTGTTAGGCATCTGCCCATGATGACTGTGACCACCAGCTCATTGTCCCAGACACCACAAGAGGACAAGACAAGACACCAGGAACATGGTTTAACTAAGCCTCAACTATATTAAGTGACACATCTGGGGGTTATCTGGCAAAAAAAGCTCCAACCCTCATCTAGGGCAGGTCATCCTTCATTGTTAATCTACTACAACTGGTAAAGGGTTGCTATCAACCCTCCCACCCCATTAACCTGGTCCTAACACCATTGCTGAGGTCCCTTTTGTATGGGGGTTAAGGGGTTAGGGAAGAGTTTTTCCACTGTGCCTGACATTAGGAGCACCAACCCTATTCCCCGCCTTCATTAGAAGATGCTTTTCCTTATCGGCTTCCAGTGCCGGGTTTATCTGGGAACCAGACCCCCTAATGAATGACCACCTGCACTAAGCACTTTCCTCTAATAGGTACAAGCAATTTGGTGCTCACAATGACGGGGACCACCAGCTTATTTCATGCAAATCATGAAACAGCTTGGTAGCTACTTTTGGCTGTCACCAAGGATTCAACTTAGCTCTTACCAGGATGAAATGGACAAGAGGATCCACAAGATTAAATTGTAGTGGCAATTAGATGGCTTTAGTTGCAAGCAAAGTAAAATGATATTACACTTTCCTGCAACAATGGACAAATTATTACTACTTTGTTAAACCATCTAGAAATGCAGATAAAAATTTAGAGAGAGGTGTCCATTTGGCCATGCAGCCTATTTTATATTTAATGAGAGGCACACACATTATTTGGAACACTATTAATTCCTATACTTTTCCTAAGATGATGCATTAACAAAACCAATACCATTTGTGAAATTATTTATAAAAGTTATGGCATGTAAATTTAGCATTGCATACATTTTACAAAGGGCACCAAAGAAGAGTTTTATCTAGATTATCTTGTTTTCAGATGTCCAAAAGTTAATCTCTTTTGTAGATTTATAACACATAGTCCTATACTGAATTAAATTCAGTGCTGCTCTTTCCCGTGTCTTGTTATTAGAGGCAACACTGTAAAAAAATTCATCTTTGAGGATATAATCTTGTTTAAAGTAGTGAATATTACTCTGAGTTGAATTAATAAGAATAGCATGTACTTATTAACAATAAAATCATCAATGTAGTTCAAATAAAAATGACCCAATTTTTAGCCTCAGTCTAGAACCAAACCCAAACAGAACCTCTCTGAAGGTTTTCAAAAATGAGATAATAAAAAAAAGTATCAAAATGTCAGAGAGAGAAAGGCAATTATCTTAGGAATCCTTAACTCATCTGAAATCAGACAAGGATGTACGGGAAACCTTTCTGGAGAGCCTGTTTCCACAAGATTCCTGAGTAGGAAGATTGCTAATATTTGGGCAAACGTACTTTTAGATCCTTTAGTCTGAACCAAGCCAATGAAGTTTGCCCATCACTAACCAAAGAGACGATGTAATCCAAAGAATATGGAAGTTTATGGAAGAGGGAAGAAGCAGAAATGACCAGCTGTGACAAACATAAAACTAAAAATCTAACACTACAGTCCATAATCTACTCATAAGAAATAATATGAGAAATAAAAACTGACATAAGTATAATATTTAGTCTTTTTCCCTAATGATTCAGATTCATATTATTACCATGATTGTCTCAGTTCTAATCTAGATGTCAATTTCTCATTATACACCCAGACTGGAGGTCACTGTTACAACTAATGAATGTCTGCTGGAACAAATGCTTATTGTATCTTAGCCTAATTCTAGTAAAATTTAAATGGTCTATTAATTTCCTTAATAAATTTATATATGGTTCCTGACTGCAATCTGTCTTTGATTAGCTAACAGTGTATGAAGATCTTGCCAAGCTGGTTGTTCAGAATGTTTCAAGCAAATGCCATTCTGTGCAATAAAGAATTTCTCTTTAATCCATTAAGAGCAGGCTTTAGCTATGATGCTGAACATTCTTTGTTATTATCTAAACTTACAGTAAGATGTTTTTAGCTTTGGTGCAGCAGTTGCTGTTGTCAGCAATGAGTAATTTTCCTAGTGTAGACAAGTCTCAAGTAATTCGGCATCTGCATTCTGGAGTAAGATCCCACTACAACAGAGCACTTGACATGTGCCTAACGTTCAAGTCCCTTTAAATTTTTAATTCAATTAAGTGCTTCACTGAATAAAGATGGGTTTAAGCACATGCTTAAATGTTTAAATCTTAAATCAAACCTCACTGAATTTTCTGAATGGTTTTCAGGTGTAGTGCCACGTACAGCACATTGTAGATATCCAGCCTCCAAGTGTCCATGGCATGGATTACTGAAGTGATGTCTGTAGTCATATAAAAATGTTGCAAGTGCAGAATGCTGTTCAGTGTTGACTGCTGATGCTATTAGGCTATCCAGAAGTGATTGGGGACCATACAACACCCTCAGGTACAAATAGCGGGCATGCTCCAGCAGTCAAAGAAACCAAAATAATGAAGAGTTCCTCTGGTTTCTTCCCACACCCTATAAGCATTGTCCAGACAATGCCAGGCAGCTAGTCCCCATTCATGATTCACTCTATGTTAGATACCAAGCAAAGCCCTGATCCTACAGTGCATTGCACATGGGCAGAATGCTGCACTTGTGCAGAACCTCACTGACTTTAATAGGTGTCTGTGGGTGCAGGATTCAGCACGTGCCATACAAGATTGCCACCTAATGTCACTCAACCCCACTGAATGGGTCAGATGACATGGGAATATAGGAAGTGGGAGTTATCTGCGAACCGCAACCCTGCCCTTCTCATTCATACTCCTTACAGTACAATGAAGAGGAGGTATGACAGAATGGATCCCTTAGGAATCTCTGCATAACAGACCCCTGTAGTTGGCCAGTACTACTCTCAGAAAGAAAGGAGTAGAGACAACAGCAGTGTCAACACTTCATGATTCATGTTATTGAAGGAAAGTGTCAGTCCTAAAAAGGTTATTGCTCACAACTGATCTTCATTCTTTACTAGGAGATCCTCAGACCCACCACCAATGCAGTTGCTGTACAGACCAAAATCCACAGTAACTGAGCTCAAAGAGAAATATCTTGGAAAAATCTATTTCTTGTACAAAGTAAGGATTTTATTTCTTTCGTCTTGATCCTTCAGTAAGGTCCAGCAGGTGCAAAGCTCTGCCTGTTCAGGGCTCATTGCAGTATTTCAGCCTTGTTTGCAGTCTCTAACTTGCTTAATAAATATTACTGATAATAATAAATTATTCCTGCAGTATACTGCAACCTCAGGAGACCAAACAATTATTAATTCCATGGAGTCATTGTATATAAAATCAGTAGTCTTATCCATCAACAAAAATCTGCAATAAAATAGGGAAGAAGGTCCAACCCAAAACTCAAACACACGAGCTTTTTTTTTTTTTTTAAGGAAAAAAAAAGCACCTAGTTTTGCTCAGCCCAGAGTGTATAAGTTCCCAGGAAAAGAAATGTTTCTCACTATTAATTATCCGTGAAATGGTTTTTTTTAAATTTTAATTACACTTGGCATGTCTGAGTCTCCTGCTGGTGGATGTAATGAAATTGAAAAGTGATTTAAAATTATATAATCTGTGCCACTAGATAGCAATGTGAGAGCCCAATTCAACAAATAATAAACCAGTACAATTAATATATATAGTTTAAATATTACGGCTCTACTTACGATAGTTAAAACAGGCTATAGGACTGTTAAACCAGGGACTAAAGAAAGTTTATATATTTTCTTACAATTTATTAAGGGTGTTTTCACCCTACCAATAATTTACAATTACAAAGTCAAAACACATATGTCAATCAGTCTCACCCCTTTCACCTTGCAGCAGCTCTTAATATAATGTACTAATACCCCAATACATCAGAGAACACACAGACCTTACAAGTATGATAAGAGCAGATGTAAACAGTTGCCCATAGGAGGTCATTTGTAACGTACAAGAAATTCTATTTGACCTACTCAACCCAGGATTAAGCTATGTGTTCTTCAGTTTCATCTATTGGCATTTGATCTATTACCTAGTTAATAGAGCTTATAGAAAAATCAGAATTCCCATCCAATGGAAACTGCTGATATTTCCACATGTATTATAGTCCCAGTTTGGCAGGGAAATGTCAAAATATTGAATTTTCTTTTATGAATGGGAAGCTCAAAAATATTTGACCTGGAAATGTCATTCTTTTATTTTGACATTTTCAATTGAAACAGAATATTGTGAGATTCCCAATTTTTTTTTATCCATCAAACTGAATTGAACTATTTCATTTAGGCTTGGTTCAACATTGAATTGAGTCTGCCTTATCAGAATTGTAGTTTAGGTGCTGCATGCCCGATTCTCCTCAATAGGCTGGGCTCCTCAACTGGACTACATATACTCCGAAACACCTGGTCATAAGACACTCGTGATACACTGTGGCGATTCAGTCAGAGGGGATTCCAGGGTGCATCCTGGGAGATGAAGTCCAACCAGAGACCCTAGACCATAGGGGTGGTTGCGGGTATGAGGCATACAGACTATAGTGCCCATGATGCTCTGTGTCAGCTCAGGCAGACACAAATTAATGTCAAACAACTCACTCAGTCTGACCAACCAAAATGTTATAATTCAAGCTGATACAATACACAACATTTTGTTTCAATTTTCCCAATAAAATAAAATAAAATAAAATAAAAAATCAGCAAAGTTGAAACTTTCCCACAGGGAATTTAAATTTTGCAGAACCCATATTTGCTATTGAAAAAAACATTTCAAAAATTTCCAACCAGCGCTACTATCTACATATATACAGATAAAGAGCTGTCTTGAAACACAGTGTATCCTGAAAGTTGACAAGTGTGACTTATTTAAGACCAGTAACAGGAGAGTATTCCACATCCCCAGGGCCCTTATTGACAACTCTCTGTTAGCCGGTCCCTCAGCATTATACTGAAGGGATTGTACTATAAACCTCTCTTCTCATCACAGCTATGGTGAAAGGTGGTCTCTCAAGAGGGCTGACCCTAGATTTTCAGGCTCTTCCATAAGGATCTCATAATGCTTAGTGTCTTAAATGACATGATCTGAAATGATTATTTGAGAAGAGCCATGAGGATGATTAATGGATTGGAATCAAATACCGCAATCTGAACAAATTCAGACGGGAAAAAAGACACACATTTTGAACAACGAGAGTAAACTTTTGGAAAAATTTTCCAAGGGAAGTGGTAGATTCTGCATCACTGGCAATTTTAAAAACAGGAAAGGTTTTTTTCCTAAAAGATATGCTCTAGTCCAAACAGGAATTGTTTTGGGGATGTTCTATGGCCTGTGTTATGTAAGAGGTCAGATTATGTGATCATAGCCCTCCCTTCTGAGCTTCGAATCAATGGAAGTCAAGATGGCAACTTCCAACACTTGGCTCTGAACAAACTGTTAAAAAAAACCAAGTACAACAGGTCCATTCACTTTTATTTTCCTCCTCATCTTCATGTACTTGAATCAAAATCCCAAACACCTCCAAGTGCTGGAGTGTTTAAAAGCCACCTCTAATTCTCATTAAGTACAAAGATGGTGAGAATATTTGAGGGAGACATATGACAATTCACTTTCTATTTCCCTGCACCTTGTTTAGTCATTTACACCAGTGCAAAGTGAGTGCCAAACATTACCATATCAGAATGATCACATTTAACATCCACTTTTGATGCAATTTGCACTGAGGAAAATGACTGTGCAGAGCAATGGAGAATGAGGTCTATGCAATGGTAATTAGTAGGGGTGATAAAAAAAAATGTCCTACTGAAACCTTTTTGAAGGAAACGTGGGTTTTTTATTCAAATTTTTTCACGAAATATCTATACTTTTGGTGGAAATTTTTTTGTTGTTGAAAAACCAAACACCTGAAAAGCTGAAATATTTTTATTTGAAAATGTTTCAAATTCTCTGAACATACAGCAAAGTACAAATTCCTACTTTGGTTACACTACTATTCCTGTTTAAACCATAACCGCACAAAACTGCAGCTTCAATGAAACTATGTCAATTTATAGTAGTAGTAGTGGAGGTTCTGGCCAAACTTCTCTCTAAGGCCCCAGTCCTTGAAGTCAATGGGACTACTCCCAGTGCATAAAGTTTTAAGCACATTAGTCTTTGAAGAGTTTAGGCTTTATAGAGTTTCATTGTACTTGCTGTGAGTAATTATATATCTTTTAGTGCAAAAATAAACATATTTTTGAAGCATACTTTTAAAACCAGTAAGCTTCTTAAAACCAAATACTCTCATAACTTGGGTACAAACACTTGGGTTTCTTCAAAATAAAAATCTAGAAATCTGGATATAATTTGGTCCTAGTTATTCATTATTAACAGAGCTGCCTAATCCACAGAGGCCTTTCACAGAAGCTTTTGTTTATTACCCCCACACATCCTTAGTTGGATATCAAGGTTCTTGGAATGAATTCACACTTTGGACTCTTAGGATTATGGAGTATTCTAGGATGGCAGTGCTAAAACAAAATGCTTTAATTCACCAGGTGTCATGTATTTAGTTAGAGATTTTGACGAATCCTTCCTACTTAGATGTGCCGTCATACTTTGTGTTCTATTTTAAAAAAAGAGACCTCTCCTTTACACAAGGACTGTATGACTCTTATAAACTTTTTGTTAGCATGGCAGGCTTGTCTGCCACATTAATGTTAGTGCTAGAGTTGAACAACTTGTCAGCTGCCAATATTAACATTTTCAGAGGGGTGGGAAGTGGGGGTGCAGTCTCACTGAGTGAATCTTCTACTATGCAGAGAGATAGAAAAGGTCTGGATACAGAAGACCCTTTCAGAAATTTGGCATACTTCAGGGGATTCTCCCTTTCCCTCTTTCTGAAACAAAAAGCAACTAGATGTTAAACTGTCATTCACTGATTCATAAGTGTTAAAGTAACCCAATGGACCACCTTGCTTTTCAGATGCACAAGTTATTAACAGTTTACATATTCTATATAGAATGAGCATACTCAACTAATATTAAGGATGTCATTGCACTTAGGGACTGAATGGAATCTCACTATTAAAGGTGAACCTGTGTGGCTTGTGAGTTGTAATATCTAGAAAAAAATAAGGTGAGAATGATGGGGTAACACTCAATTATAGTAACAAACCATGAAAATTGGAAGTTAAATCTTTAAATGTTGATTTTTGCATGTAATTTTCTCTTGTTATAACGGTAATAGAGGTTGACTGAGTTACATGGTAATGTTCCCACTGTCAATAGATGTTTATGTTAAAAATAAAAAATCTTCCAGTGCCACTATAATAGTGCTAACATTACACAAAGATTTTACATTCACAGATTTTTAGAATGGAATATATTAATTTAAAGGAGGTATTGGTGTGGTAAGATGTGTCTCTGCAGTCTGAATAAAGCCTCCTAGCTGTAACTCTGCCTTGAACCTTATTTTCCATCCAGCATGTATGTTAAATAACTGTGCTAGTGATTTTCTTTCTGAAAGCTCCAATTTTATTTAAGTCAGGCAAATTGGAACTCTTTATCCATGATCAGAAATGAGATTTGTTCCTTGATACATATTTCAGAAAAGATGCTAAAAGACAAAAGATAAAAGTAATAGGTAAATAAATATCTCAAAAAGGCTATGGAGTAATTTTACAAACTGCTATTTTAGGCACATTGTAATCCTCAATTTGCCCTTCTTCTTTAAACAATAGTGACAAACGCATAAATGGTGGCTTAAGATGGACTACATATTTTCAGCTTTGAGGTCAGGAGTTGGGAATGTCAAAAGGGTTCACACTTGGCCAAACTATGCTCCCTCTGAACTGAACAGTACAACTCCCATTTTCTAGGAAGTATCGTGGTGACAAACTTTCAAACCTTGCAATCAATTTTTCATGGCTTTATACATATTTATATTTTCAAACCGATCTTTGCAAGCAAATTCTTACTTGTCTTTTAAATGAAAAGAGGTAATTTTTGAGATTTTTAGTCTTCAGAATAAATCAGTGGGCTCGGAAAGAGTCTTTGCTTCTTAGGGGATTCCTGAAAAACAGGGCTATAAGACAGGTTTCAGAGTAGCAGTTGTGTTAGTCTGTATCCACAAAAAGAAAAGGAGTACTTGTGGTACCTTAGAGTCTAACAAATTTATTTGAGCATAAGCTTTCGTGAGCTACAACTCACTTCATCGATGAAGCTGTAGCTCACAAAAGCTTATGCTCAAATAAATTTGTTAGTCTCTAAGGTGCCACAAGTACTCCTTTTCTTTTTGAGGGCTATAAGAATTATTCTTTAGAGCTCTTCCCTGCAAAGAATGTAGTGATTCCAAGGGTTCTACTTGTCAGACAAAAAAAGAAAGATCAGGGATAGTGAGAGTCTGCTATTCAATGGAGAAAGCGAGCTGGTAATGGAAGATAATAAGAAGGGAGAGCTGGTCAGTGCCTACTTTCCTTCAGTCTTCACACAAAAAATAACGTGACCATGTGACTAGCGAAGTGATCAAGGGGAAGAGATGCAGATCAGGATAAGTAAAAAACACATCAGAGATCTGACTGAATTCAAATCAGTAGAGCCTGATGCTATATACCTCAGGGTGCTGAAGGAATGTGCTGAAGAAATCTGAGCCACTGGCAACAATATTTGCAAACTCATGGATGACAGGAGAGGTCCCGGAAGATTGGAGAAGGGCTGACGTAGTGTCCATCTTTAAAAGGGGGAAAAGAGAAGAGCTAGGGAACTACAGACCAGTCAGCCTGACCTTGATACCTGGGAAGTTGCAACAACAATGTATAAAACATTCAAATTTGCAAATACCTGGAGGATGAAGGGGTGATCACTAGAAGCCAGCATGAATTTACTAAGAACAAATCATGCAAACCAGCTTGATTTCCTTCTTTGACCTTATAACTGGTTTGGTGGATAGCTAGAATGCAGTGGACACAATATACCTGGACTTCAGCAAGGCTTTTTACACAGTCCCACACAACATTTTCATAAATAAGCTGGAGAAATGCAGGCTCAGTAGAACTACTACTATCAAGTGGATACCTAATTGGTTAAACAACCACAAACAAACAGTAACTATTAATGGAAGTTGTCACATTGGAATGAGATCTCAAGTGGGGTTCCACAGGGATCTGTTCTGGGCCGGTGTTTATTAGTATCTTTATTAATGATCTGGAGGTAGGAACAGAGAGCATACTGATCAAATTTGCAGATGACACAAAGCTAGGGGGAGCAAACACTTTGGAGGATAGAGCTAAAACTGGAGAACTGGGCTATAGATAACAACATGTAATTCAACAAAGACAAATGTAAGGTGCTACACTTAGGGAAGAAAAACCAAATGCACAAATACAGAACAGGGTATAACTGGCTTGGCAGTAGCATTGCTGAGAAGGATCTGGGAGTTGTGATGGATCACAACCTCAACATGAGTCAACAATACGATGTTGTTGCAAAAAAAGCAAATACAATTGTAGGTTGCATTAAAACAGAGGCATAGTGTGCCAGTCATGGGAGGTGATAGTACCTATCTATTTGGCACTGGTTAGTCCTCAGTTGGAGAACTGTGTCCAATTTTGGTGACTGCTGTATAGAAAGGATGTAGAGAAACTGGAAAGGATCCAGACGTGAGCGACAAAGATGTCTTCTGCAGTTTCCACAGTATGAATCCAATGAAGTGAGCTGTAGCTCACGAAAGCTTATGCTCAAATAAATTGGTTAGTCTCTAAGGTGCCACAAGTACTCCTTTTCTTTTTGCGAATACAGACTAACACGGCTGTTACTCTGAAAGATGATCAAAGCTACATGAGCAAAGGCTGAAGAAACTGGGTATGTTTCGTTTGGAAAAGAAGAGATTAAGGGGGACATTATAGCGGTCTTCAAATATTTGAAAGGCTGCCATAAAAAAGATGGATAAAAATAGTTCATTCTTGCCACAGAGGGCTAGACAAGAGGCAATGGGTTCAAATCACAGCATAGCAGATTTAGATTAAATCTCAGGAAAAACTTTCAGACTGTAAGAACAGTAGGACAATGGATTAAACTGCCTAGGGAAGTCATGGAAGGTTTTGAAAAAGAGGCTAAAAATAGTTAAATCCAAAGCACACTGCAAAGAATTACAAATAGATCTCACAAAACGAGCAACAAAATAGCAGATGAAATTTAGTGTTGATAAATGCATAGTAATGCACAATGGAAAACAATCTCAACTATACATACAAAATGATGGGGTCTAAATTAGCTGTTACCACTCCAGAAAGAGATCTTGGAGTCATGTGGATAGCTCTCTGAAAACATGCACTCAGTGTCCAGTGGTAGTCAAAAATATAACAGAATATTAGGAATCATTAGGAAAGGAGTAGATAAGATGATAGAAAATACCATATGTAATGCCAGGATTATGTCACGGAGGTTGTTGAAGTCATGAAATCCATGATGTCCGGCCACCTCTGTGACATTGGGGACCCCTGCAGCAGCCCAGCCTCTGTGGTAGGTTTGACATCCGTCCAGTCTCCAGGAATTAAACATTAATTTTGAATTAAAGATTATGTCATGTGATGAAACCTCCAGGAATACATCCAACCAAAATTGGCAACCCTACTCTGCGGGAGGTGGGGGATCCTCATGCAACTGATTGGCCATCACTGCCGCCCGTGAACTGCCCAGCTGATGCTGCTGGCAAGGGTCCCCCCTGCAGTTACTCAGTCGCCGTGAGCACCCAAGGCCCCCCCACTGCTCCCAGCCACCAGCAGTGATGGCAGAGGGACCCCAGAGCGGCTCAGCAGCCACAGGCAGGGGGTCCCCCACAGCTCCCCAGCCTCCACCACTGGGAGGGGCCCCCAGCAGCAACCTGGCCACCATGTGTGTGCGCGCAAGGTGCTGGGCTCTCCTCCTCCCTCCCCATTTTGTCAGTTTTAGTAAAAGTCAGGGACAGGTCACGGCTTCTGTGATATTTGTTTATTGCCCGTGACCTGTCCCTGACTTTTACTAAAAATATCCATGACAAAATCGTAGCCTTAATCATAATGCCTCTATGTGAATCCAACCCACATCTTGAATATTGCATGCAGATCTGGTCACCCCATTTAAAAAAAAGATATATTGGAATTGGAAAAGATGCAGAGAAAGGCAACAAAAATGATTATGGGTATGGAAGGGTTTCCACAGGAGGAGAGATTAAAAAGACTGGAACTTTTCAGCTTGGAAAAAAGATGACTAAGTGGGGATATGATTAAGTTTTATAAAATCTTGATTGGTGTGGAGAAAGTGAATTAGGAAATGTTATTTAATCCTTCACATAACACAAGAACTAGGGGTCATCAAATGAAATTAATAGGCAGCAGGTTTAAAACAAACAAAAGGAAGTACTTCTTCACACAACACACAGTCAACCTGTGGAATTCCTTGCCAGAGGATGTTGTGAAGGCCAAGACCATAACAGCGTTCAAAAAGAACTAGATAAGATCATGGAAGATAGGTCCATCAGTGGCTATTAGCCAGGATGGGCAGGGATGCCACACCATGCTCTGACTGTCCCTGGCCTCTGTTTGCCAGAAATTGGGAGAGGATGACAGGAGATGGATCTCTTGATGATTTCCTGTTCTGTTCATTCCCTCTGACGTACCTGGTGCTGTCCACTGTTGGAAGACAGGATTCTGGGCTAGATGGATCATTGATTGGTCTTACCCATTATGGCCATCATTATGAGGCTGGATAGCCATCTGTCTTGGCTGGCTTAGACGCAATAAATCCTGCATCTTAGCAGGGGTTTAGACTAGATGATATTTGCAGTCCCTTCTAACCTTATTGTTCCATGATTCTACTGCAAAGAAATAGTGTTCTCTTGGGCCTTTTGGAGGGATATCTAGGAATAAGCTGCATTCAACAGAGGGTTGAAAGGAGATGTTTAAGAAAGGTTGTGACCATTACCAATCAAACTTTCTCAAGAGCAATCCTTATTGATCAGGTTATTCAACTAATTGCTGAAGATACATACATAAGACTGGCAGCACATAGTATAGTGCCACAAAAAACAAAAAAAATCTTGAAATTTTTTCACAGGAAGGAAAGGCTGCAAATATTCAATTTCAAGAAAAACAAAATGGAATTTTCTGGTTTACCAGCTACCCATTTGGTAGACAGGCAGCCCAGTTTCCTGGGCTCCCCATGTGGCTGGCTTCCTGAGCTGGTCAGTTTCCCAGGCTGTCCACCAAGTGGTTCCTGGTCTCCCACCAGACAGGGAGATGAGTACCCCTGGAAGCGTAGGAGCCTGCCAAGCAGGCAGTCAGGGAGCCTGAGAACCCAACAGCCTGCTAGCCTGTCTCTGCCTAGTTTCTACCGTATGTTATGACACATTCCTAGCTCTAGTATGAATTTAACATAATTAGGGATCAGCGCTGTATCCTATAATGGTGTCCTCTGAAACATCCAGCATTAAATGATTTCCATTAACCCTGCAGAAATTATAGTAACAGCAACGTAATATGTGCCTTACTTGCAAGCCTCCCAGAACTATTTCCCCCCCATTATACAATAATTTTATACACTGTACATGAACCAGCTTTGTACAACCAATGGGTAAGGCACTACAAATAAAACAGCAGCTGGCACTAGAAAATGACTTGCTGCAGCAGCAACCAGAGCAGGAAGTTCCAGCTTGTTAGAAATCAATTTATTATAATACTCAAGCCTTTGCTGGAACAGGATTAGGTTGAGGACACACTCCTTTCATTCAAGGGAGAGAGAGGTAACAATCAAGGAGACCAGTTTGGTCTTTGGCATCAGAGGGATGCTATTCTTTGCTGAAGAAGCAGCCTAACCATGGCCAATGGGTGAGAGGTAAATGATGCTTTCTTATAGCAATGCTTTAAGGAAAGCACTTCCTAAATACTGATGGATTTAAGCATGCCCTTAAGAGCTTTCCTGAATCCAGACCTTAGGTATGAGTCTCACGGTGAAACAAGTAGGCATTTTCCCCAGAGGCAGAGATCAATTGCAGAAGGAATGATGCAAGCTAGTGGTCTGAACATGTAAGTAGGAGCCACAAGTCCCAGGTTGTGACATTAACCATCTGGTTTGTCCAAGGCCATACTTTATCTCTCCAGTTCAGTTTCCCCATCTCTAGAAATGGGGCTATTCCATACCTCCCAAGGATTTGTGAAGATAAAGTGTTATAAAATATTTTTTCTGAGATGAAGTAAGCTCCATAAATGATTGCACTATTAAATATTAAGTTAATAAAGGCTAATTACACCATTTCTTTATTTTTTTGAATGGAGGCATTTTGAGGTTTCAGAAAACTGTGCTGGTGATCTGGTCAATGAAAACATCTGAACAATGCTACAGCTGTTGCCAGCTCACAAGGAAAGTACTTATGTTTTTTTCAAGGAAGGAAAGAGGCAGATTTGGAGCCTGTTTATGACGAACAATCATTCCAGCCTTCCAATCTCATGCAGGGCATCCACCTGGTACAGGTTGGCAACTCACTGGATTGCATGAATGGGGAAACCTAATTTTTCACTTAAAACAAGTTTACATGTTGCTAAGGAGAAAATCACAAGACATCTAACTGTCTAAATATGACTTCCCAGTGTGTGAAGAGTAATGAGGTCTCCAAAATCAAGCATGTATCTACCTTACAGATAATATACAAGATGATTTAAGAAGCCTTTTAAAACCAGTATCCCTTTCAGCACTTTGTGCTGCAGTCAAATATGGAAACATTAGATCACCACAGGTACGAAATGAAAAAGTCTGAGGGTTACTGCAAACTGCTCATTTTCTCAGTGGATCAGAACCAAGTTATTCAGCACAGGTGTTCTTGCAATTGTGATAGAACAGGAGAAATCATTTTGTTCAATGCCCTTTGAGAAACACTAAACAACCACTGCATAGAGTGGGGCGTGCTACTACACAACTCAGTGATCTAAGCAATGTACAACAGCATTATTAGCAGGCTCAAGGCCTGCCAGAGACATTATCTTTTCCTTGATTTCATGCACAGTTTGTGTTTATTAGTTAATTTGCATTGTTCCTGCATCTTCAAAAATAATAATAAATAATGATTATATATGAAAAAGGCAAAACAGTCTTTTTTTAAAAAAAATAAAAGCCTGGAATTTCCCATGCCATGAACAGGCATGTTACTATCATGACATGTGCATCATGCCAACTTGCACTTAACAACTGGGAGTGGGAAAATGGTTCGTTAGCCATGATACCCTGACACAGAGGGGCAATTGTTTAGTGTTTAGGAATTTATACACGTAGTTTCAAATGTGAGCAGATCAGAATATTTTCCACTCACTGAAAATAAAAAGGGATATTTTTAACAAGAAGCTGAATATGATTTTGAGGAAACACAGCGTGATGTTAAGGCTTTATCTACCAGAATCAGACACAAAGGAAAAAATATCTGTACCAGTCTATTTTATTTCTTAGGTCCATCTCTAATATTAATGCTTGAATCCATCTGTATCATTAAGTCTTGGATACCCTTCAATTCCTATGCGTCAACAGGTAAACTAATTTTTGACAAAGTGTAATGCCAATCACACTTAGATCCCAATCCTACGATGCCAGATCCAGCGAGAACACTGGATTCAACTAGAGGATTAAGGTGTTACAGACAATATGACACTACAGATTTGAAGAGCTCTGAATATGCAATTGATAGACTTCTTGGATCTTGTTATGGAGTTTGAGAAAGTTATCACTATTGTCTCTTTTGCACTGATACCATACCATGTTCAACTTTGTGCACAGCTCAGTATATTTTAACACATTTTAACACTGCAGTAAAACTGATTTAGAAAACAATATTCAGTTCCCCCATTCCTTCCTCACCTATTTCCCCTCCACACACTCCCCCACTCTGACAGCAGCCCAACATTTATACTGATAGTTTATTATACTTTACAATGAACAAATGTGCAATTTGTTTACTTGGCATTGTTGGTAATTTGCATTACAAAAGTGGTAGAACCCTCAAAAAAAATCTTTCATTGCGGATCTGCCATTTCAAACAATCTCTTTGTTTGTATTTTTAATGACTCATCTCATTGACAACCACCTTCAAAGAAAATTGTAACTTTCCTCCACCACACACCCCGTTAGCACACAATAAACAGGGGCTGCCAGAAACTATAAATAAAATGATTGTTTTTAAATTTTAACTTTTGCTCTTCCTTAGCATGAGGACATTTGAAATGCATGAATTTGATATGATTATGCTTATTAAATAAAAACAACTGCAAAATTTCACAATTGTATTCCTGTTTATGTGAGCTGGACGTGACCCTTGGCAGAACATAGTTTCCTGCCATAGAGTCTAGACTATGTACACGGGCCGCAATTCAGACAAGCATTGAAGCGTGTACTTAATTTAGAAACCTGAACTGGGGCCATGATCCTGCAATGTGCTGAGCACATACAGCTTCCACTGAAATCAATGCAGTCATTGATCAGGCTTATGCCTCTCGGAAATGTAAGTAGGTGGACATTGTCTTATGTTGCCTCCTCCACTCTGCCACTGTCAGCCTCAATGCCCCATTAGCTCATGTGGATTAGTTCATGCCCCATTAATTCATATGGATACACACATGCATGCATCTGCACACACACACTTATTATTTGTTCACACAAAATGCTGAAGTCAAGGCATACTTAGAGTAATACAACATGCAAAAAAAAAAAGGAATGCAGTATATTAACACATGGTTACACAAAATGGGCATTTCCTTATACATTTGTGTGCATGTGTGCATGCATGCAAGGGGGAGATATAAGATCAACGCAGGAATCTTACTTGAGAATTAATGTTATAATAAATTTAGTTTTTTGTACAGGGAATACATTCTCAAAATTAACTGTGCCTGAATAGAGATTTTGTTGGGGGAATATCATACTATACTTGAAAGGCGTATGTTATGGCATTTTTTTTTAATAAATATTGCTGGAAACTTCCATTTATAATACTCAGATTTTATCAGAGTCTACTTTTCATTAACATTTTCCTCTGAATTATAAACCCTACTGGATCAAAACTTTTTGCACTGCTGTTCCAAAAATAAAAATGTTTAATAAGAATGTCTGTCTGCATGTGATGTGCTTATAGAATAACAGATTAGTCAGTGCTGAGAAATTTTTTTTTGAAAGAATAGATGAGACAGTTATATGTATGTTTGCAAAAAATATTTTTAACACACACAATGAACTTTTGTGAGCTTTAGAAACCTGGCTCTATAAATAATAATTAGTTTATGTAAAAATGTATTCAGAAATATTTATGATGAAATGTCAATTCAAAATAAAACAGACAAACGTCTTTAACCTAATGAAATTACACAATAAATTATTTCCAAGAACATTCCAATGTCAAGGTAACTCACTTAATTATCCATTATCATAAAAATGGAGACATAATGTTAATTAAAATGAAGGGGCAAAGCCATTTCCATTTTTTATTAAGATACATTGGCCTCTTGAACAGCTATTAGCCTTGCTGTCAGGGTTAGGTGGAGGACAAAATTTGCCCTGATAGGTAGACCATTGCAAGCTGGTTTCAAAAGCTTAGGAACTGCAATGTCATAATGAGAGGCAATTGGAAAACTATCTGCAAGTCATTTGTATTGACAGCACACAGGAAGCTTTTGTGTTACGACCACTTATTTCTGCAGTGTATTTTGCAGCTGCAGTGCTCAGTCACCTCAAACAATGAAAAGAATTATCCATGCTTGCAGTTGAGAATACAAATATACCTGAACATTGCCTGAAATTGTACGTGGCATTCAGCAAACAAAACCTTCCAGCAATATACTTGTCTTAGTTAGAACTTTATTTGTCAGATTAACAGTACTGCTTGCATATGCAGATATTTTGGGAGTGGATTATCACAGCCGGTAGGACATTTTACCTTCAGGAATGAACAATGTGGAATGAAGGAGAATGAAGGGCCTGGATCATTTCAGTGTATCACAGACTGCAAATTTCAATGCTGGTTACAGTCAGCCAGTTGGAGTGAAGTTGTGAAAATAAAATGATTTAACTATAGCAAAGTCCCACATTACCATGCATTTATTGATACAGTTATGAATCCAATAGTCATGTTTCCTTACATGTTTATAACGCTGGCATTTGTAAATCAAATAAAGCCTGTTGCAAATCAGCTATGGAGTTGTCAACTACAGGACAAGAAGTACCAGGATAGCTATAATCAGAGCCTGTGGCCTAATCCAGTATATGATAACTAAAACAATATGCCTTGGGTGCCAGAATTAGTCTATTTGGGTTTTACTAAAGTTTCTTTTTCAAAAAACATTTTTGTGCTAACCAACGACAATTGAGGCAAGAGTGGTCAGCATCTTGGAGAGTTTTGAGCTGTAACTAACAATGGAATTCAGCAGATTTTGATTTTGCTGATGCTTTCGTTACACATCAGTGTATTCCAGAATTGAATTTATTCCAGGACAGAATTTAAATTACCAATTGCCATAGCTAGTTTCATGATTTGCCATATTCAAGGTATTTGTTGCAGAGGTATATTGAAAGAGAATGGTGAATCACTCAACAAAGAGTGCAGTGATTATTTTGGAAGACCGATGAATGAAAAGAAACCAAGGGAGAAATTAAAAACATGTAAACTGAACCAGGTTGTCATAGATTGCATATAGCAGGAAGAGATTGTAGAGGAAATTAGGAAAATGAGACGGAGAAGGCACCTGGGCCTGGTGAAGTACCAGTGGACCCGCTGAAGTAATTGGGATGGGAAGACGTAAAGTATTTTACAAGTCTGTTCAATTACATGACATTCATAATAAAGAGAAAATGCCAGATTAATGCTGTAAAAGCTTTGTGGTACCAATTTTTAAATGTAAAGTAGATATTACACTGTGTGCTAATTATCTCCCAATTAAGGTGATGTCACATGGTATGAGAGTATGGGAGAAGATTATTGAAAAGCATCTGAGTGGAACAGCTGAAATTTGGAAGGGTCAGTAGGGATTTATGCTAAGAAGAAATACAACTGATGACATATTTGCTCTATGAATCCCCATGGAGAAGTTCAGAGAAAAGAGACAGCGACTGGGTATGTGGTCTTTGTGAACTTGGAGAAGGTGTACAATCATGTTCCGATAGAATTAATTTGATGGAGTTTGTGACAGAGAGGAGTGGCAAAAGGATATGTGCATTTTATCCAGGATATGTATGATGGAATGATTACCATGGTCAAAAGCAAATGGGTCTACAGCAAAGAATTTCCAGGTAAAGTTGGCCCACCTCAGAGGTCAGCACTGACCCCCTTTTTGCCATGGATGTGATAACTGAGAATATACAAAGAAAGCTGCCTTGGAATATGATGATTGCTGATGACTTAGTGATATCTGGGGATAACTTTGAACAGTGGCAACAACGTTTACAGCAGGAAGGATTTAGAGTGAACATTGGTAAAACTGAGGCTTTGATAACTGAGGGAGGAGGTCGCACCACAAAGGATATCACAGGCAGAGAGTTTAGAAGAATGAAATAATTTAAATACCTAGGATCAATGGTTACTGAGAATGGTGCCCTCCCAAGTAATACCTGGCATCATACTAAAACTACTTGGTGCAAATGGCAGGAGCTGACCCCAGTTGTGTGTTCAAAAGTTGCCAATAAAGTTAGAAAGTAAAGAGGAGTGAATAAAATTGGAATGTATAGAACAGAGAGTTGGCAGCCCCAAGAAGAGAAATTAGTATGCTCTCCGCTACAGAAATGAAGATGTTGAGAAGGTCAAAGGATTGGGCACTCCATGATAGGAAATGAAATCAGGTTGTGAGGGACCTAATGCAAGTTGCCCCAACTGAGGACAAGTTAAGGGAGGCTAAGCTATATTGGTATGGACATAATGGAGTGGAAACCCAAGAGTTATACTGGTAAGATGGCCCTTGCTATGTTCATGGATGGAAGACTACCAAGGGGGAGGCCCAAGATTCAGTACATGGACCGGATACCAGTGGACCTTAGAGAGACCAATTTGCACAACAGCCAGGCATACAACCATGAGTTTGGAAGAAGGCTATGAAAGACACAGAGCCCAAATAGGGAAGTGGCAAGAAGGAAAAAGAAAAAGAGGGAAGCAAAAAAGAGCGGATGAAGGTGGAGGAGTCAGGCATGTACAACAAAAAGGACCGTGCTGACCCTCCCTTCTCTTCACCCCTACTGAGGTCCTTCCACAGATTCCTGATGGGGACTGGGCTTTGCGGGTGGGCAGGGATGGAATGAAAGATGTCTGCTGTCCTTTCCTGCGCTTAATCCCACATGGATTACAGATGTAAATAAACCCCCATCAGCACTAAACCACACTAGTTCCCCTCAGTAAACTCCACTGCTCCTTCTGCCCCCCAAGGGATATCATGTGACTTTTGCAAGAATCATACTGCAGTGCAGTTGAGGGGCCTGGAGACAGTGAGGAAGACAGGACCGCTGCATGGATGTTCTGAGATCTGTGGGTTTCAAGAGCCAAATTCAAACATGAACTTTTCCCCGGCCTTGCATGGCATTGGTTCTGCATAATATCTGTAATAATCAACTCAATTGCATCTGAAGGAACCTTACAATACATTCCATGTAGGATCTTAATTTGGAGATTTTCTGTTTCCATGGTTACTCATACATCCCTGCATTTCAAAACTGCCACAGTAAAACAATGATAAAAATAAGGCAACAATGTAAAACAAACCACCACATCTTAGACCATTTATTCTCTTTCACCCTATCATTTGATAAAACTCCCTCAGATGACCATTACTATACCCCTCCTCTCAAAAGAAGTCGATTGGCAAACCTGTCTTTCATAATATGTGCCCAATTATTAGACAGATTCCTTGCCTCCCCCTTGAGTAACTTTACAACTACTGTATATATCTTGCAATAAGGTGGAAGGGTTACTATGGCAACATTATTCCAGGAATAAATAACACAATATTGCTTCTGACTCCTTTCAACAAATAAAAGAAAAAAGAATTGAGCACATTCTGAATTAATGGCATTATTTATTTAGAAGACTACATATAACGTTTATTTATATTCAGAACCACTACCTGGTTTTGGTGCAGTGTTCAGTCTTCACTGAACAATTAGGACTGCACCAAATAAACAAGATATTTACTTCTGGAAAACTGTAGAGGTTACTGCTGTATCTCTGACCTCATTTGTCACCAGGACCTGACAGTGCTAACTGAAGATCATAGAACTTATGCAGAGGCCAAATCCAGCTCATCATACCCATGCAATTACTTGCATTGACTTTGATGCCTACCAATTACATTGTATCGGTCATTATTCAAGTGCCTTATTAATATTGGGCAAAATTCTTCCCTTACCTTCATGATTGGAAGAGAGAGGAATGGAGTGGGGCTATTCCTATCTCCAGGCTCATCAGTTGGGCATTGAACACATTATAAACAAGTGTGTATAAATAAAAAAATAAAAATAATAATGTGCTCTTCAGTGGTTATAGGCAAGGGTGAGTCAGGCCATAGGGGATGAGGTGCTGGGCACACTTTGCTGCAGTTCTGAATTCAAGATGCATATACCTGTAGCTAGTACAGAATAACTAAGTGATGGTCTTTGAATTCTACTATGCAAATTTGCCGGCTACATTAACAGCTCAAAATTCAAGTCAACCTGTTAGACTTGACAGAAATAACATTTCATGGCATATTTAACTAAAGTTTAGTTTAGAACAATACTCTGTGTTCAATTTTTATTTCAGAGCAATTCTAACTGGCGTATGCAATGCAGGAAAGGCTTAGCTTTGGTTGGAAATTTACTGAGGAAGAATCATATTAGTAACCACATAACCATCATTTTACCTAGAAGATTATTCCTCTGGATACAAATAGTAGGTAAGTGTCACTATGCACATCCCTGCTCCGGTAGTAACTTTGATTATGAGGTTTTTGCTTTGCTTACGTTCATCTGATCAGATGATTTTATAAATTTTAAATCTGTGAAATAAGTGGGCAAACTCACAAGTTTGCTCATGGAAGAAATGTCATTATTTTCCACATAAAAAGTTGTGACAGACTTCAGATTCAAACTGATCAAATAGCTATTGCACTCTCCAAAGGGTAAGTTTCTTCATGCAAATACTCACAATGTGATTAGGTAGTTTCATACACAGCCCTGAGAATGACGACATTATTGGGGAAATATCTGGTTGCATACCTGTCCAGGCCAAATTCTGATTGTGTGTAGGTGCACATAAAAATATCAGGTTTCAGAGTAGCAGCCGTGTTAGTCTGTATCCGCAAAAAGAAAAGGAGGACTTGTGGCACCTTAGAGACTAACAAATTTATTTGAGCATACAGCTCACGAAAAGCTTATGCTCAAATAAAAATATCAGTCGTGAAGAATGCAGTGGAAGTTAGCCATCCCCACCCTGGTCATCCTGGAGGATCACATACAAATCACACAGGGTGCACAACAAGGTGTGTCATAGGGGTCAGTGGGCATGGACATTTATACACATCCTGACTTGGCAATTTCTACTCTAAATAGGAACAGATGGTCAGTAACTATTGTGCAGGAGGCTGGTCTTGATCAGAATAGCAGGTCTTGATGACAATACATCATACATCAACATTGTTGGTGATGTGTGTCCTCATCTGGAGGAGTGTTATCTCTGTTTCTAGGTGCCAGACAGAATCTAGCACACATGCTGTCAAGGTTCCTCCCCCACTCTGAACTCTGGGGTACAGATGTGGGGAGCTGCATGAAAAACCTCCTAAGCTTATCTTTACCAGCTTAGGTCAAAACTTCCCCAAGGTACAAAATATTCCACCCTTTGTCCTTGGATTGGCCGCTACCACCACCAAACTAATACTGGCTACTGGGGAAGAATAGTTTGGACACGTCTTTCCCCCCAAAATACTTCCCAAAACCTTGCACCCCACTTCCTGGACAAGGTTTGGTAAAAAGCCTCACCAATTTGCCTAGGTGACTACAGACCCAGACCCTTGGATCTTAAGAACAATGAACAATCCTCCCAACACTTGCACCCCCGCTTTCCTGGGAAATGTTGGATAAAAAGCCTCACCAATTTGCATAGGTGACCACAGACCCAAACCCTTGGATCTGAGAACAATGAAAAAGCATTCAGTTTTCTTACAAGAAGACTTTTAATAAAAATAGAAGTAAATAGAAATAAAGAAATCTCCCCTGTAAAATCAGGATGGTAGATACCTTACAGGGTAATTAGATTCAAAACATAGAGAACCCCTCTAGGCAAAACCTTAAGTTACAAAAAAGATATACAGACAGAAATAGTTATTCTATTCAGCACAGTTCTTTTCTCAGCCATTTAAAGAAATCATAATCTAACACGTACCTAGCTAGATTACTTACTAAAAGTTCTAAGACTCCATTCCTGGTCTATCCCCGGCAAAGACAGAATATAGACAGACACACAGACCCTTTGTTTCTCTCCCTCCTCCAGCTTTTGAAAGTATCTTGTCTCCTCATTGGTCATTTTGGTCAGGTGCCAGCGAGGTTACCTTTAGCTTCTTAACCCTTTACAGGTGAGAGGAGCTTTCCCCTGGCCAGGAGGGATTTCAAAGGGGTTTACCCTTCCCTTTATATTTATGACACATGCAATAATATGTAATTAACCCCACACAGAAGCCTTTGGATTTCATATCTCTTTATTGATTTCATAATGACTTTTTGATTCACACAGCTAGGTGAGAGCTTTTTTTGCTGAAAATAAGTAATGAACCGTAAATTGAGGGAATTAGTTAACAATTAGTCATCAGATGTTAGACAGCCTGCATGAAGAGCGTGAGATTAATTAAAACCCAATAACTTTCAATGCCCTACAAAAATTGATTCTTCATTTTTTACTGATTAAAATACATCTTTACTATATATGTACATACATTAAAACTTGGACTCTTCTTCAGTATAAGCCTAGACCAGGTGATGCACTTGAGAAAAGGCGCATCAACATAATATGAAGAGTCTGACCTACAGTGATATAGCATGTCTATCCTAAGATCAAATGCTCATATTCAGAGCTTTACATACTTCTTTGTATTATGTTGGTGCTCTGGTCTCGATACACTTGGTAATTGGACATGTCAGTTCTACAGTATCTAAGAACAACTGGGCCTGTTTTTCAGAATGTTGAACAATTATTGAAGTGAGAGGGAGATGTAGGTTCTCTGAACCTCTCAAGATCTGTCCTTCCGCAAAAAGATAAAGATTCATAGTAGAACAGCTACTACTAATTCATGCCTGGTGAGTGGAGTGCAACTTCTATTGACTGCACCCAGGCTGAATTTAACACCTAGTATCGTATTTAACATAATTTCTTTCCATTTCACCCTTTCAAGTAAGGTCCTAGAAGCTCTGTGTATAAAATTAAACAATTCTGCATCTGCAGGTGATGGTATGGGGTTCAGATTCTAAACTGAACTGAAAATATATAATAAATACATTCCTCAAGTGAGTTAAATTTGTATTTCTTCTGTTATTCATCTATTAGTATTGATAATTATGACTGGGAATTTCAAAGGAGGAGTTTTAAAACAGAACATTTCAATTTGGGAATATTAAAATTTGTTTTGAATTGAGAAGATCCATTCTGGGTAATGTTGATATTTTGATCCCCCCCACCCCCGATTCGAGATGTAAACAGATGTCAAAATATTGAAATTTGCTGTGGGATTTCCAACAGCTGTAACACTTTGCTCCAGTGCTCCACAAGATAGAGCTCTTAAAGGGCTAGAACGTTGGTTCACTTGAAACAGAGCCAAAGCCAACCCCAACCCACCATTACACAACAAAAAAGAAAAGAAAACTCATCGAAGTTACAAGTGGTGGGTATATCCTAGGTCACTGATACAAATCGTCCTAAACTGGGGCACAAAGGGAATGTTGAAGTATAAGAGAAGGTCATTCTACTAGTAACATCATTAGTGTTAGAGACATTCCCTATGATGAGGAAAAGATGATATTTCATAAAGCTGATATGAATATAACTAGCCAGTGCAAAAAGATTTAAAAAATGATATAACTGAACTGCTAAGACAAAGAGATGCTCACTCTAACTTCTTTGTATTATTCTGAAAAATCTTATTTCTACTTACTCATGAAGAAGAAAATTAAAATTCATTCATACTGAAACAAAAAAGAAGAAGATGGCATTAAGACAAACAAGGCTCCCACAACCTAATACTGCTGCTCATTGGATGCTAATCCTGCTTCCTATGTGGAGTGGCTTTATATCCATTTCTAGGCAATGGTTATGTCCTATCTTGTATGCAAAAACTCCATGATAATTTTGAAATAACTAAAGTCACATTATATTACATCATTACAACAGAAATATATATTAAAATATACACACATTTTGTACCACCTATGAGGACTATGGCAACTACTGTATATTATGAAGGGAACTACTCTTATAATTCTTTTATACAGGTGCAAAATGCATAATACAATACAGTACTACACAACTATGTCCATTATACCTCTTAAGATGCTCTGAAATATGATACATCCTCAAAGAAGAGAGTTATCCTCAAAAAATGGGATTATTCAAGAGATGATTTTGGCAAACAGGATACATAGAGTTTTACTCATTGTGAATTGTGTTTCATTATTTTTAACACTATTTTGTTATTTACATCCACAAATCAGAGTCTAAATGATTTTGCAGTTCAGTATTTTTCAGTAATTGTATACAAAGTGTAAGATAAAGTATCTGTACTATTGAATTGGGATGTTCAGTTATGTTAAATAGCAAAGTTTTCCTCTAGAAGACAAATAGCAGAAATCATCCATTTATCAGAGAAAAAATATAATTCTTAGTGCAACTGCTGACAGCAATCACACTTTCATATTTTTAGTTAATTTTGTGGCATAGCTAAAATGAGTTATGGTTTATTTTTTATTAGTAGGGATACAATAAACATTTTGGTATTAATGAAATTTAAAAAAAGAAATGCATAATTGTAATTAGTACATAGAAAGCGATTTTTTGGTATAAGTATATAGGTTCCCCCCACACACACACACACACGAGTGCTAATCCTTACAATCCAACTTTAAAAGAATGACAAAATACTCAGAATCTGATGCAGTTCATTTACATTCAGTCTCAGTCCCATATACCTGCTCCCAAAACACCACTATTTTCTATCAAGAACTCTTCACATAAAACAATTCCATAGAGATGCAGCATTTTGTTTCCAGAAGCATTCAGTCAGCAGAAAAGAACAGCAAACTACATAAGTCCTTATCCAGGAGAAAGCACCCTTCGCAAAACCTGACTTGGACAGCCCTGGGGACTTGGTTTGGTTCACAGCTGAAGAATTTGTTTCCTTTTTCTAGATGATATTCCATCCCGGCACAGTAGCTGCCATGTAACATTGCATCAAGTACACCCCCTTTCCAGGTCAACTGGGCATATGGGAATGACATTGCAAGGTATAATGAGAAGTATTCCTGTCATGCAGGAATGGGGACAGGAATGGGAGAAGATTATCCACTGGCAGAATGAATGCAAGTCAGACAGACAGGAGCTTTAAAGGAGCCATGTAACCTGAAGATGTCTTGTTAGCAGACAGCTTCATTCTGGAGCTAGCCAGGAAAGAGAGGGACTTTTTGAGCAGATTTCCCATGTCTCTTACAACAGGCCCTAATGCCAACAAACAACTGTGGTTCTAAGGGCTCCTCACAACTTCAGTGCTCATTGGTATCATTTATCATTACAAGTAACTGGAGGTTAAAAATGATGTGACCTCAAACTCATGCCAGGTAATTTTTTCTCTTCCGTCCCCCTCTAAAGAGCCATCCCTAGGCCTTTCATCCTAGTCAGGTTCCAAGAGCTTTTAGGGCTGGTGCAGCCCAAGAAGTCCAGGCTATTTTCTGCTGAATCACACAGTGTTGGAGACCTTTATACAGTAATGATTGTTGACAAATGCCTTTATCATTCAAGCTTATTTCACAAAAAGAAAAGGAGTACTTGTGGCACCTTAGAGACTAACCAATTTATTTAAGCATAAGCTTTCGTGAGCTACAGAGTGAGCTGTAGCTCACGAAAGCTTATGCTCAAATAAATTGGTTAGTCTCTAAGGTGCCACAAGTACTCCTTTTCTTTTTGCGAATACAGACTAACACGGCTGTTACTCTGAAGCTTATTTCTGTTGAGCAGATGAATACGTTTACATAGAAGAGGTATATAATGAGCACTCATGGGATATGGATTTTTATCTCTTGAATGAAATGAACAGTTTATAACTCAAGCAAGATGAAGACACTAATGAATTATGAAGGTCTCTTCTCATGAGTATGATAAATTCTAGGTTTCAGAGTAACAGCCGTGTTAGTCTGTATTTGCAAAAAGAAAAGGAGTACTTGTGGCACCTTAGAGGTTAGTCTCTAAGGTGCCACAAGTACTCCTTTTCTTTTTGATAAATTCTACACACCATAAATACTGATTAGGTATTCTGCATGCTAGTAAAATATTAGGTTTATTCATTCTATTATTGTGAATCATGTTCAACTTGATTTGAAGTCAAGTGATTGAAAATGAGTAAGGGGTGGGGAAAAAGTGTTCTAAGAACAATACACATAGAGAACAAAAAACAAACAGCAGCAATTCCGTAGCACCTGCCATCCAAAAGATGCCAAAGCAATAAGGTTTACTACACCCACCACTAGAAAGCACTCCCCCAGTAGAGCTGGGTGGGAAATGGTTTTCCCATCTTGCAATATTTTTGAAAATTAAAAAACAAAAACTGTTCTGTACTGTCCTGAAGTGGGATGAAAAAAAAAAGATTTTTGTGAAATAAATAAAAAAAAATATTTTTTATTCAGGTCAACTGATGTGTTTTGTTTTGATTTAGACCTTTTAAAATCTTTTTTCTGCATTATGAGCTTAAATTTTTAAACAAAGAGTAACGAATTGTAAAATAAGAATTTTTCATTTTGACAGTTTTGAAATATTTTCAAAAGTTTTCAATTTCAGAGATTTGTCAAAACTGACCCTGTTTCACAGACATTTTCTATTTTGACAAATCTGCATTTTTCAACAAAAAACATTTTGATGAAAAAATGCTGACCAGTGCTACCCTCAAAGCCCTGAAGTGAAAAAAGGGCATGTTTAACAGCACACAGCGACATCATGCTGCAGTTTAGGACAGAAAGTGAAGGAAAGCACTATGTTCAATTGAAACTGAAGGATAAATTTAGGTAGGTAGAAAGTAATAGTGTATGTTCGAAATCAGAAAAGAACCCATTGCTAACATTCCTTTTTTTTTAAATGAAAAGTGCCAGGGCATCAATAATGACTACAAACCCTCAGGGCCTCTCAATTTTTACTTCAAAAAGACTATTCCAGAACAGCATGTCCTAATACCATGCTGGGACACAGGTACATTACTGGTTGACTTTGAGTGAAAAATGCTATCTGTTGTCTTACCAGTACCACTGTCTGAAATACTGAGGTATTCCTGGAAGGCCTTACTTCCTTTTTAGCTTGTGAGATCTGATAGGATCACAGACCAAAAGCACATAGCTGGATGCCCTAAAATATTAAAATTTTTAAAATGATGGTAGAAATATCTGGCGAGGCACTCAAAACTGCAGTTCTAAGATTTTACTAATGATGTGTTAGTTTTGTTGCGGACACTGGGGCATGGCCACTAGGTAACTCGAGGGGATGGAAGACCACGAGTGTCGATGAAGCCCCCTCGCACTAGGCCCAAGTGTCCTTGCCCCCCCCCCCCCCCCCCCCGCCTGGAGGCACTCGCAGCAGCTCTGCGTACTAGGCCCAAGTGTCCTTGGCCGCCCCGCCTGGAGGCACACACAGCAGTTACGCTGAGAATCTGCAACAATATGTTGCAGAGTCAGACTGCCTGAAACTAAGCAAGGCCAAACAAGGCAGATATGGAAGAACAATGCTGAATAAAGCAGCTTTATGTATAGTTTAACAAATGATACAGAGAATCAGGGAACTAGCTGGGAACTGGATTGGCTGGCTATATGGATACTTGGGGCAGCTTGCTATTGGATAAGTATGCTGGGAAAAAGGATGTATAAAAGCCTGTGTAACTTCCTGCTCTGGGTGCAGGATTTGAGATTTTATTCTCCCTGTACCTTTTTGCAACTGCAAATAAACTTTTCTGCTTCTCCAACCCGTTGTGATTATTGGGTGTAGCACACCGGGTAACGAACCAACTCAAGCTGTTGTTCAGCCTCTCGGCACTGGGTGCCGGCAACAGTTTTACAGTACATTTATAGTTTTGTACTATGTTTTAACACTACGTTCCAATATTTATCTGCAGAACAGATGGATATTAGTGCCATTAGATCTTTTGATACTCTATGCCATGAAAATAAAAATGTTAAAGTCCAATTATGACTGTACAAGAGAACATTACACATCTTCAACATTTCACTTTATTTTAATTTCTCTCACCTCCCTGTCACTGATTGTTACATTTTTACACAGGGATAGGATCCCACCGACAGACATTACAGGCAACTGAGAAAGGTCATAGCTAATCCAGCCTGATTGTTTGGTACCACATAAGAGAACTGTACTAAAGAGTAATCTGACAATTCATACCATTTTGTCCAGAGGTTACTGGTAGGGCAGTTGAAAGAATGCAAATTTGAATTGTCTGTCTTTTCCCCACCGTAATCACTGTAAGAGCAGAAAAAAATATTTTAGTTAACTGTATTCTGCTGGTTTCCCCCCTGGATAGCAGGCAAACACTGCATCTGGAGATGTCTAGAATATTCCGCAACAGGCATCACGATGGCTCAGGAGAGCTGGCAATTATTTGACAGCTCTTCTAACCAACAACAGCAATTCCTGCGGGATTCACAAAGAGTCCTGAGCTGCTGTCATGCTTAGTCACTATCTGTCTGGGCGAGATTGAGCCCAAGTCTGTGGTGCATTCAATCAGTATAAATCTACTTTCATACCTCCTGAGGTGAAAAGTCTGCCATGAGAGGCTGCAGTGCAGGAAGACAGCTGTAACTTATCATCCAGACAAATGCAACCCCAAAAGTGGACAATTCTGTCCAGAAATGATCACATCAAGGGTAGAAGGAGGTTATGCTGAGGCAAATACCTGTACTGGCAAGTGTTCTACAGAGCTCTGTACAGCAATTAAAATTATAGCCCCATCCCCTGGCAGAAAGGCGGAAGGGAGGGTTATGAGGTAATCACACCTGCCCTCATTTGGAACAGAACCTTCCTGGAGTTGGGATTCCAGGATGGCACAGAAAAAAAATGTAATTTATACCTCTCAGTCAGCTTCTGTGAATCTGGCCCACAGGACTGTTTTATGTACACATAAGCTATTCTGATTCTGAATTAAGATAAAGGTTATTGGTGATTTTAACTATTACTGTAGTCAATTTAAACTGTCAAAGGTTTGCAATGTTGAAATGATTTATTTCCAAAAGCAGAAGCATTTATTTCAGCAACAGAAAAATAAACATGCTATTCATTTGCAGATGAACTGCAACTCCATGGTGATACTTATTCTGCATTTTATTTTCTCCAGGAGTAGAACCGTTAACATGAGAGAAGAAAAATTATGTAAGTATTTCCTGCCTGATTCTACCATCATAAAGGTGCTCTCTCAGCCATGATTTTCTGTTGTTTTCTTCCTACACAGCTTAGACAAACCTAGACTGTGTTTTAGTGCCCTTAGGTCTGATGAAAGATGTCTGTTAGGGAGAAGACATGGGCAGTCCCTATGTCTGTTAGGAACCAGACATGGGCGGTCTGACCTATTGGTCAGAGCGGGAGTCAGGTCTAGTAGGCAGAGCAGGCATCCAGATCAGGGAATGGAGTTTAGGGTGAGCACTAGAGTCAACTGCCAATTACCAGATCCAGGGACTGAAGCTGAGTGTCAAAGCCAGGGTCAGATACCAAATGCCAAAGCCCAGGAACGAGCCAGAGTTGGAGTCAGAAGTCACAGCTAGAACTGGTAGCCAATGGTTGAAGCAAGGTGTAAGGGCAGGAACTGGAGGGGAGGCAAGGATCAGGATCATGGTAGGAACTCAGAGCGAAGGCACAGGCGAGGCAGGAGCCAGAAGCAAGGAGCAGGTCAGGAGCAACAGAGGAATCACGAACTGGATTGGATGCAGAATGCAGGAAGCAGACCTGAAAAGGTGCAATGCAGCAGCAACAGGGAGTCACCTAATTGCTCAGACAACATTCTGTTCCTCCTTCTGGCTTAAATAGCATAATTGGATCAAACGGTGGAGCCAGGCAATCCTCCAATCAGAACTCCCGTGAGGGGTGCCTTGGCTGAGGCTGTAGTCCTGCTAGTTCCTCGGCGTCCCGGGTTGCAGCAGCCATTGAATGGCAGCCAGGATGTAATGACTGTCTGGAAACACACAGGCCTGAGCTGGAGACCTGAGACTTCACAGTGTGGAGGGCATGCATTGCAGCTGAACACTTGCAGGAGGAATTCTGGGTGGGTCAGACTTCTGGGGCAGTACACACTAGAATAACAGCTCCATCACCCTCGGAAAGGGTACATGTGTGGATGGGGTGTGGTCATGGTTCTGCTCTGATCCCTTAGCTATAACAGAGGAGTAGAAAGAGGAAGCAGGGCTGGTGTTCCCTGTTTGGTTGGAGCGGCACAAAAGAGGTGGAAGAAGAGTCTCCTTGCACCCTTCCCAACTTTGTGAAAGCACACAGGGCCTAATCACAGCCAAATTTCTGCCACTTTGCTATGCTGTTCTTTGGGGGAGAGGGGGAGGTAATGGGTTGCTAAGACCCTAATCCTTCATTATTTGGGTAAAATTCTCATTGATTCTGGACCAAACTCTCTGCATGTGCAAATAGGTGCAGCTGTATTGACTTCAGTGGAGTTTTGCCTACATGAACCAGCAAAGAAGTTGGCCCTTCACTGTGATTTTTGCCTGATTGAGGACTGCAAGATGGGTCATGTTTTATAAAATGATTGCCTAAGACTTAATGCCCACTTCAAAGTCACTCCTGTAGGGCATGCCAATTTTCAAGGGTCAGTTAAGAGAGCACAGATTCCAGGAGGTTTGGTTCAACATGAAAACAATCTAGAGTTTAATTCCCCTTCATACACATATTTTTTACCATTCCTACCAAGAATCAGTTTTAACTTTTCTAGTCCATGGTAAATTACTAATGCCACACCCAGGGATTCCAAGATTAAAGACTTCTAACATGTACAATCACCAACAATTGTTGCTTACATCAAGATGTCTTGTGCAAATTGCTGGATTTGTTGAAATTAGAAAAAGCCTATATTTTCTTGCCTGTATTTTCAATTTTGTTAACAAAAGTTTAAACTCCAAGTTTCACTTTCAGTATAAAATATGTCCTTGTGGAAGCTGTTACAAATGTCAACACTTTTAGCAGCATGAATTTATGGTGGCATTGAATTTTAATGACACTATAAATGTCTATCGTAATGGTGATGTATCTATTGCAATAAATTGCTATGGTGAAATATAAAAATAAATGTAAGATAGAAGATTGTGTATAAAATATGTTTTTACATCTCCTTTAATGATTAAAAACCATACAAACTCTATGTTTTAAATCATTTGAAATTGCTGTTATATTTTACACAATATTTTCCTCACAGACCACACACATACGATTCCTTGGTCAGAAATTGCATCAACTTTAATGAGGACATTTAAGATGGTTTTTATGTTGACTTCAAAAAAACTAATTAACATTAGGGATGATGGAAATAATGATACTGATGACCCTCGTAACTAAAACGGTGCCCACTATGAAAAGGAAATTTATGAAATTCTAGCACCAGTGGTTAGTAATGCCTTTTCCACCCTGTTATTCATAGTATCTCATCTCACTTGTTTAAAAAAAGGTGTTCCTGGTACAAAGTCATTTTCACAATAGAATGAGAGGGAAATTTAAAAGTGAAAATCCATAGACATTCAGAAGGGCACAGAGCAGACTCTGTCTAGGTCAAGAGGAATGTCTAATAGAATAAATGATCTATGTACACTTCTACTAATTCATCTTCTTAAAAAAAAAGAAAAGCTTTAAATCCTTATTAATTTCCTTAAAATGGGTGCAGCTGGCAAATGTGGCTTGTCTCCTGGCAAGTCACTGAAGAGGACGTCAACAAAAGTACAAGGCCAGGGCAGATGAGTGGAAAAGAATAACTGAATCAAGAGATGGTATCACAAATGGGGGAGGGAGATGGATGACTGAGGGAACAGTAGGAGCCAGGTAAACAATCCAGGCCTCATTCTCATTTACTCTAAGGCCCCTTTATACTCCTTGTGCAAAAGAGAATCAGGTCCACCATTTTTCAAATAGCAGTTGTCATATGTCCTGGAAGTCCATGCTTGGACATCCAAGGACAGCAGATGTACCTCTTGTGTAGATGCATTTGGGTGACTTAGAGAGCTGGGCAACATTGTTATAATTTATGGATATGGGTTCTGTGTGTGGTAGAAACAGTGGTGGAGTAGACTTTGGCCCTTTTATTCCTGTCATTATGGCCTGGGGAGATTAGGTAGTAAGAAACCATAGGTAGTGTCAGCCATTACTTTGACTATCCCTGAAGAATTCTCTCAGCAGTGCAAGTTCCCACCTGACCAGGACCCTGCTTTTCATCTCATGCTATTTGATACAAGGACAGTGGTCTACTAAGATTAAAACTGTTTATGATGAGGTCTCAGATTTTGTATGTATAACCACGACCTAGTGGCAGGACACACTACAGGGGTCTTTTATTAGCCCAGAAGTTGCCTGTTCAATTCAGCGTGCACAGAGGGAGGATCAGAAAGTGGCATGGAAGCGATGGCTGTAGCCATAGCCAAATGCTGTAGGTCTCTCAACCCAAATACAGATCTTAACAGAGGGTGCTCCTCCAGTGCGAGAGTCACAGAACTGAACTACAGTGACATTCATTTTGGTGTACAGGTCACCTTGTACCACTGCAGAATGCCTCCATGAGTTCAGTGAGTGCTTCACTACAGTGCACTGACCATGTCCTAATCCCGATTGACTCTACTGTCCAAGCAGGTATTGACTCTCTGGTGCTAGCTCAAAATTTGTAGCTGACATGACAACCACGGGATAATCTGTGATTTCTGGCTCAATGCAGATACATGGGCCACACTTTGGCTCTTTCCTCTGGGTTAGAGAGATGGGGGTTAATCCCATTATGGACTGACAATTGGGGCACACTTTCCCATTGAGGGGAAGGAATACTTCTGATGGTCCACATGTGGAGGCTGACAGGAGCTGTCAGTTTGAGATGTTACTGTACAGACAACTGACCACTCTAAATGGTTTGATAGGGCAGTGTCTTATCTCCACTATTGATACAGTAGCTCCTAAATGTTCTCTTTACCTTCACAAGTCACTTGTGAGATGACTGGCAAGAGATCAAGGCAGAGGGAAGCGAACTAAAGTGACGATGGTGAAAGTTTCATGCAGTATTTGATTGACTGTCACATCGAGAGTTTTCGAAATCCTGTGCCCCAGCAATGCTGGATAAAGGATAAAGGATGAAACTGCTTCTATCACAGCAACTGCAAAATCCCAAAAGGAGGAACTGTTCTGAATTGTGAACAATCCATTTCTTGCTGACAGATCTGAGTATATCTCACTGTGAGGAGAATCGGGGCCTCTTACATGAAACCCACTTTACATCATGCTGGTAACAATGCAAACTGGCCTTAATGGAAATGAAAGTCAGGCCCTTAAAGTTATTTTGGGGGTATGGTGTTCACATCCAAACTGAGCTGTTCACATCTGTGATAGTAAACCTCCGTTTAGTGCCAGACAAATGAAGTCTTCTCTGCCTGGGGGTCAGCTGATGCCACTCTAAATTTTGGGATGGGGGACTGGAGGCACAATATGTGAATTTTATCCACGTGCCTTGTGCCTGGTAAATATCAGCATGGAAGCACTGAGGCCATTGTTGGATATGATTGTCACTGCCTCCCTTACTGACAATAGGATTCCCTCTTTCCTTAAGGAAAGAATTTCTTCATTACTTCGAATAATTTCTTAAACAAGTTAGGTCTGGGGATGGCATAGAAACTGCCCTGGTTGTTCTAGTGGATGAGCTCCTTCTGATGACAGATGAAGGTAAGTTCCCCATATTGGTTCTTTGATGTCTATCAGCTACCTTCAATACCATTCGTTATGAGATACTGACTTATTTGTAAACCCTATCAAGGGAGATGAAGTCACTTGAGCAGTTCTCCTTTATTCTTTCTGAGCAATCCCAAAGGGTAGTATTAGTATCAAAGGTTGTAGGTTATTCTCTGTCCTGTGACTGGCCATGTGATACACAGCCTTTCACTTCCAGGTCACTGGGTTCAGTTCTAGTCAAGATTGCTTCTATCTAATAGCTGTTCAGTGGCCTGCATGAAATGAAGTGAGCTCACTCCAGTTTCCTAATCAACAGGAATTCAGTATGGCAAAAAACAAAGCCCTTCACCATCGGTAACCTTACTAGCAGACACAGAAGGAGCCCAAGGGGTTGCCCATCTAAGTCACAACAGAGGCACATTGGTAGAATGGCAAGGGCAAGGTTGCACTTTCACCACCCGTACTGTATCTCTTTTGTGGATAGAGCAATTTCAGGGCGAAAAATAGCCAAAGAAAGAAAATTCATCAAGCATTATCTTTAGTATATGTGAAAATGTATAGCTGTTTTTGTGCCTTGGACTGGAAAATGTGTTGCTGTTGCCTATCATCTGCAGAATTCCAACTCAACATTTCATTTTTCTCTTTGTAACGTATTTCCTTATGCTCCCTGAGACTTCAGAATAGAAAACATATTGTGGATCTTTACAAATACTAGTGTATACCTCCAACTATCAAAATCTCATGTGAGACTGTGCACCTTTTCTTCATTTTTTTTCTGAAGTGGATATTGATTTTAAAAGAAATGTTTGGTGATGTTTTATGATGTTATATTCCATAATATGTATTTGTTACCACTATTCATAAAGTTATTATATATACGGTTGTGGTTTCTCAGGATACCTTCTGCACAGCCTTATGGAACTGGTTTTTTTACCCAATTCTATATTTTATAAATTCCCAAAAGGAATTCTGGATGCAAAAAAGCAGGCCCTTTAACTCCTACGAGCAGTAACTTAGTTTAAGGGCACATCCAGGGAGAGGACTGTATACTCTTCCCAGCTTTTCTCCCTTGCAATCCATTATCAGGAGACTTTTATTTCTTTAAAACCCTCTCGTAACTGAGATTCGAAGGGTCACTGAAGTGGCTAAATTGGAAGTCCAGAGATCAGCTCCTGGGCATCACTGAAACCTACTTTAAGTGAAACATATGGAAGTTTTTGGGCAGATGTTTCTTTAAATCACTTTCTGCATTGGGTTTTTTGTTTCTGTAGGTGTGAGTGGGCCAGATACAAGCAACTAGTTTCGGCAAGAGTTCTGAAAAATCTGTTGGCCTGAGAAGGAAATGTTTGCGAAGCAGTAAGAAATGAGGATTATGACTCACAAACGAGACTGGGGCAGCACTCAGGACCACTTTAAAACTTGCTCTTTTCGCCAGTTCAGTCTGGTAGGCAAGCCCAAGGGTGAATTTTTTGATGTGTTGAAAGCTGAAAGGCAGTATGTTCCCTACCGAGTTCCTAAAAAGCCTGTCATTTTTGCCCCATATCATGCCGAAGACTATTTACTTTGCAAAAGTAATAGAGCTGATCTGCAAGTTTAGTTGTTCACTAGGGGTCTGGCTTTGCTAGGAACTGTGTAGACCAGCAGTTCTCAAACTGTGGGTTGGGACCCCAAAGTGGGTTGCAACCCCGTTTTAACAGGGTTGATGGGGCTAGCATTAGACTTGCTCGGGCCAAAGCCCAAGCCCTACCACTCAGGGTTAAAGCCAAAGCCCGAGGGCTTCAGCCCTGGGTGGCAGGGATCAGGTTACAGGCCCTGTGCCTTGGGCCGAAGCCCGTGGGCTTCAGTTTTGGCCCCACCAGGCTTTGGAATTGCCCCTCCCTCCCCACCAGGGCAGAGGGGCTTGGGTGGGCTCAGGCTTCAGTTTCCCCTCCTATGGTCATGTAGCAATTTTTATTGTCAGAAGGGGGTCACGGTGCAATGAAGTTTGAGAATCCCTTGTGTAGACTATTTCAATTTTGTAATATTTCTGGAATTCAACGTATGCCGGCATCTTAATGTAACCTTGACATTTTAGGCTGGGATTTTCTAAAGCGCTCAGCATTTGTCCATCTTTGCTCCCACTGAAATCAGTTGGAGTGTTACCACTGACTCCAGTGGAAGGAGAGTTAGGCCAGTACTGAGCACTTCTGAATATTCTGCCTTCTTGCTCAGCTAATAGGTATCTGGTGGAAAGTACCAAACACACCTGCATAAGAAAGGCAGAGAAAGGAATGAAGGTTAACTGGGGAATATGGGAATGAAAAGTCCTAATGAGCAACTTCGCCCTAGTAAAAGGAAAATGTGGAGATATTTCATGAAAAAAGGAAGAACATATTAAAGTTGTCCTAGGCTTCTATGTTAAAACTTTGGTTATTTACACTGCAGATAACTCTATATACTGAGGTTCTTATATTGACACACACTACCATAATCTGACTGACCCTGCTTGCATTTTAGGGAACAGTGTCCAACAAAGTACAACATAAGCTTCTCTTCCATAGCATGTTTCTCATACTAATATATTACATATTAGGGACAATGCAAGAAAATCAAACTTTTGGGGGGACCTGACTGCTGGAGAGGGATAGTTAAAGAAAGGAAGGCAGACAAATTCTTCAAGGTTCTTATGCCATAGGGAAACTTCTTGTATTTGGTGACCTTTTGCACTGGTACTTCCTTCTGTTGCACATTACAAATGATTTCCAGAACTTCCTGTGAATGTTAACATCACACTCACTCTCTAGAGAGAAGGCATGTTGGAAAACTTGAAAGTAACATCCACACTTGTTTGCGTCTTTGCTTTCGTGACTCAACTCTCGGCAGACTGACATGGCCTCTTTGCTTCCTGCATGCAGATCTGAACTCAGCATTGGATGTATTTGCTATATAAAATGCTGGTTACAGAATGCTTCATATGAGAAACATATATCCCCTTCCCCTGCAGCATGCTGAAGAGCAGCTGGTCATATTGCCTTTTTCCTACCCTGCTGAAATGATATCTTTGGGTGTTTGGCCTCTTCCCAGTCAGACAAATGATATAATAGGTAGTAATTTCCCTCTAATGGAACTGATTTTGGTTTTCTTTTCACTGTTTTTTGTATCAAATATTTCCCCCTCCATGCTGCTGTTTTGCATACAATCTGTTTCTCTACATAAAGAAGACAATATGTATAACTAATAACTTAAAACGTACTTTACCAACAGTTAGAAACGAACACACATTTATTGAAGGTAAACAGACACAGATACATTGGCATAGGTATCTGTGAGAAACACACTATATACAGCACCTAGTCTTTTACTGCTAAAAAGGCATTACTACGATGCTGTGCAACAAACTTTTCTCACAAAGCTATTACACACACAAGCCAAACATAACAGCTTCACCATTAAGGGAGATTCTGTCTCTATGCATATGAATCCCAAGACATGATTGCAAACTCTTTGAGGTACCCTGTCTATGTCCATATTTGTACAGACCTAGCAAAACAAGGCCTCAATCTTTTCAACACTACCATAGTATAAAATCTTTCCTGTCAAATTATTGTCTTGCTGCTACTGCCACTAGACGGAGAGGAAGGATGGGCCAGTGTATAATGTGCTCGTCTAGGACTCTGGAGACTGGGGTTCAATTTCTAGCTGTCTCCTGTGTGACCTTGAGCATCCAATATTAGTGAAGGATACTTTTGACCTTAATCTGTGTCTGCCTCATTTCTCCCTGTCTTTACAATGGGGATAATAGTACTGCCCTTCCTCATGATGGTGTTGTGAGGATAAACACATTAAAGATAGTGAGGTGCTCAGATACATTGATTATGAGGGCCCTGTAAGTTTTTAAGATAAATAAGACAGACATTATAAGACTAGCAAAACAAACAGTTATTCTGTATTTATCAATCAAATTGCTGAATCAGCACTTAATTCACTGCATGGGTTATTTTAATTACAGCAGACAGGTAAGGGCACTGCCATGAATGACTGCACCCTTTGGCTCTCTTACTCACACCCCAGCTACATTACCTTACTCTGAGCACATGAAAATGACAACACAGCTGCACTGTTTACCAATATTTTACTCATAGAGGAAAAGGAGCAAGGAGGAAAAGGAGCAAGCTACTGTGAAGGATGTAGAGGTGTCAGGGAGGGAGATGGCTGAGGCAACCAAATTGAGATTGCGGGGGAGGGATGTTTCTGTAAAACAGCCTCGAAAATAGCTTGTGTCAGAGAATGGTTTGTGCCAGAGACTTCACGCAGTTTAAATGCAAAAAAGCTACCTTAATGTAACATTAGAATTAGGGATTTTAAAATTCACTTCAGCTAGAAAATTCCCACCACAACCAGCTCTGTGCACATGCGAGTGATGATGGGGTCTTTCATTACATATTTGGAAAGACTGTGAAGAAAGCGAGAGATGCAGGGAGAAAAAAAAAACCTCGCTAAACTTCTGTTAAGTTTGGGTTTAAATAATAGCAGTTGTGAAATGTGGCTTTAACCCAAAGTAAATGAGATCACAGACAAAAGGATATCAACACTGCTGTCACATAAGTAAATAGGGAGTTTTTGCTGCAATTCCAAGCCAATAAATTGCAGCCATCTATGTTTATGTGTGGCATGAAGAAGCAGTCAGTATAGACAGGACAATATTTTACAGTGATGCTTCCAAACCACCTGCTGTCACGAACTGAGCTGATGCATCTTATCCTGATGTATGTGGTGAAGTTTCTCACAAAGCTCAATTGATAAAACTGAATAATGAAATAATGAGACATGGCTTGTATTACAGGAGCAACTATATTCTGCCTAGATAACTCCTCCTGTAAAAAGGAAACCTACGCCTGTTTTTAGCAATTGCTTTGCTAGGTGTTTTATGGTCTCTCTCAATTGTTCTAAGATCAATATTCTAAGAATTAAAATATATCAATCATCTTCAAATTTTGAAACAATGTCTAAATGACCAAATGCATCCTTTCTTGGTATAAATAATGAATATTTCTAAAGGTGGCAAAGTATAAAATATTTAAAAATACTACTTATAAGTGTTAATTCTTCTATGTTAGTTTTGCTGAAAGTAATTCATAGAGTTTTTACCAGGAACAAAACATGACATCCCCCAAACATTTGGGTTGATTCAAATCTGGATTTGCACAGATTCTGTATAATTGGCTGACCTAAATCCCCAGTATAACATCCCTCAACTACGCCAGGGGCATGGAGGATGTTTATGAAATCTTATTCCAGATTTTACACATCTATTTATTTGACAGGGAGTTTGGAGGAAGATTGAGGATATGTTCTAGGGTAGAGTGTGTGGGGAAGTTAAAAAGGATGTTATGCTGCTTTCATTTATTGGTTGCCTGAGTTAATTCACTGTTTGTATGTGATTACATTTTGCTGCTGGGTGGTCAATATTTTGATTGTAAATGTAATTAACTGTCAGGGTGCCTAAAACTTCCTGTATGAGAATCTTTTATTGCTGTTAAAATTTAAATAATACATACATAGGTATTAGGAGTCTAATTATTAACCCTGCATTAAATGATGCTATCATAAGTACACAATTTCCTCAAAGCATTTTAAACATGTGTCAAAAAGACAAAGAAAGAAAGATACTCAGTAGAATCTTCTTTGCCTCCTGCATATTAATTGCATACTGTTATTTCTCAGAACCGGTAAGAGGTGGATTAATCAAGATTTGTCTGTGTTCGGAATGGAGTTTATTTTGGTTGACAATGGTCAAATGTTATTTTGATACCTAATGTTTTGTGAACACTGTATCTGCACCCACACATTTGACAATAGGTGCATTTTTATATCCAGAAAGTATCAGAGACGTGCCATTGACCCAGTCACAGAAATATGGGTATGTGGATGATCTCTCCCTAGCTATCCAAGTGAGCACTTTCATCCACGTGGAATGCATCCTTACAGAAGATCTGAAAATACTGAAGATAACCGATTATGGTAACTCTGATCAAACCCTCAGAAAACAGCCGTCTCCACATCCCACCTGAGCAACCAGCGTGCAAAGAAGCATCTGAATGTCATTTTCTACAACTTCAAACTCAGGCACTAGGATTTCTTGAAATATCTTGGAGTGGTTCTGCATCACAGCCTCACATGCTACCAACATCTGATGAAGATTGCTGCCAAGATAATGGAAAGAAACAATATAATCCAAAACTAGCTGCTCACACCTTTCGAGCAGCAATCTTGGCCCTCATCTTCTCACAGCTGACTATTGCATGGGAGTATGGGCAGAAGGCGAAAATATGAAACTTGTCAAGGTGCAATTAATTGAACACTGTTCTGAGAACTGTCACAAGACTGCTGAAGTCAGCATCGACAGTCTGGTTTTGCTCCTCATGCATATCTTATCACCATCCCTCTGAAGAGAAGCAACAATAATATGTGAATATGACTGAACGATAATGAACCTTGACTTGCCCATCTCTGAAGATCTCCAAACTGCTCTGTGATGTTGCCTTAAGTCTGGGAACACTTTCTGGCTAGTGACCAAAGGTCTTGAAACAGAGCTGTCACCGAAAGACAAGGGATAGACGCTGAGGGAGAACAGTGGGGTCAAGAATCAAGACCTCATCATGGATCCTATAGACTGACCACCGGGCTTCATCATGTCATGTAAGATATGGATAACAGAGATCTGCATCAGAACCTCACACGGCATTGCAATTACCTACTACACCAAGTGTAGTCTGATATGCAAATGTGGAGAAGATGTCCACATGGAAAATCTAGTAAACCTTCTCCAGAGGAGCAGCCCTGATTCATTCTATATCAATTGAAACCATAGATTAGATGGCAAACTTGGACATCGACCTTTAATGTTGCTTTTCAAGCTGGCATACGAAAGAAGAAGATATCCAAAAATAAATGATTTCTATGATTTCTTCTCAAATGTAAAATCTAACTAAAGATGGTGGACAATCAGACAGACAATTATTGGGTCAAAGTCCTTTAAGATATTTCCTGTTGAATTTTATCTTCATTGTTTAAATATAATGCTCTATCGCAGTAATTCAGTGTTATGGGTTGATGAAAATAATTCTGCACCAGATGCTATTGGGACAAAATGTCTCTTTCTGCCCTTGGGAGGGAGGCAGTGTTTGCAATTGCAGCAATTATTAATACATACTACAGTATTATAAACTAATAAGCTGACACTGACAATGGATCATGTGGAATGGAATATGAGCTGAATCCACCTAAATGAGAGGTGGATTCTGTGTGAATATTTCACTAATAAAACACTTTGTTGTATTTTACAAAATTAGTCTCTAAATGAAACAAAAGTAACAGTAACTAAAATACGAGGACTTGGTTATGAACTTGCCACAAGCAAGGAGAAGAACGTAGATTGTGACTCAAAGTATATCTACACTAGCCAGTTCAGCACATACCCAGATTCCTTGTCAGGATTGTCCAGTCTATACTGCCACCCATTCTGCTGTGACCTCACTGCTATTGTTACTGGAGCTAGCTAAGATATGTCTACATGGGTTGCAGTCTAGACAGACCTTTAGAATCACAAACTGGTTCCCAAGTTTCTCCTTTGTTCTGTGCTCCCTGGCACAGATCATTTCCTCTGCTGCACTGGTCACTGCATCATGGAGCAAATGTTGGTTGAACGAGAGCTTCACCCCTCATTCTACCTGTACACTCAGGGAAATAACTGCACACATCACTATCCACTGTACAGGCCACATCCATATCAGTTTCTTAAAACACTTAAAGATGGACCTAGTTACAACAAAAAGAATGATATTATAAATTTGGTCCATTTCCATGGTAGATACAGATATTGAAACACCTCTTGTTCAAATTAGAGCTGGTCAGGAATTTTTGACTAACTTTTTTTTTTTGATGGAAAATGGTCATTGGCGTGCTCATCGCTTAGGATATCGTTCAGTTGTCCAAACCATTGCTAAATAGAAGATACAGCAGAAATAAAAATAAAATGAGACATATCTGCAGCTATCTCAACAAAATCTGAAGACTGCATGTTAACTATTACGGGTTACATGATTTCCTTTTCTTGTCTTATGTACAGTGGACTCTGAATTATTTCCTTAATAAAACAAAATTTTCCATATGTGCTTTGTGATTGGAAGTGACTGAACTCAAATGGCTTCCAATAGGCAGCTTTCTCTCTTTTCCTCCTTTGAATAACTGTCAAAACTTGAGAGTTCACGAACAATGCACCTATGAGAAAAGTCAGTGTTTAATGACTGGAGTGTTATTATCATAGTGTACAAAACTCCTAGGAATAGATGGAATAGTAATTCAATAGACTTTAGCATGATTAGTGATTTAATTACAGGTAAGAAATGGTTGTTGTTTTTTTTTAATTATTCACATGTGAATATTATTATTCCCATTTTATTCTTTAAAGGTGCTGGCAATCAATTCAACCTGGTGTACTGGGGCAATGTATAAGATTCCCAGTATGAATACTTGCTTTTATGGTTCTCTTTGCATTTATGAAAGTTTCATTTACATATCCTCTTTAGGACAACAGGGGTTCCTTGTTAGCTGTTAGCTAACAATCTAGCTCTATGCAGTAAGCTTTATTTTTATTTTATCTGGTACTTAACTGATAGGACTAATGTATTTCATATGTTAATATCTTGATAACACAGCTTCTCCAATCAACCTACAGAATTTAATAGAAATTTGAGTAGTCATACAAAACCCCCTCATGTAATAGACTTTCAAAATTAGACATAATATGTGTGTGTTAATTGGTATTTGTCTATAAGATAGGTAATGATCTCCATTTTACAAAGGGGATATGGGAAAGTTAAGCCAAGGTTAAGCAATTTGCTCAGGGCCAGATAGTATATCAGTACCAGGATTAGAATTCAGGCATTGGTAAGCTCCTAAGTATGGGCTCTTTCCACTACACCATGCTGCCTGAAGTTAAGAGTAGAACTATAAAGTATTTGTACTTCATATTAAGACAGTGCCCCTTTTTGACTCTTTTGTCAAAGATGACAGACTGAATATATATTATATATTAGAGCCAAGATTTTAAAAGGTGAATAGTGATTTCGGATGTCTCAATTTTTTGTGTGTCTAACTTGAAACACCATAAAGAGTTCTCATTTTCAGAAAGTTCTCATACCAGCACTCTGAAAATCAAGTGAATTTAAGGTATCTTAAATTGGGCACCCAAAAATACGTTATTGGGTATACATTGAATCATGTTTCCTTAGGCCCACTATATTGTTTTCATATATACAAAAATATTCTTAAAAGTAAAACTTCAAAATGGAAAAAAATAAAGAAAGTAAAAATTGGATTCATAAGATGTTACGTAAACAAAATACAGATAAGGCAAGGGGAAGACTGTAAGGTTTTAGAGAGAGATTATCTCTTTGTTATGTGACATCCTCTGTATTATGCTAGAGCCAATAAGGCCAGACCTGACCAGTCTGAGATCCTGTATAACAGACCATAGGACTTCCCTGAGATTGGGGCCTATTTGTGCAATGCACTGTACAAAGTATGAGAAAGTAAACTCTTTGAGGCAGGGATGATCTAAATAGACCAGACAGATTAAGGGTGACAGGGAAACTAAAGCACAAAGAAGTTAAGTGACTTGAGCAAGGTCACACAACAGCTTGGTGGAAAAAATGGACATGGAACCCAGGGCTCACGATTTCTACTTCAGTGCTCTATTCACTGGACCATCCTGCTTTGTGCAACACCTAGTACAATGGGACTGAGTCCTGTAGGTGTTATGCACCGCAATTAATAAAGAATAATAATACTAGCTATGCAAAAGCAACTTCTTTGGACTGCAAGAGAAAGAAAGGGGAAATCATAAGATAATAGGCAGTGAAATACAGAAATGCCATTTTTAAAAGAGAACAATGAGGTGGAACAATTTAGCAATCAACAAAAGGACAATTGAGAGAGGGATGGTTGAAATGACAGACTGGGATTACTTAAAGCAGTTACAGCTGCCTAGATCAAGCTGAAAATTTAGAGATGATCCCAGAGGGACAGGCTGAAACATCATTCATCTTTTTCTGAAGTCTTGAGATGCTTATGCCAGACCCACAGGGCTGCATGATTGTTCTGCTTGTGATATTACCTAGTAAAACTGATACCAAAGACCCCAAAACGAACAAAACCACCCCACAACCGGGATGCCATTTATCATTTCTGTACAACTAAGGAATACAGGAAGATCCCAATATATTTGTCTTCACTTTAGTGTTTAATTATTGTTCACATGTGTAACTTTAATACTGTAGTGTGATGGTGGTGGTAAGGAAATTGTTCTTGCATTAGGAGTTAGACTGGAAACTTCTATTCAACCCATCTTCTCTATATCTTTTATTATTTTGTCATCATGTGCCCCCTTAATCATCTGGGGGAAAATTTTCAAAACCACCTAAGACCTTTAGGAGCCTAAGTTTGATTGACTTTCAGTGAGATGTAGGTCCATTATTAATATTGTTATTTATTATTTGTGTTGTGGTCGCCCTTAGGAGCCCTGCTAGGCACTGTACACACCCAGTTCCCCTTAATATCCAAGTCTCTTGAAAATGGGACTTAGACTCTTAAGTGGTTTTGAAACTTTTGTGGTCTCTCTCTAAGGTAAACAGTCCTGATCTTTTCAATTTCTCTTTATATAAGCATTTTTTCCTTAGCCACAATCACTCTCTAGGCCTCTCTCTGAAACCACTCTCTCTCTCTCTCTGTTACATCCTTTTTAAGATCAGGCTACCAGAACTGAGCACAGTATTCTAGGTGAGGCTGTACTGTTAATGAGTACCATTTTACTTGTGATGATGACTCTCTTGGACTCATGTCACCAATGTTCTGATAAGAACTATAGGCAAAATAAATATCTCGGTTGCACCAGAATAAATACAGAGTATATCTCCTGAATTCAGGGACTTTACACCAGTATACGTATAAGCAGAACCCGGGTCCATTTAGTATGTTGTTTAAAAGTATGTCGATGAAATCCTTGACCCACTGCAGTTAACAGAAGTTTTGCCACTGATTTCAGTGAGACCAGGATTTCACGCAGTGAGTTCAATAAGTTAGGATTATTTTAGATTTTTCCAGCAAGGATTTGATATTCCAGTCTTCTTGGTTTATATTAAAAATGTTTCCCATTCACTGAACCAACTAACAGCATGATACATTGAAATATTCACAGACTTTAGTAACTTTGATTTTGCCTTGAATGGGATAAGCTGAAAGTTAGGGACAAAATTCCCTTCTCATATTTGCATTATGCCTTTCTACTCTGATATGCTGTTCTGCCTACAAAAGTAAAACTTCATGACATTCTGCTCTCTTGAAGTTGCTGGATTCCTTTTGATATCAACAGGAGTTCTTCACATGTAGGACTGCAAAATTTGCATTTTTCCTAATTTTATTTTTTATTCACATTTATAAGAGCCCTATAGAAGTTTTACCCTGAAATCTTTACTTACTAAATTTTCAGCCCTATATTGAACCTGCATACACTTGTGTTATTTTAAATATTGTTTACATTGAATTGTCCCCCAGTTTTTGGTTGCTGAAAATAAAAAGCTTTATTTGGTTTTAAGGGGGAAAAATGGTTTTCGAGTTTTCAGTTTTCCAACGAAAAACCTTCCCCCCCACACCAAAAAAAATAATTTCCAAGGAAAGCAGACCATTTTCATTACAATGGTCATGTACTCAAACACTCAATTTTCTGTCAAAAAAAAGTTATGATAGAATTTTTTGACCACCCCTAAAATGTTGTGTATATTAGTTTTGGAATTCCTAGTGGATGTCTGACGATTCTACCCAATTACTGTTCTTCATGCTTGACTTGGGTAGCTTACCTCTAAAGGCTGTGGGGGAGAAGGGGAGTAGTTTATCCTCTGTAGCCACTTACTCTTTCACCTTTCTACTGAGAAGTTTTCATTATTATCATTATTTAATATGGATATACATCCACAATTATAATATGGCCTGAGACCATCAATCCATGTCATGCTGGTCACCAGAAAGCTTTCAAAGAATTACCACTATTAACATTGACTAAGGCTTGGTCTACACTATAAAGTTTTGCTGGCATAACTATGTTGGCTGGGGATGTGCAAAAAAAAAAAAAAAAAAAAAAAATCACACTCCCTGGCTGATTTAGCGAAGCTCGCAAAATCCCTGGTGTAGATGCAGCTATGCTGACAAAAGAGTGCTTTTGTCAGCATAGCTAATGTCATTCAGAAGGTGGTTTATCTGTGCCTGCAGAACTCCTCCTTCTAACCACTTATGCTGTGTCCTCCATTAAAGGGATGTGCCAGCAAAACCTTTGTAGTAAAAAAGAGCTGAATTTCTACCAGTGACTATTGGTTCGTGTCTACAGTAGAGTTTTTACCACAGGTTAATTGACTGCCAATTAACTCGAGGTAATAACACACATGTAATCTCTATGTCAGGCCACTCCCCAAACAGTGCTCCAGAGTAGCGAAGTTTGAGATTTACCCTAGGCTCAGCCACAGGGTAAGCAAAACATCCTGAAACAAATGTTTAGGGTCTGTCCAGATTAGCTATTAAATGTGGAAATCAATTAACTTGAGGTAAAAAAAAATCTAGTGTAGACAAGCCCACAGAGACTCTTCATCTCATCAGGAAACTCCTGCCCCATCCCACTCTCTTATATCCAAGTTATTGGATCTATTTTTTTGACTGGCTTCCCACCTCTGCAAAATGGTGGTATGGGGGTGTAACATTCTATTCTGATTAGGTAGCATTTTGCACCCATGTTGCACTGGTATAAAATGACTAAACAAATTGCAAGACAATAGTAGAAAATCAGTTTTGAGCATCTTCTACCGCCACAATGCAAGCACTAAACATGAGTTAAAAGTCTTCCTCAATGGATAATGACTAAAGCACAAGGCAAAACCGCTCTACCTTGGTATCACACTGCACTGCTCTTTGACTTTCCACGACCATCTAAAAAATACTGCTGCCAAAGTCAGGACCAGGAATAATCTAATCAGAAAATTAGCCAGTTTGACGTGGGATGCAAATGCACAGACACTTCGCACATCGGCGCTGGCACTGTGCTATTCCTCAGTGGAATACTGTGCCCCTGTGTGGCATTACTCACCTCAGACTAAACTGGTTAACTTCTAATTGAACTCAACCATGTGTATCATCACAGGCACCCTGTGCCCCACTTCTAATCCAGCAACATAACCCCTCTGCACATATGTCATAGAGAGTCTACAGGCAGAGTGATGAAAAAACTATGTGCCAATCCAGAACTCCCATTGTACGTGGCCACTTTCAGTCACACCACGGTATGTCTTACTTTGAGGTATCCAATGGGGTCTCAACTGCCACGTCAGAATCTGTCAGCAGCAACCCTATGGTGTGATGAGTGGTCGACTAAAGACCTTGTCACTGATCCAACTATTCTATCGCCTGGATTTGACCTGCCACATCACCTTTGGACTCCGGTGAAGGTTCCAAACTGGCCAAGGAATATGCGCAGCCAACCTCTACACATGGGGTCTGTGTGATGACCCACTTTGTCACGGTGGCCTCTGTCAGTCAGTGGTGCATGCTGTTGATGAGTGCCAACTGACTAGATTTCATGGTGGCCTAAGGGCCGTTCATTGTGCGTCTCAGCAAGCACTGCAAATGCTAGAAGAACTAGCTCTGTATTTGCATTTTCAAACTGAGGGGCAAAAGTGAATTTACTAAATCAAACTTTGTGGAGTTAGAACAAATAATTAACTCCAAATGGTCATTTCAATTTAAGAGCCTTAAAAAAATAAATATTAGTAACACTTATACTTAAGTAAACCGTCACAAAAAACAAAAAAACCCAACAACATTTTCCAAGTGTTACACAAACATTAGTTAATCCTCATAGTACACCCACAAGGTAAGTGCATAAGTGTGTATTTTACAGATGGTGAAATTAAGAGGGGCCCCCATTCAGCAAGCGCTTAATTCAGCATTCAGCAAAGTGTTAAACTGAAGCACATGTTGAAATGACATAAAAATTAGTGCTTGACCTCTTTGCTAATTTGGAGCCTAAGTGATTTGATCAGGGGCTACACTACAGAGTTTTGTCAGCACAGTTTTTTTGGTGAAGGGTGTGAAAATGCCATACCCCCTAGCATACATAGTTACGCTGCCAAAATCTGGCTCTCCTGATATTGCCATACCGGCAAAGCATTTGCAGTGCAGACAAAGCCAGAGCCAGCAGCAATGCTAGAATTAGAATTCAAGAGTTCTGGGCTTCTAGTTCCATACTCTATAGGTAATGTTTCCTTTTGAAATAATCCAGTAGTACTAATAAATAGGTATTTATTATGCAGTGGGTTTTCATAGTAGTAAGACAATTACTCACTCCTTTCTGGAATTGCCTTAAAAAGTTATCAACTAAGAAAAAGTAAAATAATGAAAGAAAAAGAAGATTTAAAAAAAAACCCTTCTGATTTTTAATGAGAAAGAATATCAGTTTCAGATAACCTGTTTTTGACAGTTGTTGGATTTTGATAGAATGAACATTAAAGGAAGCCCAGAATATTTAAACAAACATTTTTGGTTTGAAAAAATATCTATTTTTGCCACCTTTAAAATACCAGCCTGCTATTCCGTACTCGCCTCAATTTATGCCATATCAGTTTCAAAGGTACAGCTACAGATGGTGCACCTTGGCCTGATTACACAAGAGACAGAGGTTGAGGCTAGCTTGCATAAATTACTGACAGATTTAAGAGCCCTCCTAGCAAGTCTTCCAATTATTTTATGCCTGGGTATGCATATTATCTATGTAAATGATAGCAGAAGTACATATGTGTATTGCAGTGGTATAAACCTACTGTGACAGGGTCAGGCCAGATGGCTATAGGAGAGTAATAGAAGGCAGATATATTAGCCCCAGGCTAAGTAGGTCCCTTTTCCCTGGGTAAGGTAACAGGGAAGATTCCAGAACAATCAGGAACCTTCTGGAGACAATTAAGACAGGCTGATTAGAACATCTGCAGCCAATCAAGAAGCTGCTAGAATCAATTAAGGCAGGCTAATCAGGGAACCTGGGTTTTAAAAAGGAGCTCACTTCAGTTTGCGGTGTGCGTGTGAGGAGTTGGGAGCAAGAGGCACTAGGAGCTGAGAGTGAGAACATGGACTGTTGGAGGACTGAGGTGTACAAGCATTATCAGACACCAGGAGGAAGGTCCTATGGTGAGGATAAAGAAGGTGTTGGGAGGAGGCCATGGGGAAGTAGCCCAGGGAGTTGTAGCTGTCGCACAGCTGTTCCAGGAGGCACTCTAGACAGCTGCATTCCACAGGGCCCTGGGCTGGAACCCGGAGTAGAGGGTGGGCCTGGGTTCCCCCCAAATCCTCCCAACTCCTGGTCAGACACAGGAGGAGTCGACCTGGACTGTGAATTCAGAAAAACGGCCAAGCTGAGGGCTGCCATGAAGCTCCAAGCTGAGCAAATCTGCCAATAAGCGCAAGACCCACCAAGGTAGAGCAGGAACTTTGTCACACTACTTACAGAGACACCAATGATCAGATGCCTCTTGATATGCAATATTGTGTACCATCTGGGACTTTTACCTGGTGAACTGTTTTTAATTTAGGTACCAATCTTTCACTGAGGTCCACGAAGATGAACCCAAGTCACTGCAGAGCTCTTTGCAGTATCAGACACTGAATTTATATTTTTCAAAAATGTAATACTTGCAAATACCTCATTCCCAAAAGTTTACTATTAAAAAATACCTTTAATAAATAGCTACTGAAAAATGTTCAAAAATGAATATTAAAAAAAAATCACTGGTGAATTAAATAAAAAACACCAATCCATGCTACAATGTTGTCCTGAGAGCTAGGCTTTCCAGAGGGTGCCTCTCTTACTCCTGGCAGGCAGGGTTTCTCATTATAACCATACCCCTGTTCACTCATGGCATTGTTTACAAATAAATAGTTGCTCTTCAGACAGTATGCTCATGAAAAAATAAAACACAAACCATTAGCTAATCCTAAGGGGCCAGGGCTGTTCTTGATTCATCACACGTTTAAGTTTATTTCTGATTTTCTTCTCTCTAATGACCAAATGGTTGAGAAACTCTAGCCCTATAGTGGGAAGATGATGAGAAGATATTGAAGTTTCTATTTTATATACAAAACACAGCTCTCCTGATTTTTGAAGAAGTACTTTTGGTGTTGCAGAGACAAAATAGGAACCATATTCATACAGTTCAAAGTTTCATTTAATTCTTTCATTTTGAACGCTTTGCTTTTCTCTAGTCTCTAATCTCTTTTGCTTTCTTTGAAAGATAATACACCGGATGAATCACAAGGCTAGACATATCCTAATAGACATGAGAAAGCTGAGAAGAATGGAAAGTGCTTAGTGCAGAAGGCAACAAAATGAGACTCAAGAATTTTTAAAGCTGTAGCACCACTATAGTTATCAGGAATCTTAAAAGTTTTTTTTTAACCAATTAATGCAATCCTACTTAGCAACCAAGCATCCAATGTCTTGTCCCACAGGCCAACTTTTGTGTATGTAATATCTAATATAATGCGGTCTATCTAAGGACTGGTCTACATACAGTTTTTGTATTGGTATAACTATTGTTCTATGAAACATAGTTATACCAGTACAACCCCTAGAATGGACACAGTTATATTAATATACAGATGCCTTATACTAGTATAGTTTATTCCACTTCCCATATACCAGTATAAACACCTTTATGTTGGAATAACTGAATCCACACTAGGAGATTGTATGCCTTAATGATACCTATGTAGCTACAACAGTACAACTTATCTGTGCAAGACAAGCCCTAAGGTACAAGGTGGGCCGTTACCATCGCATATGAACACCTTCACAAGCTTTAATGTATTATCCTCACAATAACCGTCTGAAGTAAGGAAGAGCTATTGTCCCCATTTTATAGATGGGGCACTGAAAAACTAAGCAATTTGCTCAAGGTCTCTCAGCAAATAGACTGCAGAGCAAGGCACTGAACCCAGGGTCTCCCATGTCCCAGGCTAGCACTGCATCAGAGCATCGTTCCTCACACATGCTACTATAGGTAACTGCCTAACACCATTTCAAGGGACATGGTCCAATTTTCATTTCTTGAAGTGGACAAATTTCAAACAATTCCATTTTTGGGTACCCTCCCTTTAAAACATTAAGAGACAGTACTCTGAAGTGTTCTGCACCCTTGTAATGCCCATAATCAGAATCATGGCCAACTTTTCAAAAGGAACAAGCCACTTATTTTTATGCCAAATGGGAGATGAGCTCTTTTGAAAATCTAGTACTGTCCTGAAATTCCTTTAAAAACCAACCAACCAAACAAACATAATAGGGTTTTTTCTTCTCCCCTCTTGATGTTCCTAAAGGGTTTTCTTGCTAGCCAGCTCCTCCCTTGCTAACTGGCTATGTAGGAAAATTGTCAAACTGCCTATTCACAAAACGCTGTCAAATGCATAAAATGAACAAATTGAAGAAAAAAAAACAGAGAAAAAAACTCCTCCCCCTTCCAACTGGCTTCTTTCAGTTTTACTAATCTTATTTGTAAAAATAATAGGTCCAAATTTTCTGTCAGAAATGTGATTTTCATGTGATGATGTCCCTTTAAGCAACAAGAAATGCAGGGGGTGAAATACAATATAGTCTTGTTCCCCAAGCTTTCCTGCAGACTTTATACAAATAATGATTGATATGCTTACATTTTGTCAGGCATGAAAAAAGTAATGCAGGTGATCAAAGTATGCGGTGTCTCATGTAGATAATCACAGAATCCTATTAGCTCTGTAGCCAAGTTTTCTAATCAGAATGTGCAGTAAGATGTGCTCACTCGAACAAAGTAGGGTGTGTGGCAGAAGGGAGCAATATTGGTCAGAACTGAGTCGGCAACAATTTTTGATGTACTAATGATCCTTTAAGAGTCAAAAGGCTCATACATTTGATGTAGGGATTGCTTATACAAACTCTAGCTGATCATGAGATGAAGAGGCAGAGCCTGTTTACTACATTGAGGTTCTGTGCTCAGAGTTAAAACAACAGAACTCCTTAGAAATTTAAATAATACTATACCAGATCAGACACTATCCTGTCTGTGATAGTATCCAGTAGCAGATGCTTCAGACGAAGTTACAAGACACCCCATCGTGGGTAATTATGAAATTGCGTGCCCATAGAGGAGGTTTCTTCCAAACTCCAATTAGTGATTGGCTTATGCCTTTAAACATTAGGTTGCAAGTCTCTCATAAAAATGTCTTAATATGTCACTTTTTATGAATTCACATGAATGTGAAATTGTTTTGTGAATCTTACCAATTTCTTGGCCTCAGTCTTGTGACTGCAAGTTGTACAGGTTCATTATGCATTTTGTAATAATCCCTTTCATCAGTTTTAAATGTACTGCCTTTCTGTTTGGTGAATAACTCCTGCCTCTTATACTGTGAAAAAGGGTAAAAAGAAGTGCACAATTAATCTTTATAACACTCATTATTTTGAATCTCTCTTCCAGGGCCCCTATTATTTGCCTCTTCTCTAAACAGTTCTAATCTGTTTGGTCTCTGTTCAGCATCATAACTGCATGCCCAAAATACCTATATGCAAACAAGCAATTGCAACTGAAAAATATTCATGGGTGCATGCAAAAACTGGGTAACTTCACATGCTAATGTGCGCTAGAATGCAAAAGAACCATTTGCATGTGCAATTTACTGTTAGATGCCTGAAAAAGTTAGCCCTTTAGAGCAAGGGTGAACAAACTTTTTGGCCCGAAGGCCACCTCTGGATACGGAAATCATATGGTGGGACATGAATGCTCACGAAATTAACAATGGAAAATTAACACTACTAAAACATCAGAGTCACCTAAACCAAGTAGCAGGCACGTGGGCTTGCATGTTCCAGCCTCTGATGGCGTATGAGGCGTGTGTGGGTTGTGTAGCCGGAGTAACATGCGTGCCCTCATGCCTGTCATGCAGGTCCTGAACATGTGGGAGTGCCAGGTGGGTGGAGCAGGGCAAGTCCCCGGCCCTGTTCCCCAGCCAGAGCAGGACAATGGAGCTTGAGGGCCAGATTAAAAGGTCTGACGGTCCAGACGCGCTACAGCCCGCCCCTGCTTTAGAGTCTATTGTTTTCTTTATCCAGTAAATGTACTGTGATTACGTATAAGTTAATCTGTGAAAAGCTGATCTGTTTTTTAACCCCACTTCCTGATTGTCTGGAATCATTATGTAAGCGGGGGAATAGTCCTGCTACTGTGGGGAACTTTCCTGGCTTCTGCACTACCCTAGTGAAGTGCGCTAGCGAAAGGATCCGAGTCCTCACTCCCACTTCCTTTACCCTGTGGCCTCCCTGCCCTTGAGGACTCCCTTTCCACTCTCCTGTCTGGCAGAGTCCTCATAACCCCAACAAGGCTGGGCTCAGGATTCGTGGGGGGCTCGACCCCAACCCTGCTGTGGTCACCTAGGACGGGGCCTAGGGTGTCCCCACTCTGAGGTACTCTCTCTGCACTGGGCACTTCTCTGACCCACTGACCATTACATACAATTTAAAGCAAATGCAAGTTATTTAATCAACAATTAATTTTAAAAAGAATAAGGAAAAATGGGAAAGGTTAAAGGAAACACATCACCCCGCTCTGTGGCAGGGAACATCACAAACAGTGTCTCTGGAATGTCAGGGCAGTTCACAGTCTGTTCCTTGTAAGTCCCAGGCCGCCTTTTCAGGCCCTGGCTGTGCTGCAGGGATGCTGTGGGTTGGACACTTGCTCTGGTGGTGGCCACACGCTCTCAGGCTCTAAGTGGTAGGACCCTTCTTCCCAGTGTCACCCCCGCCCTGTTAGGGTTACGATCCAAGGCTGGCCTGCAGAGCCCCTTGGCTGAGGCATCTCCCTGTGCTGGACCCGCTGCCCAGGGTCCCCCTCGCTCTCCCCAGCTGCTCACCTCTCCCAGCTCCGGACTGCTCCAGCCCCAGCTCCACCACGCTGTCTCTGCACTGCTGCTGCTGCTCCTCTGCCTCCAGCTCCCTGGGCTGCTTCTCTGGCCCCTCTGGCTCTGGTTGCTGCAGCTCTGCTCCCAGGACAGGGTCTGCTCTCTCTGGGCTGCTTTTCTGGTCCCTCTGGATCTGGCACAGCTCTGCTCCCCAGCTTAGCTTGGGCCCCTGCTTTCTCCTTAGCTCGGCCCCACTCTGTCTGACCCAGGCAAATCCAGCTGGAGGAGGATGGGACCTCCCTGGCCTCCTGACTCCCTGATTAGCCTGCCTGCCCTGTCATTCAGGCTGACCTGGAGCATTGGCCTCTTCCCATTGTTCCTGGGGACTGTCAGTCTCAGGGTCCTGATTTCCCACAGACCCTTCCCCTTTTAGTACTGGGAGCTAGCCAAACAAAACACCCCCACTAAATGTTAGTAAGGGGGCAACAGTCCCCTTACACATAGCAAACAGCCAGCCAGCCACTCAATTAAATACAAAAGGATCACTGGTCTGAATCCAACAATAGTATTAAGATTGCCATCTGATTCACAAACACATGCACCTTTAAATCCACTTAGCCATCTGGAGAATACAATGTTGGGAAGCAATTCCTTTTATAGATTTTTCAGATTTATACAAAAAAGCAAAAATAGGAAAATTTAGCTCCAACTGCACAGTAAGTGGCTGATGAGTTATGATGTGCCTGAACTGAGCACAATTAAATATATATATATAACAAAACCATTTAAAAAAACAAGATACTTTCACTATGTGTGGCTTAGAACTTCAGCAGCATATATAAAACTGCCACCACAGTTCTGTCAGCAGAATAGCACTTTATACAAAAGGACTCATTGCTATTGATGGCACACTTCTCAGCTGTAAAATGATTCACAATGTGTTTTCTTCCAAGTATTACATGATTATCCTTATTCCAAGACCTACTGCAATTTGACTCTGCTTATAACAAACCTGCCAGCGCTACTCTGGTCAATAACAGGAAATTACTGAGACTACACTACTCATCTTGTGCTACACACTCCCTTCCATATTACAAGCCTGTCTTACTGACAGGGTGTCTTCAGCGGCTTATAATGTTATCTACAATTTATGACAATGACTCTTCAGTTGGGATCAAGCTACTTAAATAGTATATGAACCCATTGTGACCTACATATCTATCTATCTGTGTCTAATATTTCCTCCCACCCCCCTCCAGATTCCATATTTTGGAATGACATTATTGTAAGCGTGTGAGCTACTTTTTTTTTTCAAAGACTGTATCTGCAAGTACAAACAAAATAACCCTGATGAGAGTCCTGGCACACATAGTGTTTCAAGCAACAATGAACAGAATTTGCAATCTGACAGTTTAGCTCTTTTGCTCAAGTACTGAAGCTATATTATGGTTGGAAAAACATTTATGCAAACTGCTCAGAAATTCTTTTTGCTCTACTGCCCATCCAATACCTTATTTCTCTCAGTCTTCATTTCAATGCAATAATATTCCCAACAAAAACTGAATAGTGCTGGGATAGAGAAATTTGACAGATGTTATTCAGTTAAAAAGAAATGAAACACTATTAAACTTGGCCAAAGGTCTTGTTGGGACATGATGCTGGGGGATGTTTCCTTGATTATGTTTAAAATATATTTTGAACAAAAGTATGAATTTTAAGAAGATATTCCTGTAGACCCCTTTGTCATTTCCTTCTGTAGTAAACATGATCTGATGAAGGTCTGAAAAGGCTTATTTTAAATCCTACATAGGTAATTAAAGCTGAGACAGTCTAGGAAAACTTCAAGAAAGAAAAATAGTTCACCACTCTCTCTGTGCCTAAAGGAAGTTTAATTCAAAGTCACATGAGAATAATCTCCAAGAAACAAAAATGAGGCAAATGGTGGTAATTTCCCCCATGCCGCAAACTCTCTCTCTCTGTCACACACACACACACAAAATACCCAACCCCCAACTTTGTCTCTTGGTGGTTTTATTTTAACACTTAGCAGCAAATCCTCCCCCTTCTTCTGTGGCTTCAGAAGGCTCCCTTGGCAATGGAATTGGCCCCCTTCCTCTGAGCGTTTGGGGGCCTGCAGGGTGGGTGGTCCCTGATCAACATGCCATCCTTGCTCCTTGGAGACTTCCCTTTCCTGTAGCGCATAGGGATGGGTGCTACACAGATGCTGAAGTCTTCTCACCCTTTTGGGGGCGGGTTGTACCGGTTGGACTGCAGGATTCATTATGGAGCAGCGCCTGCAGCAGCTTAATGGTCTACGTGGGAGAACCCCCCTCTCCAGCCCCATGGATCTGCCCAATCCCAGACCCAGATACTTGGGCTGAAAGTTGGGCTCTGGACTTGGCCCTTACAGCACTAAGGTTGGCAAAACTACTTTCTCCTCTTTACTGAGGAACCTTAGCAGTCCTTATCCTCCTCTCTCTCCTAACTTCCAGGCCTCCTCACTCCTGTTTCCTCTGTCTTACTCACCTCAATCAAATGGACCCCTTTTACCTCTCTAGCTTTATCTTATCCCCCATTTAGGGTCCTAAGATTTCTTCAGATGTCTGAGAAGGCAGAGAGCCTTATACCCTTTGCCCACATCCATACTCTAGCCTTCATGCTTACCAATGCATAACACCAGCAACACGTGACAAATGAGGACAATGTGGAACACATATTTTGTTGCATGTCATACCATAATTGACAATTTTTTAAACTATAAAATGTTTTTTTAAAATGATGTTTCATCAATATGTGAGTTAAGCAAGCTGTTTAAAAAAAAACCCTCTGGAAAACAAAAATCATACTATATTCAGTCATAGCTCCCTATACACAGACTGCCCACATGTTTGAATGCTGGATATTTAACTACTCTGCAACTTGAGCTACAGTAGTAAATGTTTTCCTTTCTGTGCACTTGCTGTTAGAGCGGTACCTGACATATTTTGCCAGTGGATTATGCAACTATCTGCAATAGAATGCTAAAGATCAGGAACCCTGGGATCTGTCCCTGGCTGTGAGAAGGGAGTGTGGCTAGACACAGAATAATCAAAGCACACATTATTTGGCATGTCCATTCTGCAACACGTTGTGGCTCAATGGATAAATCTTGGTTCGGTCTTACTGGCAAGCGGAGTTCTACATCCAGTTCTGCCTGAAGTGACTTTGTACAACCTTTCTCTTAACTTATTTTATAAAATGGGGAAGCTAATACTTGGTGATTAAGTGATGTACAGTCTATATACAGAGATACAAATATACATGTTCTTGTATACTATAGTGTCAGGCACGTCTGTGTATACACCAATCCCCAGAAAATGCCCTGCATTAAACTTATTATTCATATCAAATTAAAAAATGGTGGAAGAAAACTCTATAGGTCTAGAGATATTTTATATATGTGACAGTTTGAGTTGTTACAATATATGTACAGGGCATTTCTAGACACAGCTTAGAATATTCTTCACAATATTCATTGGTGCTTATATGGTTTATGATCCCTAAGGCAGATCCTTAACTAATATTTTAGTTAAGAGGCAAGCTCACAAAGGAAAGGTTAACTAACCAAAACAGTGTGGCCACCCAAAGCAAATTAAATGTCAATAAGCAGGTACCAATTTTTTATATGCCATGCCCACAGTACTTCCTAACACTAACTCCTAGCACCAGCACTACAGCACACGATGCCCCCTGCTGCTAATCACAGCCCCAACAACATGGCCCTCAGTGCCACCTCCCAAATGCTTTCACTGATTTCTGCATGTCAAATCCACACCACCTGCAAGGACCAAGTAATGGAGGCTTCATGCCACTGGAGTGAAGAAGACTGGGCTGAAATAGAGGCTAGTGATGAGGGCTGTTGGGTAGCTCCCCCTGCAGCTGCTATTCAAGCTTATGGGCTCAAGAAGCAACTGGAGACTCTCAGAACCATTTCTATGGGGTGTTGGAGCCAATAGATTGGTATATATCCAGCGGTATCCTACATCTTGGCCTTTGATACCAGTGGCATAGAGATGATTTCAATAATATGTGCAGGGAGCGTGTTATCATCCCTGCTCAACTTGGGTCTTCCACATCCTAGGTGAGTGCCATAACCACCAGGCTATAGACGCATTGTCATTCACTTTCCCTGGCCCAGTGACTATCTATACTGGCACTTCATAGACATTCATAAGTTCAAGTTACTGCTCCAATGACTATTTAATTACTTATAAAACGTGGAACAGCTTCAATAGGAGAGATTAAGAATTACCCACACCAGAACGTCCCATAGCCCAGTGGCTAGGCCACATTCTTGTAATGTGGGAGACCCAAGCTCCACATCAGGGAGGGTGTCCCACATTCAAGGTGAGTGCCTTAATCACTGGGCTAAAGGTTATAAGGGAGGCTGCTGCTGCTGCCACCTCCTCCCCTCAAATATTTTTTAAATCTAGTCCTTTTGTCAAAATGCCTGAGACTGAACAAAATAAAAAAAACCCCAAAACTTTCTGTTTTGACATTACTGGAACATTTTGATTTTTTTGGTTTGATTGAAACTAGCCGGCAAAAGCAACACAAATTCATGAATAGTTTTGAATCAAAATTTCACCCAGCTCTACTGCTAACATCCCTTCAGTCTGGATGAGGAACAGGGATTTTAATCCTCACTTGAGTCCTGCCGTAATTTACCATGGGTTACCCTTTTGTGTCTCTCCTCTCCCTAGGCTGATCTCCATAATGGACAATGACAGATTAAATCCAGCAGTCTACAAAAAGAAGTTCCATTTTTAAAGGTATGGTACCTGTTCATTGCATCCATGATAGAAGGAACCAGAAGCTATTTAGGAGTTTTTAATTTCATGTAAATAAAAGTCACAATTTGTATTTGTTCTACATCTACAATACTTGTGAATTTTAACAGGCAAGCAACTCTGCTTAAAATTCAAACATTTCCAGATAAAAATTAGCAAAAAATACAGTTCTGCCTCAGGTAGATGTTGAATTGTGCTATTATCCTATATGCAGCAAGTGCCAATTTTCTACAAAATCATGAAATGTTGTAATTATGAATAGAATTACTTGTTAAAATGTAAAAAGGAGATAAATAGCAATTGGGAATGTTGATTATTCATCAAAATATGAAGAAAAGAAAAAAATACCTTCCTACAATGAATCAACTTTATTATTCCTTATTCTGAGGTGCAGCCTAGATTTCCTAACATTTTAATGATCACATATCTATTTCTAAGGAATGTTGTTTTATATTTCTCACAAGGTCTCTATGAAAGACTTTTTCCCTTAAAACATTTGTGAATAGTAAGATGTAGACCATATCTACATTACAGGGACTAGAGTGGCATAGCTCTGGTGCCGTAGCTATGTTGGCATATTCCCATAGTTTAGACACAACCTAAAGTCAGGGCTGTCCTTACGCATACGCAGCAGGGCACCCAAAAATTTTGGCACCACCCTTGCTGGCTGCAGCATAAGGGGGCAAGGCTGGGAACAGAGGAGGGGTGAAACTGGGCATGGGACTTTGGGGAGCATGGGGGGGCTGAGGAGGAACCAGGCTGGGGATTGCTGGGGGGAGCCGAGCTGGGCTGGGAAAAGAGCAGGGTGGGTTTCTTTGTCTGGCTCAGTGAGCAAGCAGTGAATGTCCTAGGGCAGTGGTTCTCAAACTTTTGTACTGGTGACCCCTTTCACATAGCAAGCCTCTGAGTGTGACCCCCCCCCTTAGAAATTAAAAACACATTTTTATATATTTAAATTTATTGAAATTTAACTATATAAATTTAATGTATTTAATTTATATTATAAATGCTGGAGGTGAAGCAGGGTTTGGGGTGGAGGCTGACAGTTCATGACCCCCCATGTAATAACCCCGCAACCCCCTCAGGGGTCCCGATCCCCAGTTTGAGAACCCCTGCCCTAGGGCCTCCTGGGGAGCAGGCTGGTGGCCCTGCGGGAGAGCAGCTGTTCCCAGCAGCCCCACACTGTACCTGCACCTCTCCCTTCTTCTGTCCACATGCCCTGCCCCGCAGGCAGGTCCCTGCAATCTCTCTCCTAGTCTCCTTTTCACTCCACCTCCCTCTTCTCTGAAGTTTAAGCCCAGATGCCTAGGATACCCTTTGGACCATCACCTTTCCTCTCCCTCCCCCAGCAGGGATCAGCTGCAGACAAGGGCTGGGAGAAGGGAGAGGCACACACACAACCAGGCTGGGGAGGAGGGAAAGTTAAAGGAAAAAAAGAAGGTGGCCTTTGCTTTTCTTGACCATTCACAATATTCCAGTGTCAACAGGAGGAAACTGACACTAAAACAATGGGAGGAGGGGGATGTAATCAGCAGTCAGGGCTGCAGAATGCAAGGGAGGGAGCGACCTCTTAGCTGGGGAGGAAGATGGACTCGCACTTGACAAAGCTGGAGTAGCTGAAAACTTTTATTTAGGGAAAGGGAACATGATTTTTTTTCTTGTGGATTCAAGTATCTCCAGGGCTGTCTCTTAAGCTGGTAGCATTTTGAATGAGGGAGAGTTCTTAACAGTGCAGAGCTGAGTGGGATTTTAAAGTCCCTTCAAGAATGCAGCACCTTCTTCCTCACTCATGCGAAAGACCTTTAAAAACAGCCTAAAATAATCCAAAACCAGACCCACTGTTCAAAGGAAACTTGGCTTCTTATGGCTCCAGCCCTACTGTTGAAGCATTGTTGAAACTGTGTGCTGAGTTATACCCAGTACAATCCCACTGAGCCGTGTGTGGCAACTAGGTGTGTAAATCAGGGCAGAAAAAAAGACTGGTGCCTGAATATAATTCCTTTTCTTATTAGACTGCACATCCCAAGCACCTCTTTACTTTTCAGGATTAGAGGGAAATGCTCTATTTTAGGGAGACTGAAAGGCCATTTGGGAGTTGATGGCCAAGAGCAGTGGCAAGCAAGGGCCTGGATGAGGGCTGGACTCAGCCATTGGTATCAGCTATTTCTTTTTTGCCATTCAAATGGATTTTGGGTCATGGCTGACATCCCAGCCATCATGTAAAATGCTTCCCTGTGGCATTTTGACATGCACACAGAGGTATCTCACTGCCAAGTCCCTACCCTAGGAGGAGACGGGGAAGGTTGCAGGATGATCTCCCACATCCATGCAGCCAGTAGCCTATGCCTACCACTGCCATGCTGGAGCCTCCACATTTATTTATTGACAAAATGTGCAGAATTTTAAAATATTGTGTACAGAATTTAATTTTTTGGTGCTGAATTCCCTCAGGAATATGGAGTGCTGGGCAGTTGTGGAAGGGAAGGCAGCACAATTAAACTGTTTTTAATAAAGTGCACGTGGCAAGTTTTCCAATACTGTAAGCTTATGTTTGTGTTGCTAAGAGCAAGTTGGGCATAGGGGCACCAGTTTAATAATATTGCGTAGGGCCCCATAAATCCTAAGGATGGCCCTGCCTACAGTGTTGGAAGGTTTTTTCCCATTGCTCTAAGAACATCACCTCACTGAGCAATGGTAGCTAGGTTGACAGAAGCATTATTTTGTTGACCTGGGTGCATCTAAACCGGGGGTAAGGTTGGCATATCTATGGTGTTCAGGCATGTGGATTTTTCACACCCCTGAGCACTATTATCTAAGTCAACCTAAATTCTAGCTCTTGTAGTTCTAAAGAACTGCAGAATGGTGTGATGGGTTTCCCCTTAGACTCTCTCAAACCACACCCCCACTAACTAAATTGCAGATGTGGGTGCTTTGAGAGAGCCTGAGAGGAACGGGAAGTGAAAGATGCAGCATTCTAGGATGTTGTTCTGCCTTACCCTTCTTTTTATCAACTCACCCCAATTACCTCTCTCTCTCTCTCCACTGCCATCAGCCTCCTTTGCTTTTCAAGCCTACTCCAGCCAATGGAGTTCCCTCTCTCATTCTACAAGACCTGGATGGGGAGCATATGCTGGGAATTACTATAGGTGTCTGAATATAATGAGGCCGAGCATGCCTGGTTCTGGGTGAGAATCTTGTCCTGCCATGTTTCTCAGATGCTGAAATCCTTGCTCAGTTCCTGGCATAAAGTTCCTTATCAGGCCCTAGAAACTGCTAGTTTCCCAAGGGTTAAGGGAACAAATGTGATCCCAGTCAGAAAGCAGAATAATGTTAATGTTATTCTTTTCTTTTCCAGTTAATTTAATAAAATCCCTCCTTAAGTCTTGCTTTTTCTATGGCGCCCATAAGAAGTGAGCAAAAACACCAGTTATATTTAATATTAATTGAATCATCAGGATGTGCAAATGTCTAAACTCTATAACCATAGTGTTGCTGTAAGTTTCATCCTTTCTCGAGGCTTCATATCTCTACTCTTTGCATTTGATATCTATCTTGATAAGTCAGATCTAAACTAAGGACTACTATGCTGCAATCAGACCTCAGTGCCTATGCAGAACCCCACTGACTTCAGTTGATGCAGAAGTCTGTCTTCGAAGGATCCATTTGCAGGTAAAGTCCCAATTCTGCAAATACTTAGGTGTAAGATGTTGTGATGGGGCACGCTCAACTCTCATGAGTTGCTGTCCTCATCAGGCAGGTGGATCTTCAGTGGCTCAGCCCGCCAACCAAGTCACATGCAGTCGAATGCATGACGCAACCAAATGGCTGGTCCTGTGTGGGATCTTCAGCCCCGTCTCCAGGCCTGTTTAAATTCTAGATCCTTTCTCAGGCTTCTAGTACCAAGTCTTATTCCCTTCTTAGGGCTCAGGCCATTTCCCCAGTGGCTGATGGGGGATCCTGGGTCCCACCCACTACTCTGGATCCTAACCTTGGGACCCTACAAATAGCAGCCATGTGCTGCTTTCTTTAATAGTTGCTGCTGCGGCATTCCCTGTGCTGTTTCCCACTCTGTCCTATCACCCGCTTGGATTCTCTGTCTGTTCCCAGTTTGAAGAGGCTATCTTGCAGGTCTCTTTTGCATGAAGAGATTATAACAGTCTCTGCACCCTTTTTAATCACGGTTCTCTCTCCTAGGCCTCTGCACCTGGAGAGCTTTCCAGTCCTATGCCTGCTTGAGCTGGGTTTGTCCTCATTCTCTTTACCTGTAGAATTTCACAGCCTTTTAGTCCTTCCTCACCCTTCTGGTCCCAGCCAGCAACTGAATTGCTAAGACCCTGCAGCGCCTTGTAACTGAGCCTGATGCGCTCTAATTGGCTGCTTCCTTGCAGCCTTTTTTAGGCAGACCTGGAGGACCCACCTTCACTGCTCCTTTCCTGGGGTGGGGTGGGGTAGGATTCCAAGGCATCCAGCAGGGGACCTCAAAGGGCCTGGTACAGCCCATCACAGATATTAAATTTAAGCACATGAGTAACCCATCTGAAGTCTGTAGGACTACTCATGCTTAAAGTTAATGAGGTGCAACATTACTTGCTGGGATTTAGATTGTAAATTCTTTGGGGTGGGAACCATGAAACCCAACTGGCTTCAGGACTGAGCTTGATAAATGTATGGAGGGAATGGTAAAATGGCACTGCCTATGATGGCATGTGGCCCATGGGTGACTACCAGTAGCAAAAATCCCCAATGTCTGGAGACGGGACGCTAGATGGGGAGGGTTCTGAGTTACTACATATAATTCTTTCCTCAGTATCTGCCTGGTGGGTCTTGCCCACATTCTCAGAGTCTAAGTGCAAATTTGGGGTCGGGAAGGAATTTTTCCCCAGGTCAGATTGGCAGAGACCCTGGAGGTTTTTTTGCCTTCCTCTGCAGCACGGGGCATGAGTCACTTGCAGGTTTAAACTAGTGTAAATAGTGAATTCTCTGTGACTTGAAGTCTTTAAATCATGATTTGAGGACTTCAGTAACTCAGCCAGAGGTTAGGAGATCTACTTCATGAGTAGGTGAGTGAGGTTCTGTGGCCTGCAATATAGAGGAGTTCAGACTAGGTGATTACGATGGTCCCTTCTGACCTTAAAGTCTATTAATCTAGTCTTACTATTTGCTGTTTAAAGTATCTTGCACACTATGAGTGCTGTAAAAGTAATAGATAATAATTCGGCAATGAAGAATCACCCCAGGTAACTTAATAAAAGTCTGAAAAATTGTAACTGTTTCACAAGGATTTATACAAGATTCATTCCTACTGCAAACCAAGGCCACTGGACTTAAGTTTTCCATTTGATCAGTCACCTAATGAAAACATGCACTCCCAGGTGGCACTAACACACATTCTCTCTCTCTCTCTCTCTCTCTCTCACTCACACACACACACACACACAACTTTATTCACAGACAGCCACAGAAAAAAACACTGTTTTTGAAATCCTATAGAGTGTAACGTACTGTAAATGCCTTCCCATCCACCATTCAGCTTTATGTATCCACTGTATGTGTTAGAAATTGCCAGCATAACATTTTGACAATTATCAAGACTAAGCAGTGTAAAGTTCACCCTGTCATACTTTATCACCATCATATTAATGCAGGCAGTGGCACAGTGTCACAGCCCAAGTTGTCTTAATAACATTTTTTCTTTGTGTTTTAGAGAGAAAAATGGCAGGTGTCTGTAGCAGGAACTTGAGCTGTTGAACTCTTCCTTACATAAAATAAAATAAAATAAAATACAGGAGTGGGGAGTGAATCCACATATGCTTAAACCCTTATTTAAGAACATAAGAACGGCCCTACTGGGTCAGACCAAATGTCTGTCTAGCCCAGTATCCTGTCTTCCAACAGTGGCCAATAGAAGGTGCTCCAGAGGGAATGAACAGAACAGGTAATCATCAAGTGATCCATCCTTATCGCTCATTCCAAGCTTCTGGCAAACAGAGCCTAGGGACACCATTCCTGCACATCCTGGCTAATAGCCATTGATGGACCTATCCTCCATGAATCTATCTAGCTCTCTTTTGAACCCAGTTATAGTATTGGCCTTCACAACACCCTCTGGCAAGGAGTTCCAGAGGTTGACAGTGCGTTGCATGAAAAAATACTTCCTTTTGTTTGTTTTAAACCTGCTGCCTATTAATTTCATTTGGTGACCCCTAGTTCTTGTGTTATGAGAAGTAGTAAACAACACTTCCTTATCTACTTTCTCTACACCAGTCATGATTTTACAGGCCTCAATCATATCTCCCCTTAGCTGTGTGTTTTCCAAGCTGAAAAGTCCCATTCTTATTAATCTCTCCTCATACGGAAGCCGTTCCATACCCCTAATCATTTTTGTTGCCCTTTTCTGAACCTTTTCCAATTTCAATATATCTTTTTTTGAGATGGGGCGACCACATCTGCACACAGTATTCAAGATGTGGGCGTACCATGGATTTATATAGAGGCAACATGATATTTTCTGTCCTATTATCTATCCCTTTCTTAATTATTCCCAGCATTCTGTTTGCTTTTTTGACTGCCACTGCACATTGAGTGGATGTTTTCAGAGAGCTATCCACAGTGACTTCAAGATCTCTTTCTTGAGTGGTAACAGCTAATTTAGACCCCATCATTTTACATGTTTAGTTGGGATTATGCTTTCCAATGTGCATTACTTTGCATTTATCAACATTAATTTTCATCTGCTATTTTGTTGCCCAGTCACCCAGTTTTGAGAGATCCTTTTGTAGCTCTTCACAGTCTGCCTGGGTCTTAACTATCTTTAGGAATTTTGTATCATCTGCCACCTCACTGTTTATCCCTTTTTCCAGATCATTAATAACCCTTTCATTAAACACAAAGTGATATGTAAAACGCCAAATTGAAACCTCGTTTATGGGGGAGCAATTCATAGACACATACAGATTACCATACTGGATCAGGGCAGTGATCCACCTAATCCACAATCCATGTCTCCAATACTGACCACCACCAGATACTTCAAGAAACTCTGCAAGAATCTCTCCCCTCAGAAAGAGCAATTATAAAATAACCTGGCCGTAGATTAAGTTTCTTCCTAACTCCTCTGAGTAAGAGGTTAATTTATTCCTCTAGCACATTAAGCTGGGCTCATGGAAGACAAGCCACCATCTTCAGGTGGAGCACCCTAATATAGAGCAGTCTTATTCATTCTGGCCTACTGTTTGTGCAATCAAGTTTGAAAAATCCTTAAGGATCCCAGCAGAGCAACAGATATGTATAAATATAATATCCAACTCTACATTTTAAATTGATTCCTATGTATTTAACAATTATGCAAGAACAGCTCCAAAATGAACATTTTCCAGTTCATCAGTATCTGTTAATGTTAGCAAATTTCCAAAATACGTGATTACCTGATGCTGGGTAAACAATGCACATCTCAGAAATAAACTATTTAGCTATATGTGTCTGATACCATGCAAGGGCAGCTCTCAGATTAACTGGATGCTTTTAAAACTGCCTGATTATGAATTTTAACCACAAGATCATCTCTTGGGTAAATGCAAATCGTTTGCCCACCATTTTGCTCTCTTAAGTAAATAATGCACTTTATGGCCCTCTATAAAGAGAAATTAATATCCAACTAGCTTTATTAAAATAATAGGAAATAATGTTGTCTAGTGTTCAACATAGGGGCTGTAAATTAAAAATCTTGGGTTCTAAGATTGGTTCTGTCACCAACTTTCTCTGCAACCCTGGAAGTGAGAATCACTGTATCAAGTGCAAGGTATTTATTTTATTATACAATTTTTCCTGATCAGAACCAGGAAATGCTAATGGCAAAGGTGCTCCCTCTACACCTTGGGTCAATACTTCTGTGTATTTCTCATTCCCATCTGTTTTGTAGTCTGGAGGATATGAGAACAATGAGAAGTGTCTGTCTCACACTGACAAGCTAAGACATTCTAAATGAAGTCAGACTTTTCACATCTTTAACTACAGTTTGTAATGAATGAGAATGCGCCTGAAAACACATTTACTCACTGGAGAAAGAAGAATCTTAAAAAGGCTCTATGGTTCCACCAGGGCTGATACTTTAATTAGGCAATTAGAACTATTAAATGTCGACAAAGCTCCAGGACCAGATGAATTACAACTAAGAAATCTGTAGGAAGTAGTAAGGGAAAAAGAAAAGCCCTTGGCAGGATTTGTGATAGGTTAGTAAGTATAGTGGGGAGTATAACAGAACTGAAGTGGTGGCTAATGTAATTCTTTTTTCTTTAAAAGGTTCCAAGACCCTAGAAAGCACAGACCTATAATCCTGAATTTAGTTGTGGGGAAGGCATAAGATTATTAAAGCACATTTAGAGATTTATAATTTAGTAAAGCATGGCTACAGGATGAATTCATCAAAAAAGAAGGTCATGCCTGACAAATTTGCTCGAGTTCTTTGAATAAATTATTGATTTGGTAGACAATGGTGACATAATGGACAATTTATCTGGATTTTAGGAAAGCATTTGATACCGTACCACAAAACAGATTGATTTGTTTTGTGGTACAGTAGCCAATGCTTTCCTGAGCGTGGTTCAGAGGAAGAATGCCAAAGTAGATTCAAATGGATTTAAAGGTGGGAAGCAGGTGTCTGCAAAAGCAGAATGTGTCTTTAAAATTGGGACAGTATAAGGTAGAAAAGGAACAGGAGAACTGTTAGGAAAGTTAGGACAAGTACAAGTTTAGATGATTTTCTACTGTTATGACCTTGGGAATGTTATATCAAAAGTGATTACATTTACTGATGGCACATAACTGTAAGGAGGCAAATACAGAGGAAAAGAGCAAACAAGTCAGAAGGATCTGGATAAATTAGGCTTACAGTCTTATCAGTGGCTCATGCAATGATATTGAGACTGGACACCAAAGTTAATCAGACCATAGTTGAAAAGGAATGACAATACAGAGTACAGATACAGAAAAAGGAAAGAAATGTTTACGTGCATAGTTTTATTGTATTATTTGTTTAATATTCGACAGCAGTTAAAAGGCAAATTAATCTTGGGATCTTTACACTGAGAGGTATATGGAAGAGAAATAAAGTTAAATTTATTTTACCAATGTGCAATGGGGTGTTCCTATCTGGAATCTGTAGTTCTTTTCTCTGTCTTCTAAGAGGGTCACTGCTGTGGTTGAAAAGAGAGAGAGACACATCTGTAATGACTCCCTATTATCAGTAGCGGCTGGGGAACTCCAGAAAGTGGAAATTTGGCTGGAACCAAACAAGAACAACCAACCTGTGGCAACAATAGTCTTTCTGGCACTAGAGCTGAGCAAATAACTGATTTTTGGTTTGGTGGCCAAGTCAAAAACAAACAAACAAAAAAGACGAAAGTTCTTTTTGCCAAAATAAGAAAACAGACAAACAAAAAATTATTTTGGGTCAAGTGAAATGTTTCATTTCATCTACAAGAATTTTTTCAGTATTTTCATTTTGTTTAGTTTTCAGGTGGTTTCTTTTACCCACTTTTAATAAATAAATCAAGCTAAATTTCTAAACAAAATGTCATTTCAAAAGGAAAAGACAAAATGTTTTCCACAGGAAGTTTGGAATGAAAAGTTTTGACTTTTCAATTTTTTGTTTTCATTTTTTCTGCCAAAATTATTTGCTGAATTTGACCCAAATTTGTGAATAATTTCAGCTTGACCCCAAACTGCATTTTCTTTTTTGTGAATAAACTATTCATCTAAAAAAATTCAACCAGCTCTATTCTGTACTTTGACTTCTGATCCGGGCTGGAGTTCTAAAATTATGTGTCACTCAGAAAAGAAAAATGATAAGGAAAAGGATAGGCTCATTTCTCTGTACCACAGCAGAGTTTCAAAGTGGGTTTGGGTACAGATTTGAGTAAAGATTTGGGAAGAGGGTTTTTATTTTATCCAAACTAATTTATCTCTGTACAATTTTCCAAATACGAATTATGGAAAAAGTATTGGATTCCTTGGCACCTATCAGGGTCCTGACAAAACCAGTCAGGACCAAGGATCAGAGCCTGAGGCGAAGAAGAACAGAGGAGTTTGTAGTCAAATTCCAGGCTGGGACTGAGACCAGCGACCAAATTTGGAGTCAGGTTTCAGGGTCTGGGTTGGGAAGCAAAATCAAATCAAGCCAAGGTCAAAGCCAGGAGAGTTCAAGTGCAGGAATGTTTGTGGCAGCTACAGAAAATCCACACTATTGCCTGAGCAATTCCGGGAACTCCTCTTGGATTTATATAGAGCAGGAAGCCAATCGAGCCATGAGGCTGCTGCCTGTCAGACCACCTGAGTTGGGACTTCCTGTGGTCTGTGTGGGTCATGGATAGTGGAGCACAAGGTGGTTACAGCTGCTACTGGGTGGAAGCATGGCAGTGTTCACTACCTGGCAGCTTTCCAGGCTCAGATTCGAAGAGCCCCTCGGCCTTCCAGTACCATTGTTTACAGAAAATGAGGCAGAGTTATAGAGAAGAGGATTTCTTGAAATTACTGAATGAAAAGCACTGGATTGGTGTCAAAAAAGCTGGTTAGGATTGAAACTAGTATGAAAATGATACATCATGGGCTGAAATTGAGATAGGAACTAACATATAAGCAGACTTGGCAGTGTATCTTTAGGAGTGTGGGATATAGAGCTGCCATTCTCTGTATAAAGTCAGCAGGAGAATAAATGAGCAAGCATGAATGTAAAATGAAGCTGGGTGCATTTTTGGAAGAGGAAGCAGCTAGGTTTTGGGGATTAAAATAATGAAGAGGAAGTCAGGCTTTGATGAATCTATATTTTTATCTTTGCCCTTAAGTATAGAACTGTACATCTTTATTCTCGGTCTGGTAAGAAAATAAGAATCCCTGACAGGGTACCACAGAAAATAGCCGGTTTGTCAGCTGCCTCTAACTGTGAAACGAGGAATTCATTAACTGATAGTAGAAGACTGCAGTTAAAAACATTGTGTGGGGAGACTAGGGGATTATTGGACTTTTAATTTAGCACATAAAATTATATGTTTCGCAGCCCATTAACAGAATCCTTATGCTTAGATTTGCTTCATTTAATAATTGTGATATATCACGATGGACAAGCAGGGCCGCACAGAGGTTTTAGGGGGCCTACAGCAAAATCTGAAACTGACGTCCCCCACTCTTCCAAAAATTACCACTAAGGGGATGCCTCACAGGCAGAGGGGAGAAGAGAAGGGAGTTGGAGAGTGAACCAGCCCCACACTCATCCTGCAAGAGCAGCTCCTATCATACGGGGCAGGACCCTGCTCCCCATTCCAGGCATTGTGTCCTGGTGCAAGGTCTCAGAGCCACTCAGATTTGGCCTAGCTGCCCCTCCATCATGACGAAAGGGTAGTCAGGCCAAACCTAAGTGGCACTGTGACCCCATGCATCAAGTCTCAATGCCATTTGGTATGGGGAGTCTCTCAAACAGGGCAAGGTGCTTCCCCCGGGCCCCATCCACTCCCCTCTTCTCCCCCTCTCCTCTGGGCCAGCCTTGCAGACAATTCATTAATTCTGCTAGGATCCAAGAGATAACATATGCTAACTTTTGGTATTATGTGAATGTTTAGAACCTGTGTATGTATGTATGTGTCTGCAGATTGTACAATTTATTTTGTCCTTACCTTCCCTAATAAAGCTTATAGTGATAATTTTGGCAGAGCTACTGCCTAATGATTTTCAAATATAATTAAAAACATATTTCAATATAAAATGTATTGCCAAAATCAAATATATACCAGCTAAGTGAAATTAACCTTCAAATGATACTTGAATAACAGTAAACCACAAGGGTATGTAAGAGATTAAATATACTGTAGTCTAATTATGTTACAATAATTCACCTCATTAATCTCCTAGGAAACAATAACCACAACAGTTAAATACTGTAATTAACAAACCTTATTTCAAACTTTATTTTAATTTTATATGACTTTCCAATATTATCCAGTGCAATTATATAAAAGACAAACAAAATATAAAACAAGTATTAAGTTCTCTGGAGAAGACATGAAAAACATCCTGATGTCTTTAACCTGGTGAGAGGAAAGAAACTAGGCCAGCACTTTCTGGCATATTTCTGAATTTAAAGAGGCTTGACAAAAGGTATGCCACTGACTTTTAGTTCCACTTCATCTGCAAATCAGCTGGGTAGCTAGCAATGATCAGGTTGTAGACATTGTTGATATTCTCTGTTCCTCTCTACCACCAATATTTTTGACTAAAATAGCACCAGTCAGATCTGAGAGGATTATCAAGTTGGACAGCATGCATAGTATTTTCAGGATGGTATTTTAATTTGTGTTTGCTTTTTGTCATCATGTTGTACTACATGACTCTTTAAAACAACAGGAAAATATACATCAGTCTCTGTTGCTACTCTTGTCTAAACTTTCCTTAGTCTCTTTTATCTACTGTAGTTTGTTAAGAGTCACTATCTTTACTTAGGGTATATCTACACCCAAAATGGATGGATATGTGGACACTTACTACAGTAACAGAAGGGATTCTTCCATCGCTGTAGTAAATCTACCTCTCTGAGAGGTGGTAGCTGGGTTGACAGAAAAATTCTTCCATCAGCCTAGCAGTATTTACACTGGGGCTTAGGTTGGCTTAATTATATTGCACAGGGTTTGAAATTTTTTACAGCCCCGAGTGATATAGTTAAGCCAACCTAGCTTTATAGTGTAGACGAGCCCTTAGACATCTAGACAGGCACAAAGTGGTCTTCGTGTACCAGAAGATCTGGCCTTCTATAATTAAGGAACATTCAACCACCCCTGAAATGCTGCCCTTTGGAGGCAGAATGTGGCAGCCACTTTGGGTCAGTGATGCTATAAAGCAGTTTTAGCTTTTAGTAGAATAGCTTTTAGTAGAAACTAAAAGTGGCAGTTGATAATTACATAATTACATAAGTAAGAATGGTTTCAGAGTAGCAGCCATGTTAGTCTGTATTCGCAAAAAGAAAAGGAGTACTTGTGGCACCTTAGAGACTAACAAATTTAATATGTCTACAACACCAAGGGCTAAGAGTTAACACTCTGCTCTTGCTAAAGATGCCATAAGAAGTTTTAGGGCCTGATCTTATATTGCAGGTACCATGTGTGTGGAACAACCACAGCTGTGTATACAAATTAGGTAGCTGCATGTGCAAATGGCCAGGTAAGCATGGAAGTGGCCATTTACTTCACAAATATCTGTGCCTGCAGCTGTGCATATTTGATTTTGAAAATCCAGCCCTTATATACTACAAGTGGCCAGGATGTCAGCTGCCCATTTCATCTGGAAGATGGACTCTCCAGTAGTACAGCTCCCATAGGAAGCGCCCTATTGGGGAGATCGGCACAGTACTCACTTAGAAGGAAGAAGCCATCTACTAAATCTACACCAGTATCACACGCTGCAATACGAGAGATTTCCTCGTGGGGGAGGGAGGGTTCTCATCTAGCCAGACCTGAATCTGCTTAGTTTTTGAAATCTAATCAGACCACAGGTCCAAGTTCTTATAGCTGCAGGTATTTTCAGCATAGTACAATTCAAATATTACCTGGGTCAGAGAAATAAAGAAAACCCATTCTTGTCATGCTGCATATTTTCACAGCATGCTGTATAATCTCTTTCAATTTAGGCTATAATGAAGGACATATCTGAAGGGTGGTCTAAACAGCTGTTCTATTTATGCTACAAAACTTCCACACAAGTATCTTCTTATTACACAACTTTTATGGGCATTTTTTTTTGTAGGGGAGAAATTAACAAGAGATTCATGTTCCTATAAAATGGAAATGAACATATTTCAAAATGCTGGGTTCAAATATCTGAATGCTGCAGAATGAATGATTTTTGTTCTATTATAGCTGTTTTCCATTAAAAGAATGTAATATGTACTAAAGTTCAAATGACATATGGGTGTCTCCTTGAAAAAAGGTATTCTCTATATCAGATGCAACATAAATACTATAGAATGTGATGCATCTCAGGCAGAACAACCACATCCTTGAGTGACCCTGGAAAATATATAGTGTGGATGAAGGTGAATTATGGTGGTGAACAAATTTAATATATCTAGTTGCCTGGTGGACACCCACAATTTGCAATTTAATCATCCACAAGTTATGGTGTGTTCATAATTGAATTAGACTTTGAAATAAGACAATATTGGTTTATAGTGAGTTTAAAAAATAGCACCCCCTTTCAGGTTTATGATAAGTATAAAGGGAATGGTAAATTACAAACAAGGTGTATTACAGTAAAGTGTTAGAGAGTTGCATTGTATGAAAGAACACTCTACTAAAGATAGAATCTTGAATTTGCAATAGCAATATTTGTATCGTCTTCCTTTGCAGACTTAAGATTTATACACAGGAAAATAAACAAACAACAAAAACCCTACAACTCTCATTCTATAAGACTAGCAAGATTTATCTTTTCCTGCAAAAAGAGAGGCTATAAGGATATCAAGACTTTCAAAGTGAAAAATTTCAAGAGTCTTAAACCTCGAGCCAGAACCAGATTATGGCACAACCTCTTTGGGGCTGTTTCTGAGGCCTGTTGTAATAACTGAGCCTACAAATTTACCTTTAACTGTGAACTCAACTTGTTGAAAGTGAATGAAAGTTCAGACAATGTCACAATAACCTATAACAACAAATTTTGATGGGAAAAGGTGAAAAAAAAAAGAGACAAAGACTGAATTAGTCCAAATAAAAAGACCGACCGATGACATAATTCAAAGACTGTGTTAAGCTCATGCCTGGTAAACAAGAACAGTGAGAGACTGTAAATCAATGAACCAAAACAAGTGTGTTGTAAATTAGTGAACAAAAGCGGATGGACTCTTCTCCCCATCATCCCTCTTTTGGGCACCTTAAAAAGACATTTTTGTGCGTGAGGACTGGCAAATAGACTGGGGGAATTCCTAGAGGAGGGGAAAGGCTATCAGGCTTCTGTCCCACTCTGCTCCAGGGACTTTGTCCTTTGCCCAGGCATCGTGAACGTCACTGTATCATCATGAAGTCCAGACCTCGACACACCAGTGGGAAGACCTAGTCATCACTGCTGCACCAGTGGAGACTCCAGCTGGGGACCCATTAGATCCTGCTTTGTCTCTCCTTCCCTGATGTGTTCCTTTCTGTCCTCCTAATTTCCCTCCTGTTCCCTCTCTCTCAGCTTTCTGCCTGATCTGATCTTGAGGTCAACTGCACGATACGGCATCACCACAGTAAGAGAAGGCAGCCCATCCAGCTTTACCCAGCCTGAGAAAAACCAGTCCAGGAGAGGGACCAGACCAACCAGATGATGCCCAGACCTTGGACTGGGAAAGGAGCCAGAGCCCAGAGCACTGCTGTCATGGCTGATCTGCCCATCTAGAGCATCAGTCTATGACTTGCCACCCAAAATCCCAAGAACATCAACAAAAGCTGTATTTCTACCACCTTTACTATCCTGACTCGTCTTCTCACTGTGTCTGTTTATTTGTCAGAAGCAGGAAAAGTAACCATTCCTCCACATTTCGCCCCTGAGCAACAAAACTAAACCCTTTCTTCCACACTGAGAAGGATTGTCCATCTAAGTAAGGCACTGTAACGGATACCCTCTCTTAAAAAGGGACTTTCATAGGAGTTGGTAGTTTATCTAATATAATCATTTAATTCCAATTTTAAACTGCCATATAACTTGTTTAAGCCCCTCCACCCATATTTTAGTAAAAAAAAAATTCTCAGCTTTGGACCAAGTTTCTTAGAGCGTTTGCTAAGAAACTAACAAATGGAGGTCTCTATATCAAACCCAGCCTTTGTTTAAACTGTTTAATGCTCAACAGTTTCAGGGTCATGGTAACAGCTTTAACTCTCTGGGCCCAACTATTCCATGTAAATTAATACAATAGACACCAGCTCCTAGCATCATGAATGTCAGAATCTCTACTTTTGTTTTTTTTTAAAGCAAGTTTCTGACCATACTGGTTTGGAGTAAAAGCTTTAAAACATGAACTTAACCAAAAAGGATGAGCCATGTTTGCCTAAGTGTGCAGACAGTCTGAAACAATAGCTGTGAGAGCTGTAAACTCTTCCATTCACATCAGTGGAATGTTAACTCCAAGACTCACTCTTCTGCCAACTTGTGTGAGAGAGAAGAGTGCAGCATGTGTCACTCACTCAATCCAATAAAACCTGGCTACTAAGGATCCCAGACTATGCTGCTAACTCCACCGTTCCCAGGAGGGGTGGAGCCTTTCCTCTCCATGATAAGCCCCTTGGAGACCTCATGTTTCAGTGTGCCGTTGGGCCCTGGAGTGCCTTAATCTGACCAAGTTCGGTATGCCATAATGGGCAGTAGAGAATTCCCAAACGGACAGAAGTTATTGTCACAGTGGTTTATAGCATGCCCTCTTGTGGGAAAAACCTATGGGAGAGGCAAAACTAGACAGAAAATGCCAGGGTTCTAAAATTGTAGAGATCCTACAACATCAAGTGGTCAAAAGAATGGTCTTGGCTAACGGGAAGTGCCCCTCCTACCCTGCAGTTATCCTGAGATCTGCAGGGAAACCCCATGAATGCAGTGGGGGCGGGGGGGGGGGATTGGTAGGACATTGGCATGGAGTCCCACTACCTCTCCAGTAGTCCCTAAAACCGTTCTACTGGTTTCTACGGTACTATGACTCCCTGAGGATCAAGAGTTAAAATATATTGAAACAGGTGGTGTGTGAGTGGCGGGGACCAGCCAAGGAGGATGGCGAACAGTGGTGGAGTAATTCTCTCCCATGCCAGGGAGAAGAAGGGATCTTCCTTCTGCTTCTACCAGAGGAAGGGAGCTGCTTTTACCTTCCCATCTCCCCTGTAATTTAGCTCCTATGCAAGAACCATGCTGTCACAGGGATCCTAGTCACCTGGCCCAACCTCTCCACATTCCAGAGGTACGCTAGTGCTGAGTGGAATGCTGTGTTAGACTCAGCATTATCTTATGTGGGAAAATCCCTGACAGACTGAAGGGGGTGATGTTCAATAGCTCTGCCTCATCTTGCACTTTCCAACCATCCTCAGCCCCTCTCCAAAAGCAAAGTTACCCAAACACATGGAGGGCCTCCCATGGAGATTAGAGGAATGTGTTGTAGGGTGGAGAGGTGTTGACTTAATTTAGCTCCCGCAGACAGTCTTGTTGCCTAAGAAACAGGGTTTGGATTTCTTTCACAACATGAAGGGGATGATGTGGCTTTACAGATTTTAGGAGTTGGTGAACCAGTTGAATGTAATGTCTGTGCCTCAGAATAAGGAAAGCAGCTTCCAGAAGGTAGGAAACTCCTTGAGCAAAGAAAATAAAACAAATAACCTGCAACGCCAGTATCCCCCTAGCTACTATGATGAATATAGAAAATTCTCTCAGTATAAAAGGCAGGGTTTAATGTGCATCCAAAATTCACAATAGCTCATAGATTATGCCTGGGGCATAATTTTCACTATTATTACTTTAGATATTGGTGTTTGTTGATGGAAACAAGCAATCTCATTTCACCCTGGTTTTAGATGTTTATTATTTTATATATATAATGTCTAAGATAATGTTACTGTTGCTAACTCTAAAGTCCTCTTGCCCTCAATATCATCACTGAAGTGTTTTAAAAAAAACCACAATGACAACAATTACATAACAAGATCTCTAATAAAGAAGGGAAAGATTAATTGGAAAGCTGCCTTGTGAGACCAAATGTTCCAGACCTAACAGTTTTATAATGTACGCAATTAGGGTGGCATTATGAGTTATGTTATCAGAGCCAGCAGCATGATCACCAATTGTTTGTGTTTCAGGGTCTATTCACTAGTACAGTACATAGAAAGTAGATAACTAAAGACAGATGAAGCACAGATGTTGATGGAATGGAGCTTGCTTCTCAGCTGAATGCTGTTCTCACCCTGCCAATGCCTTGAGTGGGACATAAAAAGAAAAGCAAATAAATTGTTGCCTATCAATGCAGTTTGTGGAAGCAACATATTCAATATATTTTATGCAGAAGGCAGATGAAGTAAGTTAGAATTAAAGATGGGAGGAAAGTTGAGAAAAGAACAAACCTTTCACCAGCCTCTGCCCGTTTCTAGAGCTGAACCCTAACAAAAACTAAGGCTCTGAAATGACATATTCGGTTACTTTTTTCTTCATTATTTTTTCTTTTTTTGTTTCTGTTCTGGGTTTCAGCCATGGCTGGAAGCACAAGTTCTGTGCAAATTTCAATCAGATTGGAACTCCAAACCAAGTCACCCTTGGTTTTGGTTTTACTAAATGAAAACTTGACTAATTTTATGGTATCTGTACACCATGGAATCATAGATCTTCTAAAAGAGTAGGTGTTTGATAAAGAAAACCACTATAACTTCACACACAAGCAAGCAAGCTTCCATGCAGCTTGATTTCCAATTCTGTCTCACCTGTGTGCCTGAATAAGACAAAACCATGTATGGAGCTCTGTACAGCACACACAGTGGCTGAATACACTGTGGGTAAATAATCATATCTTTACAACATTAACTAAATGAAAATCACTAGTCTGGGGTACAATGTGCCATTTAGAGACAGCCATATATTGGGGGCAAGTGCATATCTCCACTGTCCCATGGGGAGTTTGGGAGGATTTGTGCCCTAGGGTTCTCACCCACTCACTGCTATCCTTCAGCAGGACTATCTTGTTTCCCCACACTCCCTGGTCACTTTCCTGTTTTACCCCTGGATGTCCCATTGGCCTTGTGGATTTTCTGCATGGGGCATAGATGTGGATATATGGATGAGTCAGGGGCATGATTACTACCTGGAGGATAACATCTCATGTAGGTATCTTTCCTCTTTATGAAAGCTATTGTGGCTTCTCATGCTTTTTTTTTTTTTTAAACTCTCTGCACCTAGTAGCACGGATGGGATATGATCAGTATACTCAGATGAAGCCATATGTTATAGGTGGGGGCATAGCAAATAACATGCTTTGTGCATAGAAACAGCTTATTCTGTTCTCTGATTCTTAAGTAGTACAGTCAGAGGTAATATGGAGAGAAGAAGCAGGGAACAATTTTTGATTAAGTTCTCACTTACTGAGGAGGACAATTCCTAAATCAGAAATAATATAAAATACATATTTTTCCATTTGGGCCAATATCAACTTTGGCCTACTTATTTCTCATATCTCAATAGTCAAATACAGAGTGTTATACTTCTGTAGGGGGAAAACCCTCCCCACAAAATAATCCCTTATGAGAAAACACAACTTCCTAAAAAATAACTAAAATCAGTTGATTTGGTAATTAGTGCTCCAAGAATTAAATCAGTATTGAATATACAGCTTTATTTTACACTTGAGGAAAACTCCAGAGAAAATTAAAACAATGCAAGTTTTAATTATTAAAAGCAGCTCTTTCCTGTGGAATAGTCTAGTCAAGATGATGATATAAGCAAACTCCCTGGGAACATGCATCTTTAATGAAGAGCTCCCATAAAAACTACATTTTAAATCACCCTTCCTGATATATTAATCATACTCTATATCATTATAAACACCATGAAGAGAACATTGGGAAAATAAAATGATCCATTTGATGCTGTAGAGGTGAAATGGGAGTGGGCAGCCTCAAGTGGAGTGTAGGTAAGATTCAGACGTTGTTTATAGCTATCTCTATTTACAGTTTGGCTTGGAAAAAATGTTCAGTACCTGATCATATAAAACATAAGTCTGAGATAATTACTAAGTGGAAAGGCACGTCTGCATTATACCATTGTACTGTCACATTTGGTGTGGAAGTAAGACACTATCACAGTTTTGAACATTTGATGTTTCTGTTGGCTGAAATCAACTAAGAATTTCGGTGTCAGCCCTACAAGGTGCTGAACACTCTGACATGTGAGCAGTCTATGTGACTTCAGTGGGACTGCTCACATGCCTAAACTTAAACACAAGCTTTGCTGGACTGGGTAAGAGTGCTTAGTTCCATGCAGGTCCAAGCTCTTAATGTAGTTTTGATTTTTTAAACTGTCAGTTTCTAGATATTCTGTAGTTCCTTCTCTTGACTGTAAGGGACCAAGTGCACTGCAAAAGCTACAGAGCCTTCCCTCACTTAACTCTGCCACAGCACCTCAATCCTGACTTGGAGCACCCATGCCATTCCAATCTCACACACAGCAGAAGCTGCTATTCATATTGAATCATGTGGCATTGTAGACTAGGGTCTAGCATGAGACCAAGGCTACTGCATTACCCCACTTTGTCAGCTGGGCCTTCAGGAACTCATGCACTGGGTAAAAAGAAGCAGGGGAAATAGTTGTTGAGCTGTGTGTGTGTGTGTGTGTGTATATGTGTGAGAGAGAGTGTGAGTGTACACACTTTTCCCCTTTCTAGCTGATAAAGTCACAGATGTAGCTTTCATACTACTTTATGTATTCTTATTGTAATTCATAACCTATGTGAACAATCTGGTGTATCTTTAATAAACAGTTACTAAAGGCCCTGATTCTTATTTACTCTAAGGTCATTTTACACCATTCTGAAAGTATAAAGGGGCCTTGAAGTGGACATAAATTACCTTTACTGCCAGAGTTGTGTAAAGTGGCCTTACTATAAATGAAAGTCAGGCCCTAAATATTTGTGTTCATCCTTTGTAAAACAGTGGCAAAAAATATAAAAGTGGGTCTTCATTGCAACCCTGGTTCAAGAAGCACAGCCATGTTTTACAGTTGAACTTAAAATAATTAAAGAAAAGTAAATAAACTATCAATGATTTATCTCAAAGGAATAATACTGTAACTGCTAAATAATTACAGGCACCAATCTTTATTGGTATGTAATGTAGCTAGATTTGGTTTGTTCCCAGAGCTGCTCAAAGGACAATAAGCCAAGAAAGTGGTACACATTATAATAAATCACACACAGAAATTCCTTATTTGTTGCAGTGAACAACTTTACTCTGGGGGCAAAGAGAGTGCTGTGCTTTTCCTGAGATAAAAAGAAAAAAAAAGACTGTTTAATTTATATTTTCCAGTGATGCATTGTGCCTTCAGAACTCATTCAGCTGAAAAAGTACAAAGGTTTCAGTTTACAGAAGTTCTGTAAAAATGATTACAGAATTTGTCATAGAACAATTTCCAAACCAAACTGTGTTATTTTCCTCTTATGGTCCCCTGGACATTTTTACTTCTTTACCAATGAAATAAGTTTCCTTTTCAGTGAGGGTTATATTGTTTTCTTTGACAAATAGCAAAAGTTAAAAAAACAAACATCTTTAGGAGTATTGAAAAGTCAAAACAGTTAATTACTCTAATACACTCACACACACACGTATCAAAGAGAAGTAAAGGTGAATGAGAAAGAATAGAGGGAAGAGAAAGTGTAATGTGTATAAATAGCTTTTAAACATATTAATCCTTTTCATGGTCCATGGAAGACTCTCACTTGGTACAATCAGTTGTTCTTTCCTTTTGGCTGCGTATGTACATCTTTACAATCACATTTGGAGCTCTTGGTAGCAAAAAAGTGATAAAATTGTCCTTCACTATAGACCCAGTAAAGCCTGGTTTATGCTTAAAAGTTTTACTGGGATAACTGTCAGTTACAGGTGTGATTTTTTTACCAAAATAGTTATACTGGTAAAAGTCCTAGTGTGGACGTAGTTATACTAGTATAAAGATCACATATACAAGTATAGTTATTCCCCTTCCAGTATGGGAACAGCTATACCATATAAATTACCTTTATACTGATATAACTGTATCCACACTAAGAGGGTAGTACCATCTTAATTTTACTGATATGATTAAAGTGGTATAGCTGCCTAACATAGACAAGCCCCAAAACTCACTGCTAAGGAACCAGAAGATTCAGATTCCTTGAGTACATCCTAGCCACCCACAACACACGCAGTCCTAGAATTAATTAGCACTTTGGAAGGCCTTCCTAACATGCACAGGTTTTGATATAAACTGGGGGGTGATTATCAATGTGGTGTGATAGAACCATGTTTGAGAAAGTTTTCCAGAGCCCCAAGCTTACAGTGAAAAACTCTCCCTGTCTAGAATTCTTCTACTTCTGGATTCTCATTTAAGCAAAATAGAAAACTGGCTACATTCGTTTAATGTAATTTACAAGCAATTGACCTCAAACAGAAAACTGCAGTTGAAATGGGGTAGTATTATGATCATTTACATTCCAAAAAAATACGAGAAGTACTTGTGGCACATTAGAGACTAACAAATTTATTTGGGCATAAGCTTTCGTGGGCTAAAACCCACTTCATCAGACGCATGCAGTGGAAAATACAGTAGGAAGATATATATACACAGAGAACATGAAAAAATGGGTGTTGCCATACCAACTGTAACAAGACTAATCAATTAAGGTGGGCCATTATCACTACAAAAGGTTTTTTTCTCCTGCTGATAATCAGGATCCAAGCAGTTGACAAGAAGGTGTGAGTAATAAAGTAGGGGGAAAAATTAGCATGAGGAAATAGTTTTTACTTTGTGTAATGACCCATCCACTCCCAGTCTTTATTCAAGCCTAATTTAATGGTGTCCAGTTTGCAAATTAATTCCAATTCTGTAGTTTCTCGTTGGAGTCTGGTTTTGAAGTTTTTTTGTTGGAGAATTTAGACTTTTAGGTCTGAAATTGAGTGACCAGGGAGGCTGAAGTGTTCTCCGAATGATTTTTGAATGTTATAATTCTTGATGTTTGATTTGTGTCCATTTATTCTTTTGTGTAGAGATTGTCCGGTTTTGCCAATGTACAAGGCAGAGGGGCATTGTTGGCACATGATGGCATATATCACATTGGTAGATGTGCAGGTGAATGAGCCTCTTATGGTGTGGCTGATGTGATTAGGTCCTATGATGGTGTCCCTTGAATAGATATGTGGATAGAGTTGGCAACGGGCTTTGTTGCAAGGATAGGTTCCTGGGTTAGTGTTTTTGTTGCGGGGTGTAGTGTGCTGGGTGTGAAAATGACCACTTAGTATTATTATTTATGAATTGTATTGCAATAGCACCTAGCAGCCCAATTCATAACCATGTGGTCCTGGGCCATCAGTGATATACCAACACAGAACAAAAGATGGTTTCTGCCCCAAAGAGTTTGACCAGGCAGGACGACAGAGGCGTGGGAAATAACAATACAACAACAACAATAATGTTAACTGTTTTTTTCCAAGTCTTAAAAGGTTTGGATCCAATATTAGACAAAAGCTCAGGATCAATATTTTTGTTATGTGAATAATTTTGCCCATTCCTAATCAAGAGAAAGAGCCCAGAGATTTAAGATATTAAACTAGGACCAGAACAACAGAGAGCATGCAAGAAGAATGGAGCTGGATAACCCAGTTGCCTCATGTAGGGGAGCGGGGAAGGAAAGAATGATTACTTCTTCTGGTCCCAATGTCTATGTTACATCAACTTAGATTTCTGACATTGGTTCCTCCCTTAGAGACCCACCCGCAATATGACCAAATGCACCCCCGTATTTGCACCCAACACACTACTGTAATAACCTTTGTACAAAATATTCTCTGTGAGGTGTCATTTGAAAACTAATAATTCACTGGTCAATAATATCATGATAAAATGTGTGTAGGAACACTATATGTAAAGTTACGCATTACCCCTGTATGATGACGTTAGCACATGGCCAGACCAATGTTGCCCTGACTAGGTAGAAGTTGTTAAACTGGTCTACCCTAAACAAAGAAATGTGCATTTACCTCAGTTTACATATAGGTAGTTCACAGAGTCCTTGGGACAGCAAGAAGGGATAAACCGGTTTCTCAAAGACAAAGGACAAGCTGACGCCTCTACTCAGGTGTAATCAAAGTTGATTGGCAATCACTGGTCATTGGCTATTCTTCGGCAATGAAATGGGGCAAAAACAGGTCGATCTGCATTATAGCAAGCAACAGCATGCAACTTCTTTTACCACAAGACTCCATGTCTCCATCCTCACAGCAGGAAGGAACTTTATCTAGGGGTAACCCTCAGGAAAGTGGATTTCAAATGGTGACTGGACTATAAAAGTGAAGGGCAAAAATACCCCTGATTCTTTTGCTCTCTCTCTCTCTCCCTCTCTCTTTCACCTGTGATGACAAAAGAATGAGCTTTTTGACTTTGAGGGGGATCCTGGCATGAAAATTTGGTGAGCAACAATGCTGGGAACATGTGATAAGGATTTTACCTTGAACCAAGTCTACTTTTTTAATGTTTAGCACGAGAAAGCATTATACCTTGTTTTTTCTTGTAATCATTTCTGACTTTAATACATTATACCTGTTTTCACTTAAAATCTCTCTGTGTAGTTAAATAAACTCATTTTATTCTTCAATCAAAATTAATCCAGTACTGTGGTTGAACTGTGTGGGTAACTCCAGTTAATGTAGCAAACTGTTGGATATTGACCACCTTACATGGACAATGGACCTATAATACCTGCAGAACCATCCCATCCATAGGATGGACCAGAGCAACCGCCCTGGGCCATGCACTTTGGGAGGCCCCGCACTTCTGGATGCAAGGCAGTCTGGTGGATTAACAGGGGGCCTGGTGCCAGCAGCAATGAGCAACCCAGCCCCAGCCTGCACTACTGCGCTGGCTCCTGGCATCACTCGGGGAAGGGGGCAGAAGCTGGAAAGAGGCAGGGCGGAGGCTTGGGGGAAGGGGTGGAATGGGGGGAGGCCCTGGGCTGGAGAGGGGCATTTGTCCTGGGCCCCGCATCCCCCCAGAGATGGCCCTGAATACCTGAACTGTCAAGGAGAGAGCTGAACAGCGCAGAACACAAGTTTTGGGGAAAATTCAAAACTGGGATTGTGTTGGGGTCACCCTGCAAGTGGTAACCATGACTGCTGGAAGCCAGTGTGGGGTTGGTGTGTTGCCGGCAGACTGCTGCGGTCAGAATAGCTGGACCAGGTCTGTGGCTATACACAGTCGTGCAGGATGTGAACTGCATGCTGTGTGAAAGTGGTCCAGGCTAGGAGCTACAACAGCAAAGCAGCATGAGGCACCTAAGGTTACAGGGCAGGTGATGATGCAACCCCTCACTGGTCTGGATTGTACCCCAGAATGTGACATCTATACAACACCAAATGGTAACTTTCCCACAATAACACATCACTTTTAAATGTCGCCTACTGAATCTAATTGAGTCTCAGAATTTAACTTTGGCCCTGATCCTGAACTCAGTGGAATTACTCGTCCATGTAAATTTATAAGCATCTGCAAGTTTGCTGGATTGAGGCCTTTAATGCCAAGTCTTAGCATAATTCAAGAAGGTCCCTTGAGACCCTGCGAACAGGAAAGAATTTTTAATGAAAATAGCCTTAGATACAGACAGAACTTTCAGGGTGAGTATAAAGTTCTGTTTATCTAACAAATGCTATATGTTTTCAAGGAGAAACTCAACATTAACACACTGTAATTGGACATCATAATGGAGTATACGCAATGGGTGGGGCACCCAAAGCACAACACTCAATTCTTATTTAAAATTTAATTTAAAAATAAGCAGCAATTCATCCATCCAAATCATGGCTTAATGCCCTGTGATCCTCTCTCTTACAGTTACTGGGAACATAGAACTGGGAAATCCTTTGTGTCCCTCAGGCTTTGGTATTAGGAAAACTAGCCAGCAATGGGTGCATCAATCCTCATTTAAGTGTGAGTCACTAAAAGCAGCCTACTGTTGATTTAAGATTTACAAGAAAACCAGGTTGTCAAAATGAAACTCTGCTATGAACTGGTCAGTCTCTTAATAAATCTTAGATTTAAAAAAAAGAAAAAAACATTATCAGCAAATTATGTTTATTTGCTAACAAAATATAGATAGTGGGATGATTTCACCTGATATAAACTGGGAATAAGGGACACTGCACCTCCCATATGTGAGGCTCCTACAGAGCCCTGGCTGCATTTTAAAGATGCTCTTTCCGCATGTAATTCCTAAACAAGCATTAACACCATCTATCCTTATTCACCCTTTGACCACACCTATTTGCACTTCCATGTTCCATTGGGGTGAATCAAGCATGATAGGGTAAAGTGGGGCATATATTTTGTCTCTCTACATAAGAAAGCTGTTGTAACACAGGGCAATATAGTTATGTTATGTCAGATATTCAGTTCTACATGTTTTGATATTTTGGACACTATCACACTAAGAATGGGAGGAGCAGGCTTAATGAGAGGGATAAACAGAAAAGAGGAGCTTCTGGGGGAGAGACAGGAAGTTGGTGCCTAGGATTCTGTTCAAAGGTGCATGGTATCTTTGGACTTAGGGTTAAGGTCACCTTTGAGGATAGGCCAGTGCACGGTTCCATATAGAGGTGAGTTGCATCCTTAGTGAATAAAACAAGTCATGAGTTGTTTCTGAACTGCCTTGTGTCAAATTATTACACATACACCTGATGAGGAGTGTATCACTGTTGATGCCACAGAATGCCCCGAAGTAAATCCAAAGGTCAGGTGGATAACCTTAGTCCTTGATTCTCACTGGCTAAGCAGTTGTATTCACAGATGCAGAGATGCGTTTGTGGCTGTGCATCATGTATAAATCTCCCTGTGCTCTGTCTCTCTCTCTCTCTTCTTCCCATTGCAAACACACACATAAAAGGACAGGGTTTTACCATTTAAGCATTAGCCAGACAGCCAAATTCCTGCCTTTAACGTGTGTGGAGTATTTTACTGGCTTCATGTGAGACTCCATCACCTCTCAGGACACATATCAGAGAGCAGAATTAATTTGAAGGTTTACAGATGAGAAGATGACCTAAATCAAGCACCTACCCAAATGATACATTTAAGAAATGCTCTGCATGTGTGTGAGATGAGGTGAACCATCAACATGGGTGCGAAAGGGTTCAGGTTAGTTAGGCACATTCACTCCATCTGGTCAGTAATTAGTCACATGTCAGCCAGAGAGGATGGGAATGAAGACGGATCAGGTGATAACAGACATCCAGGCATTAGAGATAGGCCAAGAGAACTGAGTCTGGAAAGAAGTCACAAGGTGACTGGCTCCTGTGAAGGGGTGAAGCTCCACAGGCTGTTGGAGGCTGGAAGCCTCATACAGACTTAGGTTGGGTGGGACAGTGCTTGAAACCAGACATGGGGAAAGGCAGCTGAACCCTAGGAAAGGGGTAAGCATGAGGCCCGGAGGATATGTTGATTCTTTGGGATTTTGGATGACATCTGGACATTTTGTTACTCCAGAAGGGGTGTGGACGCAACGCTTCTCAGAGGAAGGGCTGAGTAGTGCACATAAAGACAACCTACAGTGGGCAATGGAGATTAAAACCCTTCAGCATCGCACCCTGACACAAGGGGGCACGCTGGTGCTGAGCATGCATCATTGCTGTATGACACACACAGTTTTAGAAATTTAATTCCAGGAAACAGCAGTAACTTAATGACAAGACAAAATACTGATAATTAAATGATTTTAATAGTGTGTCAAGATGAGCGATAATAGTCTTGAGAAATGGACTGGGTAAATCATCATCCCTCAGGCTTTCTCCACACATTGCCATTCAGGCATGAAGAATGCAATATGCAAACTCCTTAGCCATATATTTAACTTTAACACAAAATTAGCACTCGCCATATCAAGGGTACCATCTTCAGCAACACATCCATTCTCACCATTCAGGATCAAACGGACTTGAGAGTAGGGTTGAAAAAAAATTACCAGACTTCTGCGCGTGGATTTTATTAACCCTGAATTGGCAAGTCGTGTGGGAATTTTGTTTCTGCAGAAATGTTGCCTCTTTCTTTCTTACTATTTTCCCTTTATCGACACTTAATCATCATCTCTGAAGTTATTGAAAAACTGGGGAATGACTTATGTGCAAATATGGTACAGTGAAATATGCATTGCTATAGGTTTGATGTCATGCAGTGTTGCAATTTGTAACTCTCATGGACCTGTGAGTGATTATAGTATCTTCATACCTGATTTATTTCCAAAGTATACAAGAGGATCAACTTCAGGATTAAAGTGTTACACACATGCTGGTTCAAATTCTGCCACAAGTTACAGACATTCAGTCCACTCAGTCAACAGTATTGCACACATATATCTAAGAGCATAATATAGCCCACTACGAAGCTGTATTTACTTTATTTAAATGGCAGTAATTAGACTTGGCCTTCATTTGAATAAATACCATGGCCTACAGTGAGTATTAAAATAACTCTTTCTCTCATTGGTAGATGCAAGTGGATATGGTTGGAATTGTAGTGGTGGATGCTGTGGATAATTAAGATCTTATATGTAAGTGCCTTCCTGCCAAAATATTTTACAAAAAATAGCCCAGATCTTGTAAACACTTACGTACATGCATAACTTTACTTGTGTTATTAAAGTTATATACGTGTGTTTGCAGAATCACAACATACCTAGGTAAAGGACCACAGAAAAGCAGCCAGACCTATGGTCAGAAGGTAGCAACTAATGGTATACAGCACACTTCACAATAGTGGGGGATGCAAAAATCTGGCTAAAGGCATAAGAGCAAATCTCTGTGTCTGAAACCAAAGTGTCATGGGATCCTTAATGCCCAGGCAGAGCCAACAGGTCCTTGATTTTTCAGGCCCCAACAGGAAGATTTTCCACTAAGTCCAATCCTATTAATTTTTCCTATTATTTGCTTTTCATTAGTACCTAGACAGATTTGAGACCTCATTGTGATAGGCACTGTGCAAACATGAAATGTGGTCCCTGCCCTGAGGAGTTTTCAGTTTAAAAAAAAAATACCCAGAGTGTGTTTTATTGAAGACAAGCATTCTAAGAATTCAGGCACTTCATGAAAAATCTGGAATTCATCTAGGGGCTGAGCCAAAACCTACTGAGCCAGCGAAAGGTTCCCATTTATTTCATTGGGCTTTGGATTGATCACAATGTTCTAAATGTTTCACTTTGAGATAAAGCCCATTCTTGTGGTTAGGAGACATACAACTAAATTAAATAATAAGAATATGGGACCAGGTAAATCTAGGTTCAATTAGCAGCTCTGCTATGAATTTCCTGGAAGACCTTGGGCAAGTCACTTAAGTCGGGATTTTCCAAGAAGCCTAAGGAAGTTAGGAGTCCAACTTGTGTTGAAATTGAATGGGAGTTGAGTACTGAACTCCCTGAGTTTCCTTTGAACATCTTGGCATTAATCTCTCAGTGTTCCAATATGCCAGATGTAAAAGGGGGATGTTACTCCCCCCTCCTACTGTTTGGATCTCTCCCTGCATTAGATCATACACACTTTGGGATAGCTCGGAGCACAGTGGGTCCCTGATGTTGATGGGTGCCTTTGAGTGTTATGAAATATTAATAAGCGACAAGTCACCAAACTGAGAAGTCCAACACTCCAGCCCTAACATCTAGTTCTAATGTTATTTGCAGCGTAGGCTATGTCTGCATGTATGGCAGTGTATGGAATACAGGTACTACCCACATAGCTACACGCCACAGTGAAAGGTAGGCTGTGTCCAAACTTGTCACTGTAGTCTATAGCTACATGTGTCTGTGAAAGGCTCTGGCAGGAGCAGGTAGTGGGGAAAGGCTTCAGCAGGAGGGAGGCAGCTAGACACTATACTGAAGTGTAGACATGGGAGGCACTGCTTAGGTGTGTAGAGAGTTATGCTGGGTGTATATCCTGGGGAATCAGGTGTGTAGGGCTCTACTCTACTCACCTAAGCCAGGCCTCACTGTCTACACTGCTATTTATACCTGTCCTAGCTGGGCATGCAGCACCTGTACTATACACTCCACCGCACGTATAGATGTACCTTTACAGTCCTATGTTAAAATGCCCTTTTCAAGATTCCAAGGTCATTCAAGAGCTCTGACATCTTATTATTACTTACTGCCTTTCTGGAGTCAGACTGGCTGAGGTGTGGGTGTCCTGCAGACATGAAATCTATTTTAAAAAGTAAATGTACTTAATGGAGCTGAAATATGCAAATTGCTCTCAAACACAAATGTATTATAGCACTAAAAGTAAAACGATTAATGTGTTGTGTGTGGTAATTGAATTACTTGAGTATAGACTATTTATTGCACAAATGTCAACTTAATTTATGCACAATAATTAAATATGTGTCAAAAGTTGCTACTTGTAATTATTTCCATTTTCACAAAAGCCACTTCCCACATTTGTGAAGATTACTTAACACTTTCTTTTTTAAAGTAGTAGCAACACAGTAGTCCATCAGAACTCTGAGCATGTGCAGTAAGTGCCACGCATACAATTATTTTAAATTGTTTTCTTGTCCCGTCTAATTTAACAGCTTTGACTTCAACTCCACTTTTTGAACAAAACTTCTTTTCCTTATAAAAATATAGCTATTTTTTGCCAGTAGGATTTCACTCTTATTTGATGTGCCCTGTATGTCAGGTTGAAGCATTACTTAGTCTGTTGTAAAATTAATTCTAGATCATAGCATTTTGATTATATAACTCAAAAGCTTTACCTACTGTTGTATAAGGTCATGTACAGGCATTTTCACAACAGAAAATTTAGCAAAATGGGTGGTTGCAGGGCAAGCTGATTATGCTTTAACTCTAAGGTCTGGAAAAAGTGATAGGATCATGACAATAGTTTCTAGAAGCACAGTTTGATATTTTTCTATTGAACTATAACTTTGTAGGGTCAAAATCAATTTATTTCTTTTAAATCTGGCAGCGGAGGGAGTGGGAAAACAGATTATCAGATGGTTCCCTGACATCCACCCCATCTGCTCATTAATCCTCATGACAGGAAAAGTGTTGGTAGGACGGCTACTATTGCCAAGCAATGGTGGCATCAATGTATGGGCGCAGGAGGGGAAAGAGAGAGAGTTGTGATTCTAGGTGCCAAAAGAGCAGAAGCATGAAGTGTGTATCAAGGGCAAGATTTTCAACAGCACTGTCATCGTCCATGTGGAATATTTTAAAAGTTTCATTATGTCAATAACTGGTTGGACTCTACGGGTATGACATTACAAATAAATATGTATTTAAAAATAAATGTTAAAACATGTAAGAACAGCCATCCTGGGTTATACCAAAGGTCCCTCTAGTCCAGTATCCTGTCTTCTGACAGGTTTTAGAGTAGCAGGCGTGTTAGTCTGTATCCGCAAAAAGAAAAGGACTACTTGTGGCACCTTCGAGACTAACAAATTTATTTGAACATAAGCTTTCATGAAGTTAGCTGTACAGCTCACTTCATGAAAGCTTATGTTCAAATAAATTTGTTAGTCTCGAAGGTGCCACAAGTACTCCTTTTCTGTCTTCTGACAGTGGCCAATGCCAGGTGCTTCAGAGGGAATGACCAGAACAGGTAATGATCAAGTGATCCAACCCTTATCGCCCATTCCAAGCTTCTGGCAAACAGGCTAGGTACACTATCCCTGTCCATCTTGGCTAATAGTTTTAATCTTTTGAATAAACACATGTTAAACCTTGTAGCACATATTGAACAATATATATTAAAAGACCAAAGTTCTTCTGAAACTTTAAGTATTTCCATCTGATCTGAATTGTGGAGGCCTGATTCTCCTCTCTCCCCCACAAGGTTTTATACTCTATATAACAGTTGAATTCAGTGGTGTTTCCCTTCACTTCCAGCACACTAGTGTAAGTGTGAAGAGAACTTGTGGTACAGTTGTTTATAGTTGCTATGTAATTGCAATTTTGAAATATTTGAAATGTTGCACATGCATCGTATTCTGTACATTGCAAATTACATCATGATTAAAATGTTGCAATACTTCTGAAGCACATGTGAATACCTTAATTAGAAAACTGTAATCCTTCAGGAGGAGATGGGATGAAACTTGATGAATGGGAAACTTTACTCTTAACTACCCTGATGCCAAATGACGGTCCAAAATCCTCAGGAAGATCCTCTTGGTAATAGCAAGCTGTCAAAATGCATCAGTACCGAAGTCAATAATGGTAGAGTCTCCATGCACAGGATGATTAGGCTACTCAGAATGAGTTCAGCTCTACTCTTTGACTAGATACACTACTTTTTCCTCCATAACACGCTCTTTAATTGGAGGATTGCCAACGTTTGTTTCTGCAAGGATGATGAATTGGCACCGGCATTCTGGCAAGGCTCCCATGCTGCTCTCCAGAGACTATGGGAAAGGGGGTGTCCATATATAAATAATTAACAGGTCAAAGAAAGCAAAACAAATTGCCACTTTTGCTGAAATGTTATTGTCACTTCATTTATCACTTACATCAAATGAATAAGAAATGAATAAGAAACAACACTACCTGCTACCAAAAAAGCCCTTCGTTCTCTTAGGAACACACCACATGCCTTCAGCCTGCTTCCTGGAGGACTTTTCATTTTCTGGGACAGAAAATTAGCCTCTCTAAATTAGTAAAGGTAAAAACTGTGAAACAATTCCAGATGATATCCAAAATAGATGAGGGGAAATCTATTTGTGCTCAAGTAGTGTCTGGCCCCAGAGCCCCATGAAGAAGCAGAATTGTCTGGCGATAGAGGCCTAGGTTATAATTCAGAAGTCCTGCATTCATTTCCTGGCTCTTCTACTAACACTGCTGTGTAATCTGGAGCAAGTCACTTCACTTCTGTGTTTTTCCTTCTCCTCGCACCCTTTTCTTGTCTTGCTTATGTACTCCTCAATGTCGGCTGGGCTTACTGTAATACAAATACATTACGATAAAAACATGCTGCTGCTAGAAACTTAGCCAGTTCTACACTGGAAAGGATTTGCTGGTACAACTTTTCTGGTATAGCTGTAACAGCAAACCCTCCTCGTGCATACGCCTCTTATACCAGTTCCTCAAACAAAATAAAATGGCGAAGACTCACACCCCTAACTGACACTATTATATCAGCCAGTGCAGGAGTCCTAAAAAAAAGTAGTTCTGGAACAGGGAAGGGAAGTGGGAGGCCCCAGGAGGGAGCTGGAGGAAGCCAGGCAGAGCAGGGGGTGACTCCCTGCACGTATTGAAATCTCATCACTACAAACAGTCTCTTGAAAAAGCAACTCTGTAAAAGCCTGAATAAGTAGAACTAACAGATGCCAATCTCAGATTGGAGGACTCACCTCAATCGTCTATTAGTAGAGGGTACTTGACTGAAGTAAGAATTTCAGTTGCACATAAATATCTGGGAGATGAAGTGAGTAAGCAAAGCTTTGGCAAGCAATGCTTGCTTGAATGGCAAAAGAGGCTAAGCAGTCCTAGTAAGCCAGAAAGCCTCTTCATCATTTTAAACACATAAGAGGCTCTGAAGGTTGGATCCATTTTTTTAAAAAGGCTCTACTACACTGTCTCAAAGATTTATATTAATAATTAATAATAGAATTCCAAGCATCCATTCTATTCCTATTAGGGAAAAATAAAATGACTAGTGCCAAACACAGTAAAAATATTCTCCTAGAGAATTTGCAGCTGGATCCTGAGGTCTTCAACTATCTCAGACTCTTGAATTCCCTCTTAAATGACTTAGGTTATCAACTCTTTGGGACAAAGGCCATCTTTTCCTAATTTGCATGGACAGTATGTGGACATAACTGGGCTCCAGTCCTTCACTGAGCTACATGCTACCACAGTGCAAATAAGTTGTAGTAATAATAATTATCCAACATAGACCCATAGGGTAATAAGCTTCAGCAAACAGTTCTCTTCTCCCAGTATATTACAGTAGAATCTCCGAGTTAAACACACCTCAGGACTGGAGGTTGTCCATAACGCTGAAATGTTCATTAACTCTGAACAAAATGTTATGGTTTTTCTTTCAAAAGTTTACAACTGAACGTTGACTTAATACAGCTTTGAAATTTTACTATTCAGAAGAAAAATGCTGCTTTTAACCATCTTAATTTAAATGGAACAAGCATAGAAACAGTTTCTTTACCTAGTCAAAATCTTTTTTTAAAACTTTCCCTTAATTTTTTAGTCGCTTACATTTAATAATTAATTTAATTATACTGTACTATATTTGCTTTTTTCCCCCCTCGTGCTAACTGAGTACTTCTGTTCCAAGTAAGGTGTGTGATTGATTAGTCAGTTTGTAACTCGTGTTCATAACTCTGAGGTTCTACTGTACTCCAGTACTTTGTCCCATTGTCTATGCTCATGAGTGGCCAGATTCTTATATCTTCAGTCCTACTGAATAGTACCTATCACTAATTCTGATTTATTATGCATCCAGTAGAGTACTATTCAACATGAGTAAGCATATTAGTGTGGCTTGTGCTATGGAATAAGTCCTCCAGAAAGTGTACATACACACTTCCTACATACACTCTTTAGTTTCTTGCGACACACTTCCTTCCGGGCTAAAACAAAGAAGCCCAGGACAGGGCAGTCACAGGCTGCAGCTACAGACAGCAGTAGGACAGTTGTTACGTCATTTCTGTTCATAAGAAAGGGTATATCTTGACACAACTCTGCTCCTCAGTAAGATACCTCAGGGCCCTAATCTTTTTTAGCCCAAGAGGCAAGTTCACGGGCATACATTTTATGTGCTGTCACTGATGCCTTAAGTGCTCTAGAATGTGAAAAGGAATAGGCAGAGCCTGATTTAAAGATCTGGATTGCCCACATAGATCATGGCATGCATTCCCCAGTCAGATCTCTCAGGGCAACCTGAAGCAGCTTTCTCCAGAGACCAGATATTGGTCTAGGTTCTGAAAAGAGAATATTGCTCTGGTTTCTTCGACCAGATGCATCAGAGAATTGTTAGCTTTATCCACCCAGGCCAACACAGTGTTGCCTGAAGCTTATTACCCTCTGATGACTGTTGGAATGAAAGAGGAGTTGAGATCAGTCTTGTTCCTGTGGATGAATAAAACACCACCAAAGACTGCCATCACAATTAGCAGCCTTGTTAGCTGTCTCAGCAGAGAATACACATGGTATTATCAATAATTATTATGTGGAATGAAATTCTATTTATGTTCAGAAGCCACTTAAATAAGCCCTTCAGGGGGTCAGTAATTCAATTCAGCCAAAATTCTAGCAGAAAAGGTAAGTTGTGGTAACCTGAGTGAAAATTTCTGTCAGGAGGCTAGGGTGTAAATCTGGGTTTGAAACAACATGTCTGAAACAGTATAATTAAATTAAATCAGAGCATTCCTGAAGCCTTAGAAAGATGGGAATTCCTCTGTGGTAATTCCTTCTATCATCACTTTGGGCTACTATGCCTGTCAGATGCATAAATGTGAGCCATAAGGAGAAGAAATCTATCTCCCATGACCAGACAGTAACTACTTCACTGTGTTTTGTTGTTCTCTTAATTCAAAACAAGACAATGTTTGTGCTCTGCCTCACGCTGCCGGCACTTATCTTTCCTCATAAAATATATTCCATGAGCTTGTGCAGAAATGAGGGGAAAAAAACTGATTCTGTCAGAAGACAGTCTCTGAAACTTCTGTCAAAGTGATAACCCAACAGGACCCTAACTATCACCTCTTGATTTGTTTAAATGTCACCCAGCTTGGGGAAAAACAAATCTCCCCCAAATACCCACTGAACATTTATTGAAGCAAATGTCTTTTGGCAGTACTGTAGTTCCAGTCCACTTGTTATTGAAAAACTGACTTATAGGATCATTGGAGAGTATTAAACAACATCCTGCCATCTACCATTTACCTTCAAATTATCCAGGGATTTTTTTTTCTTTCTTTCTCAGACACAAATGAATGTTGGAGCTGTCACACTCTGCTGAGCAGATCTGAGCTTTTATCAAAACAATCTAACAGGTGCATTTTCCCCCCATCCTGTGAGAAAACATGTCCATGTTTACCTATGTCTGTTTTAAATAAGTTGCCATGGTTGATATCAAAGTAAGCACTGTACCCTCTAGAGCAGGGGTGGGCAAACTTTTTGGCCAGAGGGCCACATCAGGGTGTGAAACTGTATGGAGGGCCGGGAAGGTTGTGCCTCCCCAAACAGCTTGGCCCCCGCCCCCTATCCGCCCCCTGACTGCCCCCCTCAGAACCTCCCCATCCATCCAAGCCCCCCGTCCACTTCTTGTCCCCTGACCACCCCCTCCCGGGACCCCTGCCCCTAACCACTCCCCGGGATTCCACCCCCATCTAACCCCGCCTCCCCCCCCGTCCCCTGACTACCCCCCAACCTCCACCCCATCCAACCAGCCCCTGCTTCCTGTCCCCTGACTGCCCCCCAGGACCCCCTGCCCCATATCCAACCCCGGCTCTCTTACCATGCCGCTTAGAGCAGCATATCTGACCACCGTACCACCTGGCCGGAGCCAGCCACACTGCCATGCTGCCCTGCATTAGTGCACAGCCCCTGCCACCCAAAGTGCTGCCTGCATGGTTGTGGGGGAAGGGAGACAGCAGGGGAGGGGCTGGGGGCTAGCCTCCTGAGCCAGGAGCTCAAGGGCTGGGCAGGACTGTCCCGCGGGCCGACTGTGGCCTGCAGGCCGTAGTTTGCCCACCTCTGCTCTAGAGATAGTAAATATTCCATAAAGCTGGTATTTCAGACAACATGCTAATCATATGTAATCAGTGTCATTAAGAAATTACATTTATCAACAATTACTTTGAAGTGATAGTTCATGTACCTTACCTACTTCATATATTTTTAAGGCCAGGAAGGACCATTATGATCATCTAGTCTGCATAACGCAAGTCAAAGAACCTCACCCAATAATGTTTGCATCAAGACTATACTTTTTTTCAAATTATAGCATATCTTTTTAAAAGGTATCCAGTCTTTGTATTTCCTATTCTAAACACAAGGAAATGCCACTGTGATGTCTCAGATATTACACTAAAAAAATGTATTTACTTGTTCGGTAACTGTTGTTCTTCGAACTGTAGGTGCAATTGTGTATTCCACTTAGATGTCTTTGTGTCAATTGCACCTGAGCTAAAGACTTTTGCCCACAGAAGTACCTGTTGGGGTAGGGTACATCTTAAATGCTTACCTGTGACCGCTCCTGAGGCTATATAAGGGTGACGCCACCCTGATCCCTTTCAGTTCCTTTACACCAGAGCAGATGACCTAAGACTCCAATGGAGAGGACACAGAGGGTGGGTCATGGAATATATGCTTGCATTCATATCTTGAAGAACAATTACAGAAGAGGTAAATAACCATTTTTTCTTCTTTGAGTGGTTGAAGACGTGTTCTACTCAAGTGATTCACAAGCAGTACTGTTTGGAGCTAGGTTCAGAGTCTACTTGAACAATGATTGCAGTATCACTTTGCCAGATTTTGCATCCAACCTGGAAGCCACTGTGACTTCATAATACTGAGTGAATATATGCACTGAGGACTAAGTTACAGCTCAACAAATATCCAGTATGCGTGCATCCTTCAGGACATCTGCTGGTGTAGCCTGGGCCCTCATGGAATGGGCTGAGGAGAGTCTTTATAGGTGTGGAATATTAGTTACTCCATATGCCTTTGTGATGCAGGAAGTAATCCAGCGAGAGACAGTTTGTGCTGACATTGCCTGGCCTTTCATGTGGTCAGCATAGGATATGAAAAGATGAGAAGAGTGCCTAAGGTCTTTGTCCCATTAAAGTAGAAAGCCAATGCTCTCCTGACATCTAAGATAAAGAGACATTCCTTGTCTCTGCTAGAAGGAGATAAACCAGATATTGTCTTGTTTAAATGAAAGGCTGACACAACTTTAGTTAAAAACTTATGATGTGACTGCAAGGCTACTCTGTCTTTGAAAAACACTGTGTAAGAAGGGCCTGCCATTAACAGTTGACATTCAGTACTCTACTGGTCAATAAGGAAGGCAACCTTTCAGCTTAAGTAAGGCCAAGAGCAAGAGGCCATGGACTCAAATGGCAGGCCCATGATTACTGCCAGGACAGTGGTGACGTCCTGGGGGGTACGAAGTTCTTAACAGTTGGAAAAAGATACACCATTCTCTTGAGAAATCTAACACTCATGGGGTTGGAGAATACTGGTCATCTCTGGACTGGACAGTGTATAGCCAAGATCATTTTAAGGTGTACCCTCAGGTACATTTCTTGGTGATATACTGGTGACATTTCTTGTTGTCTCTTGTATTACACAGATTGACAGAGGGAATGCCCAAAGTTCAACCTCAGTATGCTCTTCTTATGGCTATGGGATCCTCGTATGTTGAGGAAGTTGGCTAACTGATTCTGGGTGCCAGGTAAAAGTGTGCAGCTACAGGTGTGATGTCTTCTGTGATGCAAAACTCCCCAAAGATCAATGCTTCTTGACATACTTGTCTGGAGTCAGCCCTCTCTCCTCCCCATGTCTGTTTAGATAGTACACTGAGAGGTGGTGTTGGTGAGAATCTGAACCAACAGCCCCTTAATACAAGAGAGGAAAGCTCAGCAACTTTGTGAATTTCCTGGAGCTCAAGGATATTGATGTGGAGATTAAACACCTATTAAGACCACACACCCTGGGTTCATGACCCTTCCAAGTAATCACCCCAGACTGTTAGAGAAGCTTCTGTTACAACAGTCACAGTTCGCGCAGGGCAAGAGAAGGGAATGTCTGCACATAGATTGTCCTAGTTCATCCACCACTTCAGGGAGCATCACACTGTGGGATGGAATCAGACCAATTTGTCAAGATAGTGCTTGCCTTGTCAATAAACTGACTTCAGCCATGACTTGAGAGTGTGTCTGGCCTGCTGGAATATGTACGTGTGTATGTACAAAATATAATGAGGCCCTGCAACCTCAGGAAGTCTGAGCCATGATGGTTGGGTGAAACCTGAGACACATGCATAGGTTGTGAATTACTTGAAATCTCTGAGGGACAAAAATGGTCAAACTTAAGTCTCTGAATAGGAATGAGCGTTGACTTCTCCCTGTTCAGAAGAATTCCCAGACAATTGACAAGGTGGCTGATAAACCTGACATGGCAAAGACCCTGGTCTTTGGACAACCTCCGAACCAGCCAAGCATCAAGGTAAGAGAAGACATGTATTCTGTTCTTCCTAAAGAAGACTGCCATCACCACCATGCATTTGGTGAACTCACAAGGGGATGACGACAGTCCCAAGGGGAGTATTGTACACTGATAATAGCAGCCCCTTACCACAAATCTGAGGAATTTTCTGTGACTGGATACAACGCCAAAGGAAAATATATACATATCAAAGGTCAAGAGCAGTATGTCAGTTCTTGAAATTCAGGGAGAGAAGGAGATTGACGGTAGGGTGACCATATGGAATCTCGCTTGATGAATATGTTCAGAGAATGCAGGTCCAATGTGTCTCAATCCTCCCTTGGACTTGGGAGTCAGAAATAGTAAAAATCCAGCCCTTGAAACTGCAATGGAACTTCCTCTATAGCTCCCAGGATGGGCAAATCCAAACTTCTTGTTAAAAGACTTATGAGACGGGTCCCTGAAAAGTTATGGGGAAAGAGAGAGGAGAGTAATGATGGAACAAAATTGGAAGAAGTACTTAGGACCCACTTGTCTGAGGCTAATCCCCTCTCTAGTGCTTAGGATGTGAGAAAATCTGTCCTCAGAAGGAAGGGAGCAAATGCGGAGATCACTGCTGATATATCACTGTTCTCAAAGGAGAAGTCAAAAGGGTTGCTTCCCAACGGCAGGTTGAGGGTTAGATGAGTGGTTAGAGTTGGAGTTGAATGACACATGGTGCGTTGAAGGCTAAACCCTCAATAAACTGCTGAATATCCAGTGCTATTCCACAATTGCATTTCCATATATGATTGTTGGAGTGAGGTCTTTGTCACCAGTCTACCCTCTGTTAAGAAGGCCTTGAACTCCTCCTTGATGTTGTCTGTGTAGTAGAAAGAGAGCTTGAACCTTAAGGCCTTGAATCCGAGGCCTGGTGTGAGGCCTAAGGTCTGAACTAAAGCAGTGGTCAAGTTTCGCTGATATAAAGCAAAGAAGCAAAGTGAGCAAAAGTCAGGCTCTGCTTGCTTGCAAACTCTCAGAATTTGACAAAAACAGGGCTGATACTGCAAAAACACACATTTCTAAAAGGTGCTAGGCACAGACCACATGTCAGAAAAGTGGTACCAAAGCACCTCGATACCAACATATTTCCTAAAGACAACAGGAACACGTTCACCCATTCTAAAAATGTAAGGTGAAAATAACAGTGTGATAAATAAACATGTATAAGGTGATGGGTGGTAACTGGCTATGCCAGAGGGTGTTAACTAACTATGTCAGAGGGCCAGTACGTAACTTGTTTGCATTAATGTATAAAATGAAGTCTCAGAGGGAGTGTCTTTGGCCAGCCTAGGAGGAAATGGAAAGTCATGCCATTCACTGAGCTGCATCCATTGTCTCAGGCATACATGTCTTAGTATCCTCATAAAGTCTGCCAGGTGCTATTTCTGTGCTTTGTCAACAATAAACTTGGCCAGATGCTTTCTCTACAAACAGAGTCTGTAAATTTATTGGACAGTTCGACTGAGGTCTGCTGTCTCTGCTATCTGTGCGGAGCTGAGACAGCACACTGAAAAAATACCCAAACATGCAGCCAAACATCTCACCACTCTTGTGACACCACCACTAATCTGGTAAGTAAGTGAGCTGCCCTCTGTAGGAATAGCAATCTAATATGGCAGAAAAGTACATGCTAAAAATCCCGACAAATTTTGATAAAATATGGACATGCTGGGTTGCTAGCAAAAGAGGTCTATATGCATTTAAAGAATATAGTGGGGGAAAAAAACATGGAATGGAATCTGTAAGGGTAGGGCAGAGGCTGTAGTCTTTAAATGTAAAATATTGCAAACTATAACCATGGCTGTTAAATGGTTAAGACAACATGCTAGAAAATTGGCAGGGAAAGTAACAGAAACAAAGAAATAGCCAAAAGAAGCAGGAGAAGCCACAAAGCCCTGGAATGCTCCTGCTCTCCTAACAGGGTGGCAAGCTGTCCAGAGACAGCAAGCACAGAAACACAGTAAAACTTTGAAAACAGCTGTAAGGAACTTACAAAAAAATGTGCCATCCCTTCTTATAAATATTGGTGGTCAACAGCAGACTTCAGGTAGTTACCCTATGCCTGAAGAATGGGAACAGAAGTAAAAAAAGGTGGCTACGGCAATGCAACCACCACCTCACAATAAAAGCCAGGTTCTGGTTAAACTTAAACTGAGACCTAGATTGGTGCCTGTCAGAACGGGAAAAAGAAGTGCACAAAAGAAAGAAGTAGCAAACAATACATTCACTAAATTGGTCAATTAGATGAAGAAAAAAATGAAACAGTTCACAAAGCACATTAGAAGACAGGAGCTGCGACTCAATCGCAGGGGAGTAAATAAAAAAGAATTTCAAAGTACAGAACCAAAATTAAGCAGGTTAATACCTAAAATTAATGCATTAACAAATGGAGTTGCCCAAAAACAGTTAACTGCAGCATGGAAGGGCACTCCCACAATCCATCTGGCATGCACACAAGAGCAACATACACCGGGGGAACAAACTCAGGTTTTAGAAGAGCCGGTAACTACCCCCACTCTCAAAACCAGGATGCAGGTTCCCAACTGCTTCAACACACGAAACCACATTCCTCACTCATAGCTAAAAATATAATCTTCTTTCTCAAATATTTTTACATGCCAGTTAAGTTTTCCTCTATATCCTTTCTCAGTTTGCTAAACTCACTGCTGCTGCCTGTACTTTAAAATATCTTAATAGAGTTAATCTCTTTTGGCTTAGGTCTACCTCCTTTCCTAGGTTGTTCTTCCCCCACCTCTCTTCCTCTCCCCCCAGTCCCCTCCTCACTTCTGCTCTCTTTCTGTGTTTTAAAAGTTAAAAGTTATAGTTTTTGCTATATTATGTATTGGGCAGTTTGACTGAGGTCTGCTGTCTCCTCTATCTGCACAAAACTGAGACAGCACACTGAAAGAACACACACACACACACACAGACGCAGCCAAGCATCTGACCACAATCTGGAACCTTATTAGTGAATTTAGCCATTGCCTTTCAGTTAAGAAAATCATACTCCATTAGGAGATCTTATTGTTTTGCTATTCTCATCTGGAGTGAGGCAGTAGAATAAACTTCCTTCCTAGAGAGTTCAGTCCACTCTTTTTTCCTTCCTCCTCCAACAGATGTGGCTCAAGAAGCAGGATGTTCTCTTGCATCTGTATGAGAATTCACTCTTGGGGCTAGTCCACCTCAGGATAAGGGGCCTACCCTTAGATAGGGGTGGAGATCTAGATCTGTGCAAATAAAGGGCAAGCCACAGATCCCAGGGATGCCACTGTGAAAAAGCATAGGACATAGGAGGCAGATACATCAAGGATCAAGATGGTCTTTTCCTTGTTAAAATAGTGGCTATGCTCTCAGTGTTGATGTTTTCCCTCTATCAGGCATCTGTAGGACTTATGAGACCTTTCACTGGGCAGGGGAGACAAGCTAGAAGACTCCAAATCAGAGTTGGAAGAGTCTTCTAAATAGTCAGTGGGCATCAGTGATGCCCATCATGGTGATGTCACCAGATAGCCCAATTTGTCCATAGGCTAATAGGAGCAAGACAATATCAGTAATGGGGCTGGAACCATTATCATCAGTTCCACAAAATTATCTCAAGAGGTCGACTACCTCACAGAAGGGTTCATTACTTGGAAGCTTTCCACTATCAGCGCTGAAGAGCATGACTTGAGTTGGTGTGCAAACCAAGGGACACCTCGGTACCAACACTGAGGACATGGGATCATATCGGTACCAGTCCCACAGGCCTCTGCCCCGAGGAAGGCGCCTGCTTTTTTGTCAGTACTGAGGCTGCAGATTATAGTGATGTCTATCCCAAAGTTGTAGAAGTTGAGGGTCCTGGAACAGTCATTGGCTCCAATACGGCACCAGCTTCCTCTGTCAGCAGAGAAGCTGATACCGACAGGCAGAGGAAGTCTATCGCTGCAACATATGTTTGTGGGGTCGTCTGTACCAAAAGTGATGGTGTCACACTAGTGTCCATAAGTACTGGACTCAAAGGCCAACTAACAGCCTGGGTTGGATTCAACAGTACAGTACTGAGGTGAGAGGATCCCAGTATTGGAGAAACATGGGTTGACAGCCCAGCTCTACCCTGGGTCCCTGAATCTTGTGGGCATTTGTGAGCCTGTCTTTGACAAATCTTGCTTCGATTTAGAGATACCCCAATCCTTTCTTTGGGTCCTTATACATGGGACCTTGGGAGACATGGATTGATCCCTACCCCTTCTTGGGGAAAAATCTAAGTCCAGGGATCTGACTGCTACCACTGTCAAGGTTAAAGACAGCTGGTCCCATGGCCCAAAGAGGTTCCCAGTACCAACTCAGGCCTCGTAGCCTGTTCCATTAGGTGAAGATCTCTAGAAATTGCCCTTCTCTTTTTTTAAGGAATGGCAAAGTTACACATGTGCTTCTAAGCACAGCAAGTGGCATGTTGGGGGTCATGGTTCAGGATAGAGACCCCACACAACGGGCAATGTTTGAAGCCCAGAAAATGCTGCCTACCCCTCCATGCTGAGTATCACAAACTAATTACAAACAACAATAACTACAGGCACTACTTGCTAAAAAAGACTATTTACAAAGGTATTAAAATTGTGATGCAGAGGGGAAAAATATGTGAGGAGAGGATTTGCACAGGGGGATCTCTGACTAAGGAGGAGGGTCAGCCTCTGAGGGGGCTATGAAGGGGCATAGGCTGCATGTGCGTGCCACCATGACAGGTACTGCTATGGGAAAGAAGTCTCCATTTCCAGTGCGCTTGGTGCACATGAGTGGAGTACATATCTGCAACGACTCAAGGAAGAACTCTGGGTTAGTGACTAGTAACTATGGGTTACAGATCACTGCTTTATTAGAGTCAAATTCACCAGTGTGAAGAGAACCGGCATGAGTTCTATGCACCACTTAACTCCCTCCACCGCCCCCCAAGTCCCTTTAGAAGTCCTATGATTCTTTTGTAAAACTTTTGTGCAGACTTGAGGGGAACTAAATGGATTTTCTATTGGCACCTTACGGAGACCGGAATTTCACAGTTATTTTATATATATTCAGCATCTTTTCTCATGTTGGCAAACATTTAAAATCTCCTTATGATTTTAAAAATATCTTGGTCTATTGGTGCTCTGTTTATAACACATGCAGCCACAAAACACCTGTAAATGATGACTGTAGATTGCCACGTCAATGAGTCAGTACACATGGGCTAAAATCATTAAAGAACATTTGCAATTGGTCAGACAGTTATTGAAACTTATGTGGATTGAGCTAACCCATTTTCTAAAAAACATCAGGCCACATCTCACATTCCTAGTAGTGCAAGTGTGCGTGGGACTCTGACAAAAGCAGCACTTTGCTACTCCTTATCCATGGGGACAGGGATGCAAGCAGAGCAGCAATACTCTGAACCATGAATGTAATCAGATTCTCCAGAAATTTTGCATCATTCTACCTTTTTCTTCTGATCCACTTCCCAGGCACTTAGCAGCTCCCTCTATATTTCACAATGTCCCCACAGAGGCAAAGACAAGCAATGGAACTTATTCAGTACATCCTTGGACAGCACCCCTGTGGAGAGGTTCTTCATTATTATTCCTTTCAGTGGGACAGGCTTTGGTAATTCTTCAAATTATCTCCCACTCCAAAGAGGAACAGAGTTGGCAGTGACACTTCTAGTATCCCCAGCTCTTCGCACACATGGTAATAATTCCTTACTTCCACTTACTGTAGAAGTACCACTAGCAGTCCCCAAAATAGGGATGGGTCCAGAATAGCAGAAATTAATGAAATCTAGGACCCCTTTGACAAGTCATGACCCTGAATATGATCGTTAGTTTCTTTCAGTTCCGTAGGATGCAGCAATGTGGGTAGCTGCATACACCAGTGATTTATACACAGTTTTACAGTATCTTGTTTAAACTAAGTCCCTATTTGCAGCTATCTGGTATAGGGTCATCTTTTCACTGAAAGTATCTTTCGGCAGTATAAAGAGAATTTTATTAGTATGGACAAAGGTGCTGACATTAAAGCAATAATCTGTAATTGGAGTCTGGTTATTTTGTGAGTAAACTGGAAGCATGCATCTCAGTCAATTCCCTTTTATTTGGTTAAAAGAAAAAATTGTTGACTTTAAAATACGAACGTTATTAAGAGAGGCACAGTTTTGTCAGGATGTTTTGATCATGAATTGTGGTGACCATTACGCTTCCAATCTGAAAGGAAATTAAAGCCTTATTGCCAAAAAGGAAGGTGTTTGATAATCCTGTAGTTTTTGCAGACACAAACACTGGTCAACCAGTCATTCAACTGGAATCTATGCAAACTGTTATTCAAGCTTAGCTTCCATTTAACCATACTTCTGTGCAGCTGCTATCTGAAATAAGAAAAAACAAATCCAGAACAACAAACAAGTCAGCATATCATAAAGAAGGAGTCTTCCTCCCTGCATCAGTATGTCTGGTGACCTCAATATATACACCTAAGAACAGCATTGTTTGTTAGAGATGTTCAAAAATTTTCTGACAAAATGTTTTTCATCAGAAAACAGGGTTTAGTTTAAAAAAAACATTTTGGTAGGAAAATCCTCTAATATTCAGTGGAATTTTTGTTCTCATTTTTCAGACTTTTTGAAATATGTTGGTTTGAAACTGGATTTTCCCCTGCTTTGCGACTCTTATCCAACTTGTATTAGCTAGAAAATAGTAAAAAAGTTGAAAGTGTTACCATTTGAAAGTGAAAGTGTCATTGTTAAAACTGAAAAATGTTTTCCCAGTCTCACATTTTCCCACCCTTTTCAGGTTGGAAACAGTAAAAGTGTGGGAAAACAGACATTTTCCCACCTTATCAGAATATGTGGACAAGCTAATTTAAAAAGGGGATATTTTCATTGGAAAAATTCCAGTTCTGTGGCTAAATATTAAGCATAGACCATAAGACCACCACCACACAACTCATAAGCCAGTGGAAAGGCAAGCTCTGTTAAACAGACATGGTTTTATACTCTCATGCCAGTTTCAGGAAAGCTCTGTATTAGATAAGCAGAATTTGTGCCATGCAAGGCAAAGTTAGCTACTGAACGATAAATAAAACTTCCTCTTACAAATGAATAGGCAGCACAGAGAGACAGAGTTTTGCTCATTCAGAAAGACACACTTCAGTCCCACTCAACCCCCACTTTCAGAACATTTTCTATGTTTAGTCTTGGCTACAATCACTCTGGCTCTGCTGGGAATGACATTTGTGTGTTTTTAAATGTGTCAGCAGCAACCTTACATGTAGCAACTTTTTGTACATTTAGTGGGAGTCATGAGCATGACTTCTTCTACAGTGCATTGGAAATTCACCCTGTAAGTGCCTAGAATATTCGGAATTCATAAAGCAATCCCCCCCTCCGCCCCACCCCTTTGACATAAGGACAGAAACAAATCATCTCACTAGCTGCAGGCAGGTTAAATGCCCTGAATTACAAAAAGCAAACCAAGTTCTTCTCTTGTCTTTCCTCCCAAACTGCAGCAAATCACAGAAAGCCATGGCCATAAGAGGGCACTAGGACAGTGGTTCCCAAACTTGTTCCGCCACTTGTGCAGGGAAAGCCCCTGGTGGGCTGGGCCGGTTTGTTTACCTGCCGCATCCGCAGGTTTGGCCGATCGTAGCTCCCACTGGCCGCGGTTCACTGCTCCAGGCCAATGGGAGCTGCTGGAAGCGGCAGCCAGTACGTCCCTCGGCCCACGCCACTTCCAGCAGCTCCCATTGGCCTGGAGCAGCGAACCGCAGCCATTGGGAGCTGCAATCGGCCGAACCTGCGGACGCGGCAGGTAAACAAACCAGCCCGGCCCGCCAGGGGCTTTCCCTGCACAAGCGGCAGAACAAGTTTAGGAACCCCTGCACTAAGAGAATTGTGTCATTTAGCTCACATCACTGGTGATATGTATGCTTCTGCTCCCCATTCCCCTTCTTATGTCCTCCCTATACCCATCTCTCGCTCTTTCCATATTTGTTTCCTCCCATAACATCTATTACATCTCTCCTTTTCCCTGTTGTCTGCATATGGCCTCTAGTTCCCTTTTCCCTACTCAGTTTTCTCTCTTCTTTCTGTTCCCCTTTGCTCAATCTTTCCCCACTCTCTGTGTTTGTCCCCATCCCAAATTCCCCTAACTTGTTCCAACTACAAGTTTTTTGCAAGAAGTTACCCATATATTGGTCATATAATGTATTCTCTGCAGAAAAAACTAAACGTGTTCTTTCCCCCACACCAAAAAAAAAAAAAAATCATTGAACTCTTTAGGTTTTTTTCAATGAAACAACAAAAATCATTTTTGATGAATAAACCAGAGTTTTAAATAAAAAAAAAATCCATTAAAAAGGCCTCCAAAATTATTTCAAATAACTTGATCCAGAAGCGTGTGGAAAGAAGCTAAAAGGATCAGTTTGGCCTCCTCCCACTTATTAACACCATTTGCTTTCTGCAAAAGGATTCTCCTTCCTCAAGTCCTCCAACCTGCCTCTGATCACCATAGATCTAGGGATCAGAAATTTTGGAGTTGCATGCTGGTTTTCTTGAGATCCTAAGCTGTTGGCCAAGGAGCAGACACCTTTGTACATGGCCACTGAGGCCTAGTCCTAGAAAGGGTTTGCTGGTGTTGCAATACTGGCAAACCCCACTTCTGCTGCATCCGAGAGTGCTAAAGGAGTTGGCGGATGTGATTGCAGAGTCATTGGCCATTATCTTTGAAAATTCATGGCCATCGGGGAGAGGTCCCGGAGGACTGGAAAAAGGCTAATGTAGTGCCCATCTTTAAAAAAGGGAAGAAGGAGGATCCTGGGAACTACAGGCCAGTCAGCCTCACCTCAGCCCCTGGAAAAATCATGGAGCAGGTCCTCAAGGAATCAGTTCTGAACACTTAGAGAGGAAAGTGATCAGGAACAGTCAGCATGGATTCACCAAGGGCAAGTCATGCCTGACTAATCTAATTGCCTTCTATGACGAGATAACTGGCTCTGTGGATGAGGGGAAAGCAGTGGATGTGTTGTTCCTTGACTTTAGCAAAGCTTTTGACATGGTCTCCCACAGTATTCTTTTCTGTAAGTTAAAGTTAAAGTTAAAGTAGTATGGACTGGATGAATGGAGGATAAGGTGGACAGAAAGCTGGCTAGATTGTCGGGCTCAACGGGTAGTGATCAATGGCTCCATGTCTAGTTGGCAGCTGGTATCAAGCAGAGTGCCCCAAGGGTCGGTCCTCGGGCCGGTTTTGTTCAATATCTTCATTAACGATCTGGAGGATGGTGTAGATTGCACCCTCAGCAAGTTTGCAGATGACACTAAACTGGGAGGAGAGGTAGATACGCTGGAGGGTAGGGATAGGATACAGAGGTCCCTCGACAAATTAGACGATTGGGCCAAAAGAAATCTGATGAGGTTCAACAAGGACAAGTGCAGAGTCCTGCACTTAGGACAGAAGAATCCCATGCACCGCTACAGACTAGGGACCGAATGGCTAGGCAGCAGTTCTGCAGAAAAGGAGCTAGGGGTTACAGTGAACGAGAAGCTGGCTAGGAGTCAACAGTGTGCCCTTGTTGCCAAGAAGGCCAATTGCATTTTGGGATGTATAAGTAGAGGCATTGCCAGCAGATCGAGGGACGTGATTGTTCCCCTCTATTCGACATTGGTGAGGCCTCATCTGGAGTACTGTGTCCAGTTTGTGGCCCCACACTACAAGAAGGATGTGGAAAAATTGGAAAGAGTCCAGCGGAGGGCAACAAAAATGATTAGGGGACTGGAACACATGACTTATGAGGAGAGGCTGAGGGAACTGGGATTGTTTAGTCTGCGGAAAAGAAGAATGAGGGGGGATTTGATAGCTGCTTTCAACTACCTGAAAGGGGGTTCCAAAGAGGATGGATCTAGACTGTTATCAGTGGTAGCAGATGACAGAACGAGGAGTAATGGTCTCAAGTTGCAGTGGGGGAGGTTTAGGTTGGATATTAGGAAAAACTTTTTCACTAGGAGGGTGGTGAAACACTGGAATGCGTTACCTAGGGAGGTAGTGGAATCTCCCTCCTTAGAAGTTTTTAAGGTCAGGCTTAACAAAGCCCTGGCTGGGATGATTTAGTTGGGGATTGGTCCTGCTTTGAGCAGGGGGTTGGACTAAATGACCTCCTGAGGTCCCTTCCAACCCTGATATTCTATGATTCTATGTCATTTTCCTGAACTAAATAGACTATAGTTGCAAAAGCACTTTTTTTTTTTTTTTTTTAACCATAACTGGGCCTACACTAGGACTTTTTAGGTATAGAAGTGTGGTAAAAAATAAGCACTCCCCCACCCCAATTGATATTATTATGTTATCAAAAGTTTCTAATGTAGACCTGACCTCAGAAATCTTCCTCAAAGTTGAATGATACAAGGAAAGTTCCAGCCAAAGTTTAATATTTAGTAGGAGGAATTTCCATCTCAAGTAAACTCAGTTCCTTCGACGAGAGAAACCAGCCAAACAGAAGCATCTCTTTAGCTCTTCTCATAATAGAAGAGCAGGGGAAAACCCAATAAAATTAAAAGGCAACAATTTAAGACTGATGATGAAGATGTGACATTATCTGATTAAAATATGACCACGTAGATCATTGTTGCTATCACTGTTATATAATCGCAACAGATCTTTTACAAAGTGTATCAAGTAAGGTGTCAATGGAAAAGTTATGAGTTGTTGAATATGATTATGCCATTTGTATGCATGTATCATTCTTGTATCTGAAGTTATGAATATTAATTATGTACCTGTATTTCAAATGTTTGCTCCTGTGGCAACACCCACAAGGTACTTAGCCTGCACATCTTGAAGGGACTATTCAAGTTAAATGGCCCATTGAGGAACACTTAATTCACAATGGACCATGGAAAATGCCTATCTACACTTAATGGACTTTCATGTGAACATTCTAACTAGAGTTATGGCCTTTGCTATGACTAAGCAAAGCATGCATGGACATGTGACTTGCCCATGTGACTCCAACCACTGTCTTGTTACCTGTAATTTTCCACAGTGAGAACAATGGGTTTCCCTTCACTTGGCAGAAGCTATAAAAAGCCCTGGAAACATCTCCATTTTGGCCTCTTTCTTTTGGCTCAGGCCTCTGGCCTATGATGAACTTGTACTAATGTGAGCATTCTAACCAAGAGACTGAGGCCCTTCCAATGATTTGGAAGCAACCAGAGACTTAAACAAGCCAGCAGTTTATTCCATCACTGCTATAAGTCTGATCCAAGAACTTTGCAAATGTTGTGTGTATTTGATTCCTTTAACCAATTTTAACTCACACCTTTCTTTCTTTTTCTTTTTTTTTCATAAATAAACCTTTCGATGTTAGAAACTAAAGGATTGGCAATACCGTGATTATTGGGTAAGATACTGACCTGGGTATTTGGCTGTTCCTTTGGGATCAGAATAATCCTTTGGTTGATGAAATTGGTTTTAAATAACCACTTATCATTAAGTCTAGTGTCCGGATGTTGAATCCAGGACTGGTATACCTAAGGAACCTGCTTTGCTGACTTCTTGTTAGCCAGTGTGGTGAGACAGAAGTTTACTTTTGTTGCTGGTTTGGTATATCTCACGGAAGAATAACCACCAGTTTTGTGTGTCTGCCCTATTTCTCAGCAGTTTGTCCTGAATTTGGTATGCTCAGTTGTGACCCATGAAGGCACAGTGACAGTAGCATAGTCTGGCTAGGATCCACAGAACCAGGTCAATTAGATCAGAACCCCACACGACTAAAATTTGAAATTGAGAGTTTTAAAGGTTAAAGATCAGTGACCATGAGCTAGAAGACATTAGCAGAATTAATCAATCTGCAAGCCCTGAGAGAGAGTCTGTGGCTTGAACATAAACAAAGACTGGCAGAATGCAACAGAAGCAAGCCTTGGCCCTGCTGGAAAAAGGAGTCAAAGAGAGAGTCAAGCAAGCTGAGGAGGGGGCTCACTAGATGCAACAAGAAACTGCCAGACTTAAGCTCCAAATCAAAAAAAGCCATGGAAGAACAGCAGAAACTGTAACATCTTGGAAGTCTAGTTTATAACAATATTGGTATGTTTGATTATGACATGACATATATGTTTAATCAGGTTGATGTCATAACCCAGTCCCAAAGCGAGTACGAATATGACGCTTCTGTGTTATCTGTGACTAACAGGGAGGGTGTATGACTCTAAGCAGTTGTCTGTGTTTAATCAATTACGCTATGACCAGGGAGAGGGTGTATCTAAGCTTGGGAAGGTGGAAAATAGCTGTTTGTCTGTGCAAAAAATAAAAAAAAGTTTATATGTGAATGACGTTTCTGAATGTTTTTCTAATATCTGAGAAGTGAATCTGGAATTAAATGAAGCACAGAGAGAACTCATTGATCAGGAAATGTTTCTCTAGAGCAGATTAAAATTGATGGTCAAGTTAAAGCCCTAATTGAGGAAGAAAATGGTAGATTTTTTTTTTGTGGGTGATGGATTGTTGGCAAATAAAGCTTGTGAAAGTAAGCCTGAACAGGCATAAGTGATTTGTTTAAAGTAGTTCAGTATAATGAGCTATCTGTCGAGAATAGCAGTTTATCTGTTGGGAGTGGCAACTTGCCTGTTAAGGAAGCTGTCCCACTTTCTAAGTACATGTCTGAAAATCAGCCGTGGGTGCTGGGACAAAGGAAAGGATATATCCAATTGTTTGTCTGTTAAGAATAGCAGTGTGTCTGTTTCAAAAGTGTCTCTCTCTAGCTCTTTGTCTGTGAAGCAGACAGAAAACACTCCTCAGCTTTTGCTACTTGAGAATTTATCAGTTGCCCCTGAACTGGTTCTGGATTTAACTAAAGCCCAGGAAAGAAATGTTCCTAAGTTTGTGTCTGCTAGAGAGAATGACATTGTAACTAGGTCTCATCCAGTTAGTGTCATAAAGTCCCAGGGATCAGGTGATTCAGGTGCTTCTATTTTGCCTGTTGCTAGTGTGTTGCTGAGTAAAGATATGACAACTCTGTTTAGCCAGGTTGATATCATGGCCAGGGCACAAGGAAAGCATGAAGGTAATCTAACTGTGTTACCCACTGACAATGTGGAAACTTGTAACAAGGAGGGAATGATCCCTAAGCTTGTTTGTGTTGAGCCTGGTAACCTACATGTTGCCAGTAAGAAGGGCTTTAACTTTTTAAACTGTGGAGCCTAGCACCTTGCCTGGAAGGGGGTTGTATAAAAATCCTCCTGTTGTGCCAGAGATGATTCTGGGTGTAAGGGAAACTCAGAAGAAGTGGGTTGTGGCTCAGCAGAGCAATGCTTCTGTGGAGCAAGATAAAGGTGAATTGTTGCTTAAAGAAGCTCCTTAGGAGAAGAATCCTCATAGTAGTTTTTGCAAGCAGGGGTGTGGAAGTGATTTGATTGAGGTAGTTTCAGTTCCTAACTCCCAGTCTTTCTCAGATGTGAATGGATCCACTGACCCAGCTTTAGAAAGGTCCAGTATGGATAACGTAGAGAAGGTGTCAGATGGAATGAAAATTGTCCGGGAATTTGAACAGCCCTATGATGACCAAGTGGCTGTGCTTGACTAGCTTGTTGGGGACACAATGTTTTTGGAACATGAATGTCTCCATACTGATTCGTTGAGTAAAAGTCCATGTTTCAGGTTCAGAGGGAAGACTGGGTAGCTGAAACTACAGAGCAGGACAGCTGTGCAGTTAATCTCTCGAGAATACAGGGGATGGCAGGCAAACTTTCATCTCTAGACACTTTGGATATGTCTTGTAGTCTCTTAGTGGACTTGACATCTGATTCCACGTGGAAGCAGAGGTTGGTAATGGATGGAGAAAAGAACCTTGAGTCTAACATGCTAGTGAAAATGAATGGTATCTCTTTAAAAACAAAGTCTAGCCTTGGGATTGGTAAAGGTTAAGGATCTGAAAACATAAACAGGCTAGTGTGTGTTGATGCAAATTACCTTACTGACAGTGGGGAGAAAGACTTGCCCATAGCTGTTAGCAGAGAGGTCACAACTAGCCAGCAAATGGATTCTGTTACACGAGAGAGCTCAGATTTTGACCCTCCAGGACAGGAAAGGAGGGAAAAACTTTATCCTTCAAATGAAAGGAATGGATTAACCCTAAACTACCAAAACCCCAAAGGAATTGAACAAACTGACCTCAAAAATGGCGTATCTAAATGAAAGGTGTGGCATGACAAAAATGATTGTAAATATACACGTGTAATTAATTTGATGTTAATATTAATGCTAATGTTAACTTTTGTAACTAATTTGTTGCTAATACCAAAAACTGTAAAAATGTACCATGTGCCTGATCTTTTGGCAAAACCCTTGAAAACGTTAAGAGTGATATATAAAAACACACTTTATGTTAAAGGGCTTTGTGATGATACTGACATTGCACAGCTAGTGCCTGTAACCAGTCTTGAAACTGTATACAGGAGAGAAGACATTACACACCTGATGTGCTGTCTGAGAAGGGAAACTGAGGTACACCTTCATATTGTTTTCATGGCTAAATGCCAAGATTCCTACAATATGGAGAACATTAATATCTACTTTGACTTGATGTTAATTGGGTTCCAAACATTTGCAAAAGCTTGTATGGATAGCTATTTTCTTAGCTCTTGGCAAGATCACATGAGACATACAGGAATTATGCTGCAAGAGCAATCCAAGCAGTAGTAATACAGGACCAAGAACAGAAAGTTCCTATGATGCATTCAGCAGTATCTGGGGACTCCCCTTCCTGTATCAGTTTTGCACTGGGGGTGTGATGTTATCCGATTAAAATATGACCATGTAGACCACTCATCATTAAGTCTAGTGTCTGGGTGTTGAACCAGGACTGGAATACTAAAGGAGGCTGCTTTGCTGACTTCTTATTAGCCAGTGCGGTGAGAAAAGTTTACTTTGGTTGCTGGTTTGGTATAACTCATGGAAGAATAACCACCAGTTTTGGTGTGTGTCTGCCCTATTTCTCAGCAGTTTGTCCTGAATTTGGTATTCTCAGTTGTGAGAATGGTGACAGAAGAAATATTTTGTTTGTTTAACCACAACACACAATTAACCTGTGGAAATCACTGCCACAAGTTATTGTAATGGCAAAGTTGTTACAATGAAATGCATATTATGAATTATTTGTAACCATAGAAGGCACTTACCCTAGAAAAAGCTCAGTATAAAGGGTCTCCACAAGAGCTGGTTATAGCTAGTCATTATGGGTAATTGTACAGGTTATGCACTACATTTTTTCTGGAAAGTATATGAGCCATGTCCAGTGGACACTTGGAATAGTCAGACCTATTTGAGGTTCCTCTGTGTAGCACAGCAGCTGCACAAAAAGGGTGTTAATACCTAGGCCCACCTGAACTAGATAGACCATGGATAATTTTGGGACCCTGTGTGCCATGTGTGCAAAAGTTAGTGTCTTCCCAGGTAAAAATTACAAGGCAAAGGCATGGAACAGTGTGCTAAAAGCAAAGGGACATAGACCAAGGGTGAGGGCAAAGGGAGTTGTTTCTTGGTAACAGGACTTGACTCAGTGATGTCTTAGCTGGGATTTCTGCAAGTGGAATTGCTTGTGTGAATTTTTGGCCATTTCTGTTCGAGGCAAGAAGGATATTTTGTAAACACATAAATGACACAACAAGGTGCTCGTAGTCTGTCTTCAATTTATCTTCCAAAGGGAAAATAATGCCTTGCAAAACCCCCAAATCAGCGACCACTCAGTAAAGACCCAATAATGTTAGCAAAGTAAAAAGCTGAGGGTAAGGATCAGATGAATAATAAGAAATATATTAATCTCCCAACTGGCATACCAGTACAAGGGATATTAGTTCTCATGATTCAGCACAAAGACCAATCACTAATTGCCTGAGGACTGGAAGAAGCTTCTTGCATAGGCATTGTGACCAAATGCACCCTGTATTCACGCTGCACACACTAGTGCAATAATCATTGTACAAAATATGCCTTGTGAGGTATCATTTGAAAACTAATAACTCATGGGTCAATAATATCATGATGAAATGTGTGTAGCAACATTATATGTAAAATTATAAAGTTATAAACATAAGCTGAAATGAAGTCTGAAGTATATTTACCAGATAAGTCTCGGTAAGCCAGTTTCTCAAAGACAAAGGAGAAGCTGACGCTTCTACCCAGGTGTCATCAAAGTTGATTGGCAATCACTGGTCATTGGCCAGTCTTTGGCAATGAAGTGGGGCAGAAACAGGTCAATCTGCATTATAGCAAGCAACAGCATGCAACTTCTTTCACCACAAGACTCCATGTTTCCATCCTCACAGCAGGAAGGAACTTTGTCTATGCATAACCCTCAGGAAAATGCATTTCAAAGGGTTACTGGACTATAAATGTGAAGGGCAAAAATACCCATTTACCTTTCTCTCTCTCTCTTTCATCTAAAATGACAAAAGAACAAGCCTTTTGACTTTGGGAGGGATCCTGACATGCACATTTGGCCAGCAACGTTGCTGGGAACATGTGGTAAGGATTTTTCCTTGAACCAAGTCTACTTTGTTAAGTTTTATCACTATAAAGCATTTTATCTCAATTTCTCTTGTAACCATTTCTGACTTTAGTGCCTTGTACTTGTACTCACTTAAAAACTCTCTCTTTGTAATTAAATAAACTTGTTTTATTCTTTAATCAAAACTAATCCAGTGCTGTGATTAAACTGAATTGTGTGGGTAACACATTAAAGTAGCAAAATTCTGTACATTGATCTCTTACAGAGGCAACAGATCTCCAATATCTGGACTGTCCAAGTGAGGGCTGGCTGGTGCAGAACACATGTTTTGGGGGAAAATTGGAACTGGGAGCAGGTTGGGGTCACCCTGCAAGTAGTAACCAAGGCTGCTGGAAGCTGGAGTGTGGCTGGTGTGCTACTGACAGGCTTCTGGGGTCAGAGTTGCTGGCTCAGGCCTGTGGCTATACACAAACACTCAGAGTGTGACCTGCATGCTGATAGGCTGATTGTGAGCGACCCAAGTTGGAATTTACAAAAGCAAAGCATTGTGAGGTACCAAGGTTGCACAGCATGTGTGACAACACCTCATTGGTCTGGATTGTACCCCGAATGTCTTAGACATGTTACTGAATAATTGTCTATTATGGGGGCTTCATGATTTTTGTCTGAAGCATCTGGTACCAAGCACTATTGGAAACATGATACCAGACCATTTGTCTGATCTGATATGGTCACTCCTATTTTCCTGATGTCTGGAGGCATGAGGAGGACATGGTTGAGAGTCAGGTAACCCTGGGTTATGACCCTGTCTCTCCCACTGATTTATTATACAGCCTTGGGCAAGTTACATCAAACTCTGTCTCGGCTTCCCCATGTGTAAAACAAGAATACCCACCTATCTCCCAGGAATGTTGTGAGGATTAATGAGTTGGTAACTGTATAGTACTCTGCACTCATAAGGCACTATAAAAATGCAGCACTCAGTCATTAGAGGTGTATGCTTCTCCCTACTGACACAGGAACTCCAGAGAGACTTCACAGTTCAGCAGAGACAGGTAACTGTTTCATTAATAAATGGCTGAGATTTCAATGCTGATCTGTTAGTAGTCAATACCTGGGGCCAAGTAGTCATTAGATCAGATTTCTATCATACTGTACTATGAGAATACCTTTGCATAGCAGTATAGAAAATACTTGTGCCATTTGGAAGGGGATAACAAAAGGTGAAAAGGTGTTTACAGTTAAAAAAAAGGACTGCTTTAATGAGGAAAACTCCTCTGTATGTATTTCTTGTTGGAGAACTCCAAATACTAGATCCTCCATAAGTCATACCTTAGAATATGAAAACCGCCATGAATGTGGAGCAATACTTATTAATGAGATGGAGTATAAACCCTTGTCAGAAGTTGTAACCATTTGCAAGTTTACTTCTGCTTAAATTATCAGTCCCACTAATGCCCTGTGAACAGTTCATATGTTGGACAATAAAGCAAAGCCAAGTGCCTTCATACTGTAGCTGAAACATGGATGAACTTTGAGACTGGAAGAGAGCTATTATCTGGGTCATGAGCTGAGACTGGATTCCTCTTTTTCTGAGTCTCAGCTCTGCTCCTCAACTCTGTGCCTCAATTCACCCATCTGTCAAATATACCTACCTCCTTTACAGGGTTGTCATGAGGGTGAATTGTCTAACGTACTTTGAAATCCCTTGATGAAAGGTGTGAAGCATTGTTTTCAGTAACTGAATTATTCCTTATCCATTTATGAACAACCTTTACCACCTTCATAGCATTTACTGATTTAGTAATTTTAATCCGATAATAATGATCACTTCTCCCATGAGCGTAATGCAGCCACCTCTGGAGTGAAATACAATAACCATTATAACAATGCTGGGATGAGCACACAATGGTTGTGGGACAGGTAGTGTAGAAGAACATCGTTTTGCCTAAGAGGTAAGTATCAATATCCCCATTTTACAGATGGGGAAACTGGAGCATGGAGTGGGGACAAGGTCACTCAGCAGGCCAATGGCAAAGGTGGGAATAGAACTCAGGTCTCCTGTATCCCAGTGCAGTCCTCTATTCACTAGGCAACACTGCCTCCCCATAATGATGTCTACAACTGCAAAATGTCATGCCGCAATGCTTAGATATTGTAAACCTGAGAGTTTATATTTCATCCGAAAGTGGACAGCTCCCACAACACAGCAAGGTGCTGTGATATCATGGTGATGAAAATGGTACAGAGACACTAAACAGAACTGAATAGTGCCTCCACTTCCAGTGCCAGGCTGGGGTGTTAGCTCACTACTGAACTGAAGCACATTTATGAAATTGCAACCAGTACAGCCAGTAGTACCTCGCTATTATCTGTTAAATTCAATCTACGGCTTGACTGGGCTAACCCTGCTTAGCCTGGGAGATCTAAAGAGATTGCAGTCTTTGGTGGGATAGTTCCAGGCCATTCCCACAGTTAAGGGTGTGGCTTGGGCAACCTTTATATTTCCAGTGTCACTTTTTCTCTCTCTGACTGGTGCTCCATAGCAACATGAACTATCCTGGGAGACAGCACAACCAGGAGAAGTGAGAGGTCAGTGATGCAGCTCTAAATGAAGTCCAGGGAAAAGCTAATTCTAATAGCCCCTAATGGCCAAAGCACTACAATATTTTATTTGATTTGCTATTACATGCATACTCTCCCATGGTCACGAATCACGTCTCTGTTTTTATTTCCTTTATACACTCTTCAGCTCCCTTTCGTCTTCTATTCTTGCTCTCAGCTTCATCACTTCTATAATGCTGTCCCCTACACTAGAACAGTTTCCCTGAACCCGTCTCTCCAGTATCCCCTTCTTGTCTCTTCCAGAGCCTTCCTTAAAAACCATGTCCTCAAGCAATCTCCTTTTCTTCTCAAACAGCCATCACCAACCAGCCTCAGCAATTCAAGTACCATGTGTGTGAAGAACACAATCAACTCACCAAAGGACTGTGACGACACAAGGCAATCTGTATACCAACACCAGTCTGACCCTGGGGCTCAAACAGGAGATGGACACACTCAAGTAGGTCTAGTTACAGAGTGGTCAGCCTGCTGTGATTAACACAGACAAAACACCTCTCTTATTCTTCCATCCCTTTTCCTCATGCGGAGCCCTAAGCCCAGCCAGAGAAAAACTGTGCCAATAACAGCACTGTGGCAGCTCTTTTGTTTAATTTTTGTAGTCTTTTTCAGCTTCACAGTGTTTTCCACCAGTTTGTTCTCCAGCAGTCACTGTTAAGACCTTGGGATGAATGCCTGGCTTCATGAAAATCAGTATGAGTTTTCCCATTGATTTCAGTGGGGCAAGGATTTCACCCTTGCTACTGTTATTGGTTAGAAAAAATGCTTCCCTTTTATTCTTTTGGATTCTTGAAGCTTTCCCTTCAATAACTATCCTTCTACAGCAGATTTCAGTGCTATTTACTAACAGGGAAAAGTTGTGCCCACTAACAAACATGCACAGCCTTCTCTCCTGCTAATTGCAGTTAGGATCCTCATGATGATCAAGATTGCAAAATGTCCTTTCTAAAATTAAATTAAACTAAACCCTGGTAAAGGAATTAACTTTCCTCTTATTTCATGAGTGATCATTGGGATTTTTTATATTTTACACACACACACACACAGACACACAATCCCAATGATTGCCCATGAAATAAATAATTTAAAACCCTTTTTTCTCCCCTCATCCCCAGATCATGATGGAACCATTCTCTTAATTCATTTTGAATGGAGGAGAAACTTGTAAGAGGAAAGTTCATAGCTTTACTATATATATATATTTATTTATTTATTTATGTATGTCACTTTAGAGGAATGTGTAATTTGCTACATAGTAAATTGCTGAAACGAATGTTGTGTTGTCATTATTTATACAATATGTATATGCAGATTTGCACCCTTGAGCTGTAAAATGCAATCTTATATTCTGTAAGTAATATGAATATAAATAATAATAATAATAGTAATATAAAATGTAATCTTATATTCTGTGGTTCTTTCAGGAAGGACTGCCCATGACTGGCTGTTTCAACCACCTCTGTATCTCTGTGGAGACAGCCAACCCTTAAGACAAAGACTGGTAAACAGGATATCTCAGAAAAGACATCATTGTCTATGACAAATTTTCCTTTTCCCTCTAAGAAATCTTTTCACAATGGTAGTAATATTTGCAGATTGTGATCAGACACTCATTCTTTTACAAAAAAGGAATTTATGAGCCTACTTGGCAAAACTAAAGTTTATTTTCATTCCCCGCCCCCAATTGTAATCATCAGCTGCAGTATTTTTTTAAAACCAATAATGGATCAGAATTTTCCTACCTATTGATAATTCAACATATTGAGCACAAGCCAATCAGGAAATTATCTCAATGAATAATAAGTCAAAATAATGCAAGGTACTTCAGCTCATATTTGGCTGATGCTTTTAAGACTGGTCTTTAGGAAATAATAATGCTGTTTTGAAGATTCATCTACTCATAACAGACACTCCATGACAAATGATTTACTTTCAGACCAGCAATTTATAAGACTAGGTGGAAGATGGGATAAATTTAATGAAAGTTTCAAAACATAATAGGACTAAAGGCAATGTATCAGTTTCTGAATCTCCAATCAAGAAGGTAATGTCCTTAATGGTTTTTAGAGATCTGCTTCTCAGAGCTATCATGTTAAGTTATCCGACTCCAAGCAGATCCAATCATTCCTAGCCTCACTTTTCCCCCAATGCCAAGTTATGAAATCCCATTTATCTTTGCTGTGTAGAATACTATAGCTACAGCCAGAACACATCCGTGCTATCAGGGAAACAAAGTGCAATGGAGCCCTTATGATACATTTATTAACTGCTTAGTTTTCAGAGTAGCAGCTGTGTTAGTCTGTATCTGCAAAAAGAATAGGAGTACTTGTGGCACCTTAGAGACTAACAAATTTATTTGAGCATAAGCTTTTGTGAGCTACAGCTCACTTCATCGGATACAACTGCTTAGTGTTTCTTTAATAGAAGAATATAAATGCTGCTTCTACAAATGACCAGGGATTCACTTATGACTGTGACTGAAGTTTATTAGGGCACTGAACATATTAAAACAGATGTTTACTTTCACCAAGGGAAAAGTATACTCAAAAGAAATTTTTTTTCACAAAAAGAGATATTGACTAAATCTTGATTCTCAGACTGTAATCCTTGTCTAGACTACACTACTCAGTTATGTCACACATCTGAGAAATAATCATGTGAACGTTGTAGCTAAATATGCAAGCCCCAATCCTTCAAATTGTTCCATATGGACAGAGTTCTGCCCACACAGTCAGCTAGCAGCATTGGGGCCAGAAGTATATGAAGAAAAATACTGATGAAATGGCAGCATAACTCTTTGCTTGACATAAAAATGTCCAACAATGTTCCCTTGTGAATTAAAATCAGGTGGGCAATTTTAATGCTATTCACAACCTCTTTTATTCATTTATTAATGAGCCTTTAGCTGATTTACAAGAGTGAAAGTTGTGCTTTAGTCCCATGTTGTTTGTGGAAAGCCAAAGCATCACTAATAGTGACACAAAACATTTGCATAATCATTTTCCCCATGCCCGTTTTGAAAGGCTCTTCCTACTATTCACATAATCGACTCAAACAACTATGAATGTTTGTGGATAAATCACAAAAAGGAAAGGAAAGCTTAATGTTTGTAAAATGTCATCCAGTCAAAGAACAGAAACAATGCTATGTGACTTGTCACCATTCAGATATAATGTGCAACAAATATGGAACACACAGGGAGAGCACACTGCAAACAACCCATATGCTAAAATTTCTTCAGATTATCTGAATAACCTGATTGTGGATAATTTGCTAACAGAAGAAAATAGCTGAAAATACATTTTTCACAGCTCATAGTTCACACAGCACTGCTGAGAAGCTTTGCTCGCATTCAAGAATTAAATTTGCCTATCGATGTACACTTCTGAAAAATAGAATGGCACTATTGTTTAGATACTTGACTGTCAGTTATGGTTCATGAAAGTGTAATCTCTCTCAGAATTTCCCGTCAGTTGGAATTTTTCCTCTGAAGTGAAACAGTATTATTTTGTGCCTGTCACAGTTCAGTTTATTCACTGTAGCGGTAGCTGTGTGGATCCCAGGATATTGGCGAGAGAAGATGGCTGAGAGTGCAGAGATGTTCATGGACCATTCTACTTTGAACAGTCCCTTACAATATGCACTAACTACCTATGCTAAACAATCTTGCATTTTGCTGTGATGCTGGGAGTACCTTTTCCAGACCAGAGGAAGAGCTCTGTGTGGCTCGAAAGCTTGTCTCTCTCACCAACAGAAGTTGGTCCATAAAAAGTATTAACTCACTCTCCTTGTCTGTCTAATATCCTGGGACTGACACAGCTACAACAATGCATGCAACATGGTTCAGCTGGTCAGTTAAACAGCTGAGAAAACATGTTGATCACTGTTAAAGTTCAATTCAATTAAAGGTATATTGAAAAGCAGTTATTTGTAATTACTCTTTATTTCTATAGCCATGTATGTCATAATTAAAAAGACAATCATTATTTATTATTTGTATTACTGTAGCACCTAGGAGCCCAAGTCAAGACCCAGAACCCCATTGTGCTAATTGCTGTACAAATTGAACAAAAACATGGACCCTGCCTCAGAGAATTTACAGTCTAGGTATAAGACATAAGACAGTGGGTGAATACGGACAGACCAATGAATGAGTACAAGGGCACAATGAGACAGCATCGGTCACCGTGGTAGACAGTGGTCTCAGCACACCACTGTAGGTGGAAAAAAATTAGTGAGTGCTTAGCACCCACCGGCAGCCACCTCCTCCCCCCACCCCAAGTGCCTCCCGTCCACCGACGGCCCCACCAATCAACTCCTCCCAGCACCTCCTGCCCACTGTGATCACTGCTCCATGGTATGCAGGAGGCGTTGGGAGGGAGACAGAGGAGCGGGGATGTGGCGTGCTCAGAAGAGGGGTCAGAACTGCGAGGGGAGTGGGGCAGAAAGAGGTGGGGTGGGAGGTGGGGGGAAGGGGGTGGAGTGGGGGGTTGAGCATCTCTGGGGCCAGGAAGAAGCTGGCACCTGTGCCTAACTGTTGTCAAGTTTTTTGTAGGCCTCAAGGGAAACGGGATCTTTAAAGGAGGAATTTGAAGGATAATGAGGTAACTCCGTGGATATTTATGGGGAGTTCCTCCCAAGTGTGAGGGGAAGAATGGGAGAAAGCACAAAGGTGACTGAAAATGTAACAAATGTGTGATGGAAGCTGGTATCATTGGCCCATCAGAGGCAGGAATTAACATATCTATAGTCAACGAGAAATGATAAGTAGGATAGGAATAGGCCTTGAGAGTGACGGCAAGCAATTTATGTTTGATGTATTACACAAGGGGGAGCCAGTGAAGGGACACAAAGAGGGATGTGGGGACATAGTTAAAGCGATGGACTAGGAAAATTACCTTTGCAGCAGCATTTTGAATGGATATGAGTGGGGCAAGAGAGCATTTGTCAAGGCCAGAGGGAAGGACGTTGTGAGACACAAGATGATGAGAGCCTGGACAAGAGTTTTAGCTGTGTGAATGGCTAGGAAACACTGTATCTTAGAGATACTATGCACAAAGAATCTGCAAGATATAGACATAGCTTGCATGTGAGGACCTAGAGCAGGGGTGGCCAACCTGTGGCTCTGGAGAAACATGCGGCTCTTCAGAAGTTAATATGCGACTCCTCATATAGGCACCGACTCCGGGGCTGGAGCAACAGGCACCAATTTTCCAATGTGCCAGGGGGTACTCACTGCTCAACCCCCGGTTCTGCCACAGGCTCTGCCCCCACACCACCCCTTCCTGCCCCCCTCCCCTGAGCCTTCCATACCCTTGCCCTCTCCCCCTCACCCCGCCCCCCCAGAGCTTCCTGCACACCACGAAACAGCCGATCAGGAGGTGCGGGGAAGGAGGGGGAGGTGCCGATTGGTGGGGCTGCCAGTGGGTGGGAGGCGCTGGGAGCCAGGGAGTGGAGCTGATTGGGGGGCCGCTGACGTATTACTGTGGCTCTTTGGCAACATACATTGGTAAATTCTGGCTCCTTCTCAGGCTCAGGTTGGCCACCCCTGACCTAGAGAGAAGTCTGAGATGAAGATGATTCCCAAGTTACGGACCTCAGTGATAAGCAGGTTGTGGTGTTGTCCACAATGATTGAGAAAAGAGGTGTGCGGGGATGGCTTTGGAGAAAGATTAAGATTCTGTTTTAGCCAAGTTGAGATTGACTTGATGGCTAGACCTCCATGAAGAGATGTCAGAGAGACAGACTTAGGTTTTAGTTTAGACAAAAGGAGACGGGTTTGGAGTAGAGAGATAGATCTGTGAGTTGTCAACCTAGGATGGTAGTTGAATTTATGTTTGGGGATGAGATTACCCAGAAATAAGGTAGAGAAGGAGACAAGAAGGAGGACCAATGACAGATCACTGTGGAACCCCCCCTTCCCCAGAAATGTGGAGAAAGGATGAGAAGGATCTTCTGAAGGACACACTAACGAGGGATTAGAAAGACAGAAAGAGAATCAAGAGAGGACAGAGTCCCAGAAGCCAAGGGAGGCAGAATCATAGATATGTGGGGAAAGGACCTCAGACATCATCTTGTACAGAGGTTCTCAAACTGTGGTCTGCGAGCTCCATTCAGGTGGTCCGCAGATAATTCCCTCTAGGGTGTGCACTTGGGTGGCCGCACATGAGAGAATGAAAAGCCACCCAGCTAATTAGAGGAGCCACGCCTGCGTGGCTCCACTAATTAGGTGCCTGGACCCTGGAGAAGACGCACATGTAAGGTGAGGTGATGGCCTTGGGGGGAATACAGGGTAAGTGGGAGGGGGCAGTGGGGTGAGAAGAGGGGGTGGAGGGAATCTGGGACGTGCAGGGCTGCGGTGGCCAGAGAAAGAGGTGCCTTTCCCCAGGTTCAGAGCTGCGGCTGCCAGGGAGAGACCCCCCTCCTTCCCAGCCCCAGCGGCAGGGGAGAAAGGGCACATCCATCACATTACAAAGGTAAGACTACTGATATTAAAATATGAGTTGTGTGATTTTATTTGTAGAACAATAAAACATTAATTATTAAGGTTTTTTATACAGTGCTTTTATTCAAAGCACAGTTAGCTAACTGTACCTTTAGCTAACCATAGTTAGCTAACGGTACAAACAACATTTGGAAAGATCATTAAGTGGTCCGAGACCCTCAGCAATTTTCAAGTGGTCCACAAAAAAAAAAGTTTGAGAACCACTGTTCTAGTCCATTCCTCATGCTGACGCAGGACCAAGTATACCTAGACCATCCCCGACAGGCGTTTGTTTAATCTGTTTTTAAAAACCTTCAGTGAGAGGCGTCAAAGTTCAGGGCACCTGCATCTATACTTCCCCCTCATGGTCCAGTAAGGCAACACACTCTGGGCTCCCAGCTCCTCATCTGTCAGTTCCCTTGGGTGGTGACCTGCATCTCTTTTGCTCCTGACTGGGTTGTTTCTAGGCTACACAGTTCCCTGCCAACACTGTTATTCCTCAGCAAGAAAGACCACCTAATTTGGCCTATGTCCACTCTTTGCTTACTCTATGAGGGCTATAAACTGTAATTGCCACAGTTATAAATTACCACACAGTTCTTTCTAAGCAAGTACATTCATTCTGAACTCAGACAAAATATATTAAAATCAATAAAAAAAATCTACACACACTAATAAACTTACCAGAAACTACCCCAGCTTCAGCAAGGACTCTGGCCAATTAACAGTCCTTCAAACCCCACCAAGGAATTTTTTCTGTGCTCACAAGTTCATAACAGCTGCTAGCTCAGAACAAGCACACCCGGGAATCTGTGAATCATTCTGTTATCCAGTTTGGACCTCTCATCTGGTCCTCATACAATAGGTGATTAGCAGACACTGGAGAGAGCCCTGCACGGATACAAAATGTATATCTGTGGATATTGGCAGATATAAATCGGTATCCGCAGAGCTTTACCAGGAACTGCAGAGGCAAAAGCAGCAACATGTTGGACTGCTGTTCCCAGGAGCCAGCACCCTGCACCAGCAGCTCCTCCGGCATGGTGTACTGCCCCGAGCCTCACCCACTGGGGTGGGCACCAGGCTCACCGACAGCTGTTCCTGGTCGCAGTAGTGCGTGCAATCAGTTCACATGCTCCTGGACAGGAGTCTCTTCCGTGCAGCAGTCTGCCTTCTGTTTGGGAGCATGCAAGTCAATTGTACACACTAGTGCAACCCGGGACAGCTGCCGGTGAGCCTGGTGCCAGCCCCAGTGGAGCCATGCCAGAGGAGCTGCCAGTGTGGGGCACTAGCTCCTGGGAGCATCGGCCCAACATATTGCTTCTTTCACCACTGCAGTTCCCGGTAGAGCCCTGTAACTCCGCAGATACCGATTTATATCCATGGATATACTCATCCACGGATATAAATTTGGTATCTGCGCAGGGCTCTAACAATGGGTTTCTCCTCAGGGCACTGCTTCAAAAGGAAGGTTCCAGAGGTGAGAAGTTGTCTTCCTCTCCTTCCAAGTATTTCCTAGGAATCCCACTTAATTTTGTTTGTCTAGAACATGGTTTCAGAGAGTCCTTTGAAGCTCATAACACTTCTCAAGGTTTACATTAGTCCCATCTCCTAGTGAAGTTACATACAATTCCATTATAACACAAACATTTGCATTTTTAATACGAGCTCCTAAAATACACAAATTTAATTCAACAAGGTTTAATTTAATTCAATTCAATAACGTTTGCCCAGGACATTGCAGGAAATTGCCAAATCTGTCACAACACACATTCCACAACCTCCCTTGATAACCTACCCCTGTACTTCACTATCATAAAGTTAGAAAGTTTTTCCCAATATCAAATCTAAATTTCCCCCGGTGCAGATTAAGACAATTACTTCTTGCCATCTGTTAATTGGACATGGAGAACAAATGATCATTGTCCTCTTATAACAGCCGCTTAACATATTTGAAGACTGTTATCAAGTTCATCCTCAGTATTCTTTACTCAAAACTTAACATACCCAGTTTTTTTAGCCTTTCCTCATACATCATGCTTTCTAAGCCTTTTATCATGTTTGTTCCTATCCTCTGGACTCTCTCCAATGTGTCCACATCTTTCTAAAATGGGGAACCCAAAACTGGACACAATTCTCTAGCTGAGGCCTCCCCGGTGCTGAACAGAGCAGAATAATTACCTCCCATGTCTTACATACAGCACTCCTCTTAATAAAATGCAGGATAATATTGCCTTTTTTGCAACTGCATTACATGTTCTGATTCAAGTTGTGATCCACCATAACCCCGGTTCCTTTTCTCTAGCACTGTCAACTATCTATTTCTTCCCCATTCCGTATTTGTGCATTTGATTTTTCCTTCCTAAAGGTAGTACTTTGTACGTATCTTTATTGAATTTCATTTTGTTGATTTCAGTCTAATTCTCCAATTTGTCAAGAATAATTCTGAATTCTAATCCTGTCTTCCAAACTGCTTGCAACCTCTCCCAGTTTGGTGTCATCTGCACATTTTATTAGCATACTCTACCTTCCAGTAGTCAAGGGAGAAGGAAGATGGGGTGGTAGTTGGAGATGCAAATGGAGTCAAAGGTGGGGGGGGGTTAAGATGGGGGATGCTAAAGTATGCTTGTATTGTGAGGGGAAAGAGTGAAAGAAGAGAGAGAGGTTGAGGAGAAGAGTAAGGGAGGGGATGGGAGTAGGTGCGATGGAGATCAGGAGACGGGATGGGATGGGATGGGGTCTCTGGGGCAAGTGGAGACAAGAGTGAAGGAAAGCAAACAAGAAACTTCTACATCTGTGACAGAGGAGGAGGAGCAGCAGCAGCAGTTATACGAGGGGAAAGGAGAAGGGAAGACAAGCCAAGGGGAGAGTGAATAAATGAAAAAATAAATCAGAAAGAAATGCACTTAGAGAATTATAACCAAAGTATTATAATCTCCTATGTGTGTTACTGCTATAGCTGGGAAGCCATCTACACCACTGAGGAGAATATGACCTGAAACTTGCAAGTCTGATTTACTTTAAAACTCAAAGAATCCTTGTTTAGGGTAACTGAAATATCTAGATCTCAGAAATCCCAAAGTTAAAAGCTTAAACTTTCCTACATAGTTGGAATTGTTAAGGTATCTAATTATGGAGTATGACTGAGCAGAAGAACTGAATATTTATATAGTAACTTGGCCAAATGATAACAGTGGTGGGGAAATGGGGTAACAATCTAGAGGTGTATTAATTTAAAAAACATCAGTGCTGGAGATGAATAATTTTAAATGGATCAACTAGCGGTAATTGGGTGGCACAAAGAAATGGAAAAGTTAGGCTAAGTATAATGAGAAAATTCCTGACTATGAGATCACTTAGACTCTGGAATAATTTCCCAAAGAAAATAATCTAAGCACTCTGGAGAATCATCATTATTGTTTACTCCAGTAGGGAAGTAATTTTTTTAAATACAAGGTCAATGTGTGATATAACTGAAGGAATGTTGTGGTTCCTACAAAACTGAGAAGATATGATAGTCCATAGTAATGATCTACCAGGTCCAATTTTTAAAACATGAAGTTTACAAGATCTACTTACTCCAACAGATTAAATAATAGCAATATGTCCAACTGTTTGCATTTAAAATGGCGAAGCACGGTGTGCAAAGATACAAAGAAAAAAATGTAAATGTTTTGGGGCAGAACAAATAAAACCCTATTTGGAAAGTATGTTCACGAGACATATCCTGACAGATGCCATTAAGAAATAAGGTTTACACATTTAAACCTTGTGCTCTGTACCTACTTTCTCATGAGCTTCAATGTCAAGCAAAAATATATTCTACAGCTATACAGAAAATTACTACTGTAGTGTCCCTGTGGATTCTCAAGGCATTGAAATTCATTCCAAAACAATACCTAGATACTATAATTTACCTTACTTCAAGATAAACCACTGACCCTATTTTCCAAGTAGCCACCTTAAAATGACCAGAGAACTCAATGATCAATAATGATCCAATAAGCTGAAGCCACATTTCTCACCCCAACTTTGCCTGAACAAAATGTGAAATACAATTTTGGCATTTTTATGCTCCTTTTTGATCTCTCTAAGGAATAAAATCAGCAAGAGACTGGCATGATGAACAATTAGAAAATTACTTTGTTCCCTGGAGATAATACCCTTTTACAAATGGTTAGAAACCTATAAGAATCTACATATGGGACTCCTGGGCTCTTCAGATGATGCTGATAGAAACTGCAGTCATGCAGAAAGTCTGCATCTGTCTCAGAACTCTGGTGGATTCAATCAAAGCGGCTATTTAAGTCTACAGAGATAGTAATCCAGTTCATCAACATCAGAATTATTTTCTGCTAGCTCTCACATATATGGGACCAGAAACTCAATTGCAGCAAAGGAGCACACAGCACAAATCAGTGTGTTTATAGGCAGAGATGGCGTAACAGTCACTTTTGTACTCCCTGGTCTTTGGGCTGCTATCTGCAAGGCCAATTTACCAACCTAGGTTAGAGTCCTCAGTCCTCTAACTCGCATTGTCTGCTAATAGCTCCAAGGCAATGAAGCCACACATCAGCACAGCATAGACTCACCATGTCCTCTGTCTCCCAGACACAATCTCTATACCGGTGACAGGGAAGTGGGGAGGAACCTTTGTCAGTTTTTTGCCTAACAGAAGATCTTCCTTGCACTGGGGTGATGCTTCTGGGGAAGCTGACTCTTCTGCTGGAACTGAGGGACAGAGTAATATGGCTGCACCACACTGGAGGATACATCCAATAATTCTGAAAGGTCCTTATTTTTCTATTGTTATTCATTTACCAAGAGTGCTCCTGGCACATGTAATCCTATGTCACAACTGGAACTGTTGACATAAGGCCAGATCCTCAGGTGAAGTCCATGGGCAGAGGTCTGGCCCATTATATTTAATGTATCTGATTGCTGGAATTCTTTTTTCCCCTCAAACAATGCCATAGGAGCCTCTTTTTGCCTTACTATCCATTGGCAGTCCCTTTTGGAAGAGGGACTTCCCACCTCCATCAGAGACACACTGATCTATACTAGTTGAGGATCCAGCCCCAAGTGTTATTCTCTCTTACTATGGTTAGCTGTTTGGCTTTGCTTCCTTGAAACAATTAAAAAAACCCTCAGTTACAAAAGTACATATTTTGCTTCATCATGTAATGCTCTGCCTTCTGACAACATTATTTTACAGAATATCCTGGTGTAAAATGGCAACGTGATTCACATTCCAAGGACAATGTCTGGACAATAGATACTACCAGGAGCATCTATAATCCAAATGATCGGATCTGTTATATTTTAGAGCCATATGACAGTGATCAGTAGTTACCAGTTGAAATGGTTGAGCAATAATTATTTAATTCTTGGACCCCTGAGGAGGGGGCCAACAGTGCACCAGCAATGATAAGGCTTTTAATGCATGCTAATTTGCAAGGCATGATACATTTAATAATCCCTCATCTGAGTAAACTGTAAGGAAGACAGCAGGAGGAATAATTAATTTACATTAATAGCTCTCAGTGTGGCTTACTAGAGTGCCTGAGTCAAAAAAAAATCTGAAGAGCTAGAAATAAGAGTTCACACTACAACAACTATTTGCATTCTGATCCTCTAAAAACCTATAAGTGCATAATTAGATACCAGGCAGTTGGTACATTTAATAGAGAACAAGATGTGCCAACAGCAAACTGTAGTCACACAGCAATTTGCAAAAGAGTAGCAAAAACTGCTTTTCTCAAGTGTTTAGTTTACAATTAGGGAATTGTTTCAGAGCGAATCCTCATTATGCTGCCTGATGGCCACTGATGGATCATTCTCATAAAAAGTGTTTTGAAAAAAAAATAGTGATGGATTCATTGTATCACACTGTAATGGGCATGTAAAATTGTATGGTGTATTGTGAAATAATGAAACGTAATGAACTCTTAACCCCATAAACTTCCAGCTCCTGCTAACATCTCTCTCAAGATTGCAAGAAATATGAAGAATTCCTCCATGAAAAGTTACCCAACATTCACAGCAACCACCCCTTTCCTAACTATTACATCTCTAACTCCCATCTCTTCGGTCCAGTTTCCCCTGCATTAGGCAAAGATGCCTTGTTTTGGGGATAGCTGGCCTAGGGTAGAACCCCAGTATATAGGATCCTTTGGTGGTACAAAGCTAATATAATGGCTCGTATACCATGCCCTCTCTTTGCTGCTGATGTAGGTCTCCTGGCTGGGGTTTCCCTGTGCTCCAGCAACCCTTGGCTAACCACAACAACAAAAAAGTGGTTGGGGCAGTGGAGATTTGCTCAAGATTGGGGCGTGCCTGTAAGGGTGACTTAAAACCATCTTTGCACCTCCCCTCCCCAATCTCTTCTGCATTTAGGACACTTTCTAGTTGTGACCTTTAATGGAATGTGAAGAATAATTCCAATATGTTGAAGTCAAAGAAAATTAAATAAACAAGCCTACTAACCTCTTAAAGGTATGGTTACACCCGCCTTAATAAATCAAGGGAAGCTAGTTGTATAAAATACTATATAGGTATATATTTCTTAGAGTAAAGATTATTTTGTTGAGAAGCATTTACCTGTACAATACTTGCAGATAAAACGTTCTATAGAAAATTAAGTTATATTGTACCAGTGCTATTCTAGGGTAGGGGGCTAGAGGGCTTTGAAGGATGTACATGCATATATATTTTCTCTCTCTTTCTCACACTCACACACTACTTAGTTAGATGACCATAAAAGGAGTAATGATTATAGATGTTTCAGTTTTTGGGTGACCACCGAAAGGGGCCTGATTTTCAGAGGGCAGGTGCTTAGCACTTTCTGAAATTCAGGCCCCTAATGGTGTTCTACATGGGACACCTATATATTTAGACACCCAAAATGATCAATCACATATGGCAGTCTTGAACTGAGATTTTGTTTGGCCACCATAGACACTAAAAGTCAATTTTTATCCATGATGAAATAACACAAGGAAGAAATTTCAACATTTCTAAAAATCTGCAACTTGTTTATCTGTTGTAGCTAACTGAGCAGCTCTGTATTACAACTCTGCAGAAAATCAGTAAAATGAAAGCACAGACTCTACAAAACAAAACTTTGAAAAGATGCCAAGCATTCTGAAATGGGATCCTTAAAAAGCACACAACAAATATATAATATCTGACCAAAGTTGCAAGCAAGCAAACTATTAAATGCTTACCACAATGTTTTGATGCAGATTTTATACAGTGATTAGAGTATATGTTTCTGATATAAAATTATTAAAATGCTTCCATAAGAGATGGAAATCACATTTGTGCCAAGATTGTATGTTTTCAGGGAATATACCTGCAAATTCCATGAAAAAGCTGTTTTGCAAATTGAAATAGGTCTCATTTATTCACAAGTCATACACATAATAATGACTTAATGAAAATCAGCCTACATGTTTGCATATAGGAGTATAATGAGAAAGTACATCACAGTAACTTTCTCTTCTCTGTATCTCCTACACACACCTAGATTATTTAATTCATTGTATTTATGGAAGGAACTTGATTAAAACCAAAACTATTTAACAAATTTAATAAGATTTCTGAAAATTTTCCCTAGAGAAACTTTGAGAAATATTTTAAAGTTTTTTTTATTGAAAAACTTTGTTTTTCCTGTGGAAATTTTTGCACTATCCAAAATTTTAAAAAATAAATCTTTCAAATTGACATTTCAAAACAAAATAAAAATATCCACTTTGTTTTAACATAAAATGTCATTTCATTTTAGGTTGTATGTATGCTTGTTTTTGTTGCAAAAACTAAACAAGACCAAAATAAAAAAAAAAACACAACATGATTTGACAGTTTGAGTTGAAAAAAAAAATGGCAGTTTCAAAAATTCCTGTGGCAAAACCAACATTTTTCATTGGAGCTTACATTTTCACATTAAAATGCTGGTTTTGGTTAAACCATATTTATCAGCAGGAAATGCTCCAATGAAGAATATCTAACAGTTCTACTTAACATTTATTACCTCCTAATTGTAGGCCACATTGTATCACTACTGTTCATACTTAATAGCACCTTACCCTACACATAGTCCCATCAGTAGGATCTCACTGATATCACTAGTACTGTTTGTGAAGCAAGGTACTAGTCAATGTGATTAAGAATGAATGAACCTTAAAATACGCGAGATCAATTTGGGTCATATGGTTTGGGGCAGTTTGGGCAGATTTTCCCTAATTTAATTCTTCTAGATAGTAAGGATATGTTTTATTTTCTCCTTACAAGCATGCAATGAATTATATGAAATCATTGTAGTGAGTTTATTTTCAGATTGTGAATCCCTCTAAAATTAGTACTTACATAAGTTATATCTGGCTGGATTCTGTCTCTCTTACTCAAAGTCAATAGTACCTTACACCACAAACAGGGCCACTGATGTCAATGGGATTCCTTATGGAATAAGGCACTACTCAATAGGTATGTTTGCACTAGAGAGTATGGCTCCTCTCAGGGTATACCTTGTTCTGCTCAGTCAAGGTAAAAGTCATTACAATGCATCCACAGTAGGAAAAAAATCATAGCTGGGAGTCAAGGTCAGTTAACATGCCCTGTCCTAATTGTGACCCTTTTTTTCTACTGAAGACAAGTCCAGTGGGAATAAGGGCAGTAAGGGAGTAAGGGAGGGATCTTCTTCGATTCTCGTCCATCAGCTCCCCAGTGACGAGGGGCAAAATGAAATCTCTCTATCACTTTATATCTTGTATCAGCTCCACAGCTTTGTTTATCTTTCAACTATTTTGTTCTATGGCATTCTTCACCCTGTTTATCCAGTGCGTCCTTTGTCGTCTTCTATTTCTAGTTCCTTGCACTCTGGTATGTATTGCTATGCATGGTATCCTTTCAGCATCCCTTTCTGACATATGTCCAAACCACTGAAGTCATTGTTCTTAAAGCTTCTGTAACAAAGGTTATTCCTTGCCTTAGCTGTTTTCTTATATCTTCATTTTTTATTATCTGTAGTCCAGAAATTCTCAGTCTTCCCCTCAGCCAGTTCATTTCTGCAGTCAAAAGTTTCATTCATAAGCTTTCCTCATATTCCAGCATTCCAACCTGCACAGCAGTACTGGTATGACAGTTGTCTCACATATGCTGATTTTTTCTTTTATTTAAATGTTTTTAGCCTAACAGACCTTGCAGATTTTTCCAAATACTTCAGTGGCTCATCCAGTTCTTTTTGTGTCATCTTCACAATTCTCATTCTTTGATACTAGTCCTCCAAGGGACACAATTTTTTCAACTTATTCTAGTTCTTTGTCTCAGAGTCTGATGTTTACCCCTCTCTCTTGTCTTACAATTGCCATAATTTTTGTCCTCTCCATGCTGATCTTCAATCAGAATTTTTGGCTTCCCTGGTCTACCTTGTCAATTATTTTCTGTAAATCCTCCTTGGTCAATGCTCTGAGGTCAATATGATCTGTAAGTCTAAGGTTATGCACTGTCCTAACACATAACATGACTTCTCCTATTTCATCTCAGTGCAACAGCTATTACTTCTTCCAGTATCAAGCTGAACAAATCTGGTGACTGGATGCATTGTTGTCACACTCCTATAGTCATCCTGAGTCATTCCATCAGCTTCTTGTTTACTCTCATCGTACTTATCACCTTTTATCTATCAGCTTGATCATACTGAGGGGAATGCCATATCTAATCTTATAAATGGCAATGAGCCGTGATGCCAAATGATATCAAAAGCCTGTTTGAAGTCTATAAAGTTGTTAACAGGTTTGGTTGTGTTCTATGTGCTTCTCAGATATCTGTTTTATCACAAATAACTGATCTGTTTTTCTTCATTCTGGTGGAAGTCCAGCCTGTTCCTCTGCAAGCACTGCTTCCACATAGCTCTTCATTCTCTTCTGCAATGTCTTGGTGAATAGTTTTCCTAGCATGCTCAATAAGCTGATTCCTCTGTAGTTCTTGCAGTCACTTATCTCTTTTGTACATTGGTACTATTAGCACTTTGTCTCATTGCACTTGGCACTTGCTTGTAAATCTTATCAAATAGTTTGTGCATGGGCTTTACCATGTATTCCTTGCCAGCTTGCAGCAGCCCTGCAGTTATGGTGTCACTTCCTGGTACCTGTCTTTTTCAAATTTTCTATCAAGATCTTTATTTCTAGGAATTCCAGCACCTGCTTTCCCTCGTTTGTGCTGGAAAGCTTCTCCAGGACCACTTCAACTACAATCTTCTGAACACTGTACAACTCTTCAAAATATTCTTTCCATCACTCACTATTTTTTTGTCCTCAATTATTTGTCTGTGCTTGTTTTTCACTGCAGACCTCTTCAATTCAAGTGTCCCACTCAGTTTTCTTATCCTGTGATACAAACCCGGTGTGGCATTACTCTTTGCTTATTCACGTTATTCACTTATCCAGTTGTTTCTCTCTCTCTTTGTTTTCAGTTTTATCTCTCTGGTCAGTCTATCGTACTCAGCTTTTGGACTTTCATCCTCCTTTTTATTTCTTCAGTTTCCTGCATTTGTCACTCTGCTGCAACAGTTCATCTGTTATGCACCTGAGTTTCTTTAGTTTTGGCCTTGTAGACCAAAAGTTATTCAGCTGATCTTGTATTCTTTAGTTTTGGCCTTGTAGACCAAAAGTTATTCAGCTGATCTTGTATTCCCAGTTTTACACTGTTTCATGTCTCTTCAGCATTGATTTCTTCTTTCATCTGAGACACGATTTTTTTCCACATAGCTTCTTTGTATTCTCTTTCCTGATATCTGGCTCTTTCAATTTGTCCACTTCATACATCTTAGTTCTTGGCAGTTTTTCAATTCCTCTCAACCTCAACAGGCTTCATCAATACTAATTATCTTGATTTAAAATTTTATATACACATACACACGCACAACCCCCCACAATATTTAGATGATAGTTTGAATATATTACAATAATGCTCATTCTGCACCCTTTCTTCTGTGGCATTGTGTTTTAGTACATGATGTATCCTGATTTTGAAGTGTGACTTCCAGCAAGCATGTTCAAGGGACAGCAAACAAAACTTAATAATGATCTCAAGAGAAGACAAATAAAATCCTTATGGGTATAGAGGCTCCAGTTCAATCATGATTTCTAATCTTTTCTTAAACTGTTTTTCCCCCCATATGCTTTTTTTCAGGGTTTGATTTCATTACCTGCCAGTCACCTCTCTGTCTTCAGGACACTTCCCACTTGATATGACCTTTCTCAAAATGGAAAAAAATAATTCTCATATATTAACATTCTGTCTCTAAAGATATAGGAAAGATCTCATTATCTGTTCCATAGCAGCTCATAAGCTCTAATTACTCATGCAATGACATGAGTGGAGATTTAGAAACATGGGAGATCATGTCACAAGCCTCATGTTCATTAAGTTTGATTTCATTGTGGAATTTATTGAATTTTGTTTTTAATTTTTATTTTCACTAACCAGCTAGGACTTAAGTCAAGTTGGCTCTTATGGAAAGGGAGCATTAGGCTACATGAAGTGAAATTATTACATGCATTCAGTAAGTTACTAAGGACCGCAATGTATGGATTCATTCAGAATGAGTTAAATGCATGAGAAATATATGAGAACTGCAATGAAGTTTTTATACCATGGCTCACAATCTAAAGTTTAATCCCTATGGAAATTGCTTTGTCTTTGAACTCTATATTTATGATAGGTATCCATCTCTCTATCCATACATTTATTTTAGTCCCTTCTAATATGCCCATCACAAGAATAAGCATGATGCATTGATGTAGACACTACACATATGTAGGGTACCCCATATATTTTACACAGACTCTCAAGATGAGTAGAAACTTTCTTCTAAATCTCTCTCTCTCGTCAGAACGTTTGTGAAAGGTGCCAGAGTGCTTAAGGAAAAAAAACTTCCCCTACAGTCAGGTTATTAGGTAACTGTGCATTATGAGGTTTCTTGCAAACCTTTCTACAAAGCACTGGCCCTGGAGACTTTAATCCAAGAAGTGGTACAGAATGGATGTGGTAATACAATGTTCTCTCCTTGTGCCCTACTTATCTCTCTGAAACTTGGCCTAGAAGGAGAATGTCTAGCCAATCAGAGGATTGTTCAGTCTCCATATGAAATATTCATTCCTTGTCCTCTCTGCAAGACTGTAAGCTTTTGGGGCAGGGACCATCCTTTTGGTATGTGCTTGTTCTGTGTTTGTACAGCATCTAGCATAATGGGGTCCCGGTCCACAACTGCTGCTCCTAGGCACTACCATAATATAAATAATAAATAAAAGCAACTAACCCAAAGGGTACCAAATAGTGACTATCGTAGTGGTGTTTTCTTTTATATTGGATATTTATCCACTAGAAGCTGAATTGTGAGCATAACGTTCTTTCCTATAGGCCATCAAGCAGTATTTTTCCTTTTAGTCCTCCAAAAAAGGAAATGAGAAAAAAAAAATCAATAAACCACTATAAACATGGGTGCCACTTTTGCTTCTTAAACAGAATTTTTTATTTGTATTTCTTCTCTGTTCTTTTTCTCTCAAGACTCAAAGTACATAGTCTCTTCATCTTTAAACTCTCTTTATACCTCACTGTGGTGAAAAATCCAGAGGAAACAAACAAAAAAAAACACACAGAAGTTTTCTGGTGAGTGGAAATTACCTTTAGAACTGTAATTCTCCTTCCTGCGTGGTGCAATAGGCAGAAGTAGTCAGCTGCATGTGAAGTATGAAACTTTTTACAAAACTTTATCTTTAAGATATAACAAGGATATAAAAATTGAATAAAACCCCACAAAAACCAAGAGTTATTTTTATTTTCAAGATACTCAATGTATCAACATGTCTTATTATGCACAAGAGAACTGCATCCTACGGTACTGAATATGGTTTAATGAAGAGAGGCATCTATTTTACTTATTTTTTAATTTACAGAATGTGCTAGTCAGAAAACTAAGCACATACATGATGTTTTTTTAAAAGTAATTTTAGTACAGCCATAGTTTCAGTATGATTATGGTAATAAAAAGAGTGAATTATAGAAGGTTGCAGGAAGCAGTGGACAGGAGAAAAGGTTGTTACTATGCTATAGTGATACTGTTATAGCTGTAAACCATAGTAATTCAGTACATAATAGAATATTACTATTAATAAATAGCGCTGGTAAAAATGGGATTGTTGTCACAAAACTATTCCAGGAAAATATGACTATTTTGGCAAAAGTCAGTCAATCAATAAGGCTGAGGGCTGTTCTAAAAATAAATACTCATAATACAACATCAAATGTTGTTAAACAGTTCTACTTATTCAGGCTTATATCACCATCACTGGATTATTCAGATCATACGGAGGAAGTTATTTTGTGAAATTTTAAACTTCAAATTAAATTTCTAAAACATTAATTGTGTCGAATTGAGACTGCCCAGGAGAACTGATCACAGTGTACACTATAGACAATGTTAGAAGGTTGAGGTGAAATAATTTTAGTGCTTCAGTTTGGTTCCTAATGGATAAAAGGTCAGCATCATAAAATGAGCAACGCATTTTATTGTATGCAGTGTAGTTCTACCGTTTCAGTCCCAGGATATTACAGAGACAAGGTGGGTGAGGTAATATTTTTATTGGACCAACTTCTGTTGGTGAGAGACACAAGCTTTCAAGCTTTCCGAAACCTGAAGAAGATCTCTGTGTGGCTCAAACGCTTGTCTCTCTCACCAACAGAAGTTGGTCCAATAAAAGATATTACCTCACCCACCTTGCCTCTCTAACACATTTTATTGGTGATCTCACATTGTGGGTATGCATATTTTGCCCAGATCCTCAGCTGGTGTAAATAAGAGCAGCTCCATTAGCTTCAATGGACTTTTTTCCATTTAAAGTAACTGATAATTCAGCCATATCTTTAAAACTACTCTCTCCAGACAGGGCTTGAGGCAGATTTCTGGGGCAGTGTGTCCAAAAATAGAGGTGATTGGAACATTCATGTAACCCAGATATGTTGTTGTGTTGAAGCAGAAAAGTTAGGAGTGATGAAGAGTGTTCTGGGATGAAAAATTCTCTAGTGGAGATAGCCCTGGGGCCACATGGGGTGTACTTATCCTATGGGTGGTGGGCAATGTTGTGCTGTCAGTTTTGTAACTTTCACGAGGGCTTTATTCCTGCACCATTCGAGTCAATGGGAGCATGTTCATGCCCTATTTTTTCTTTTAAGATATAAGCAGAGATAATAGCTAGAGAGCAGGACGAGGGGTGGAGATTGGACAGGGAGAGAGCCAATGGGGAGAATATGACGGATCATACAGGAAGGTAGGGGAAGCAGAAGAGGACACTCTAGGGAGGAAGAGATGCAAAATACTTCTGAGTGGATATATGGGTATTCCAGGGAGAGGGGCTGAGCCAAATATGGCATGAGACTGCAGCTTTCATTTTTTTTAAAAGAAGTTTTATCGCATTTAGAGTCATACTGGTTTCAAGTTGTAAAAGGTTTTATGGAACATCTGTATCCAAGTGGAAAGGCCCTGTGGCCTAAATGTAACACTTTTACTGATTCTCCAATACTCATACTAAAAGAGGACTTTAGAGGTACTAGGCTGGATGCTCAGATGGTGTAAATGGACAGAGATCCACTGAAGTAAAAGGATTTGCAGCAGCTGAGGATCTGACTCTGAAAAGTTTCCCCGGAGCCAGATTATGTTGAGCCCTACTCAGTTGGTGAACAGTCTCTGACAGGAACAGTCCCATTGATTACTCTTCTGAGTAACTGCTTACCAGAGTGATAAGGGGTTCAAAGTCCAGCTCATAGTTTGCAGAGGGAAGTTAATATAATGTAACATTTGTTCTTTTGCAAGATGACCATCTTTATATCCAAAAATCCATTCTTTGGTTTACAGCTCACGCTTTGATTCATAGATTTTAAGACCAAAAAGGCCCTTTATGATCATCTAGTTTGGCCTTCTGCATAACACAAGCCAGAGAATCTCACCCAATAATTTCTGCATCAAGCCCATAACTTCTGATTGAGCTATAACATGTCTTTTAAAAAGATACCCAGTGTTTGTACTGAAGACTTGAAGTGATGAAGAATCCACCACATCCCTAAGTAAGATGACTGTGCCTCTTAAACATGTGCCTCTTATTTCTAACTTTGCCAAGGTACAGCTTCCAACTTCTGGATCTTGTTATGCTTTTTCCTGCTAGATTAAAAAAGTCATCTAGTAGAAGAAATCTCCTCCCCATGTAAATACTAGTAGACCCATGATCACATCATGTTTTACTCTTTCCTTGGATAGTAAACTAAATAGATTGAGCTTTTTTAATCTCTCATTATGAGGCAAGTGATTCCAGACCTCAGCTCATTCCTGTGGTTCTTTTGTGAACCTTTCCAATTTGCCAATATCCTTTTTGCAGTGTGGAAAACAGAACTGGACACAGTACTCCAGTTATGGTCCGATAATGCTGTATACAAAGGAAAATGGGCTGACCTGTACCTTTTTTTTCTTCTTGAAAATGTTACATTACTACATATTGCTGCCGTTTTTTTATGAAGAGGAATCTTGGTTTATGATAAGAATGAACACTAAAGGAACATGATTTAAATACATTGTGGTGAGGGTGGGGGAAAACAGGGAAAAAAAACTTAAAATGAAGACTTGAAAAAAACAGAATTCATTTTACAGTATATCCAAAGAATAGAACAGCACCAGATGCCAGTCCATATTGACATTTTACAGATGGAATAATTGAGTATGATGAGATTCTGCATAAGAAAAAAATTATAATTCCATAATCCATTACAGTTGAGAGGTTATAATTACTTTGTACTGCTCACCTAGACATTAAACATTAAATGCAGAGCTGAGGAGATGAGCTAATTTTGCAAGAAAAGATTGAACAAAAGAATTTCAATGTATCCAAATCACTGTTTTTTGTTTTTGTTTTTGTTTAAACCCACAGATTGCTAAAAACCTACCCTGACTACAAACAAATAACCTTAGTATTTGGTTGAAAGTGACTGTGTATTCTCATTTGAATGGAACAGCCCATTACTCCATTTTTTCTGGTTGCCTCCAGAGATAACCTCCCTCCCCATATGACACAGAAAGTTGACCTCATCTAAGGCACTCAACTAAGGCACCATGATTGAATCTGATTGGTCTGGAGGCAAAGGTCTCAATGAGGGGTCACAGCTCACTGAATTTGCTCCCTGCCTCAGCGTGCTGGAACCCGGAATTGCTGACCTTCAGGTCATGCTACAAAACTTATTTGTTCTCTGAAGCTTTCCCTGAAGGAGATGGATAAATTGCTGAGATAGAAATGAGAGTCTTCAGGTGATTTGTGGGATTTGGGGAAATCATTCCTGGTTTATTTGGATGTAATTATGGGATATGATAATATTGGTAAAGGCTCACAGAGCCTGGGACTATACTAATTACCCAAAGTGGGAAAAGATGGGCTACACTTTTGGGCTGGAATTACATGTCTGATAGTTATCAGGAAAAAGAAGATTTTCACTTTTCTACGTGCGTGGCCACATTACACTCCAAGTACAGTAGAAAACATTCAGTTTTCAAGAGAACCTAGAGTCAAATGGCTTTGGCTAAATATTTGTTTCTGGAAAAATGTGTATGTCAATCTTATGCACGGTACTGGAAGTCAGTTATTGGACTCCTAAAAAGTGGATGGGTAAAATAGAAGAAACTACAATACCTAAAAATAAACAAAATTCTATTTTGTTAATCTGTAAACCAATGTGTAAAAGGGCAGCTTCCTCCAGAGAGTCTTCTTATGGCCTGAACTCACTTTGCAGGTCCCCTGCCATCAATCTTCCCCTTCTTTGAGGCTCCCCAGTGAAACTCACAATAGATCAGTCTTGCAGTTCCTTCCGGCAGGGGTTTATTTATTTTCCAAAACAGCAAACAACAAGATTAGGCAATTACCCTGTTGGCCTTAGTCTCTGCCTTCAGGATATTGCCTCCAAAGTCACTGCCAGTCCAGTTCCTTTCTCTGAAATTCCTTCAAATCTCTTCCCGCTCCCTCCACTTCTATTTCCTATTATTATTTATTGGGAATCAGCTGATCTCTGTTCAAGTGTGCCTCCTTTGTAATTAGAGTTGGCTGGCCCCAGGCCTCTAGCCCTTGGAGGACAAGCCATCTTGTTACACAGTGACACCTGGATTTCTGAGATGATTAAACTTGAAATTAGAACTATCCCATGTAATCAATCTTAGTAGCTAAGACACTATTTCAATCAAGCTGTACTGAACAGAAACCTATATAAACCTATATGTTTGTTCAAATACTGACAACTTTACACACAGAATCCAGTTCAATGGCAGAACAATTGATTTGGTGAAAACACCACTTCAGGGTTTTTAGGCCTGACCCAAAGCCCATTAAAGGCAATCTTTAATGTCAATAGCCTTTGGATTGGGCCCATACAGAGAGAGAAAATAAACAAATCAAAATATAGATCAAATAATCATGTAACCTCCAGAAAGAGGTCACCCATACTCCTTATTTAGGCTACAAATGAGGGGTATGAATACACCAAAAGAAATAACGTATGCCAAAATTCATAAAATTTTTAGGCTCCTAGAGTCCTTTGAATCTATGCCTTAAAGTCAGTATTTGTCAGGGGGCAGATTTTCTGCTAATATTCCATGCTCAACATAAATTACAAGAGCAATTATTGCCCTTGAATATCAATAACGGCAAACATTTTTTTCCAGATTTTTTCCCCATGCATATAACAAATTACTGTAAATGCTTTTCGTTTTAGTTCTCAATTTTTTCCCTTAAACAAAGAACATTAGGTTTTTATATTACTGTATTTTTCAATAGAAATATATAATTTCACCATAGAAACCAGTTTCTTCATAAAAGGAATGGCAAAATTATCACCCAGAACTAAATCACAGTTTTGCTGATGGGCAGAAATTATATCTTTTTCATTATTAAAATTTATATTTGCTGATAGAAATAGCAGAATTTCACCACAGATCATAGGGCCCATTTATTTGTCAATTTACAGCAGAAGACAATTTGGGCCTATGATTGCTAATATTGTATTTGAAAATACATTTTGGTTTCACTTGTGAATTTCTTTTTAAGGAAATAATATGCAGTTTTTCAGATCACCCAAACAGGCACTATTATTGGTGAGGCTAAGGAGTGAATTGGTCTACAAGATTAACTTCTCTCTCTTTGTTCAAGGTGATCCCAACATTTCCCCTAGAGATATATTGATCATCTGCTTGCCCCTTTTATTGTCAGACTTCGTATCATGTTCACAAAGCTTCCAGGAAGCAGGTTGGCAAAAGACATCTTAGCTATAATGAACAGGAAAACGCCAAGAGCCCACCTTCTCTGTGTTAGTGCTATGTGATTACTGGGCTACATCATACGTCTACAAATAGAGGATTATACAGCCTGTTGTAAATCCATGTTATTTCATTTCCACCAAAGGGAATTCTACTCTCAGAAGAAACTGAATGTATTGTCATCAGCTGAGTTTACTGAAATGCAGTTAAAAAGAGTAAAAAGTTAAAAAGAGTTCAAAAGAGCAGATATAATCATAAATCTCAAGGCAGATAAACCCTGTGAAAACTCTAGGATAACTTCTGGAGCCATTCCATTTTCTGTTGCATAATACTGCAAATCAAAGTAAAATGTTGGATATTCAAGTTCAAATTCCACGTTTTTGTTTAGACAGCTATTCCTCCCCACCATGTTTTCTCTTTTCTCATTATTTGACTTAAATGGTTCGTCCAACTGGGATGAAGACAGCTGTGTTTTGAGTGGTTCCACTTGCCTTCAATTTATAGTACTGTCCTTATGCTCAATCCATTACTGTCTTAGTAGTTCCACTGCAAATACTGTGAGAGCTGCATGGCACCACTCCTCATTTTATTAGGCCAGGTCTACACTACCAATTTACATTGGTGTAGCTATCTCGCTTAGGAGTGTGAAAAATCCACACCCCTGAGCAACACAGTTATACTGACCTAACCCGTGATGTGGACAGTGCTATGTTGATGGGAGGGCTTCTCTCGTAGACATAGCTATCGCCTCTCACAGAGGTGGATTAACTATGCTGATGGGAGAAGCTCTCCTGTCAGTGTAGTAGCATCTTCACTGACGCACTACGGCAGCACAGCTGCTCCGATGCAGCTGTGCCACTGCAGCGTTTTACGTGTAGACCTCCGCTTATTCTCTTTTTTTCTATCCATTCTTCTGTAATATAATTGGCTTTGTGCATGCATGCATTTTACACATATACACACTCACACTATATGTATAGGTAGGAATCTCAGTGCAGTAATTGCTTTCTAGTATAAATCCTGGACTGACTGGCCTTATTCCTGTCTATCTTGCAAATAGGATTACTGCGCTTTCCTGTTTTCCCTAATTGGATGGGGAAAATAATTTTCTGAAGGAAACAATATTTTACAATGAGCTGCATTGTTAAACTAGCACTGACTTAGAAATAGCAAAGGGGCTTTCTGCATGCATGTGTGTGTGCGCGTATATGTATCTCCACACATACATATATCCATCTTTAATAGTAGACCATAAGGTTAAAAATTACAAATTCTCTAAAAAGATTACCCACCTACGTTAGTAACTAACACTTAGATTACAACCAAAAGGAGTATTTCACCATTTCCAATACTTATCGAGAGTTTTTGCATTTCACTCAGTCTGGAGAATGAAAAAAAGACTAATCAATGTCACTTTCTGGAACAAATTCAGCTGTGCGTCACTTTAGAGAGAATCTAAAGAAAGCCTTAGTCTAATAAAACCATCAATGCTTATGTTACACCAGCTTGGACTCCTCCTATACTCTCACCAGCTGAATTACGTGTAACTTACACAGCAACTCTAAATTTGGCCAATTTACTCTGAGTGAGTGAAAGGAATGAGTCTACTTGAGCCCAAAGAACTAACTTCCATCATCTTCTCCATTATCTCTGAATCTAGCCCTCTGTTTCTCATGCACTAGAATAATGTTGCAATATTGAAATCCAAGGAGAAAAGCATTTTCATTTAAAAAGAATTGGAACATTTCTATTAATAGCAGATTTAAAAAACAAAAAACCTACATTTGGGGCCTAAACTATCTAGCCATGAGTCTTTAAATCTTTCATGAATATATTCTGTGATCGAACTGTTTCACACAGAATCCTGCGTAACTAGAAGAATCAACATTGCTCATAACATCACTCAGACTGAATCACAAAATGCTAACACCCATTGAAACATGACATTTGTGTTGACTTTTATGTTTTAATACTGAAATAAGATTAAACATTTTTGTGAAGTGGCACTAGAAATCTCTTCTAAAAACAAAGGGAAGCAAAGTTTGGGAATTGGACTCAAGGAATTTGCCCATATATTTTTGGGGAAGGATGGAGGGTGACAGAATAGCAAAAATTTCTAGTGATCTGTTTCTATATTAAAATTCACATCCACTGCAGGATGTGGGGTCCCCTCTCCCCCCCCATTTAAGTCTCACAATTCCATTCCAATGAGAGATTTCCCCATTTCCAGCTTTCCTTTTCTGGTACTTCTAATGAATTCATGGAGTTCCATGAAGAAACTAGATGGTACAGTATACTCTAACCACAATTTCTTGCTTTCAGTTTTATTTTTGATGATGAATTACTTTGCTTGAGTGTCAATATGAACATTTGCCTTGGTTTATTTGAAGAAGGCATTTGAACTTTTGTATTCAAACATTTGTCCAAGTGTTTTTTTAATACAAAGGTTTTTTTTAATCATTTGACATTTCATAGGCAAATATATAATAAAAGCCTTTTAAAACAAAAAAGTAAAAATACCCTTAAGCAATTCAAGTTATTCATGTCTATTCTGGTATTAAACTATCCAATTTCTGAACCGCTTAAGATCAGTAAAATGTAACACCTGATTAATTATTACAACAAAAAAACTCCAGCAAGATTTGCTTCTAGCCAAATCCATGACAGCACTTCAGTCATATCAGAGTCAGCATTTAAGCCCTGGATCATGCAACCTCTTCTGTATGGGGAGAAACCTATTTCATTGTGGTGCCCTCTTAAATTAATGTGGTTTCTTCATGGGTATAAGGATCTGCCCATATTGAGAAGCTTCCAGGATCAGGGCTTAAGTGAGGCTTCTTGTTGGAAAGAAGCGTTATCCTGCTGCAGGGTAGGAATATATGGAGTTTGCATTATAGAACCATTTGCATTATAGAATGGTTCTCTTCTGTCATCCCAGGAGTGGCTGCCACACAACACCTGAAGCAGTGTTTTTACCCTATCACAGATATTTTCACCTTTCTCTGCAGGTATTGGCCTCCACCAGAGTCACTGCACATTGTCTACATACAGTCATTTCACTTGTTTCATTAGAAAACGCAAGGTTGCACTGGTTTAGTTCAAGTTGTGCAGCTTTGTGTGGATACCTCACACTGGTTTACATGTGGCTTAGAGCACTCTACCTTGCACTGTTAAATGCATTCAAGTGTGGACATAATTGAGGAGACTGGTCTCTGTAATATACAGTCAATCTCTTCTTGGCTATGTGTCTCAGATGCAGCTGGATAAGGTGGTTTCTGGATAAATGATTGGAGGAGAGGAGTAAACTGACCCACACGACAAGCAGGATCTAGGGCTGAGGGAGGATAGAACGGGATTAATGGGAGACAGAAAAGCAGGAGACAAAATTCAAATCTCACTGCTGTCATACACAATCTTCCACAAACCCATCTGAAACTTGTCAGCTTTCCTCAGCTGTCAAACTCATATTTCTGGTTCTAGTGATTACACTATGTGACATCTCTATTGCATGTTGTGATATATCTCACCCCTTCAAGACACATGGCCCATTTAGCATTTTTAGGGCCTGCTCCTGCTCCATTTCAAGTGGATGGGAGTTTTGCTATTGACATCAATAGAAGCAAGATGAAAGTCCTAATATGAGCATTCAAATGGCTTTTACAAAAACCTCACCACTCTCCAACAAGTATGAAGTAGGTCTTGTTTCTATTTTACATTTGGGGAACACTGAGGAAGGATCAGTTGGCAAAAGCCAAATGGTACAAATGCGCAGTTTTGCCAAAAAAGAGGGATGTGACCCCCAGCAGGATGCGGAGGAACATGCGGGCAGGGTGGGGGGTGATGCGAGCCCTTTGTGGGGGGAGGAGGGGCTTGGGCATGTGGCTGGGGCCAGCCCCGCATGGGCCTGGGGGATGAGTAGCTCAGGCCGGCCCTGTGTGGATGGGAATGGGGGGTGGTCAACAGCACAGGCTCAGGGGTGGGGGGGAGTGACTTGGGTTAGGCCCAAGTAGGGTGGGAGCAAACCTACCTTTTGGGAAAAATGGTCACCCTAAATTTAATTGATTTTTAATTCATTACTTCAGATGCAAATACAGACCAATCTTGGTGTTTGCTTTTCCAAGAGAAGTCATGGGACTGATTTTAAATTTCCTAAAAATGTGAGAGGACTTTAACCATTTAGTGGGGTATTTTAAAAAATATTAAAATCAAATGGTAAATGGACCTATTGTTAACTAAATGCCCCCTTTTTTCCCATTACAGCCTTAAAGACTTGATCCTTCAAGGTGCTGTGTTCCTCCTGAAAAGCATGCTAAGCAGGAGGGGAGGATGCCCAACCCTCAGTCACATTAGGCAGTCAGCAGCTTGTACAATCAAGTTTTTGGAGGCAGGGTAGCCTAGCGGATGGAGTACTAGATGAACTCAGGAGACCTTCATTCCTGGCTCTGCCAAAGGCCTACTGGATGATCCTTAGTAAATTCACTGCACTTCCTTCCCTGCACTTAATTTTGTACATCCTAAAATGGGGATAATGATACTTTTGTAAAAAACACCGAGATCCACCGATGAAAGTGCTATTTAAAAGCTATATTTACGTAAGTATTTTTATCACTAAATTAGCAGTGGCAGCAGTTCCTAAAAAACTTTCAAAAGCGGCATCCCATTCGCTGGGATTTGCATTAGCACTTTGATCGCGTGCCCATCAAACTGTGAATTTCTTTAGAGGGAACAGAGAACAGCTTGTCTCCACAGTCTATTATAATTACTACCAAACTGCACAAGAAACTTGGCAATTTTGAATTTCATAACACCCATGACTGACATTCCTAATTAATACTATTGTTTTTCTCCTCTGGCTGAATTTCCTGAATGCCAACATGCGTAGCATACACTAAAAACAGACATTAAAGAAAACAACATCAATGTTAATCTCTAGCACAAATATATCAAATGCCTCAGTGAAGTGTATAGAGTAAGGGATGCATTCCTATAAATAATGGATCATTGCAGCCTGATCATCTTTATCCTCCTACGCTAATAAGATGATAATCTTTCTCCTCCTGTGTCCTTGCTTTTAAATTAGAGTGCATCTCCAGCTCTTTTGGTTGTCTCCCTTTTAAATTTATAAATGAAAGATACTTCCGAAAGAGGAATTTTAAGGAGGTACTGTGGAACATAATGCAAAATGTTCTGCTAAGAATCAGTTCCTGATTAATTTCTCCTTTTCCTCTCTGTACTTTTCATGTGACTCTGAGAAAGGGCAGACTCATACAGTTAAATACTTGGTTCATGTTGGTTCACTTAATCATCAACTTGTTCAGATTTTGGCCTAGAATTCAGGATGGAAACCATCATGACAGCAGACTCTTTGGTCCCAGTTCAGCAAAGCATTTAAATGCGGTGAAATCTATCCCTACTCAGCAAGGCACTTACACACATGCTTTACTTTAAACACATGCCTAGAGTGAAGTATGTGCTTTGCTGAATAGGGACAGACTGCTAAAACAGGGCCTTTGTGAAATGTCAATGGCTTGCAGAGAACAAGGCAAGATTCAAATGAGAAATGGGAGGTCAGTTTCGACAAAACAAGAACCAACCTGAATTTTTGCCCGAACTCAAACAGAGGGCACGTCTAGACAAGCAGTAAATTTGTGGCAAGCTGGGGAGTAAATCTACCCCACACTATCCAAAATCCACGTGGACCCGGCTACTACACACTAAAATACTGCAGTGTTTATTGACCTAGTCCTGTTTCAAAGTGGGATAGTTCAAAGCACATTAGGGCACTTTTAGTGTACGGCAGTAGGGTGACATTTAGTGTGCAACAGTCTAGTACGAGGCAGATTTGCAGACCAGCAGTTACAAACTAACTGTTTGAGTAGATAAGCCCAGAGTCACATTTTTGAGATTTGAAAAAAAGGGTCTTCATTTCTACATGGTTAAGACTGAACTGGGATTCAGTAGATCAAGGTTCAGTTCCCTGCTCTGATTTACAGTGTGACAAGCCACTTACTCTCTATTTGCCTCAGCTACTCATCTATAAAACAATTGGTTTCAATGGAGTTACACTGGCATGAAACTGGAGTAATGCAGGGGAAAGTCGAGCCCATGCATTCTACCCTTAGGGCAAAGCAACAGTTATCTCTACAAAGATTCCTGATCTAGAAGAGCTATTCTGTTAATTTATCACCTATCAGTAGCAAATAGAAAGAAGGATATGACTCGAGTCTGGGTTTCTTTTCTTATTTTATTGATTGGGAAAAAGCTCCAATACTAGAGCCACTGCTGCTACTGATCTTCTGATGGAAGAAGTTTGCATAAAGCAATTTTGCACGTTTATTTGAGCAGAAGCTCCAGATTTCTGGTTTACACCCTCAGAGATTAAATCCAATTCTAGACTACAAGGAGTTTGGTTCAACAGCCTGTCTGAGTAGGGACCTAGCAGTGAATGCACTTATTCAGAACTAAGAGGGTATGTGTGTGGAAACTTCTTCATTGTCTCTCTCTGCTATTTCTAACTCTGTAGGCTGCTATCCAATTTGTCACTTACATAAGGACCAACAATAACAACAGTTAGAATAATATGGCTTTAGAATGACATTCAGAGACAGACAGAAACTGCTGGGTCCTATTCTGCTGTTCTGTGAACATAACATATACATCATTTATTGTGAAATTGGCCCCCCCTCTTGCTCCCACAGCGCGCGCACACATCACATTATAGCATTAAAAATCAAACATATTTAATCTGTGCCACTATTTCAGGTCTCTCTCCTTGTCTCTCTCAAGCATTATGGCCACCCACAGATTTCTCTGAGTGTTTCCCTCTTTTCACTTGGTGAGTCATTTTCCCTCTAAATCCTTAGTTCGAAGACCAAAAGCCCATACACATCATTAGCCTTCTTTGGCTGTAACATTTTCTGCATCAAAGAGTGCAAAGAGCCTGGAAGAGGCTACAGGCCCCTAGTGGCCACATGTTTGATGGGGTGTAGTTTGGGAGTAAAGTTTTATCAGAGGAACTTCTTTACGAATCCTGCTCAGTCCTATGCTTTGGTATCACTAGATTCTTAGAGAAACTGACATTGTTTGAACATTTTTCTTGTAGAACTTTGAGAAGCCTGAATATGTGGCAATTATGAGGGTGAGGTCTTATTATTCCTTTCACCACTTGACATTTTCTACCCTTCTATTTCTCTCTTGACCTTGCCATATCCACAGCCTCCTGTCTGCAGATTCCTCTACAAAACTCAGTGAAGCTGACATCAATCTCTCTTTTCCTCTTCTTTTTGGACACAGTAACAGCTATGGCAGATATATTTACCAGAGGTACGGAGGCAGACTGCCCCTTTTACCCTCTTTTGTAACTGGATCAACTGAAGTGGCAGAAGTGATGCTGAGCACAGGAATGTATGCTTTCTTTGCATGCTGGAGGGAAAAAATTACAGTTCACAATAGTTCAGCATTGGTGCAGGTGGCAAAGAAAGAGAAACCAGACAATTTACCACACCCTATTTGGATTAATTTACCGTAGGACTGAGAGGCACTTACATCCCAAATTGCAACAAAATTACAATTACAAATCATAATAAAAAAGCTGGTACGTGTACCCTCAAAATAACCCCCATGGGTGAAACGGTCATCAGAAATAGCAGCTGCTTTTCTGTCCCTCCCACTTTTCATCTGTCTACCTTTTCTCTTTCTCTCCCTGTCTCCTTCTCTTCTGACTTTCTCTATTTTCAACTGTCATCACCTTTTATAAAAGCATGTTTTTGAGTGGTTTCAGAGTAACATGTTTTTGAGTTTATCCAAAGGGCAGCCAGTTTTGGTCCTACATTCATTCGTCTCTCTTCCAACTGTGTTTGCTTGTGTGTTTCTGTGTTATAAGAAGATAGAATTTGACTATGCAAAAGATACCCTGTAGAATGATGCGAAATTCTCACCTAGTTATAGGTTGCACATGAGAACAACTGGCAAAACTGAGAAAAGGTAGATTCAATATAGTAAGAGATGACTTCAGAGAACTGGGGACTGCAGTGAAGACTGGGACAATGCAAATATGGATCTTCAAGAACATTCTTCACTGCTCGGTAAAAATAAACATGTGTGAAGAGAGAAGGCAACTGAGTGAGAGAACTGCTGGAAGGGCCATTTGTGTGGAGAGGAGACTTGGAAATTCACCGAGCACTGAGGCTCTTTTTGTGACAAGATGACTAGATTAGAAGGGGCTCCAGTTAAAACCATTCTAATCCAGTTTTAGCACACTTAATAGGATGGGGGTATTAAAAGAGCTTTCACTTAAATAACCTGGCAATCATCTCCAATATACAAAACAAGACAGGAGATGGAGTTGTTCCACAACAGAAGAGAAACTATAAGAAAAGGAATATTCATCTATCAAAGGGTCAGTAAGAAATAAGAAGGGTTTGAAATCAGAAATGTAGGAGGTGGCCATGAAAAAGACCTAAGAGATAATGGACACCCTTAGATATGAAGTTTGAGACACAATAAGACTTCCACAAAGGGCAATGCGATTTTGAGCTGGAGAAACAGATACCGTGGAGCAAGGAAGGGCACATTCATAATAAAACTCAGCTCCTTTTGATGTGAGAAATCATTGGACAGGTGGCCACATCCTTACCTCAGTGCATGGGCATGAATTTGTGGTAAACCCAGTAAATTGACTGCAAGACTGATCTGTTTGCATAAGACATTCCACTCTAGTGATGGCTGCACGACATCTTTTTCTCCAGGAAAAAAAACAAACAACCAAAACCACCTGAGAAACGAGCAACAAAAATAAATAAGACTTGGACAATATAGTCCTTCCAGTTGTATGTTGTGCTTAATTGTAAATATGCAGCCCAGATAGCATGGTGATAGGGACATTAAAAATGCGTAATACAGATTAATCTATTCTTCTCTATTTTAAAATGTTAATCAAAACTGTCCATAGGAAAACTCTCTAGCTGTTAATGTCCATTGTCATTCTAGAAATGCAGTACAAATACTTACAGTTCTTTAGCGGCAAATGTTGAACTTAGTATTTGTATTAAAAAAAAAAAAATCAGTTCCACTGGGCCATTTTCAGGATGCAGCTTTGCTAAGCTCTAACTAAATACTGTACTTGCTTACCCACTGCAGTTAGCAAAGCTTTCTCAGATCACTTATTACACTGCTTCTTTCATTTCAACATGCTTGTGGCAATTCAATTTCCATTTGACTGTGCTACAGCTGCAGCAATATGTGCAATCAGCTTGGTATCTCTTCTGCTATATTTTATAACGCAGTAATATGATCTCTCTCACTATACCCTGTTCATCTCAGTCTTGTTCACCGTTATTGTCTCAGTCTGTTTCTCAAAAGATAATTCATGACAAATTATAGAGCTGTTTGCTTTATCAGTTTAGCTTCAAATTAGTTATTTTAAGAATCTTCTCTCCGCTGTGTACACAAAAAATAATGAACCATGGCAAAAAATGTGTACATTATTTCCAAATATGGAAAAGCACTGCAATAAATCTGAGTTTTCTTCACAGTGTGGCAGGAAAACTCAAACTAATACTAGGAGAATGATTTAATAAGCCAAAGGAAAAAAAGAGAGAATTCAATGTAGAAGTAGGTGTTTATTATTCACTTCTGGATAAATATACCTTTTAGACTTGGAAGCCATGATTTCTCTCTCTTTTTTTTTTAGGTTCAGTGTTCTCATGTGAGTGTCAGTTATGATAATACAGGCTGATGGTCAGGTCTGAAATGTCATCAAATTCAATAACATTCACTACAGAACAATCCATCTGTGTGATGTGACAGTTAAACACTGTCTGTTCTTATAATAGCAATACTTTATGGAAAATCTAGGCTTTTAAAGAATTATTCACTTAATATGGTTTGTTTGAAAGCATCAGTTTCTACAAAATCCACAGCAAGGCAATTGTGCTTAGTGGGATTATGTCTGCAGCGTCAAACTGCTATTGAAAACTGTGCTGTACACAACAAAAATCACAAGTGCAGTAAGACCAGGGGTCTCTTCCACAGTGGGAAATTTCCAGGCCAAAGGGTGCTCTTCCCCATTCAGTCTTCTGATTGCACAATCATCCAGCAGAAATATAGATCAGAAATTCATCACCACACAAAATGGGAGACATGATTTGGCCATTGCCTCTACATTTCATCTGATGTCCTAGAGATAGCGAAGTTATAGGAGGTCACCAATAGTGGTTCTTCTCCTAGATGAATAGTTTGCCTTCACAATAACATTGGTCACAGTTGTGTGTGTGTGTGTGTGTGTGTGTGGATTTGATCTTGAGAATTGTTGCGAATTCATAATTTCCATTTACTTCAATTGTGCCTGCAAGTCCTCAGCAGTTCTCAGAGCCATAACCTGCACTGCATGTAAAAATTAGGGGGAAGTGAGTCAAGATAAGCATAGCTCCTACAAACTTAACCAGATGGAGGCTGTAGCTAACCAGGCCAACCTGCTACCCACAGATCTGGAGGAGTTCATATTCAAGTTTTGGCTACAGAAATGAAGACTACTTTTGAATTGGATTTATGGATGTTTGTCACCTCTGAAAATTAGACCATTTTTAGTAAGAGGCCTAAATATAGATTTAAGAGCTTAACACTGAGATACGAGGTCTGCAAATTTTGTCCTGCCATTTTTCTCATCTTTTACATAATAAATAGTAATGATAAAAAGGTTTTTTTCCATAGAATTTAGAAATGTTTCAACTCTGAACACAGAAATTAATCCTTTGCTCATGCAGCCCAGTAAATAATCACAAATGGTTGTTAATCTATTCACTTTATAATGGGATGTTGTCCATTTTGGGAAAATACTGCAAATAATTATAACATACAATTCATCACCTCTCCTCCTCATCTATTCTCAGACTCTTTTCTTTTTTATCCTTCTCCCTCTGACTGCCAGCTGCTGTTACAAAGATCACTTTCTGCCAGATGTGTTCATAAAGGGCCTCAATTAGCATTAATCCACAGATGAGACAGCAGTAGAGGTGACTGTAAGAATCCAGAGTTTGGAAATGTATAAGAGACCTAATGAGACACTATTGCTCATGAACAATAGGCTTTACCATGAAATGACCCACTTCTTGCAAGTGAGCATTTGATCTGCCTGATTCTTCCTAAACGAAGTGAAAAGAAACCAAATAGCTACTATTCAAACTGACAAGGTATTAGAACATGGTAATCAGGAATCTAGAGCCCAATCCTGCTCAAGATGAGGGGTTATGAGAGGGATATGTATACCTGCTAGGTTTCTCACACACAGTCAGCAGTTGCTCAGGCAGCAGCTGCTCGATATATTAACAGTGCATTATGCACTATTTGATAAATCAGCACCTCTGCCTTCAAGTTCTTGTTCGTGGCATTTAAATGTGGATATTGGCAGCCTGAGCAAGAGCTGGGTATTCTGATGGCAGAATGTTCACTGCTTCAGCAGGAAGGGTAGTCTAGTTAAGTTCCTGATTCTGCCACAGACTTCCTGTGTGACCTTGGACAAGTTGCTTAATTTCACTGTGCTTTTTCATTAGTGTGTGCAAGGCACTCAGGGACTACAGTGATGAGGAATATTGATGTATCTAGAAGATCAATAGAAACATTAAAAAGAAAGTACAACTTAGGCACACTGGAAAACAAAGTCTCAAAAACTGCTTAGATCCTTGACTTAACTCTAACTTGACAGCATCCCATAGTAATGGTGCACAACACTCCAGGGGCACATCTTTTCAATAATGTGCATTTTTGTGTTTTATTTTCCTTTGTGCTCATTTACATTATGGGGACAATTAACATACATATGTTATGTTTGGTTGGTTGGAATTAAATATGGGAATTTCTAATGTGAGTGTGTGGGAGAAAGATAATACCACAGTATATGAAAACTGAAGCCCAAAAAATGCAGGACTTGGTTCTGATCTCTCTCAGTTTTAAGCTGGTGTGACTTCATGGACTATTATGGAGTTACTGCTGAATTCTGCCTATATGAGATGAGAATCAAACCAGCAAAGATTTTGTACCATTACTTTAGAATACTGTGATAGGTTTAAAATGGTTCCTCCTCAACACCTGAAAATACAGAGATAATTAAACTTGATTTTTCAAGTGTTCTGCCTCCATAATGAAGTCTAATGAATTCAGCATTAAACATTTAACAACAGGTGTGTTTACATTAGGAGACCAGGCTCTGTAGATCCAAACAACAGCTGCAAACCCAAGCCTTCCTAAGGTGCACTAAACAGGAAAAGGCCTCAAAGGAACTCAATCTTGCAACAGCTGCCCTGTTAAACTGGCACTGCTTATACTCAGTATCTGTCAAGGTACTGATATGGTCCCCAGTACCATGGTATCTGAGCACCTCTCAAGCATTAATGGATTTATTCTCAATACACGTGAGGGAGGGAAGTTCTTTATCTCCATATCACAGATGGAGAACTTATGCACAGATTAAATAACTAGCCCAAGGTCACATCATGAGCCTGTAGCAGAACTAATTAGAGCAAAACCCACGTCAATGCCATAACCATACAACCTTCCTCTCAACTATATTAATGGAAGACCTGATTGTTAGCTGTGCAAAACACCACTGTGTATTTTCTCTGCATCTTCTGCTTTCCCATTGGCTGGTGAAGCCTTCATAAAATATGATCTGAGTTGACTACGAATAGGAGAGTTGGAACATGGGACTCTCTTCTGGGACTCTCAGAGCATGGGACTCTCTCATGTAGTGAGATGAAGACTGAACTGAGGAAACTCAGCCCACAGTGCCTCAAAGGTAGCTGTCTCCGCAGAGAAGGGAGAAGCGATGGAGTAGTCCTGCAGGGGGAAAACAGAGCCTCTGCAGCTGATGGCAATGGAAGTGAACTCTCCTCTCACCAGCTGTGGCATTATTTTTTTCTGAGTGGGAGGACAGGATCCTATTAGTCTTGGCCCTTCCTCTGCTATAAGGGAAAGGATGAGGTGGGGCAAGATGTCAGCACTAGTGCTGTCGCACCCACTCCTCCCATTAATCCAGGATGTAGGGGGTTGGTAAGTGCATAGTCATAGGCACTATTTTGGCCAGTTCACCGTGGACTGAACTGTGGATCTTCAGATCTAAAAACATGAGCTGCTACAGCTTGAGCTAAAGATCCAAGGCTGTTTAGCTGATGTTGTGACAGATTGACATGCTTTGCAGATCAGGCACAAAGGGGACCGGTAACATACCCACCAGCAGGTTACATATACTTGATCCTCCTAGGTTGGCTCCCGAGGCCCTTGGCACGGCTGGTCCAGTCACAATACAGCTGAAGGGCCTTGCTCTTCTCATCTGGGCTATTTTCTGCTGCATCCCTTAGGAGCCCTTTCCCCCAGCTATGACATCTTACAGTGAGCTTGCTCAGGGCTTCTAAGTGACTCCGAGCCTCAAGTTAACAATGAGCACACCTTCCCTTCCATCCCTCACAACTACAGTCTATATATGGTTACATTGCACTGCTTGTATTAATCCATCTTAATACATAACATATATCAGTAATTAGAGCCTCATTCAGTTCATTTATACCTAATTTACTTCATGTTATGCCTATTTCACACATTATTTACCTTAAGTTGATTTTTGCAACATTCCCTTACAAACAAAATCACTGGTGAAAACTCAGTGAGACAGGAATAGCTTTCACTTAACACTACGCTGAAAGATTGTGTTCCTAAAAGTTAGGGCCTACAGAGTTGGCTGGAAACAAGTATTCTACAGGCACAGCGACTACCATTAATCAGGTACCATTTACGAACAGGTACTAGACCAGAGTTTCTGAAATATTGCAATAATACCCTTTACTTAGAATGTGAGACTCTTATGTAGGTTAAACCCACATGGTTCTGCCAATGCATCTCAATCCTGAACTGCAACACTTCTGCTAGCCAACTCTTATGCCCCTCATGAGGTAATACTGCCAATTGTACTAGCTTAGTATAATGGTTTTGTTATCTGAATAAATGAAGACTAGGATGAAGTCATCAAATACCCTAGTTAAAACTGGTACTTAGGCCTCCAGAGGCTGAAGGACTCAAAGACACAGTCGTAATCAGAGGGTTTCCCTTGAAAAACCTTGATATACATTTGTTTATCTGGGGATGGAGTGGTTGTGCAGGGGCTTCAAAGCAATGAGCATGTACCCATAGCCTGTACCGATAACACTGTAGCTAACATCTTGTTCTCCAGAATCTTAGTTTTCAGTATAAGTAAAGGAAGTCTCTAGATGTTATTGTTGTGAAGAAAATCCTAAAAAATGTGATCAGAGTGTAACCAACAGAGTTGCTTATGGCCTTCATGTCATTCAGAAAAAATGAGACATGCTTTTGAGTTAGCTAAGATGAGGTAACTACCTAACAAGGTAAAATCCTAGTGAAGACTAGGTGGTTTGTTATTTTCACACTTGTTAGCTGGTCTAGTTAAACACTATGGGACTGCCTAGGATTTACCTTGTGCTAATTACCTTGTGTTAGCTAACTTGAGGTAAGAACATTCCTTTTGAGAGAACCTGGAAAAATAGCTCTCAAAAGCATAAGGCTGTCTCATTCATTTCATCTAAGTGTTAACTCAGATGCCCAGTGATGGTAATTGACAGGATAGGTTTCTTTTTGGTGCCACATATGGATGATGTTTGAAGATACTACTACTCCCCCATCCCAAATAAAGAAGGCCAAGCCTAAGGAGTAAAGCAGAGCCCATGGCCATACCGCAGCACCTCTAACAGGAGTCAAGCTCAAGCAGCCAATAAAACTCAGAGTCATGTGATCATATTATAAATATGTGCACCATCGATAGTGAGTGGCCTCTCATTTTGGTGACTCACATACACAGAGCTTATTTTGTGGGTGGACTTCAGGAGAATATCACCACCTCCCCAATCTCAGCATGGGAACAAAGGCATTCTCATTATAACTTATTCCCCCTTCAGTGTGACTGACAACCTTCAGGACATGTTACAAACTAAGGCTCTTTCTGAGGGGGCGGAGGTGCAGTTAGTGGTCATAATCTCAGTTTTGCTGGTATGAGGAGATTTTAGCATCGTCATTGGGTCAACTTGAAAGATTCTCTTACACGGTTTTTGAGATTTAAGTGTCCATGTGCTTGGAAATAAGTACAGGTGAATTGTTGCACCTGAAATATATTAAATAAGGGACTAAATAGGTTGCAGTGTGTTCAGTAAAATAAAATATACTGAAAACGTATTATTGATTGAATAAATATGCTCCAAGTCAGACACCACTTCATACACGTCTGTTTTACTAAATTTGTTTTCATTATACACTATATCAGTATAAAACTAGCACAAGGTATTATACACCGAATTTAATTTTCTTAAGAGTTATCTCATCTAATATTTGAAGGACACTTGCCCCCTGCTCATACCCCCACCAAAAGGAATCCTGTTCAGATTGTACGAACACCGTACGCTGTATTCGCATTGCGTTTTCATTGTTTAATTTCTGGCATGTTCTACTTACAGATTCAGTTTCTGAAGGTAAGATGGCTGAGCATGATTAATCAGAAGCTATTTGTTGCAGAAGCCAATGGAAGGAACAGTGCTAAGCATTTTTCAAAAATGAATAATATCCCAGGTAGCTGGCACCTGCATGTGAAGTGAAGCATTAACAAACAAATGAGGAGTAATAGAGCTTACTGTGCATAAAATGTTATTGTTTTATAAAAAAAGTGCAGAATAAGCAAGCTTGAAGTAATCACCCTGAGCACTTCAACCAACTAAATAACCTTTAAACTTCCTAAAGTCCTACAAAGGAACATGACTGATTAACTTCCACAGGAGTTATAAAGTAGAATGAGATTTATATATATATATATAGTCTGAAAATATATTAGGATTTTATTCTTACCTTAATTTTGTAAACTCAGTATAATGTAGTATCACCTGTTACTATAACAAAGACTGAGTTAATTATTTTAACAGTCTGGATCTTGAAAATGTGTTTCCCTGACTTCGTCAGTACTTGAAGAAATATTCTTCAGGGGTTTAGGGATTTGCCAAATTGATGTCCAGAGACTTCCTCTTATTTTTTATATGCCAAATAATTGCATCCTTTAAGTAGCTCCATAATGTACCTCATATTATCCATCTTGCTACCAACCTTAGAGTTCATAAAGTTCTCTGCTTGGAATCTGAAATAATTGGCATAAATTAGGACTTTTAAAAGAAGTGGAGTCTGATATTTATTAGATTTTATACTTTGTCTTTAATCAGTTTTCCTCTTCTGAAAGAATGTGTGTGAATGACTATACACTCTAGCACACCTGCACAGCATCTGGGTCAAGCACTATCACTAGTAGTATAGAATATTGTGGTCTCAGAATACCACATATTCTTCTAGTCTGAGCATTCACTATGGGCTTGTATACACAGCAAAAACTTTCAATTAGAATTGCATTCTGTGATCCATTAGGGAGGTGTAAAATAACCTTACACAACACCTGATTGCTTTACAAAAATGAAACAAACTTTATATTAATATTTAAATATTTGTCTCATTTCCACCATCTGGAAAGGATCTTTAAGATAAAAGCATTAAAGAGGACAACCAGCTGGGTCCTTTTATTGGGCAGAAAAAACTGATACAATCATAGTAATTCCCAGAGTAAAAGACAGAAAAGATGTCATGTCAGATTAAATAGTCTGTGGATTATCTACACTGTCCATTTCAGTGGAATGACTAAATCTATGTTACTACACATGAAACTAGAGAGAGACGGGGCCTCTAGAGCCCCCAGTAACTCCTAACTTTTCAAATTGATGCATTTGGCTTCCGTTCTGAGGCTACCTTTAACCTCTTTCAGTATGTGGTTTCTGGGCAGAAAACTGGCCCCATGTGTAGAGCTTCAGAAATATAATTGCTACACAACAGTTAATTTCTCTTTAGGCAGAGATACCAAGATGATAATGGCCAATTTATTCCATCAATACCTGATCTTTATCAATATACTAGGTCTTTTCCCAGACAGATGTCAGACTTTGATATTACACAAAGATGAGGCTGAGTTCATCAGGAGATGATCTCCAATAGTGACGAACAGATGTCCTTTGCCAATCAGTGGCCTTCAGTACAGTTAAAAGTAAGATGCTGGCCTGTTTGTGAAACCTGGACAGAGTCACTAAGGTTGCATTAAGTTGTTTTCTGTGGCTCCTTTCAGAGAGATCTCAAAAAGCCAAGTTAACAGAGATGCACTTTTTCCCCAAGAAGTACAATGTACAGAATGGCGCAAGGCTCAATCTTGTCCCCGCCTATTGACTATCTACATCAGACCACTCAGTCTGATGATGAGATGGTATGTGTTCAAATGCCATCACAATATGCTTATGACAATCATTTCCTTCACATCAGGAGAAGACAACCTTATCACTCTGTCACTCCAGTGTTTGGGTAAAATAAGTACTTTGATGAAAATCAGTTGTCTCAAGCTTAACCTGGGCAAGAGTTAGGAAGAGGGACACTTTAAAGAACTAAGAGAAACCCTGACCTCTTCTTCTATAGCCAGATTCAAACAGATGGTCCTTCTTGACCAAGAGCAATGCAGCAAGACCTGTAGGAGATGTTAGAAGAAATCCAGGGTTGGCAAAACCATGTGGACACAAAACCATGTGGGAAAATCCTGCACCCCGAGTTTTTATCTTTAAAGCCATCTGGCTGCTCAGAGGACTGCTGCACCCTTTCTCCTCCTCCATGCATCCCTTTTGAGAATACTATGCTCAACTGACACATTACTGCTGATGGAGAAACTCTTAAAGGTTGTGAAGTTGTGGGCTGTGTGTCTTTGGTGGCAGTTCCTCAGTTTTGGAACTCCCCACACAATGGAAAGGAAATATTCCTGATTTACACCAGTGTATTTGAGAGCAGAATCATGCCCTTGGTGCTTAGGCATTAGGACCATGGAATCACTAGACACAGATAAGTTAAGTGGACAAACATTTTGGGGAAACTCATTCTTCTCCTTGGACTGTTGAGGCCAAGTTTACTTGACACCCACTTAAATAGAGTCAAAGTCACAGAGCTACAATCCCATGAAACTCTTTGATAAGTTACCCTTGAGACTCCTTTTACTTTTGTAAATAATGGACCAGAAAAACAAAACAAAGAAAACCTCCTTTCACATTTCCCCACCACAAAGTGAAAGATCTGAAATGTGCACAAACTGAATGCTAGGCAGAGTTAAACACTTATGTCATTGTAAAAGTGACTTTACATTAAAATGTAGCTATCCTACTTATAAAATTAAAGCAGATTTTTTAAAAGGTCTTTTTAAAAACAATTCATGACCATTTTGCTGTGGGAAGATTTGGATGTTTATCATGTTGATTGACATTTGGGGCTTGATTTGCATTCAGCATACTCGAAAAGCTCTAACTAAAGGAGAGACAGGCTTTTGTTCTAGAACACAAAAGTATCACACTGTACACACACTCACACAATGATGTATTGAGAGCGAAACATTCTACATTATTGTTTATTTAAGCAGGTAACCGCACTAAATAAGTTTCTCCCCAATATTACCCTGGAGATTAAACATCCCTTTTCATACTTAAAAATCATTCCTGAACCCAAAGAATGAATTGATTTCTTTTTCATTATTATTAATTACCCCATGCTTAACTGAGGGAAGTTGCTTCTTATTTTTCAGCCTCTGCATTTGCAAAAAGTGGCACCATTCTACTCCCAACCTCTTTTCCACAAAAGTACTTGTGAACATTTTGGTGTCAGGATGATGAATTATCTCCTTTTCGCCTTCTCTCTTTATAAAGTAAGCAACGTCAAATGCACCACGCTACATATCTGCCTCTGGCGAAGGAGAAAAAGCAAGTTTTAAGTAAGGGACTATCTAAGAATGACATGGTCATCAAAAATCATTTTAGGTTAAGAAGCAAAGCCAAGTTTTCCACCAGTTGTTTTAAAAATGGTGTCTAGAGAGTTTCTATGCAAGTACAAAAAAGCAGGGGTCACCTGAGCCACATACCATCAAATTGATGTTTGAGAGAAAATCCCCATAAAAATCAAGTGAGAAAAATTGAAAACAAAGATTGCCGAGGGAGAGATTTAGAACACCTCTCTTTTATTTTCAAGTGTCCACTTTCTTAAGAGTAACTGGGCATCATCTTCCAACAAGGTAAGAGCAGAAATATAGTGGCAATATGTTTAGCACATCTACACCTTCCTTTTCAACAGCACTAAACATTTCTTTTCATGAGTTTGCAAATAATGTAATCAATGTGAATACTGCCATTCCATAAACAGTTTTTCCTTTTTGACGAATCACATTCATTGCATCAGCTATAACAGCATATTCTGTGGCACTATAATGCTGTGCATCAGAACATTACATATTACAAACTGCATTGCTATGGTGCAATAAAAAAGTATGAAGCACCTGTCAGTTTGTAACTGGCAATAATTATGTGAATTAAACTGGCAGAATAATGGCAGAAAAGTATCTGCTGTTCAGAAGCATGCCAAAAAAAAAAAATCTATGATCATGGGAATCTGGAAGATCTTAAAAACAAAATGACCAAACATATTAGTGTTATAAATGCATTTTTCTGAACTACCCGGTTATATATATTCATTTAACATCAAAGAGAATAATATGCAAAACATCTACATGCATCAAATCTATTTAAACTCTTTGGGTCTCAGTCTGCTGGATAATCTCTCTACAGTGGCTTTATCCTCTTACTTGAAACAGTAAAGCTTTACTTTTGTAAATAAGAACTGAAGTTGGCCCATAATGCCATAAATGTCTAACAGATTTTTTTTAAAATGTTTAACTGTGTCATTTTAGCAGCTTTTTCAAGCATACACAAATCTTCATAGAATAAGGACAGTTTGGGGATTCTTCCACTCACTAATCCTAATGGCACCACTCTTTCTACTCTTCCATTACACTTTAGTGCAGGTGCGATATTGAATTAACCATTCTGGAGACTGAAACCCTCAATTATACATAAGAGGAAAGCGTAATGTGAATATGAAGTTCCCCTACCCTGGCTAAAGCCTGCTTTAGAATGACCACTTCTAGAGGCAAGTAGGTAGCTCCTGGTGAGTAAACTGACACCATTAACTCCTTCCCTGCAGGCCAAAATGTTTTATTTTTCATTCATTCTTTTCCTCCTTTATTTTATTTGAACGTCCCAACTCACAAATGGGAGAAGGTTGAATTGGGAGGTGAAAAGCCTGGCATCTCAAAAGAGCAAAAGCACAGAAATACCATTTAAAAAAAACAGATCAGCTCTTAATTGTTTTTTTTCCCCCTTTATATTTGGACAGCTTCTGGCACTTTGCTCATCATGGGGATAACAGTTCCTGCTCATGGGGTCTGTAATCGGGCTGCACAAGGATGAAGGTGGCTTTCCATCCCATCATGCACCTGCACAAAGGCTAATCAGAATCTGGTCCGTTGTGCTTAGCCTTGCACACCTCACTCCTCGTGTAGTGCAAACCAACAAGGTCTGGCTCCCAATTTCAGTACCGCCAACCCCCAGCATAGAAAATCATCGATCAGACCCCCAAAAGTCATGAGGATTGACTTCAAAATAGTAAATTTGGGATTCTCTTTATTTGTGTTCTGGTGCTTGAGCCTTTTTGGCTCACATTTTCAAAGTTTCTCCGCAACCATCAGGATAGATACTTAAAAAAAAGCTGAGCTTCTCATGTAAAATCACATGATTCCAGGATCTGAGGTTTAAAATAACACAGATGTCTTAAGCATGATGATAAACATCACAAGAATTGGCCACACTGATGTTTTGTTCGTTAGTTGCATCCAAGACACTTCTGCACACTCCTCCAAATGAACTGAAATGTTATGAGGTGAAAACCGCCAAAAGTGAACAGAAACATTTTTTTTTTCCCACATGAAACTTTATAAAAGAAAAATAAGTAAATAAATAAAAAGGCCTCACTAATAATGTACGGGTCCCTGCAACTGATACCTGTCTATCTTATTATTTACACTGCAGTAGTGCTTCAGGGTCCTCATTAGGGATCAAGACCACATATAATTAAGATGCCCTGGAGTGCTTATAAGCTAAGTATGAGACAACTAGCTGATGCAACAAACAGATGGGAAGCACAAGGTAACAATGAGACAATTATAAACAGCAGGATAAACAATGGTCACAGGACACCAGCTCTCGTGCCAAACTAAGGGCTTGTCTGCAGTCTGGACCATGGGGTGTGAATTAGAGAGAACTCTAAAGTCTTACACTCAAACTTCCCCACGTAGACATTGCTAGCATGAACTAAAAGGTACCTACTTTGCTTTCACATAGTCCTATCTGAAAGAGGACTACATCAAAGTGAACTAGGTACCTTTTGGTTTGCACCAGCAGCGTCCATACAGGCCAGTCAGAGTGCAGCACTTTAGAGCTCTCTACAGTTCACACTCCTGTAGTTTGGACTGCAGTGCTGTGTAGACAAGCCATAAGATTTATTCCTCCACTCCTTCACAATTAATACAGATAGTTTATCAAACATTCAACAGTTCCTTGGATACACGGAGCCTCCCCATGGAATGGGGGCCCTTCTGTAAGTCTGTTTTAAAAAATAATAATAAAAAAAATCAGGTCCTTAAGTTGCAATTGCCAAGGACAAACATTGAGCTTGAATAGGATAAACAGGCCTATGATAGCTTCATGTTATAATAATAAAGTGGTCAGTGAATTTTAAATTAAAGAAACCAATGTCCCCATTAAGAAAAGGAGTACTTGTGGCACCTTAGAGTCTAACCAGTTTATTTGAGCATAAGCTTTCGTGAGCTACAGCTCAGTTCATCGGATGCATACTGTATGCATCCGATGAAGTGAGCTGTAGCTCACGAAAGCTTATGCTCAAATAAACTGGTTAGTCTCTAAGGTGCCACAAGTACTCCTTTTCTTTTTGCGAATACAGACTAACACGGCTGTTACTCTGAAAAATGTCTCCATTGAAAACTGTCTCATTTCTGCAGTCTCGGATTGCCCTCCCACTGCATAAGTACCCTCCTTCTATATAGAATTCCCCTCGGCAGTTAAAACCAAGCTTCACTCAATCAAATTCCTTTCACTGAGACCCATATTTTAAATCCTCAACTGGGTTAGAAATCACATATTTTGAAAAGACAAAAATCGTATCCTGTCCATGATCTATTTTCTTTTCTGAATTTCTAATACAGTTTACATAAATAGCATTCTTCTCAGACATAAGATTTATCCTAATTAGCTTAAAGAAACTGACTAAACCAAATGAAAAACACCACACACACACACACACACTTGGACTACGAGAGTTCAAAATTCTACCTTTTGAAAAGCCATGATTGTTTCGTCACCAAGAACGTTTGCCTTATGAATTGTTAATTCAGTTAACGGGTTCATTCTGCTCTGAAATATGCATCATGAAAATTACCAGCTTTACAAGGTCCTCTCTGTACTACACAGTTTGCATGTTTTGTTATAAAGGTTGTGCCTCACACAGTGGAACCGTAGGTTGGTCTTGAGAAGGTAAGAATGTAAGAAGTTACTTTTGCCCATTGGTACAACAATAACACAATGGTTGTTTAAAAAGAAAAGATTGGCAAACAATATGAATAAAAATTAACTGCAAGTATATAAATTAGGCATAGGTCAGTCTGAGCTACTACTTCTGCCTTTGAGATTAGCAGCAACTTGATTTGACATTCTCGATCTTTTCTAAGAAATGCCGTACTTTCCCTTGAAGCAAGGATGAGTAATTTATTATACAATGAGTGCAGAGGGAGAGTACACAAAAAGTCTGATCCAAAACTTAATAAAAATCAATAGGAGTTTTTCCTGTTAGTCTTCAGACCAGGCTCTCCTAAAAGAAAAAGAGTGTGCATACACAAGTAAATATATAAATGCAAATTTAGATTGTAAGGTCTTTGGGGCAGAGATGATCATTTTGTTCTGTTTGTACAATGCCTAGACAACGGGATCTTGGTCCAGGACTGGGGCTGTTGGGCGTTACCACAATACAAAAGAATACATAACTACTTCTCTCTTAGAACATATACTTGTGCTACACCCTGGAGCAGTCAGCACATGGATTGGGACCTCCTGATCTCCTTGCTGTTTTGGGGAGGGCTTAAACTACCCAGTGGCCTATTTCTAATGCAGTGCATGCTGCCACTGTGCCAGTGTAAGTACACAGCAGGGAACCTCCGGGGGATGGAATCCAGGTTGTCTCCACTCCCCACTCTTGCCTGCCCCTTCTGTGAGCAGGGGACACAGAGTCAGTCAACATATGAACTAATTACAACATACTGTTTCAGCCACACAGTCTTAAGGACAATTTGGGGTACAAAGCTGTTTTTTTTTTTTTGAAGCCTACTTTCATAATACTGCTGGAGCAAACGATCTTTGGACAAAATATAACTGATAATTTTGATATTTCCAAGCAACATCATCCTTCTTAAAGGAGCACGAACCCCTTAAACCTCAAAGTACCCTTGATCAAACATTATGTTCTCCTCTTATAAATAGTAGGAGGTACAAAGCAGTAGACAGCTAACGCCCTGATTCAGCAAACTACTTAGGCACGAACCTTATTTAAGCATGTAAATAGTCCCACTGGCTTCAGGACCTCACTGAATCAGACCTTAAGCAGTTAGTGGAAAGGAAGCTCCCATAAACTGGAAACAGGGAAAATGGGTCCTTTCCTTTTATGTCATATACCCAAATAAAAAATCAGATTTCCTTGTGAAGTAGGCTCACCTAGACTTCTATAAAAATCTTTCAGAACACCAACCTCCCAATACATTTCAAACTAAAAATCCAAATTCCACCAGTGGGTAAAATACTTACTATATGGAATCTCAGTTTTTGGGGCACGGGAGTCCTGGAAAGCACCTCTTTGCACTAGGAAGAGGGTTTTCTAAGATAATATACAAGAGTGTATAATGATATGGTCCTGTTTGGAGTGGTAATTATCATAGTCCAAACTTCATAGCTGTCTTCCTTATGTGGCACATTTGAGAATGAGTTTCCTATAACTCTTGATAGGAAAATGGCACTATGAGAGAAAAAAAAAAAAGGAATGACCTCCTTGGAGAGCAAATTGAGTATCCTACTCTACATAATTATCTTCTGTAAAATCTGAATTCATCTGCTTGTAGGCTTGCATTCACTGAAGGATGTGTGACTACATGACTAAGCAGGGACAGACACATTCATACTTCCATAAGCTCCAATCACAGCAGCTCATGGTGATGAATGTTTGCTTCATTTCAATTCCCCATCCTAAATGTTAGCAATTCCATAATATTGCTAAACCTTTAAAAATGAATCAACTTTGATCTCTGAATTCCAAATGCATTATTTTATGTATGTCAGATACAGAGTTGCTGACAAAAAGCAAGCAATAAAAAACAAAATTCTGAATTTGTTTTTCTGAAATTTTCTGAAACAAAATTCTCCATGTACTGTAGTTCTAATTCTTTGAGCCTAGAATTGAGTCTCTCTTTGCTATTCTGCTATAACAGTGGCTCAGCCATCATTGGTATATTTCATTGTTTGTTCTCTGTATAGCCACAAAATTCTTACCCCATGTTACCAAAGCAGTCTTGTTACAGAATAATTTCACTGAGTCAATACACACCAGCAGTTTGAAACAGCAGGGATTCGAAGCCTGAGGAGAACAAACTCTTAGCACTATATCTTCCTTGATTTACTGGAACACATAACTGATGGATAAACAGGATACAAATCTCATGAAAAAGCAGCAAGATCCTTTTCTAGAGACCCAGGGTGCATACAAAACACAGACTCTGATGGCTTTCAAAATGGAAGGTCTTTGAACTGAAGGAGAATCTCAACTTAAGGTTGGCTGTGTGGAAAGTGTGTTCCAGTAATGTTAGTGGCTCTTGCAGTTTATCCTAAAGCTCAAATACTTTCAAGTTCTGCTTAAATGCCTGACATTTAAATATACCACGAAGCACTTCAAAAAGATATGTATAATCCACACCAAGGCTAATCAACCCTACACTATAAAAAGACACATTCAAGTTCTGAAAGGAATATTTTGTTGGGTTAGGGAGAAGATATTTATCATGTTTGCTGGCTACATTCATGGTATTCATTTGTTATAGTATGGCAGGGTTTATAGTATAGGCGGGGCTGGAATCATCCCCTATTATTAAGGTTACGCAACGTACAGAAGTACATTGCAACTTAAAACCAGTAGGTACAAGAAGCAAACGAATTAAGTCAATGACACAGAAACCTTAAATCCTTCTCCTCTCCAACTGGCTTTCAGTCTTAAATGAGCCTCCAACACATTCTTCTTAAACAAAACTTAGTTGAGAAAATGCTGGGGAAAAAAATCCTCTGATTTCATTTATTCAAGGGTCTTGAGCTAACAAACCAACCAAAAAAGTCACACAGTGAGTCAAAGAGGAACAAAGCAAGAATGGGAGAAGTAAATGAAGGAAAAATGAATGACCATATTCACCCTCTCCCTATTATTTCTGCTTCAATCTATTAAAATATTGTTGACAACATAATGGTCCCCTGAGAGAATGTGCTAACTGAAGGGGTAGCAGCTTCATTGATCAGCAGTGGGACAGGGAATTTGCTTGGATAAATTATGTTAATCTGCTAATGCAGCAAATGAGGAGTCACTAAAGCTAGGTCATTCTGGACAAAGTCAAGATCAAATGACAGGACTTTACTGTATTTGACTTCAGCTGGGGTTTCTCAAATGTGTTCTTTATGTGGACTGCATCTTAAGAGAGAGATTGTCTTTAGACATTTCCCCTTTTTAAAAGAGTGAAGACACACTGGTATGCTGCCTAATGTGGGGCAGAAGGGACAAGAAATACTCTAGCTGGCCCCAGTTATAGTTGCAAGAATGAAGGGACTTGTTTCTCAGTAGTGAGGGGCAGGAGATTTTCACTGAGAGCCTAAGCAGTTGGACCCAATCCAGCAGAAACCAAAATAATCTACCAAGGTTTCATAGAACAGACAGCAGGAGACCCTCTGTTTATGATCAAGCTGAAAACAATACGTGGTGAGTAAAAGTCAGTTATTTTTCTGGCCTATCTTGTTTTACTGGACTGGAAGGAGCCAGGAATTATATATTTACTTTCAGGTGAGACTTTTAGGACACTAAAGAAATGTGGTCCATCCCAACAAAGTAATTGGGGCAGAATTTGAGGCCCTAAGAAACCTGGGAATTCACAAGTTTTCTTTAGGGCCAGAGAAAAGCCCAGTTTACCATCCAAAGGGGCCTCTAAACAACTGCAGCATGATCATCAGATGTTTGTGCCATCCATTTATAATCACATACCATCCATGCTGCATCTACAGCAATTGCTAATATGGAAAAGTAACATTAGGGATATGGTTAATGTATTTTTAGTTATCTTTATTGTGCTGAATATTTTCACATAATCTGCTCTTGCTAACCATTTTACCCCTTTCCCTGGCTTCCCATCTGTCCATTCTGTTTCTGTCAGCTGGACACAAGTAGGAGAGCCAGCTCCACGTGACCACCCGACAGTCATCTGCGGCCGCATCCAGTTGCCTCTGGGTTAGGGAACCCCTGAATAAGATAAACTGTAGTCACTGCTTGTCCAGCAAGGTACGTATCTGAATTTCTTCCTGCAGTGTATACAAACAGTGATTCCAAAAGAAACAGACGATTGCAATTAGATCTCATCTTGTGCTTTATTCTACTTACCTCTTGATTTGTTGAGCAAAGTTACAGAATGAATAGTAATACCTCTCCAACATGCCCCTCCCCGCCCAAAAAAGTCTAAACATCCTACCTTCCCCAAACTCAGGGACAACTTTTCAGATTGACCATTGAGACATTCAGTGATGCTCCTGACAAAAGTTTCCTGCTGGACTTACTTCATAGCAGCATGGCAGCTGCTCCGTGGTGTGATGGCTTAGTCAAGATATCAGGTGGAAATAAAATTCACTGTGAATTAGTTGTAGACTGGTTCAGAACCTGCTATTGATGCAGAGGTAACAAGGGGATTTGCAGAAAACACTCATACCACATTATGATTAGCAAGCACAACTTCACCCCTTGATGCCTGCAGGTCTAGAGCTCCCGCTAGAAGAGCAAGTGCATATGCATTGGCACATCACATTGACAAATCCAGGCTCCTGGGGCCAGGGAGTTAAAAGTGGCTGGGTAGGTGTTCAGACTAAGTAGGATTCTTTCTGTTGTGATTAGCCTGGATTCTTAAGGCTATGAAGTGTTTACACCTTCCCCTATGAAAACCATAAGCACTTGAATAAAGGCCAAGTACCCCAATGCAGGAAATGATTCAGTGATGTGACATTTGAATAACATAGCCATTTTACCTGATTAAAAAAAATAGTACTTATGTATTTGAGCATCAGTCAAGTCATAATCTAGGCATTTTTGGCACTGAAGAGAAATGAGGATTGTCTGCAGGTCAATGACTAAGTCACCCGCTTAATGAGATGCAAGCAAGTTTGAGGCTAGAAACACTTATTTACATGAAAAACAAATTTGTCTGAGGAGATACTTTTCCTTTTTAAAAAATGTATTCTGCTGTGGAAGCTCAGTTCAGATGAAGCATCTGGTCTTCAGTGAGGTCAGGTGTGACAGCCGGTGTGGCCAAGATTTAAAGAGGCCAAATGACTTATCCAGTGTCACACTGTGGCTCAGCCAGTATTAGAAGTGAAAAAACTTCCCATCTCTTGGTCTATTGGGTCTAACCACTGGATCACAAATGGTCCCTGTATATAGGCTACTAGCATCATAATTTGTGCAGTGTGCTGCTGCCAGATTTCTTCTTCTTCGGCTCCCCTGTCTGAATGAACAAGCTGGGGTAAAGAGCCACTGTTCAAGGAATAACACCGACAAATATCTACGCTAGCATCTGCCTTCATTCTTGTAAGCTGTCTCCCAAAGGGTTTCCTTTTTATCTGTGGAAAATGATCAAAATCTTTTCCTCCACATGTGAGAAAAGGAAACCAAAATGCCAGATCAATCAGCTGGCATGAGGAAAAGCCACACAATTTGCACCCTCTATCATACCTCCTATTCCAGCCATGCTTTAGAAGGACAAGCTGTAAACCAGCTGTACAACCTGCTCCAAACAGAATAGAAACAGACTGTACATAATGCAAACTTCCCCATCCCGGGAGTTTCGTTTTATTAGTCACATAAATAATAAATAAATAAACAAATACATAAATTAAATAAGCAGCCCACAACCCTCAGCCTAAGCTCGGCTGTTTACAGGGACTCCCTGCAGAAACCTTTTCTGTCTCAGCCCCTACTTCACTTTGCTTTCTTACAAATTGGTTGGAGCTAGCAGAATACCCTGGCTAGTGAAGCAAGAATCAGCAGTAATTTTTCTTCATTTTTTATATAATGTTCTAGCACCTGGGTTTAGAGAGATCAAAATATATCACTATGCAAAATCCCTATGCATGGTTCAGGAACCTGCTATTCAGTTATGTACCACAGATCCGTCACAACCACCTATTTTAGGCTTTAACTTTTAAAAATATTTAGCATTTATTTAGAGCGCTGCACCACATGCACCAACTTTACATTTTCAAAGCTCTGCAGAAACATTTACTACTCAGTTAATCCTCACTGCATGTCTGAGAGGTAGCTACAGTAAGTGGTATAACCCTTTAAAGATGAGGAAAGTGAAGTAGAGACACAAAGGGTATGTCTACACAGCAGCTAGGAGCGTGTTTCGCAGTATGGGTAGACAGACGCGCGCCAGCTCTGCTCGAGCTAGCATGCTAAAAATAGCCGTGTAGCTGGTAGCACAGGTGGCAACTCGGGCTAGTGGCCTGAGTGCAAAGCCACCCAGACCCTCGCATAAATACTTGGAGAGCTTGTCCAAGCTGCCACCTGTGCTACCTGTAGGCCGGCTACACTGTTCTTTTTAGTGCACTAGCTAAAGCAGAGCTAATATGTGTCTGTCTACCCATGCTGGGAAGCACTCTCCTAGGGGCAGTCTGACATAGGGGTTTGTACTCAGCCTGTCTCAGCTGTGCCTCATCTGCTGCTACCAGATCTGCCACCATGCTATTTAGGCCAGCACTAGCTCAGTGAGAGCCAGGGCCGGCTCCAGGAACCAGCTTTGCAAGCAGCTGCTTGGGGAGGCATTTAGAATGGGGCAGTAGTCAGTGTCCAGCGGCAGCAATTCGGCGGCAGCTCCGCCGCTCCTCCGGGCGTGGCGGCAATTCAGTGGCGACTGCTTGGGATGGCAAAATGGGTAGAGCCACCCCTGGTGAGAGCAACGCGGATATATGTGCACAAGCAGGGGACTCATACCCCTACCTCATAGGGTAGACATAGCCTAAGAATGAGCTACTAGGGGGAATAAAATCCAGGAATCCTGTCTCAAGCTCAGTTCTTTACAACACAGTTTTCTCCCCAGACAGTTCAATCAGCTTGTGGTACAAGGCATTCCCATCTCAGGTTTCACTCTACACAGTAATGGGAAATGTGCGATTAAAGTCCCATACATCAAGGTAAGATACACATCCATTTTATTCAACGAGTCACAGCTCAGGGAAATTGAACACTGCCCCCACAAAAATATTAAGACTCTTATAGATACTAGGCACATCCAATCAGTCCTTTGCCAGCAAGGCTGCTTCCTTAAACAATTATTCACCAAAGCCATGACCTTAATAGAACAAGCTTGGAAAGGCTCATAACACAGTAGTGCAGCACTTTTAAATACTTATAACACAAGAAACAATACACACAGAGAGTTGTATTTTATCTTATTTATACATGGCATTGATGCACAGATGTGATAAGTGACTTCTGCAGTTGTCATGAAAGGGTTAACTTCCTGTTAATTCAACACTTCTCTATTTGTAAATGAAATCCACTCCAATGCAGAAGACCAGCATAATGCCCAGGCTCCTCCGAAGTTGCACTTACGTCCTCAACATAAGGCTTAAGTGGGATGTAAGTGGTGCACAGGTCTTGGGACTGGCCTATGCACAGGGGTGGATGTCATCTACAATGAATGAGCGATATCAGTAAATGGAAAAAGGAAAATCTACCAAGAAGTCACATTTAGGTCTCATGGAAACACAAGGGGATAGATCTAAGATGAATATCTCCAGCAAAATATGCAACTTCTGATAGTGGTAAATCATGGCAATTTGCTTCAAAGAAACAGCAATCATATTATTCCTTTTAACAGATTGACTGAGAAAAAGCACTAGTACAGGCCAGAAATGTCTTCCATAACTGTTTAGCATAAACCAGGCTTTGCTTGTATGGATATTCATAAAAAGCGTATACAAAAGAGGTATGCACGTGGGCAAATCAAAATGTGGTTACTAATTCCCCATAATGTTCTTGAATGGTTCGTCCTACTATTAGCTCAGATGTAATTAAGGCCTGGTCTACACTACAGGGTTAGGTCGAATTTAGCCGTGTTAGATCGATTTAAAAATGACTGCGTCCACACAACCAACCCCATTCAGTCGACCTAAAGGGCTCTAAAAATCGACTTGTGTACTCCTCCCTGATGAGGGGAACAGCGCTAAAATTGACCTTGCTGGGTCGAATTTGGGGTAGTGCAGACGCAAATCAACAGTATTGGCCTCCAGGAGCTATCCCAGAGTGCTCCGTTGTGACTGCTCTGGACAACGCTTTCAACTCCGATGCACTAGCCAGGTACACAGGAAAAGCCCTGGGAACTAAGAGCTGTCAAATTGGTTTTGTCCAACTTGACTGTCCTCCACCCTAGGGAAAAAATGTGTACCTCGGCTATTTGTAGTGTTGTAGCTGTGATGGTGCCAAGGATATGAGGGGGACCAAGGTGGGTGAGGTAATATATTTTATTGGACCAACTTCTGTTTGTGAAAAAGACAAGCTGTCAAGCTTCCACAGAGCTCTTCCTCAGGGCTGGGAACCCTTCAGGTAGATATTTTTTCCTTTGAGGAATCTGTCATTTTCACTGGGTGCAAAATAACTTCTCTTCATTCAGTTTAGGATGAAAAAGATCAGAAATGCAACTGGTCCAAGTTCCACCACGCCCTTATTAAGTTTACATTTTTAGGTCTGAAACCTCTCCATGGCTCATTGGTAAGCAATGTATTTATCAGTAGTATCCTGTTATTGTAGCACAAATTTCTTATTTGGTTTAATGGAAATGCACATATAACTGGTATTTTAAACTGCCTCTCACAGATACACAACCAAAACTTCACCCCTTGTTATTACTTTACCAGGTCGCTAATAATATATTGAGTAATAGTCTTTTTGAAGAACCAAATCCTTGCACTCCTTTCAGTGACACACATTTTATTGCCTTACTCACAAACTGTTATTAATGGAGGCTGAACAACACCCACCCACAATTGTGGCACATCCCTTTTAGGCCTCATAGTTGCACTTTTCACTGCTACTTTAGCACATTTGTTTACCGTATTTCGGATGCTCGGGGCTTTGATGACATCATTATAGAGATGTTTAATCAAACTCAGAGTTTATTCTGACAACACTTGGCATCAACAACAGGCACCACTCTCTGTAAACACTAAACTGGCAAGCTCATTCATGTGAGATCTTTGATAGCTTATTAATAATCAAAAATCATGCTGCATACAACAGTGCACTAAAAACAGATATGTAAATATGTACTGTAATCAAGTGTGAATCACTGGGCCTCATCTTTTTCATGTTTGAGAACATAAGATAACAGCAAATCTGTACCATGGATAAAATTTTCCTAAGAGCTCAAGTGACTCAGGAAACTAAGTTCCATTCTCAAAAGGGACTTAGGACCATTGACTTTCAATGATACTTGGGTTCCAGAGTTACTTTTGAAAATGGGACTTAGATGCTTTTGAAAATTTTACCCCATATACCAACCCATTATAAACAACATCCAGGTTTGAGATCATCAGCTGTAAGGAACTGTCCAACAGAGAAGTTAATGAGATTTTTATTTTAGTAACATCAGTATTCAAAGGCTGAGGGTCAGCTATGTTTGTATCTATGGGCCATTGTGTTGAACATGGTGCTCTCTTGTCTCTCACACACACACACTGCCCAATGTACATCCACATATAATGAAAATTTATCTGTTTGCTGAAGTCAGCACCAGTTTACTAGGAAACCTATATGGTTTTTACTTCCCGATATTGGGTGGAGCAACGTAGGGCTCGATCTTATTCCAGAGTAAAAGAAAGTGATATTCTATTATGAAATGTTTGTAGTAAAGACTCAAACCACTCTGGGTTTGGGTTTAATTATATACCAGAAGACAGGCCAGGTTTGTGAAAAGTTTTTCTCAGACTTTATGATGCAGTTGAGCAAATGCAGTGATTTATTGCTTTTGCCTTAATGATGGGAAATGTTTGGAGGGTGAGTTTTGGGTAAAACCCCCAAAAGTGTGGTCAATAAAAATACTAAGGGTCACATTCTTATCCAGGTTTCAGAGTAACAGCCGTGTTAGTCTGTATTCGCAAAAAGAAAAGGAGGACTTGTGGCACCTTAGAGACTAACCAATTTATTTGAGCATGAGCTTTCGTAGCTCACGAAAGCTCATGCTCAAATAAATTGGTTAGTCTCTAAGGTGCCACAAGTCCTCCTTTTCTTTTTATTCTTATCCAGGAAGACACATGCACATACATTCGTCTCCTGGGAATCAAAATAGACTTGTGTATATGTTAATGAAGGTAGAATTTGGCCCATTTAGCACTTATATAGGGTTGTAAATCATCAAAGTGCTGAACAAACATTAACTAATTGCATATGGGAATCTCGCTAGTCTGCAAAATTTGGCTGAGCCATCACAAGAACAGCTTTGCTTAAGATTTTTGTTGTTTAGGCAATAATGTGAAACTGTTTTAAAACAAAGCCAGTGGGGCACATTCCTTTTCCAGTATTTAGCTCACAATACTGGAGTCTCCATTGGTGTTGGCATAAGGAATCTTGCTCACAGGCCATGAAATGCAAGTAGGTCCACACTGTGACCTTTCTGACAGCAGTAGCCAGTGGAATGAGACTCTATCCTGCACCAAAATGGCCACGGCACAGAGCCATGCTAGAGATCCCCTGCAGAACTTGTCTCCTCAGCATGCAAAGGGCGCGCAGTCCCTTGGCTGAACCTCTAAATCCTGTCCCAGGAATGGGGATCCACATCACTTCTACTTCAGATAAGTCCTGTAGAGGAAGGGCAGGTTTTCCCCATTGCACGCATAAAAACTGGAGCTATGATAGCACATAGCTAATTCTTCTAATGGCAGAACATACATTCTAATGTACATGACTAAAATTCTTTGTACACGTGGCACATGCTGTATTTGACCATGTCTGCTCTAGGAAAAAATGGGTGTTGTTTTCACAAGATTTCTCATGTGATAGCTAACATGTTCTAAATCCCTAGTTAGATAGGGAAAGCAGGAGTCTTACCTGGCTGTATCTGGTCAAGGTGAACTCTAACGAGGAGCCTCCTCTTCGTCTCAACCAACTTCTTCAGGGTAAGGCTCCAACTAGCACTGACTAGGGTTTTACAATGTGATAGAAATCAAACGTTTATCATCTTGCACCCATTTTTACTAGTGTAAATACAGCCTTTAAGAATAGAATAGAATGCAAAGATCCAGATCCTTATTTGGCGTAAATCAGCCTAGTTCTGTTGATGTCAATGGGGATATGCTGATTTGCACCAGCTGAGGGTCTAGCCCCATGCCTCTAATCCAAAGCAAGCTACAGTGAAAGAGTTTTCAAAACACAAATCATCATTTACAGGGAATTAAAACATGAGATTTACAGAAATTTAAAGCTTAGGGGTTTTGTGCTTTCTGCAGATGTTCTGCATAAAACCAATGTTATTATAGCTCCAATAATTATTTATTTTTGAGGGGGTAGTAGTAAACACTGTATTAATAATCATACAGAAGCAAATATGAAATTAATATACAAGAAAATCTGAAATGCAGAGAAAATGGCAAACAGTAGCGATTCACACAGAGATAATAAAAGAACCCACCACAGCTTCTTAACAGCGATGAAAAGACGATAATTTTCTAGCTTGCTGGCATGAGCAATGCCAAAAGCAGCTCAATTTTCACCTTGAGAGAGAGTTTGGTAAAGAGACTTTAAAATGGTCAATTGTTGAGTAAAAATGTGACCTGATAGGAGGCAACTGTTCCAACTTGAAGCAGTAGGTGACTGCTTCAAGAGGGAAGAGTTAATTATGCTATTTAAAAATCAAAGCCAACATTGAGAAGTTCCAACATGCAGCTTGTGGCAGTGGCAGATTGAATAAAGTAATTGCTGGCTTCTTGTGTTTTAATTATGGGTTTTATCACAACAGGCCATGATGCGGGCTTCCAAAGGTTTTTTTTTAATACTGAGCAGGTGGGATGGCTTAAAATTATGCTTTTCTGACTCAGCCATTAAATCCCAAAAGATGATAGCTAAGGTAAAGCAAACAGCAAATGTGTCATCCCCGAGAGCGTGCAGGGGTTGTATTATATTCAGACACCAAGAGGAGGCTGATTCCCATCATTCACTTTACACTCGTGGTATGGGTAATTCCTAATACCATGAAGCAGTGACCATGACATGAAGGAGCAAATCCTGCCACACCCACACAGTCCTGGATCGTTTTGTGGTATTGTTCTGTGATGCAAAGGACTTGTGCATGAGTGTATGCACGTAGGTGGGTCTAGCATTGTTAGCATTTTCATTCTGAAGAGTAAAGGAGATGGCGGGGGGGGGGGCGGGGGAAATCAGACCTTCCTCCACTGCTCTGTGTCTAATAAATGGTTTCAGAGTAATAGCCATGTTAGTCTGTATTCGCAAAAAAGAAAAGGAGGACTTGTGGCACCTTAGAGACTAACCAATTTATTTGAGCATGAGCTTTCGTGAGCTACAGCTCACTTCATCAGATGCATACTGTGGAAATTGCAGAAGACATTATATACACAGACAGGTATTGTTTCATGGTGTCTGTGTATATAATGTCTTCTGCAATTTCCACAGTATGCATCCGATGAAGTGAGCTGTAAGTCACGAAAGCTCATGCTCAAATAAATTGGTTAGTCTCTAAGGTGCCACAAGTCCTCCTTTTCTTTTTGTCTAATAAATGAATGTTTTCCAGCTGTCAGATAAAAATTGAGGGGCAGATTCTGTCTGGCCACTAAGGGGTTGCACCACTTTGGGCAGGGCACAAGGAGCTTATCTGCAATTGCACAACCTACATAAGAACAGGCCAGAATTTCAGTCCCTTCATTCAGGGGAGCACAGAGACTGCTCCATCAATGTGCATATGGCATCCCAAAGAGGTGGGATGGGGAAGATCCTCTGCTGTACCTCCCTAGGCACTGACAGCAGAGCTGGCTAGACATGAGGTGGAGAGTAATCAGCATCCTCTAAAAAGGTGTAGTAGTGAGCAGACACAAACTGCATTCCTGGGAGGTCTTCTGAGTAAAGACACCTCACTTAACTCTTAGCAGAAGCCTCACCTAACCTGTGTCTCCTTGGACGTCCAACACCCAGTTCTCTGCTCTAAAAACACTAACACCGTCTTCTCAGAGACAAGAGTCGCAAACATTACCTCTCCCTAGGGTCTTAACTTCTCTGCTACATGCTACACCACATTGTGGGACCAGACAACATGCTCTCTAAGAGCTGGGTCTAGAATCCCATAAAACTGATTTCTAGGCCCTTCCTCAATCTCACACCCTTCCATACTTCTCCAACTTTAAGAGTTTTCACTCAAGCTACAATTGTTCCTGCTTTCCAATGTTTGTTTGATACAAGTCCGTATTCTTTTATTCGCCTTCCTACCTCCCAAAGAAACTGCAAACTTAACTCCAGCTTAACCAAATACATTTCCAGAGAGAAACATCTTGTTCACTCCTAAGGTGATGGCAGTATATTGAGTTTAGTATGCTCTCACACTCTGCTCTGCTCTGCTCAGAGTTCTTGTTTTGAATGGTTTCAGAGTAGCAGCCGTGTTAGTCTGTATTCGCAAAAAGAAAAGGAGTACAAATAAATTTGTTAGTCTCTAAGGTGCCACAAGTACTCCTGTTCTTCTTGTTTTGAATGGCATACAACTGCCAAAACAAATAAGTGGATTCTACTTGTTTCATTCTTTGTAAGGGTACATTTAAACTAGCCAATTCTGAAGTGGAACCCTAACAACCCTACAAAGCTTCTCTCACATTATTAGAACATCTGTAAACATTGTGTACATATCATTTGTTTTCTATTAGGACAGCAGACTGTACATTAAATAATAAACCTCTCTACAATGGTGATGATACAGCAACTAAGAATAGCTGGCTTCTTTTGGTGACCTTCCACCTTAAGTTTTAACATCCCATTTCTTTACAGCAGATAAATGCGCTTGCTGGAATGCGTTACCTAGGGAGGTGGTAGAATCTCCTTCCTTAGAGGTTTTTAAGGTCAAGCTTGACAAAGCCCTGACTGGGATGATTTAGTTGGGGATTGGTCCTGCTTTGAGCAGGGGGTTGGACTAGATGACCTTCTGAGGTCCCTTCCAACCTTGATATTCTATGACAAGAGTTTGATGCTTCAATAATCCAATACAGGAACTCCTCACTTAATATTGTAGTTATGTTCCTGAAAAATGCGACTTTAAGCGAAACGATGTTAAGCGAATCCAATTTCCCCATAAGACTAAATGTAAATGAGCGGGTTAAGTTCCAGGGAAATGTTTTTTCACACACACACACACACACACACACACACACACAGTTTAAGTTTTAAACAAGCAATTTAATAGTAGTACACAGTAATGATGATTGTGAAGCTTGGTTGAGGTGGAGGAGTCAGAGGGTGGGATATTTCCCAGGGAATGCCTTACTGCTAAATGATGAACCAGCAATTGGCTGACCCCTCAAGGGTTAACTCTCACATTCTACAAGGCAGCAGGAAAGGAGGGAGGGCAGACAGAGACAGAGACACACCCTGTGTGCGTTTGAGACAGAAGAGATGTGCATTTCCCCTTTAAGTATGAAGAGTGGGGTCAGAAGTACACTGCCTTGTTAATTAGATCAGCAAGCTGAGACCTGACTGCAGCTGCAGCCTAAGGCAGCAGCTCCCTCTGTCCCTGTGTTCCCCTGCTCTATGGAAGATGGGGTAAACGGGGTGCAGGAGCTGGGGGGAGGGGGACACCCTGACATTATCCCCCCTCTTCTTCCCCTCCCCCCACAGAGCAAGCAGGAGTCTCAGGGAGCTGCTCCAAGGCAGAGGGCAGGAGCAACACATGGCACTGGGGGGAGGGACAGCTGAACTGCCAGCAATTAGTAGGCTGCTGAACAGCTGCTGCACAGGGAATTTAGGGGAGTGGGGAGTTGATGGGGGGGCTGCCAGTCCACCCTGGTTCCAAGCCCCCACCAGCTAGGTGCAAGGGGCTGCTCTTCCTGCAAGCAGTGGACAAAGCAGGCAGCTGCCAAAGGATGTTAGGAGGAAGCATTGCACAACTTTAAAGGAGCATCTTCCCTAACTGATCAGCAACTACCAATGAAACAACGTTAATTGGGATGACTTTAAGTGAGGAGTTCCTGTATATATAACCAGGGAGGCACCAAAAAAAGTTGGCACTAGACTTGACCAGCGGAGATCAATTTCATCAAAGACTAACCCAACCATAACTTCTTCAGTTTAGTAAATCTATGATGAACCTTTATTTTTCACACCAGGGTGTGAAGCTAAGGATAGGAACTGTTGTCCCATGGTACAATCAATGTAACATTATTTACTCTTTTTAATATATTACAAATACAAGTTTCTAAAAAGTCAATATGTGATCAAACATGCCTTTGTTACCCCGCTGGAATTTACACATTTGGATGGTTGAACGTTGTGCAGAGTTAGAAGAATTCGACCAATATTTGCAATAGTGCGAATGCAAGAGAAAATGACAGAATGAAAGAAAATATGCCACAAATAGAAATAAAAAAGTTATATGCTGGAAAGGTCAGTAAAACACACTGCAAACTAGAAAGGTGGTTGGTTTCTTTTTTTTAAGGGCTGAATGATGCCTTCCAGTCACTGAGGCGCACCAGAGTGTAGTGAAGCTGTGGGAGGAATTCTGTCTTGGGAAGGTAGAATTCCTTCGGTAGCAAATCAGTTTGCAGGGGGACCATGCCCACGCCTAACTCTTTCAGGGGATGCAGCACACTAATCCCTGCAACCCTGGTCAGTTCTGCTGGCTGGCAGGTAACGAGGCATGTGGACACATGATCATGAACATATCTCCTCCTTCCCCTTCCCCCTGTTGGTATGTCTTATCCCACCAGGGAGCATTCATTACACCCAGAGACCACTATTGTACACAACCATTGTGCAGGAGTGCAATGACAAGTAGGGGAGACTTTTTGCTCTAATCCTTCCCCTCTCTTTATGCACCTCTCAGGCAGTGGCTCTAAGGGGAGTAGTGATTCTGCTAAACGAAGGTTCAATTCTGCAACCCTTATCCACACCGAGTAGTCCCTAGTGATGCAGATAGGTCCATTCATTTTAGTGTAATAAATACATGACTTATTTAATAGTCTCGTAGAATTATCTTACTTGGAACACCATGGCAGATAGCTTATTGTCCTGATTAAGCTTGCATCCCAATAACAAACAATTAAAAATCAAAAAGATTTTACATGAAGTTAAATACTATACTGGCTAAAAATATAAGAGAAAAATGATACCATGTAGGCTACTTAGATGCAGTCACTGCTCATCTAACTGATGTAATTTGGTACCTGCAGGTGCAAACAAAAAAATGTCCCCCTGGATATTTGAATCTGAAAAATCATTGGGGGATTGGGGGGAGGACACAGATCTGGTTAAAACTGGAGGAAAATTAGGCCCTTAGTCTTTATTTGGCAAATTTTGGATTAATAGAGGGGAGCCAAGATTTTCACACCTATTAAACACCTAGTTAATCACTATTTAAATACTTGGAATTGGCTAAATGCCTCCCCATTAAGAGGAATTTATGCCACTCCCGGTCTGATTAACCAATAATCACTACCATTCACTTTCATTAGGCTAAACCCATTCCCTGGAACATGTTTCAGTAAAGTGGCCATCTCCATGTTATCCCAACCTTATTCAGTAGAGAGTACTCTGTACCCTGACAACTGTGGTTAAAAAGAAAAACCCCTTTCTTGTTACTGCCCAAAAGATGCTAGAAAAGGCACCAGGCAAGCTAAGGAAGCTTTAGAGTTTCACAGGAATGTGTCCTATAAAGCCAAAATGACATCCTGTTGTATGTGTTGTGAAATCTTGATCTGGCTTCATGTAATTATGATGCAAACAGCATCGTGTCACATGACACCACACATCACCACATCAGTCCTGGTTTGATGATTTCCCAGCCACATATTTTGGAGGTTTGTTCTGCGAAGGCCTTTCTGTCATCTCACAATTGAGCTGTGCCAGCTAAAAATAACTCTTACCCTTCACGCAGTCTGTTTTATCATAACCATTAGAGCTACTTGAAATTAAAAAACAAAACAAAATAAACCAAAACATGTTTTCCTCCCAAAAGGAAAATTTTGATGGAACAAATTCATTTTTGCTCATTTCTAATAAAACACTCAATTTTTTTTAAAAAGGTCAGTTTTCAAAAAAAAAAAAAAAAAAACCAAAAAAACCACAACTTTTCAGTTTTGGTTTCTCATTGAAAAAAATAAAGCAATTTTCAGGAAATTAAAAAAATTCCTGTGAAAATAATTAACATTTTTTCACACAAATATTTCTCTGAATCTAAGGAAATCAAGTCCAGTTTCCTGAAACCAAATGTAAAATATCCAATATGCTTTCCACTCCCATGTTAGGTGTTTCCTTAGTGTAGCCTGCTGTGTCACACTGCCTTTTTCTTCAAATCCCTGAATGACAACAAACTTCTCAGACCCAGGTTCTCAATGCTTATTCCCTCTGTAGCAAATGAAAGGATAGTCAACTAGTGGTCGCTAAACAGTCTTATTTTAACTCCTTTTTTGCAGTCCATATTGTTTCTTTCACCCTGATACTGTGGAGAGAAAACTCTAGTTCATTTATGTTTAAGTTATGCAGGGTTTCGATAGATAGGGAAATAAGGAACTAAACCTTAGTGCACATTAGGTTAACACAGTCATTCAAAACAAACATCCAATAACCTTAAACCATTGCCAACTGTTACATTTTCACTAACCTAAGGCAAACAATGTTGAGGCACCATATACTAACTGTGAGAGGTGTACATTTAAGCTAAGCTTCCAGTGCTCTCCAAATCCCTGCACCTGCATAATCAGAAATAAAGCAGCTATTGTGCACAGACCTGTTTGGCCTGATGTCTGTTGAGCTGCTATTTTTTCCTACAAAAGGATAATAATCCTGGGAGCAGAGAAGAATCAGAAACCCAGAAGAGCTGTTAGAGCAAATGAGTTAACTGATCTTAAGCACATCCTGTAAACATGATTCGTTTTAAATCCCTAGGAATGCATAATACACTGGCAGTGAAAAAAAATTCAGAAAACGGATTTTCAACTGACTTCCTTCACAGTATATATATATATTCTAAGGTTTCTTGGGATTAAAAGATCCATTGTTTGCTGCAGAGTATCCATAGAAAGTATAAAAACTAAATCATTAAAGCGGAGATGAAAGATAGTCTAAAAATGACTCCTGGTACCAACATTTAAACACTATTTTTCTTCCAAGATTTGCTTTCCTTTCCTTGAAGAATAGTCTTGAGCTGTCTGGCCTTAAGTGTGATAAGAAGTCAACCACTCCTCAGCAAATGTAGTGCAACTGGATGAAACCATCAGTTGCTAACAACTCTGTACATGTCCGTTCTAGAGGACTGGGAAAACAAGTGAACAGATTCACCAGTCACAGACAGTATTTAGCAACACTGAATGGCTAACTATGTCCGTCACTTCTCAGCTAAAAGGAAAACATATTAATTTACAAAATGTCACAATCATATTGCAGAAAGGAGAGAGCAGCTGGAGCTTGCTGATTGGAACTCCATAATTAAAACTGCATTGAGTTTGTCATTAGAAGAAAGGATTCCCCTTATTTATTTTGCATGAAGAATACAGTGTTTCTACACATGCATGTATGCAGAAAGTGAAATCTTGAGTCAGTGGGCGTGCCATTGACTTTGATAGAGCATGGTTTCACCCAGAATACACGTATAATCACAACTAGTTTTAAATGGGGAAAATATATTTTTTAAAAAATCAACATTTTGAAGCCCCCCCCGCTTTTTGGCAGGGCTTAAAAGGAACCCGTTTTACATGAAATGATTGCAGGTTTACCATAATGGCTTTTGAACATTGACGCTTGCCCTTTTCAGGAAGAACACATGGTTTTCAGTAAGTGAAACATTTAAAAAATATTGTGGTAAAAATGTCAAAAAGATTGTGAAAACAAAATGTCAATGACGTTGACAATTTTTGGGTGTGAAAAGTTTCATTTACCAAAAAAAAGTTTTCCTGCAAAGAATGTTGCCCAGCTCTAACACACACACATACCTACACCCAGTGCTTTCAGATGCAAGTCCAAGTACTTCATTTTGGTGGCAGTTGGTTATTTTTTCTGCTTAGCATTGAAACCTCTGACTTTCAGAGTCAGCTTATTTATAGCCAGATAAGTCCACTCCCCTTGTGGAGTGAAACTGATACTCAGGGTAGAGACAATTAAAAAGGTTTGTCATACAAACACCCCTAAGGATATATTATTATTTCAGATGCAAGTTGGAAATAAAAACAGGACCCTTTACTGTATCTCACTTTCATCCTATAAAACACTATTTACATCAGGCAGAAGAATAAAGGGTGCTTTTTGGGGGGTGGGATATTTTGACCTTCAAGAACGTAGGATTTCCTTGTGCACATACCAATGGTAGCTGCAGCAATTCAAGGTCCTCAACACAGGCTGCCATTTTTAAAGACATGGAGATTATTCCTTTCTATCTCCCAGTGACAGAAAAATAATAATAATCCTGAAAGCTCTGATAGATCCGTGTATCAAAATATTTCAAATCACACACCAAATGTGAATGGACTAAGCATCATTATTTCCAAGTGAGGTAACTAAGCCTAGTTAGCACTCTTAAAAGATTAAGCCTCATTATTTACATGGGAAGCATTAGTATCCCCATCAAGCACACAGGTGGATACAATTCCTCCAGAGTTCTAAAGGACTTTTAATAACTGTATAATAGTCATAGGAAAGGAGTATCACTTTTGAAAACCCCACAATAAGGAACTAAGGTATTTTACTAGGTGTGTCACATTGTTGTCTTCCTTTTTAAATAAAAATAGAGCCTCAGTGTTTTAGCCATCTGGCCCAACTTCATTATCCTAAATAAGGTCATATTGCCAGAATGTTGGAACTCTGAATACAATATCATATAAACATGAAATGCAGGGCCAAAATAAGGGGCATTTTTTTCCCAGATGGGTACCTGATTTATACCTGAATCAAGTAATACACATTCAGACATGTGCAATAAATGGGCATTCTAATGGATACTACAGAAGTTCCCCATTCTGTCCCTGATTGAGCAAAGTACTTAACATTCAGTATATAAGTAGTCTTATTGATTTCAAAAGGACTGCTCATGTGTTTAAAGTCAAGCATGTGCTTACATGCTTTGTGGGACTAGGTCCTGAGTATGCAATTACCTGTTTATGTATCACACTATTTGGATCCCTATTTTTTTTAAAAATGGCCTAGCACAATTTGCTATTAGAATAAGTGAATGAGGAGTGGAAAGGGATACGGACTAGAATGCAACATTGTGGGGTTGTTTTATGGGGAGCCCTTTGATGGCTTTACATTTTCTAAGATTTCATAATTTCACGTTGAGAAACTGCACTGCTCTGGGCATTGGTAATGGAACACAGATTTTCATCTCTGGGTCACTAGTGCAAATGTAGTCATGGTCACCAGTGACCAAAATGAATTGTTCCCTGCTGGCTGTTTGGTGACAGACCGTAAAGAGTATCTGAGTAGTTTCTAGTAATGTTTAGGGGGAAGCACATTAAAGACACTACAAAACAAAGCCAAAACCAAATAAACAAAAGAAAAAGCCTCAAGCCCACAACACTTTCACATCTGGCACCCTTGATATCAGGATTGCATGATAGTAAATACACCCTCCTCTCATGCATAGAATTCGGCCCTTCCAGGTCAGAACTGAGGCTAATTGGTAGAGAAGCATGTATTGCTTGTTTACGTGTTGTACCTTTCGTGCAGTGCATAGAGAATTTCAGCCTCTGGAGTGGCCAAATTAGTGCTATCCAGGTCAATACAGTTACTGTCTTTTTAAATGGCAACATAGTAGCTATACTATATGCAATAACTTGGAGTTCTAAAAATGAGCTGAATAAAGGTCAAAAGCCCTAAGCACGTATATACATGCACTCATTTATAAAACAAACAGGAAATCTAAGCTGTAATAACTTCCAGGTGACTTGTCATTCTCTTCCACCGCTACAGACCATAACAGCTGTCAGTTATGAATGCTCCTGCTTAAATGTAACCAGATTTTAAGACCAACATGCTTTACACGATTAGAGGATCTGGATGATTTGGGAAAGGGTGAAGTTTCAAATTTAAAAGGGAATATTTGCCTTTAATTACAAAAAAAGGAATACAGGAATTATCTGGCATTTATTTTTCCTGAATCAGTGCAGCAGGACTTCAATTTAAGACAATCAATTTTCACAGAAAAACACCCATCACAAACTCAGTGTGATGGTGCTTGAGTTCATAATCTGCATCATTTTGCACCTGAAGTTATTCAGTCGTCAGAATGAAGAAACAGCATTCCTGAACAAATACAGATCCTGAGCTACAACTTCCTACAAATCGTCGCTAGATGGCATCTTGTCATCATACTTTAAATCTCACACCAAGTTCATCTTTATTGTCCTCACAGTTTGTTTCTGTTAATTAACATTTTATATCTAAAAACCTTAGACATTTATTCTGATGAGATTTCACTTTTATTCTAATTGTTAAAAGATCATTTGTATGTTAGTTGTGTGTTCCACTGAGTCCACCACAATGCACTCTCCATTACCAACCTGAAGTAAATTTACACATTGTCCAGCCCCCCACCCCCAACAGCTAAAATTAGCACATATGTAGCAAAACAATTGTGTGGTTTTGTTGTTGTTTTTGTTCTTCTTTGTTTCTGGCTTATAGGATTGTGGAAAACTGAAACTAAAACAATGGATTCTTTGCAAACTGACATGTAATACCAAACACAGACATGGCAAACATTCAGAAATTGCTTTGCAATTGGCATTTTTTCAACCATGTATTTTTAAATACTTCATCTGGATTTATTTTCCTGCTGTACAAGTTTGATACTGTCAAGATGAAAATTATGGCAAACCTGACCAAGCCAATTGATCAATGGTGGTTTGGTGGACAGCTATACAATACTTTTGGTTTGCTGGGGTTTATGCAAACTATTAATTTTATTTATTTGTGAAGTGATGGGATTGCATAGCCATAATTCTTGAGTTGCAGATTTTAAAACAAATCCTCAAAGCAAAACTCAGCCAAAATGATCAAGTTTCCATTGAGCAGCATTTCATTTCCTCCAAACCCATATACTCAGGCAAAGTTTACAGAATTGTTTTATGAAACATTTCCCAAATGTTGAGTTTGTAGTGAAATGCAAGTTTCACACAGCTCTGTCTCTTGCACTCCATCCAGTTGGAGTGCAGAGTGTTTCTGTTGATTATATATAGGGGACACACTCCCATATTGAAACCTCATCAGTCTCTTGATAGATATATTTAGTGGTGCTAACAGTGAATGACCTTAGCTTGTGCATAAATTAGTTAGACCAAGTTTGTCTGTTGTTGCTTTGGTCTCCTTTTCTTGAACCTTTCTCTGTCTGTCCTTGGACTGTGAGCTCTTAGACCAGGGTTCTCAAGTATTTGGAAAGTGCCTAACATTAAATGGGAACCTTTCCCCCCCTCCCCTTTTCTTTTCTCCAGGCTCTCTTTAAAAACACTTATTTTGGCTCTAACCTACATGGTGTCTTCCTCAGTCTCCATAGCTCTTGAGGGGGTGTGAAGCACATCTACTTATTCTGGAACTCTTCCAAGAATGACTTGAATAACTTTTGATGGGGAACAATAAACATAGAAAACTGTTTGTAGATTCCAACTTCTTAATTCTTAGATGTGCTGTTTCCTGTATGTCCCTTCTCTCTATGCACTCACCTCCTGCCCAGCCCTAGGCTTCCCTCCTACATACCAAAAACATGAATAATACAAAGGAGATGCAATGATCTTCTGAATTTTACCTGACATTTCAGCAGCTCTGTTGATTCATACGCTTGTTAGTATCTGAATTTGCAACTGGTCAGTGGCTCACATGTTAATCTACTATGTAGTTGTGTGATGGCCACTGTAGGAAAGTTTTAGAGGAAAAGGGTTAAGGTTAGGTTCGTTTGGGTAAGCAAATACATGTGCTTAGTAAATTACATAAAATGTAGGCAGTTAAGAAAATATAATAAGGCCTTAGAAAATACTAAGTTCAAAAGCTAGAAAAAAATGTAACATCTAGCAAGACAAGTTTTGGGAGGATGCTAAACTTGAAATGTGGTTGATAAGGAAAAAGGACCTCTAATTATCAAAACTGTTTTAACAGACAAAGAAAGGTTGTGTTATAGTGTGATGAACTAATAGTAACCTCTGAAGTGCCAGTGTTATCTGAAAATATGGGCCTATATGAGGAGATAAAATGCTGGCTTCAAGATCCAGACATTCAAAATAATCTAAAAGGGAGAGGCCCAAAGGCCATATTTTGTTTTAGCCAGGGCTGAAAAAAGGGCAATGCCAAACAGGCCAAATTCTAGTTTTTTTAGCAAAGATAATAATGGCATCATTTGTTTGTTACACCATATAAAGGAGTCAACTGCTAAGGACAGTTATCAGATTCTACTAGCTCATGCTGGAGCCAGCCAGGATGCATGGATTGTCCCTAAGACTGATCTTTTCATGAGTATCTTCATCAAATACTTATGAATGTTTGTTACTGTGTGGCTGGATTAATTGCTTATTACTTAGGCTTCTAAACTTGTTTAAATCAATCAATTACATATATATCATTAGGCCTTTGGATTTAATAAAGGCATTTATGGTTGAATTAGTGTCTGATGGTACTTTTTAATAATAATAATTCCAACAGCTGCCCTCTTGGTGACACACCAGGGACCAAACCACAAACCTCCAAAGCATTCATTTCTACAGCTTGAGCAAAAGAGCCCAGGCTCTATAACTGGGAGTTGTAACAGCTCTAATCCTCTATGGATCAGTTCAGAGGAAGATCTGTAACACACACAACAGAGTGTGTTACATATACATATGAAGCAAAGAGCAGTCTAGTCTTGCAAAGTTAGGCAAAATCCTCCTCTTGGATCAGCTTTGGGGATCTTGACTGATATAGTGATCTCAGTGTGAGCACAATGCATATACTGTAAAGAGAAGAAGATACTTTGATATCAGAGGCAAAGCTGAGAAGACTTTTCCCTTTCTTTGCAGCAATCTATAAATTTGGGGTGAAGATCAGAGCAGAATTTTTCAAGGTTTTCTGCAGATTTCTTTTGACTCTGGAGTTCCATGCTATAAAATATATATTAGAAGCTAAACATTTCTTGGAAAATCAGTTACATGGTATTATCTGATGTACCTGCACAATATTCTTCTCCTCCTGCACAAGAATGCAAAAACTAACGTCAGACAACTTGCCAGTGCAGATTTCAATGGTGGATTTACCATACTTTCTCCTTCCTGTTTTCACCTGTCTCTGATAATATCACAACTTAATACTTTGCTAGGTCGCTTAATAATGCTTGTGACTGTTACACCCTAACACCTCAATATTCACCACTGTCATGTAATTAGGATATGTCTTATACAAAGTATACCTTGTGAGGTGACATTCTAAAAGTCTTGATCTACTAGAGAGTAATACCTCGTTGGATTGTATGTGCTATCGTCATGTGTGAAGTTATGAAGTTTGGCTATGTATGTGTGGCTGAAACATGTCCTGAGTTTGAAAACACCCACAAGCAGCCTTTCAGGTCTGACAGTAAAAAGGCCAAAATGTTAATGGCTTATTGAGGAAATGCACACAAGCACAAGGATTACCCCAGGAACTGTGTACAATAGAAACTTCTCAGAGATAGCACTACACAATGAGAACTGTTTGACCCCAGTCACAGCAGAAGAGCTTTCCAGCAAGTGGGGAGAAGATCTAAAAAATGGGAAAATGACATTATGGGGGAACCTCACTCTCCCTACAACAACACACCTGGAAACACCTGAGGAACAAAAACTGAACTGTGGGAAGTGATGGTCCCAAGCTAGAAGTATTTTTAGCCTGTGTATGAAAACCTGGGAAAGCCAAGGCAAATTGTGCCTTAAGAATCTGCCAGCCTGTTTATCACTCAGGGTGAGAATTTGCTAATTTATATTCTACCTATCTAGTGTGTTAAGCTCAGTTTGTGGTTTTTGTTTCTTTACTAAGGTAATCTGCTTTGATCTGTTTGCTATCTCTTATAATCACTTAAAATTTACCTTTTGTAGTTAATAAACTTTTTTCTTGTTTATAACATAACCCAGTTTGTGCAATTCATATCTTGGGGTGGGGGAGGCAAGAAGCTGTGCACATCTCTCTCCGCATTGAGGGAGAGGGCGAATTTTTAAGAGCTTGCACTGTGCAGTTCTATACAGTACAAGACAGTACTATTTTGGGTTTATCTCCCAAAAGGGATGTGCACGTGAGTGCTGGGTGATTGCTCTCACACAGAGCTGACTTCAGTTGGGCAACACACACACACCAGTCTGTGTCTATAGCTGGGTGTGGCAAGAGGCCAGAGAGCCTAATTCAGCAAAACAGAGAGAGGGAATCCAGGCTGCTGGAGCAGGAGAGGCTCAGTGAAACCCCAGTACATCAGGTGGCATCCTGGAAGAGGGGGGATCCAACCCGACGTTATGCTAATGGTAATACATAATTAAAAGAAATCCTACCTTTTCTGCATGCTACTGTGTCCAGTTCATAGGTATTTTGCCAGCAGTAGCGATAGAGACGAGGTAATTTCAGGTAGTTCAGAACATTTCCATTCAGATCACAGAGTGCAATTCTTCCAGCAATTTTATTTCTCAGCAAAGATCATTATTGGTCATAGTGAACTACTCTGAAAAGCCCTATTCTCCTTCCAATATCTTTCTGAGTCTCTCTTGATTAAAAGCAATGTATGATATTTGTTATCAAATATCAATATTTGGCAAGAATTTGTGAAAAGGAGAGTGGGGAAAAAAGCAAAGCCATTTTCATAAAGGGCAAACTTTAAGTAAATAGGAATATACCCTTAAGGTAGCGCTGGAGAGCAGTGAAAAATTGCAGACAGAGAAGAGTGCAGCCCATCCAGCTCTTCAGAGAGGATTACTACAGCAGCTCCTAAAAAGAGAGGCTGGTGTTCTTTAAGAGGGACACTTGCTAAGGTTCTGTCTACACTATGTGCTAGTGATGTGATTCCCAGCTCGCACAGACATGCTTGCACTAGCTTGCATCAAGCTAGTGCACTAAAAATAGTAGTGGAGCCAGGGTAGCACAAGCAATGGTGAGCGGTATCATGGACTAGCCATGCTGGGTACAAACCTGCCTGAACCTAATGGGTACATACTCAGCAAAGGATCAAAAAACCGAGCACTTTGACTATATACCTGGAACCTGGAGGTCATCTGAGTCTTCAACCACTCTCTAGGTCCTCACATCCAGTCTATGTCTAAATCTAGCCAATTTTTTCTGCACAACAGGTCTAAGACACAGTCTTTCTTATCCATCCACACAATTGAAACTCTCCGCCTCTCATCATTTCATGTTTCAATTATTCTAACATCCTTTTCTCTGGCTTTGGCAAATGCAATCTTGCCCAATTATATCTGTTCAGAATGCTGCTGCAAAGATAATTTTCCTAGCCTGTTGCTTTGACCATGTCACCTGCTCCTCTTTGCATGCATTCATGGCTTCAACCTTCTCTGCCACATTAAACATAAACAGCTTCACTTCACTTTCAAGGCCCTTCACAGCCTATCCCCACCCCTCTACCATTTTTATTTACTATTGAGATTTGAACCCTTACCCACTATTGGTCCATGATGCCAGTCTCCATCGCCAACTTGTTAATTATTCTCACAGGCACTTTCATACTTTCTCCCATGCTGCCCCTCATGCTTGGGAGGTATTTCCCATATTCACCTGCACAATTAACTCAGTATTCTCCTTTTAAACCCTCTTTAGACCTCTCCTTTGCTGTGATGCCCAAAGAAATCTTGACAATGGTTAGGTTGTTAGTGTGCAGAGACTGCTGCCTGTCATGATGACCAAAATTGTCTCATTGTTTCCTTGCATCCCCCCCCCATCTGTTTGTATACTTGGATCGTAAGCCCTTTCAAGGCAAGGACTGCCCTTTTTGTTCTGTGTTTGTACAGCGCCTAGCACAATGCTGTCCTGGTCCATGACGGGGGACTCGCAGATACTACAGTAATACAAATATTAAATAATAAAGTTATTCTTCTCATAAGCAAATGTCCGCCCCACAGGATGTTGGGCAGTTTCCTTTGCCTCAGTTTCCCACCTTGCAGTGTGAAAGTCCAACAAATGAACGTCCCTTTAACATGCAACTCACCTTTCCCTCTACTGCACCCCAATCTCCATTAGTTGTCCTTGCTCAGCAAAGAACCAGAATTCAGAGGTGCTTTCACGTGGGTTCATATCCCTGTCATCGGTCTGCTGTGTGCCTCTGCAACTGGTACATTGCTGCTTTCTCTGCAGCCGCTTGCTGCCATTGTTTCCATTGATGTCGCTGGCCACTCACTGCTACTTCTGCAATTCTGAGGTTCCACCACTTAGCCCAGCTCTTAGTGATTTCACTGGGTAGCAGTGAACCTCACTGCTAATGCAGCCTGTGTATTCATCTTTCACTGTCACCACTCCAGGTCTAAGACTTAAGGCCCCTAGACCTGCTCAACAGTGATTCAGTTTTAATAATCACATAACAGAAATAAGGACTCTCAATTGAGTCTAGTCAGCTCTGTCTTTAGACACTGGAGAGGGGAAGATCTAGGACTCTAACCAGAGTGCACACCACCAGGTGGACACCCCATCTCTCTTTCACTGAGACTTGATAATCCTACTACGGCTTAGAAAGTAAGTTTCAATTTAGGGTGACCCCCTCAATCTGGGCATTTGAAGTACAGTTCCAATGCCCTTTACCCACACAATAAGGATAATATTTTATTACCCCTGCATTCAGTTGTAACCCCAAACCAGCCAAAATTGATCACTTTGGAAAAGCAGCTCCATCTGCTCAGCACCTAAGCAGGGTAGGCATGTTTATGTAAATATAGGCTGCTCCTGAAGCCTCCCCCCGCCCCCCAGTACATTACTAGATGTCAGGGGAGAGCTTCAGTCCCTGCTTACAGATATTTTGTTGACTTTTTTTGGCATCTGAATGGCTAGTGCTTTACATCTTCAGAACACCATACAAACATTGAGCCTTTGATCTTACTCTCTGCTTATTTATGTACTGTATAATTTTTTACAGTGCTTCCAAATAATCTGACTGGTTTGACAGGGATGTGTGATTATGCTTGGTACATTCATTCAAAACTACTGGAATCAATGGGAAGATTCTCATTGTGTCACTGGGAGTACGACAAGGCCATAATAGCTTCCACAAGGGCTGCAGAGCATCATTTAAAATCAGGGGGCCATAAATTCCCCCCACCCTGCACACACTTGACCCACTTCGCTTCTTCCCTTCTCAGGACCCCCACTTGTGGCCCGAATCCTCTGGCCCGGGAGCCCAGACACCCATCCCCTCCAAATTTGAGTCAGAGGAGTGAGTCATGATAGAGAGGCAGCCCGGCAAATTTCAGTGTGTGGCTTTGTGACTTGACGTGCAGGGTCACAGCCCGACATAGATTAGACACAAACAAAATGTGGTCAGGCCCTGGCCCGCAGCCTATGTTCCAAACCTCTAGACCAGAAAGTCTTGGGTCAAATTCTGCAACCAAGCTCGGTCATATTCTCTAATCCCTCAGAAAGGCACCACTCTATTGGAAAGAATGACTCACACCTACCCATAGGGCAACACTTCTTTCTATTCTGAGGTGTACCACCTTTGAAATTAAACTGCACCAACTAAAGGTGGACATTTAGAAGCGGCCATCTCCTTTTTCAACCAGGAGGCACTAGCCTTTGCTGAAGAACCACAGCAACTTTTTCTCCCTTGTGGTTGGAGTTTTATAGGAGTTTGAGTGCCACTCGAGTTAATCAAAAATACAGTAAAATCTCAGTGAGTATGAAACATGATTCAAAGTAGAATTAGGTCTCTGAACCTGGTAATTTCTTTCCACAAATAATGTGAATTGAAGCAGTTCAGTGTGCACACCCCAAAAATATCTTCCCCCACTGAGCTCTCGCTCATTTTTTGAGCCGAAAGGTGGCAGCAAGCCGTTGAATGTTAATTTACTACGAAAACCACAAGTCTTGTATTATACAAATGAAAAACAGAAATAGCAGAGATGTGTAGGACAATGCAAGGAATGCAGGCCTCAGTCGCATCTAAACGTCTCACAAGTGGGGGTAAACCCAGTCCTGAGTTTGTAACATGCCAGTTCAAATATTCTCCATTCATAGGATAATGCCTATTTTAGAGGATAGGGTGACCATTCTGTAGGAATGAAGCATATGAACTGTAACACCTCCTTGATGGGCAAATCCACTCTCCACAACCTGGCCCAAGTAACCAGAGTGAATGAGTGAGTGTGTGGAGTCCACAACCTCTAAACCACAAAGCAAGCACCATTGTTAGTTTAGGCATTTCGTCTCTCCTTCCTCAGAGGGGAAGGAGAATTGGTCTGCCAGCAACCCCTCTGACACTGCCTTTGCCCCCTTTCATCCTGTGCAGCTTCCCATCCGTGCAATGAAGCCAAGCAGGTTCTACTGCCATGGAGGCATGGGCAGCATTTGCCCCTAAATCCAAAGCCTTCATCCCCAAGCACAGGCTGCATAGCCAGGCAGCACATACGGGGAATTCGTGGCAGCCCATAAAGGAAGAAATCCTCCATGCCACCCACAGCACAGTACTGAAGCTCTTAATGTCCACTATTCCATGCCAAGGCTTGCAGAGGCTCTGCAGCACATGTAACCACACTGCAATATAGGAAAGGGCCAACTGATCAGACATAATGGTGGAGAATTTGATACCATCCCTTCCTACTCCATTTCTGGCCTCACCCTCTAAAGATGCAGTCCATATTGATCTGCAGTGATCCCCCAAACACTGAGATCCACAGCACAGAGGGGGCATAAAGCCACCCACCGCATGGTCAAATCCTGCCCTACTTCTGCAGTAGAAACTCCACTATTTCTTTTGTCTCTTGAAAGCTCTGTACCCACAGGGTGGGGTGTAGATTTATCTGTCAATTCACAATACTTCACTCTTCACAAACCTCAAGCTCACGAGAGACTGAGGACAGAAGTGGAGCCTAAGCCACGGGGTTTTATTCACTATTCAGCCCAACTCCTGTGAGTTTCAGAGGGTGTTTTGCCTAAGCTAAAGGCAAGTACGTACTGGTGCTTATGGCCCACTGAAGACACTACCACAAGTGTAGCTTCACACTGAAGAAAATCCTTACTTGAAACGTTTCAGAGTAGCAGCCGTCTTAGTCTGTATTCGCAAAAAGAAAAGGAGTACTTGTGGCACCTTAGAGACTAACAAATTTATTTGAGCATAAGCTTTCGTGAGCTATAGCTGTAGCTCACGAAAGCTTATGCACAAATAAATTTGTTAGTCTCTAAGGTGCCACAAGTACTCCTTTTCTTCTTACTTGAAACTTTTATTTTAGTATCACAAAAAGATTTTTCCCAATATATCTCCACAGTCCTATATTATTTTTACTTCTGCATGTATAGTATTTTCTCCAGAACCAAATCCTGCATTAAAACACTTATATTAGTATATATGAATGAGCATCTGACTGTTATGGTTGAGAAAATGAAAAGATAGCTCCAAAAAGTGCAAACATCAATGGGGTCATTGTATTCGTCATCTTCAGGCCTCAGAATTAATGTCAACATGGTTAAATTTCATTCTGAAACATCCAGATAATTTATTCCTTCTGCAAGCTCAGACTGCCTCCCATTTCTTCTCTGATGCCAAAAGCAGCATTACCATCTCCAAACATTCACAAATTGTAAGTCAGCTACCCAAAAAACCTCATGACATTGGTTTAAAAATACTTGAATTTTTAAAAATACATTTTGGATTCTTTTTATTTGCCTCATGGTTGTTGACCCTTTAGGGTTCACTTTTTAAGGCTTTTTTCTGCAGCCATGAAGGATAGAAACTTACTTTATTTTTTAAAATGAAAGCTGAGATTCTTACATAATCATACGACTCCAGGAGCTGGTTCTTTAATAAAAAAGACCAAATACCCTAAATTCATGACAAAATTGCCATAGTTGGCAACACTGTAAAAGTCCTAAATAAGTCTGGCTGGAAAACAAGAATTCTGTTTCAAGAAAGGAAGACAGAAAGACCAAACTGAGGTTTCAAAATTTGTTTTCATTCCACAACAAAACAGAAATGAGACCTTTGGAAAAAAACATGAGAGCAAAATCCACTCAGAATAGTCAGTCTGGAGTTAGAGCACTCACCTCAGATGTGGGAAACCCAGATCCAAGTCCCTCCTGCTTTAGAACCATGGTATCCCATATTCCAGATGACTATTCGGGATGCGGGGGAGATAGCTCAGTGGTTTGAACATTAGCCCACTAAACCCAGGATTGAGAGTTCAATCCTTGAGGGGGCCATTTAGGGATCTGGGGCAAAAATTGCGGATTGGTCCTGCTTTGAGCAGGGGGTTGGACTGGATGACCTCCTGAGGTCCCTTCCAACCCTGATATTCTATGATCACTTGGCCATTGGTTAGTTTGGGGTTTCTTTCTCTCTCTCTCATTTTGACCAGAAATCCATCCTGGTCATGGGAAACCTGGCTGATGGAAAAAAGTTTTGGTTTTGACAAATCTGCATTTTTTGACTAGAAAACATTTTTTTAAAATAAATTCCTATCCATATTTAGTCCTAAATATCCCAATCCAGCTGCCAAAACCTCCACCTTCCCCCCATTGAAAAATGTTACCGCAATGCAATTATCCATTGTCAATTCAAACATTTCTGACACACTGAAAATATGGGGGCAACATAAATTCGATTGAATTTACTATCTAAATTATACATTTACATGCTACTGTGCTGACTGCATTATTTATTGTGATATATAATTATATTTTTTAGATTTATATTTATATGGAAGCTGCTGCAAAATATGCAGACTGCTGCATCTGAGTGCAGCACAATCCAGGGGGTTTTCCTGCAAAATTAAAATCCAGTTTACTGGGGATAGAAAGGGTGTGTCTACACTGCAATGTAAGCCGAGGGTTAGTAGAACTTAAGTTAGCAGACCCTGTGTTTGTTAACTTAGGGCTTGAGCATCTACACACATTTGTAACCCCAGATTAGAAATTGTTCATCCCTGGGTCCCAACTTGGAGCTGCAGCATCTACATTTCATTATGCAAGTCCAAGTTCAACCACTATATCTCAGACTTCCTAGCACACACTTAAAATATGGCTGCTCTAGCCCTTTGCTCATGGTGGAGTGTGACAAAACTTGATTGTCCAGAGGACAAAGAAAGTAAGCCTGTGGGATTGTGAAATACTTTTGGTGGACCCCTGGAGCATGAGTCCAGGAGGACAACATCAGCCCTGAAAAGCAACAGGGATTGGATCCTGGGTCCTAGCTTGATTCAGGCTTGGATGTTGGACCCCATGGGTCCTGGAACCCTAGATCAAAACCCTGGGTTATTACAATTTGTGTGTAGATGAAAGAGAAGTAGGTTTGAGCCTGATTTTGAACGCTAGTCTTAAATTGCAGTGTAGACAAACCCAAAGAGGTTTACCTATTATTGGGCACCTAAGCAAACAAGCATAGTATAACGTACATGGCAGGAGCCTATACAAATTTAGTTTCATGGACATGTTTCAAATAATATAGTGGTGGCTTGTAAGCAGGATTCATGCTCATTCTTTCTGCATATTCCTATTCACAGGAAAGTAACTTGACAAAAGATAAGTTAATGTCCTAAAGCTACACATGCAGACTCTCACACTTAAGGACTGACTTTTCAGAAATAGGACACCTGCCATTAAAAATACTTCCAAAACACCCAAAATATTCGTATTTATATTTCTTATTTGCAACATCAATAAATAAAATTGATTATATGACAAACTTTGGCAATACAGAAAAGTTTTTTTTAGAAGGTACACTTTTCTCGGGCTAATAAAAAACCCTTACATTATTTAAAGGGAGATCTATTAAACAGCTAGAAAATTCAGCATTCATATAATTCTATGAACTTGATTCAGCACAGGGTAACTCCAATTTTATACCAGTATAACTCCATTAATTTCAACAAAGCCGCAGCAGTGTAACACTGGAGTAACAGAGTAGTGAATATAACACCTGTAGCGGCAGAGGAGCTAGCAAACAGAGCTGTAAACAGGGGAGTTTCAGTGGGAGTTTGTAAAGGGAGTTTGTATTGTGGTGCTTGTTTGCAGTTTGTTTTTGCTGTGGGTGGTGGTGTTTTGGTGTGGTTTGTGTTTCCCAGGTTAACAAGATTTAGGTGGGAGGGCTATGACAGATACAGAGGCAGCAATGGGAGTGACCCATTTAGTGGAAGACACAATGAAGATGACTGGATGTGGAAGCTGCGGTATGTACATGATCCTGGAGGGGGTACCTGGTAAGAGTTTTGTCTGCATGAAATGCCCTCTGATAGAGCTGATGGACGAAAAGATCCGAGGTTTGCAGATGCAGGTGGAAAGTCTGGTTGAGTTTAGAAAGGGGTTTGAGCAGATTAGGGAGAAAAGACATGAGGTATCTGAAGGGAAAAGCTCAGACTTGCAGATGGAAGCAGGACTGAGGAATTCTGAGAGGAGACTGCTGGGTGAGGAAAGTGGTCAGTGGAAGCATGTGACTAAAAGAAACAGGCAGAGGAAAAGACGGGCTAGTGAAGGAGAAATAGAGCTCAAGAACAGGTTTGCAGAGTTGGAAAATGAAAGAGGGGCTCAGCAGATAGTCACTGAAGGTGGAAGGGCAAGGAAGAAGAGAAGAGCGGCTAGTCCTATCGGAAAAGGGGAAGAGTCAATGGAGACTACACCAAATATGAGCCCCAGGAGGATACAGGATGGGTTGAAGAGGATTACAAGGGAGAACAGGAATGGAAAGAACTTGCAGCCAGAGGGAACAGGGGATAGACTGGAGAACAGCACCGTCACCAGGAAAAGGCAGGTCTATGTGATCAGGGACTCTTTACTGAGAAGAATAGACAGGCCTGTAACCAGAGCTGATCCAGAGAATAGAAGGGTGTGCTGTCTTCCAGGTGCTAAGATAAGAGATGTAGACCTGAGGTTGAAAAGGATCCTAAAAGGAGCAGGAAAGAATCCCCTAATTATCCTTCATGTGGGAACAAATGATACTGATAGATTCTCACTGGAACATATGAAGAGAGACTATGCTAGGCTGGGGAAGATGCTTAAGGAAATCAAGACTCAGGTGATCTTTAGTGGGATTCTGCCTGCTCCTAGACAAGGGCAACAAAGGTGTGACAAGATTATGACTATCAACACATGGTTTAGGAGGGCTTTGGGATGTATGGCCACTGGGAGGCATTCATGGACAGAGGGCAGTTCTCTCGGGATGGACTTCATCTCAGTAGGGAAGGAAATACACTTCTAGGATGGAGGCTGGCACAACTGATTAAGAGAGCTTTAAACTAGGAATTTGGGGGAGATGGTTGGCAGGTGTCCAGGTAATCTCCACACGGGGTTTTAGCACTGAGAGGGAAGAAAATGAAGTAAGAAAGGATACAGTCGTGGGTAGGAGAATGTTTATAAGGAGGAAGGGCAGTGTGGATACCAGTCTAATAGGTCATACTGGCTGTAGAATGTCCGTGCCTAATCGGGTAAAGAATGTGAGCGAGGCCAAACAGGAAAAATTAAGATGTTTGTACACCAATGCGAGGAGCCTAGGTAACAGAATAGAGGAACTAGAGCTACTGGTGCAGGAAGTGAAACCAGATATTATAGGGATAACAGAAACATGGTGGAATAGTAGTCATGACTGGACTACAGGTATTGAAGGGTATGTGCTGTTTAGGAAAGACAGAAATAAAGGTGAAGGTGGTGGAGTAGCATTGTATATCAATGATGAGGTAGAATGTAAAGAAATAAGCGATGGAATGGATAAGACAGAGTCCGTCTGGGCAAAAATTACATTGGGGAAGAAAACTATTAGAGCCTCCCCTGGGATAGTGCTTGGGGTGTGCTATAGACCACCGGGATCTAATTTGGATATGGATAGAGCCCTTTTTAATGTTTTTAATGAAGTAAATACTAATGGAAACTGCGTGATCATGGGAGACTTTAACTTCCCAGATATAGACTGGAGGACGAGTGCTAGTAATAATAATAGGGCTCAGATTTTCCTTGATGCGATAGCTGATGGATTCCTTCATCAAGTAGTTGCTAAACCGACTAGAGGGGATGCCATTTTAGATTTGGTTTTGGTGAGTAGTGAGGACCGCATAGAAGAAATGGTTGTAGGGGACAATCTTTGGTTCAAGTGATCAGGAGCTAATTCAGTTCAAACTGAATGGAAGGATAAACAAAAATAAATCTGCAACTAGGGTTTTTGATTTCAAAAAGGGCTGACTTTCAAAAATTAAGGAAATTAGTTAGGGAAGTGGATTGGACTGAAGAACTTATGGATCTAAAGGCAGAGGAGGCCTGGGATTACTTTAAATCAAAGCTGCAGAAGCTATCGGAAGCCTGCATCCCAAGAAAGGGGAAAAAATTCATAGGCAGGAGTTGTAGACCAAGCATCTCAGAGAGGTGATTAAGAAAAAGCAGAAAGCATACAGGGAGTAGAAGATGGGAGGGATCAGCAAGGAAAGCTACCTTATTGAGGTCAGAACATGTAGGGATAAAGTGAGACAGGCTAAAAGTCAAGTAGAGTTGGACCTTGCAAAGGGAATTAAAACCAATAATAAAAGGTTCTATAGCCATATAAATAAGAAGAAAACAAAGAAAGAAGTGGGACTGCTAAACACTGAGGATGGAGTGGAGGTCAAGGATAATCTAGGCATGGCCCAATATCTAAACAAATACTTTGCCTCAGTCTTTAATAAGGCTAAAGAGGATCTTAGGGATAATGGTAGGATGACAAATGGGAATGAGGATATGGAGTTAGATATTACCATATCTGAGGTAAAAGTGAAACTCGAACAGCTTAATAGGACTAAATCGGGGCGCCCAGATAATCTTCATCCAAGAATATTAAAGGAATTGGCATATGAAATTGCAAGCCCATTAGCAAGAATTTTTAATGAATCTGTAAACTCAGGGGTTGTACCATATGACTGGAGAATTGCTAACATAATTCCTATTTTTAAGAAAGGGAAAAAACGTGATCCCGGTAACTACAGGCCTGTTAGTTTGACATCTGTAGTATGCAAGGTCTTGGAAAAAAATTTGAAGGAGAAAGTAGTTAAGGACATTGAGGTCAATGGTAAATGGGACAAAATACAACATGGTTTTACAAAAGGTAGATCGTGCCAAACCAACCTGATCTCCTTCTTTGAGAAAGTAACAGATTTTTTAGACAAAGGAAACACAGTGGATCTAATTTACCTAGATTTCAGTAAGGCATTTGATACGGTGACACATGGGGAATTAGTTAAATTGGAAAAGATGGGGATCAATATGAAAATTGAAAGGTGGATAAGGAATTGGTTAACAGGGAGACTACAGGGGGTCCTACTGAAAGGTGAACTGTCAGACTGGAGGGAGGTTACCAGTGGAGTTCTTCAGGGATCGGTTTTGGGACCAATCTTATTTAATCTTTTTATTACTGACCTCCGCACAAAAACTGGGATGTGCTGATAAAGTTTGCAGACGATACAAAGCTGGGAGGTATTGCCAATTTAGAGAGAGACTGGGATATCATTCAGGAAGATTTGGATGACCTTGTAAACTGGAGTAATAGTAATAGGATGAAATTTAATAGTGAGAAGTGTAAGGTTATGCATTTAGGGATTAATAACAAGAATTTTAGTTATAAGCTGGGGACGCATCAATCAGAAGTAATGGAGGAGGAGAAGGACCTTGGAGTATTGGTTGATCATAGGATGACTATGAGCTGTCAATGTGATATTGCCAGGAAAAAAGCTAATGCGGTCTTGGGATGCATCAGAAGAGGCATTTCCAGTAGAGATAAGGAGGTTTTAGTACCGTTATACAAGGCACTGGTGAGACCTCACCTGGAATACTGTGTGCAGTTCTGGTCTCCCATGTTTAAGAAGGATGAATTCAAACTGGAACAGGTACAGAGAAGGGCTACTAGGATGATCCGAGGAATGGAAAACCTGTCTTATGAAAGGAGACTCAAGGAGCTTGACTTGTTTAGCCTAACTAAAAGAAGGTTGAGGGGAGATATGATTGCTCTCTATAAATATATCAGAGGGATAAATACCAGAGAGGGAGAGGAATTATTTAAGCTCAGTACCAATGTGGACACAAGAACAAATGGATATAAACTGGCTAGTGGGAAGTTTAGACTTGAAATTACATGAAGGTTTCTAACCATCAGAGGAGTGAAGTTTTGGAATAGCCTTTCAAGGGAAGCAGTGGGGGCAAAAGACCTATCTGGCTTTAAGATTAAACTCAATAAGTTTATGGAGGAGATGGTATGATGGGATCACATGATTTTGGCAATTAATTGATCTTTAAATATTCATGGTAAATAGGCCCAATGGCCTGTGATGGGATGTTAGATTGGGTGGGATCTGAGTTACCCAGGAAAGAATTTTCTGTAGTATCTGGCTGGTGAATCTTGCCCTTATGCTCAGGGTTTAGCTGATCGCCATATTTGGGGTCGGGAAGGAATTTTCCTCCAGGGCAGATTGGAAGAGGCCCTGGAGGTTTTTCGCCTTCCTCTGTAGCATGGGGCATGGGTCACTTGCTGGAGGATTCTCTGCTCCTTGAAGTCTTTAAACCATGATTTGAGGACTTCAATAGCTCAGACATAGGTGAGAGGTTTTTTGTAGGAGTGGGTGGGTGAGATTCTGTTGCCTGCCTTGTGCAGGAGGTCGGACTAGATGATCATAATGGTTCCTTCTGACCTTAATATCTGTGAATCTATGAAACTTCTGAGTTCAAATTTGTTATATTTGCATATATCTGTCATTAACAGCAGGCAAGAGCAGCCCATCATAAAAATATCCAGAGAAACTGTTCAGATTCTGGAACCGAAGACTTATTTAATCATTCATCCTCAAATCCATTTAAATTCTCCTCTCTCAAGCCCCACTTTTTAGTACTAGATTGTTCTATAAGCAGTAATTTGGTATATTTGAGAAACATGCATTCCTTCTCATCAATCACAACACACAACTTCACAGGCAACCATACAGATAGTATAATTCAAAGAGAAATAAACTCAGTTCTTAACTTCAGTATTTTTATGCCACAATTGTGTGACACTAGAAAACCCAAGCAATATATTAATTCTTCTCCACCCCCTCCCTTCAATAGCTCAATCAGTGCTACCAAAATTGAGTGCATAATTCTTTGTCCAAAACAGGCACAAAAGTAATAATTAAAGTTCTGTAAATTATTGAAGAGTCAAGCAAGGCAACTGGAATCCTGTTTTTAAAATGGTATTCTGACAAATGTAAGCCTTTGAAGAGTAACAGGTTCTTGTAACACAAGCTCCAACAAAGAAGATTTGATCACAAGAATCAGACTCAAAAATTTCAGGTAAACCTGTTACCTACAAATAGCCGGAACAGCCTTAAAATTATTCTGCATGGTCTTGCTTATTCAGTGGAGTAATGCAACCTCTTTTACAATGACAGCAGTAAGCATTTTTAAATGCACAGCTCAGATCATTTTCTGCTCCAAATAATACATTCTTCCACAAATGAAATCTTATTCCTCAAATCATTAATTTTCAAATGACATGAACCTAAATTGGATTCTAAGAAATTAGAACAGAGATGGAAGCTTCTGTATAACCACAAACAGTCTTTTAATGTTATTTTAGAACTAAACTCTTTAAGAGACTCTGACAAAGGCTCTGATAACTTCACCGTAGCTATTCAAGCATTGAAAGAAGCTGCAGCTAAGAGAGGACATATACAGGTAGGAAGACCCAGGAAACACCTTCTTTTAACCTGACCTTCTGTGTTGAAACCAGGAGAAGAACCGGTGTTATCACTAAACATCTAATAATTAAATTTTGAAACAGTTGTTTTAAACCAAAACCTGAACTTTTTCAAAAAACTGTCAAAATGTCCCATTTTGACATTTTCAAAACTAAACTTTTCTTCAATTTTTTTACAAAATGGTAAGTTTGTTAAAACTGACCTTTTCTCAAACTGTTGCAGTTCCAATGAAGCTGCATTTTCTGATGCTAAAGATTTCATCAAAAAATTTCCCAACCAACTCTACTGATGAACAAATAATCAATAGGCATCAAAATACCCCCAAATCAACACCCTGAAGTCTGAGAAAGTACAATTCTGTTCCTCAAAACATGTAAGCACAAAACTAAAGCAGTGACTTCCTTAACTTAGAATCTGATCTTGCAAATATTTTATGGTTATCTTCGCTCACAAGAGCGGCAGCAAGAGCCAGGAGTATTAGTAATACCTCTCAACTCGTCAAGGCTCAAATGCCAACCATAGACCCCAATGTGTGTTTCCCAGCAATTGAAAATCCTGTTCGATTTCTTGCTTTGATGCAAGTCACTCTTTCTATAACCTCAGTTTTATGGTTCTTCTTGTGATGTAAGTAATTTTTAATAATGAAAGCAAGGGCACACAAATTTGCGTGGAAGGAGGGCAACTTTGCGACTCAGTGAATGACATCTCTCAAAATGAGGTACATTTGGAGAGTAATTGTGGTGTTAACTTAGCACCTCAAGGCCTCAACCACAATCAGGGCCACATTGTGCAAGGCAGTGTACAAACACAGGAAGTGAGAGTCTCTGTGCCTAAATAGATAACAAGGAAAAAGAGTGCTGTTATCTCTTTTACTAAAGAGTAACAGAGGCACAAAAGATTAGTGGCCGTATACACAAGGACTTAGGCACCTAACTGGCATCTTAGGCACCTAAATCCCACTGGGATTCACAAAACCCCTGTTCAGAAGCCCCCAAACCCCGTAGGTGCCTAGAATTGTTTGGCATCTACATGTTTGCAGTAGGAGTTCCCTACGCACCTATATTTATGCCTTTAAGCACACACACACTGCAGCCCCACACCAGGTATCATGACACCTAAGCACCAGAGTGATGCACAAACCACGAGAAGACAGGAATTCCTCTGCTTAACTCACCTGCAGGGCCCGATCTGGTAAACATATTCAGATCTCATTTACTGGATTGGGCCCCTCTAGAAAAGCTTACGAAAAATGGCAGGAAGGGGTGGATCAACTCCCTCATAACTTGTAGCCCAGTGGTTAGGATATTAACATGGGGGGAGATGCTGGTTCGAGTCCCCTTTCCACCTGAGGGGGAAGAAGGGATTTAAATTAGGATTTTCCACCTCTCAAGTGAGTGCCGTAGCCATTGGACTACAGGATGTTCTAACATGGGACTCCTGTTATGCTGTTCCACTGTGGATAAATAATATAACAAGTCAATAGAGCAGGGTGTCCTCACTTCTTGCTCAAATGGCATAGGCACCTACTGCCAAGACGGTTCTCAGCTGAGAATCCCAAGCACAGGTAGATGCCTCCCTGCAGCCCAGTCTTAGCTCCTATCTCTGAGAGGGGCGGGGCTTAGCACACACCCTTCAGCTTGGCACCTCCTATTGGCTAGGTTTGGTAAAAGGTGTCACCAAGTGTGCTGGCTTTTGAGAATGGCATTCTGAGGCTCCTCTCTCCCCACATTCACTGTACAGGAGCTAAGGCGCCTAACACAGTGAATCTGTGTGAATCTCAGTGATTTTCTCAGAACCTAAAAGATTGTGATACTGGGAGTCACCATGCCTGAGTTTCTCTGGGAATCTAACCCTGAGTGACTTGACCAAGGTCACACAGGAAATCCGTCGCAGAGCTGGGAATTTAACCCAGGTCTCATGAAACCTAATGCAAACTTAACCTCAGGACCATCCTCCCTCTTAGCATTGCACACTGGAATGACCCTTTAGTAAGAGGTGTCCTTCATATTCCTAAAGGAGATTTTTTTTCTCCTGTGTCTCAGTGATCTCCAAGTATGGTAGGGCAGGTGAGCTGCTTGAAAATGTTTATGGGACAAGTTCAATAATGAAGCAACTATGTCTGAGTATTTTTTATATACCATTGGAGCCAAGGATGATGAAGTCTCTAATAAAGCAGCTGACTGCTATAAAAGTCTCATTTTTGGAGGGGATTACTACTATTATAACATGTATTTGATACTGCCTTAAACTGGAACAGCTGCACAGGAATATCTTTTCCTTGATGGTTAGCAACCATTTTCCCCATGGATCAGAATGCAAGAATGTGTCATTTCAGATGTTTGGAATTTCCTGTAGTAACAACTGTATTAGATTAGAGTTCTGTGTTATGCAAATTAGAGTAGATTGTTGCTGCTGTTTCACAACCAACTGGCTCACACTGTAGCTCTATGAATTCATGATCTGTTGTAATTCACCTCAAGCATTGTGTGAAATATGAATCTATGTATCACATTTTGAGAAACAGGAAGTGAAGAAGGATGAAATAGGATACATGGTTTACAGTAGAACAGATCTTGATTTTCAGTGGTGCTGAGCACCTGCAGTTCCTGCTGACTTCAAATAGAGTTGCAGGTAATTAGCATCTTTCAAAATCATGCTCATAGTGTATACATCATTTTATGGAATACTCATTTCACAGCAGATATGTAATGTTGTATAAAATAGTTAAGTAAATGGTAAGTGCCTTATAAATAAAGACATACATGCTCATTTCTGTCCTTTAAATCCTATTCAGTGTAATTTTCAATAAATGATATGAGCACCTACTGCAAGTACTTTGGAATTATGACATTCACCAACCTCTTCTCTATGTACCCCCCCTCACTTAAAATTTTATATTGTAATGATGCATCTAACTACCATTTTTATATTGATGAAGCATGTTGTAAGAACTGCACAAATAGAGGAATCATTTTTCTACTAGTATTTATTCAAATTCAAAAGCCAGATTTATATATGATCATTTTTGTAATGATTTCATGGTCATCTTTTTTGCACATATTCCAGCATTACTAGCTTTCATACTAGTGTAAAGGGAACGCTTCGCTCACATGCTTCACATTTTTGCCAAAAGCAAATTTATACACATGATTTTAAATGTCAGAAATACTTGATTTGCAAATTCTAAATCAAACTCCTGAAGATGTGTGCTGCATTGATTAGTTACATAAAATCAGTCAGGAAGAATAAAGAATACCTCAGGACATAAACACCACACCATAAATTGTGAACATTCAGAATTTACAGAGATAATCCATAAAACAAGAATTATTCATTGATTATATTTGGGAATCAATTAATTTGGGAATTTTTGGATCCCTTTACAGACAGCAAACAGGAAAAAACAACAAATTCAACAACTTATTCATTGTCAATTCTTACTTCGCTTTACCAAAAAGACCTAGCTTTTTTAAAGCTTTCACTCATCTATTTCTGCACCCTCCCTGCACTTGTGTTTAAAACATCAACATTGAGCACCATCTTCACTTTATTCATTTATACTATAAATGTAAGTATGCTTCTTCTTAGCAAGGGAAGTGCCCTAACACACTTCTCTAGTGTTCCTCTCCCCATTCTCAACTCAGTCCTACTTTCACATCTCAGCTCTGATCTTCAAGTCATCCTCAAACTTTTTTGCATAGATTGGATATTTATCCATAACACACACTACAGAACTACAAGATAATGCAAGAGCAGTGATTCAAGCAAAAGTACCAATTTCACTAAAGGCTAGACTGAAAATTGAGTTGAACCAAATGATAGAAAACGCTATCATTTTCATCTCACTTTACTACACTCTGCAAATCTGCCTACTATCACCTCTGCAACAGTGGTCGCATCTACCATTAGCTTGACACTCACTCTGATGATCTCTCCTTCATGCATTTGTCACTTCATGCCTTGATTACTGCAACTCCCTCCTTTTATGGCCTCACAAAGTCATCCATATCCAAACTTCTGTGTGTTCAGAATACTGCAGAACAGCTTCTCCCCTGTTACATGCAAACACTATAATATAATCCTTGTCACAAGAAAATGAATTACTGATGGGTTTCTCCATGTCTAATAAAAATTTGGAATTACTGAGGTAATAAAAAAATGAGTCTGTATGCCACTTAACTGAACCCTCAGTCCAACTCATTTTCTTCCTGAAAATATGTATTAAACTCTCAGGTAAAACTAAGTTTTTTATTGAGAACACTGACTTATTGATCTATCTCCTTTGCCGGCTTTTCCCTTGCCACTGCAATATTCTGGTAACAATCAGAAAATCTGAGTCTGTTCTTAGACCTCCCCCCCCCATGCCTTTTTTTTTTTTTAATAAAGTCAATTTACTACTAGTGAAATGTACTAGACTGACAGCACTGGAAATTGAAACTCTCTAACAGAAAGGTAGTTCAGTCTCCATGCTCATTCAGTCTTTGGCTTCTGATGAAACTGGAAAGAAGGACGCCAATTAATTCCAGATGAGGTGCTGGCTTTTTGTAATGTGGACAGCTGTCCACTGGAAAATGGACTGAGTTCATGGACTCATTTCACATAATCTGTTAATAGCTTTGTGGTAATTATCTTTTGATCCTTATCCAACCTAGATCGTGCTTGAAACGAAAACCTACAGGTGAAAGACTTCACATTTGGTATCACTTTTTGAGCTATCAATTCTCTGTCAGGGAAATACACAGTTATGCAAACTTTGGGCCTAGTTCTGCAAAAACTTGTGTGAGAAAGTAACTTTTACTCATGAGAATAATCTCATTGAATTCAATGAGACTATTCATAGTAAGTGTTTGCAGAGATGTGCCCAAGGCTTTGAACAGTTAATAGTAGTATTATGTAACATACAAGGTGTCTAGCATATTTTTAGTTGCACATACGTGAGTCAGGCACTCAGGATATAATGCTCAGAATAAGATCTCTAAATATTTCAGAAGGCAAAGTACATAGTACAGCACTTGAGGAGCAAGTAAAAACATCAGAACCATCCTAATAAGTCAACCCAGTGATCCATATATAGCAGTATCATATATCTAACTATAGCCAATACCAAATGTTTCTGATGAAAGTATGAACCCTCACAGTGAATCATTTCTTGACATACTATATTATTGGGGCAGATTTCTTCCTGACCTAGTCTGCTATGTCAGCATCTGCACTGAAGCATGAAAGCTGATAATTATCTATCCTTCCTTGTGTACACAGATCTTCTAAACGTGCTCAGGTAAGTAGTGCTTATTGACATGAATAATTCCATTCATTTCCATTACATGGGCAAGAGTTTGCAGGATTTGATCATTCAGTTCCTTTTCCACAAAGATTTGTGCCTCACACAAGTCAAGTTTTAAATGGAGAATTCAGCTCTCCTGGATAATACAGAAATTTGATCCGCAACCATCTAAAATGTTTGTTGCATGCAACTGGATACCCAGTTGCCTAGATCTCTCAGTTCCCCATATCCACTGTGAAATTAGACAGTGCCATGACACACTGGTGTGTCTTAATTATTGTACAAAGAAATCAACTAACTTAGTAATAGCTGACTGCAATTTTCTACATTATGAGGAAGCTTCCCTGTGGTGCCCATATTGTATTAGACACAAGACAAGACAGTTATCAGAGCTATTAGGAAAACCATTATGACTCCCTCATCCTTGGCCCTTGACCTGGTTAGTGTACACATTAGAGCAGGGTGAGGGGGCTCTAAATTGCACCTGCTGGCTGTAGTTCTCAAGACCCCAGATGGAAACAAAGAGCATGCTCCCATCACTAAAACACACCTCTCCAACCCTAGCATGCCCCATGTGTGGTGCTGATGCAGGTATAGGAAACTGCTCCTCTAGATTCTGCATCTTCTGGGGCCTCCTTCCCTCTGGGAAAATTTCCAGCCGGTTAATTGTGAGAGATTTATACTCCCCTTGTGCTGCTCAGGTGATATGCAGAAAGAAGAGCAGAGCAGAGAATCTGCTTTATATATACACACACACACACACATATACATACATACATACACACACACACACACACACACAAATCGTTTTATAAAATGTGGTAAAAAAATACATACTTTTACCATTACAGGATCATATTTAAAAGTGTGAAACCCATTCTGCCACTGTTGCTTCCTGCAACTACAGAGTCAGCAGAATTAAACCCAGAGGTTAGCATACTGACGTGTGTTTTAGAGGGATTTTTTGCTGAATACTGTTCATCCGGTGCCCCCATTATACCATGTAGAAGGTTCACATGAAGAAAGATTTACACATGCAAGTTCCAAAATAAATATTTAAAAAATTAGCAATTCACTTTAGCCAGTTAAGAAAATGCACACACAAGTTCCTGCTCCAGTATGATTTCTGATCTGATTTGAAAATGAGCTAACTGGCATGTGAGTGACATTTCCTCCACAGATATGGACTGCAACACAGTAGTCCCCTCCTGAGTCAAGATTCCAGCCAGTCTTACAGTGGTGTGAATACAAAGTGACTCCCCCAGATCCAATGGAGTTGTGCTGTATTTTACAGCAGTATAATTCAAATCAGAACATAGCCCCTGACATTCTTACAAAATGTTAACACAAAGATTCTGTGGTAGTTCACTAAACATTATGTGGATATGACATTGGGATAATACACTTTAGAAGTTCTAGTTAGAAAAGTCTGTAATGGCAGCACTGAAGTGTGACGGTTAATCTGTGTCAGTTGTCTTTGTTCTGCAAATTGCTTGATAGAGCAGTACAAATACCTCTATAAACGTGTTCACCCATTTCTGGCTAACCGGGGCTTTGGTAGAATACATCACTTCCAGAAATGAGTACTAGGCTCAGTTCAGGAATGACATTTCTTCAAATATTAAGTCACTATATTATGGAACCAATGAGTCAACCTACTTGACATCCCAGAACTTTGAGGAAGAAGGATAGTGTCTGATAATCTAGTGGTTTGGTGTTCACGATTTTAGAAGAAAATCACGTAATGAAATAATCTGAGCATCTCTACAATTATTCACACCTAACACCTTTTTCAGCTTCATCCATTACCAAGTTTAGATGATTTTATATATACACATACATGTATGAATAAGCCACTGAAACCAGAGGAATTTTACTTTATATGAGCTGCACAGGTATAACAAAATATTAATTTCCTTACCATGTGACTTGACTGCTCTCTAACTGGTATTATCTGTCTGTTACTATTCATGCTACATTGTTAAACCCGATTTAGTAACTAAGAATAATGGTTCACTGTGCCTCAAAAGGCACAGCCCTGCACATTTGGTGCAGTGGGAATATCACCAGGACACACAATCACTCATGGAGATCTGAGGGAGCACAGCCACTGTACCACCATACTGGAAAGGGTAGCATGTTCTTCTTTATGAGCCTGGCCATCTCTCATGGCTGGTGGTAAAGCCATGTGGCTGGACCTCTTCCTTACCCCTGGGCCCACCCCTTTATGGTGGAGATGCTATTAGTCAGGAGCAATCCTTGCCATTCAAGAAACTGCAAAGGCTGCTGTTGTACACAACTTCTCTCTCTTTCCCCAGGAGTCAGACACTGCCTCACCCTAAATCAGTCTGCTAGTGCAATGCAAGCACTAACATAGAAGATGGATTTGCTGGATCGCTAATGAACTCAGATTTCAATGGTTCAAGTCAACTATCCTCAGTTTGGTGAGCAGATCAGATGTTTGCTAATACCATATATTCAAGTATTTGAGAACATTTAGCAAACTCAAACACAGTTACTTCAAGAGCAGTAAGATCTGTCTCAGGTAAAATCACTTCCAGTGATTGAAAGCTGAAGCACTCTAGAGAAGAATGCAATCTGTACAGCAAAATGCTTTTACTTACTGGACCTTGAGGACTGTTCCTGGCACTGGAAGCCAAAGCCACATTGTCAGATTTATAGTCCTGAAAAGAGGGAGGGAGGGAGGGAAAGAGATTAAACAGAATATTTAGTACTTTACTTAACAAGAATTAAAATCAGCAAAAAGTACATTGCAAAGCAGAGCTCAGAACCCACGCTCAGGGAAGAAGCTATTGATAAATATTATTAATTTCAGTTATAGCCATACCTATTCATTTTAGGTACTTGTATGGCTCACATTACCTTAGTATCTCAGTGCCTTTTAAAAAAATATAGCTATCGTCACGACATCTCTGTGAGGCAAGGCAGTACCACTATCCCAATTGTACAGATGGGGAACAGAGAGACTAAGTGATTTTCCCAAGGTCTCACACGAAGTCTGTGACAGACCAAGAAACTGAACCACGGTTTCCTGAATCCCAGGCTAGTAACAAAACCATATAATCCTCTATCATGTGATGTATTGATATAGTATTATATTAGTACTAAAACCTGTATTAATTTTGTATTCATAATTAACTCATAACTCAAAGTTTGTACTTAAATTAGTTGCAAAGAATATTGTGCAAACTAATTTGTTTTACTTATGACGCTGAACACAATGTGTGACCATAAAACTAAAATAAAATACTCTCAATCCTTATATTTATTCCAACTTGAGGAGTCGTGTCTCATCCCAATGAGAATGGTTCAGAACAAAGTTACCTCCACATCACTATCTTCCAGGACACAGTAAGTGACTTCTTTTTTTAAACTTTACACAAAAAGTACTAATTTTTCCCCCTGTTCTGAGTTGTAACTTACCAATTTTTCACCCACCCACAAAATTATATCATAGAGTCCCTCTATGCCTCATTAGATACCATCTGACCCATTTCCTCTCCCTGTTGTATATAACTTCTGAACTTGCCTTACTAGGGTCAACGCTCTAGAGCTGTGCTGCTAGAAGTGACAAGTACCAACAAGAAAAGCAACTAACAGGAAGGTCAAAAGGTGTAACTTAATGCAAGTAAATAATTCAGCATGTGAACTGATGGGGATGTGTAACCCACACACCTTTAGCTCATGCAGTAGAGGCTCATGCACTAAGCTCCAGACGTCCCCAGTTCAACAACTAGGGTCTGTCAGTGTTACAGATGCACATAAAAATGTAGTGATATGGTAAAAGCTTGTGGGACCTAAAATGACAGTGCTATAAGAGAGGAATCCTACTTTAACACACACCTTCTTCCAGGCACATAAATTATGTGAACAGTCTCCTCGTTCAATAGGTGTATATAGGCTTAAGTGAATCTAACTGATTCTAAGGGAGTTCAGCTCTACCTGAAGGAATGCAAGTGAATCTAAATTACATCACCTTACCTGGCACTTGCAAATTTGGTCCAGAATCACTAGATTTCTTGGCTCGGAGCCTGGTCCCCACTGTAATCGCTTTATGTCTCCATGGTATGAAGGGGGCAGAATGACCCCAGAGAAACACCCCAAGCACACTGGGATAGCGTATGCTTCCCTACAGCCCTTAGCTTTGGGGTATGCTCAGGGTGGGAATAGGAATGGCCAGAACTACACTCTAGCAATTTGGGGCAGTAGAGCAGCCCACAGGCAAGCATGTAAGGCTACCATAAGTTACAGCAACCCCTGGTGCTGCTCTAAGATATACTAAGGACTACACTGGCTCTTGGAGTAGCCTAAAATGTGGAAAGGGAGGAAGAGAATGTTCCCTGGGTTCAATTCCCCACTTCACCTTCCTGTATCACCTTGAGTGAGTCACTTAGCATCTCTGTGCTTCAGTCCCTGGTCTGGAAAAGGGAATAATAGCCCTTCCCTATCTCATCAGAGAGCTGTGAGGATGAATACATTAATGATTGTGAGGCGCTAAGACACTATAGTAATGGGGGCCATGTAAGTTCCTTAGATAGATTACTAGAAGTACTGAAGTTTCTAAATATGCACAAATTCCAGAAACCAAGGGGTTAATCAACTTAAGTATTCATTTATTTTTTGCAGTGAAGCATTAGAAAATGGTTTGCATATTGTAATTCTGATCTGTTCTTTTATTAGCAATGCCTGTACACTTGTACTGATATTTTGAGTCAGACCCTCAGGGGCTAGTTTCCTGTCAGTAAGATTAGGTAGCATGCTGAAGTGAAGTGGTGCAGCCAGTTTAAATGTTCAGGAATGAAAGTCTGATGAGCTGAAACTGGTGTGGGCCCAGTGAAGATGAGAGCTACTAGGTCTTGAAAAGATATTAAGCTTTTCATTCCACAGAGAACTCCTCCTATAAATGACGAAGTTTTGAAGTAGACCAAAATAACTAAACAATAACAAGCGATCTTGTATTTATAGGAGAATGTAGCATGGTTTAGTGGATGGAGCACAGTACAGGGGGACGTTTGTTTCTAGTTCCATTGCTTCACTGGGTGACCTTGGATCATTTCACTTCATGTCCCAGTTTTCCCACCAGTAAAATGAAGACAATCCACTTCCTTATCTCAATAGCAGTTTAATTCATTAATGTTTGTGAAGTTGGAAGAAATCGCTTGGAGGAAAGGCACCTAGAAATAAAGGCAGTTTTGCTCCTGGAGCCTTGGAGAATTTATGGGTAGAAGGGTCAACATGGCCAATGGAATCAAGAACATTCTCACCATTCTTAACACTTCACCATTTAAATATCAAGGTATGCAAGAATACACTTTATGCAATTACTGTATTATAGTCTTCCTCTCTCTAGAGCCAGCATGCTAGTTGGCAGTCTGTAGCCATATTATTAAGAATTTGTGTGCATCCCAGTCAGTTTATATATTGTTTACACTTTGTACAACGTCTCCAGCTATAAAGTTACGAAACAGGGAAAGGAGCCTGACTACTCCCAAGAACACCAAACAGGACTGGAGACTAAGTCCTGCAGTCTGTTTCATTACATTTCTCACAGCCATGATGGATGTAAACAAGGAGATTATGGCTAACAGATTTTCTAAGATTCCAACCTCAATAAAACACCTGAAAACCACCATATCACCTATTTCATATCCCCCCAAACTCCAGGATTTAATGACAAACTTGCTTCTGTGCCAGCCACTCGGTTCATTACCACTGATGTACGTTCCTTTCTGATGTTTTCTTCGCATTTATTGACCCTTAACCCCCCTCCCTGCTTTCAATCACTCGACATCTTATCCTGTCATTTATTATCTGTTCTACCTTACGTTACTCAATGTCTCCATCCAGCCACCCTGCCACTCACCTTTTATCTTCACTCCTTTGTTAAGTACATAGGTTCTACCTCATTTGAACACACACACACACACACACGCGCTGTATAATATATACCCATCTATTGAAATTCAGCATCTCCCTCCCTTCTAATTAGCTTTCTTCATTTCTGTATGGAGCAATCCTGCAGCAGGTTGCATGGTTAACCTTATTTTATAGTTTCAGAACTCTAAAATTTAGAGATCATAGGACAACCATTTTGCAAGTGTGTTGTAAGTGGTAAACTCCCCAAAAGAAGCAGATTGACAGAGCTAACAAAGAAAATAGATTTCACTTAGCTCATTCTGTGCTTTTCCAAATAGAAAATACATGAGTTTCACAACAATATTGTGTCATTATAGCCTATATCTTACACAATGTAGATGCCATTTATTTTACATAGTGTATCTCAAATTACTATACAGATCTGTGAAACATGAACGAATTAAGATAATAAAAATGTTTGGACTGATGTTGCATAAGTGATTTATATATATTATTGTGACAAAGCTCTGTCCTTGTCTCTAGGGGTCCCGCACTTCCTGGCGGATTTCACTAGCCTCAGAGGCTCACTGTGACCCTCCATGTAGCCCTTCTCTTTCTAGAGGCAAGGGTCACAGCCTACTGAGCCATTTTCAACATAAGCCAGCAAGGGAGGTAAGGAGAGGCTACTTTCCCTTGCACAGTCTCTGTTGTCTCCCAGTATCACTGATTAATTCAGAGGGGGAAGGAGGAGCCCTGACCCGCCCTCTACTCTGGGCTCCAGCCCAGGACCTTAATAGTATCAGCTATGGTAGCTGACCTTTTGGAAACAGGACACATACAATTCCCTGGGCCACTTCCCCACAGCAGCCCCCCACTTCCTCAATATCTCCTTCACCCTTACCTCAGGGCCTCCTTCCTTCTGCCTATTTTGGTTTATACTGCTCAGTTTACCCAACAGCACAGCTTCCTCCTACAGCTCCTGACACACACCCACCTGACTAACTGGGAGGCTTTTAACCAGTTTCAGACAGCCCCTGTTTGGCTTCAGGTGTCCCAATCAACCTAGCTGTCTTCCCTGCCTTCTGGAAAGATCTTAATTGGCCCCAGGTGTCTTAATTGACCTGGAGCAGCTGCCACTTCCTTATCTTGGTAACAGGGATTTGTTTAGCCTGTAGCTAATATATCTATCTCCCACTACTTTACTGTAGCCATCTGGCCTTGCCCTATCACAATTATATATATCTCTGTATTTATAGGGAGAGAGAGATAGCGCAAGATCGTGAGCATAACACACATACTTGGAAGACTGCTGTGCGTTATGTGTTTTTACATATGTTAGTAGAGATAAGGCTGGACATGCAGAGCCAGAAAATAAAACCAGCGAGGCCCTCCAGGCAGTGGCTATCTATTGTAGGTACCCAATTCTCCCCAAACAGTCCCTTGGCTCTGAAGGGTAATAAACAATATTCTCAAAAACAGATAAGGGAAAATGTGGTAGGCTACCCTGAGTATGCCCAACAGCACTAGGGCTTGACCCTAGTTCCAGGTCCCTGGTCAAGAAATATCCTTCATTTTTCCCTCGATCCCCTCTCTCCGATTCCTTTTGAAGTAGATGGAGACAATTACTGATTCTCAGCAGCTGACTCCACACGTCCCCTGCAGTAAGAATATATAGTTGTGGCTTTTGGTAGACAAGCTTTCCTTCCATCCCCCGCAGGATGATCATAATAAATTCCACATATAAACCATTTCCCTGTACACAGTGCCATGTAGTACCATCCATATCTGAAACAAGCTACTGTTCTAGTCATGGGTCAACAGGACCACTTTCAGACATGTTCATAGGAGTCAGGAGCCAATGTAAGTAATGCCTCACCTACAACCAGGATTGGTCAAATATTATGCTATTTACATGTCATTTATATGTGAATACTATATATTCTTGTTTGACCTGGATTCTTACAGGAAATTGAGCCTACAGCCATGTGTTTGACCCTACATAACAAAAGGATAACCCCAGTTTTTTCTTCTCACTATACAGAGTGTATACTGTGACCTTATCAGCACCTCTTCCAGGCAATGCCTCTCCTGTCCCCATTATTCCCTTACTCATTTCTATTTTGTGATGGTTTCTGCCTCGTATTTGAAGATGGAATCACACCAGCCACTCCCACATTTTTATTAGGGCCTAGTCTGTGTTGCATCGGGCAGCTATGCTGTCTACCCATCAGCCTCTCTTTCCAGATGTCATGTACGATTTCCTTCGCTACCCATCTGCCTTTACATCAGTCAGGAAACACCATTAAAATGCTCACTGAGATGCTTATACAGGACACATCCTTCCCCACACCCCTCCAAAAGAAAATTCAATGTAAATGTCAGCCCCCAGACACAGCCATCCATTCTTCTGCCTTTAATATGAGGAATAAATTTTGTCTCTCTCTTCCCAGGTGTTAAAAATCCGAGCTCTCCCTGAGGCTAAGAAATCAATGCAAGACAGACCCATACTTTTTTCCCCCTTGGAACACTACCACTTCCAGCAATTTATTTGACTGACTATGCCTTCTATTACCATGTAAATTGTTTGAGACTGCAGGGAGAAAAAAAAGTATTAATCTCCCCTCAGTAAGTCATAAAATAAAGAAATCAATTTCAAGGTCAATTTAGTCTAAGTAACACCTGCTGCCCTTTTGGTAACATGCAGACTCCTCTGAAACACAAAGTTGCTGTCTATAATGGCATCAATATGCAGCTCCAGAAAACGATGTTTCACATAAGTCAAGGCAGCATACAATACAGTACAGTCTGTCTTCAGTGCACTGAGTGGGAGCTCAGAAAGGATTCAAACCAGGTCACTTGTCTTCTTACATTCCCCAGCATAAGCATGAAGCCTCACAAGAGAAAAATAAGGCTATGAAGCTCTCTGCCTCTAAAGGCCTGACCCTGTGAGCTGTAGAGAGTCTCCTGAGATTCTAGTGGTGGTTAAGTGTTCTCAGCTCCTTGCAGGAGGCTTCAGACCCACACAGGATTGGGCCTCAGATCAGTTTCATATAGAAAGGAATTACTAGAGGTGATCATTTTTTTCCCATTCAACAGAAAATTTCGGCTTTGGAACCCACCAAATTTTCAGCCAAAATCTAAAATTTCAGGCAAAAGGTCTTTGACAAAAACATGAAGTTTTCTGCGGAAAGTGGACACATTTTGTGAAAATGTTTATTTCATTGAAAACCCAGTTTTCAGCTGAAAAACAGTTTGACAGAAAATTGTCAGTCCTCCCTAGAAAATATATACATATTCCAGGGATAAAAATGGCCTTTTGCTCCGATGTTGTCTCTCTCTCTCACAAACTGTATCCTGTCCTTTGGATTTTTGCTAAGCATCACAGATCTTTGTTTACTCTTTAGCTGGTCAGAAAGCTCTGCTGAAACTTAAATTTCAGTGAAAGATGGAAATGAAAATTTTCATTAATTTTTTACCCCCACCATTTTTGGACCAGCTCTTGCTTACACAAACCTTGCCTCTTTTGCAGCTGAGATTTCTTCTTACTTGATGCTTGTACTGTAAGCCATCATTAGGTACGGCCCTGTGCTGCAAAATTCAGATTCAGATCCGTAACTAAACTTCCCCTACATTTGCAAACGTTCAGACCCAGCGTTTTGATTGAGACCCTTCTAGCCCTTCCCTGGATGGTGCTGAATTTGTGACATTACAACCATACCATCAGACTGTGAAATCCAAAGTACCTGTTTCCAAGTGGAACAGGATCCCGGCTGCCCCTGGCCACCATCCCCTAGCCAAACCTGCTAGAGCCCTCTCCTTGCATCTACATTATAGATATATAAACACACCTTTATTAGATCTGGTCAAAAACAGTGACATTTATTTGTGTATTTGGGGGCAATTTTAATTAAAAAAAATCTTGTAAAAATTCAAAATATGCCATAAGGCTTTCGATATGCTATGGTGTTTGTGAACTTTTTTTGTTTTTAAGTAGAGAAGAATAATGTGAGATACTTTCCTTTTCCAACCAAGGGCAATAAGCGAATCAAAGGAAAAGAAAATTAGGGAGATTAAAAAATAATTGAATGTAGAGGATAATGTGGCTTCCATCAGATCTTTTGACAAAGTTTTTGTAGCTTAAAATCATGAAACTGTACACCGCTCATATTTAATGTAAACTACTTTATGAAACCTTAATATCAAAAGCCATTGAAGGTACTGGTTTTGTATTGGGAATTGCTAATACAATTGCTGAATCAATGATTCAAGAAACAGATTTGAGACTAAATGTAATAAGCATTTTAATCTAATGTTATAATATATAAAATGTTAGGACAAGCATTCCTTTTGCAATTTCACATCCGTAATAACACAAAAGGATCAAATGGGAAAATAAATAAAGCCCTGCAATATCTAATCTAAAAACACTCCAAAAAACTTCAGAGATCTCACAGAAACTTAGGCACACAGAAAATAACATAATAAAAAGCTAAGATTGTAAGCTCTTTGGGTCAGGAACCGTCTTTTTGTTCTGTGTTTGTACAGCACCTGGCACAATGTGGTCCCGATGCACGACTAGGGCTCTGTGGTGCTACCATACAAATAAGTAATAGTTGTATATTTGGTAACATCAAAGGAACTGATCTCAAGGACTCATTGGAGACATGCAGCATGAAAGTATGATCTAAGAAACAGAAACTTTATAGAAAATGGTCTCCAAAATAGATTAGGCTCAGAAATACTTCACAATGAAACCATAGAAAGAATGTGATGAAATGCTGATGGAGAAAAAGAACATTAGGAATTCAAGAAATCCAGAAATGCAAGGGATGAACTGAGTAGTTAAATATTTCCTAGCCCTAGAATAGCAAGTGCAGAAGGTAAATAATTACAGGGTATGTTGCGAAATGAACTGGGAGAACATGGCAAAACAACTGGAGCGTTAAATAAATATTTCCTAAATGGAATCAAAGAGTGCTAAAATTAGGATGTCTGACATTGAGTTGTTATCTCCTGCATAGGATTACTTCAGGTTTACTGAGGCACAATCAGTCAGTAACCCACAAGTCTGAGGGACATTTATCCAAAAGTGTTAAAAGAAAAGCAGGGAAAATCTGTAGATTAATTATAATAATCAGAGACTTCACAGTTTAAAGAGCTCAGTCTTACTTTGTGCTACCACCACATGTTGGAAAATCAGCTACTGCCTTTCTGTGTACATAACTAAGATCGGCAGACCCCATGTTTGTTCTCAGCTTGGTTCAGGTTACAAATCAAAAAAGTTTAAATCCTTGTTTGAAGCACACACACATAATTCTGTCTGGGCTCGAAATCTTATCAGAACAGCCTCTTGTGGCATTTCCAGCAACTCCTGGTTTCAATCAGTTGAGGAATATTGCAAGAAGCGCTGTGTTGGAAACACCACAGGAAAAGCCTCTTCTCGGGATATTTCAGCATTTACATTTTTGGCTGAAATCAGGAAGTGTAAAAGCCCAAGATTCCTTTTAAAGAAATTAAAAAACATATCCCATGCTGTCAAGGTTCCTCCCCCACTCTGAACTCTAGGGTACAGATGTGGGGACCTGCATGAAAACCTCCTAAGCTTACTTTTACCAGCTTAGGTTAAAACTTCCCCAAGGTACAAATTAATTTTATCTTTTGTCCTTGGAATAACCACTGCCACCACCAAACTCTAACTGGGTTTACTGGGAAACGTAGTTTGGACACGTCTTTCCCCCCAAAATCCTCCCAACCCTTGCACCCCACTTCCTGGGAAAGGTTTGGTAAAAATCCTCACCAATTTGCATAGGTGACCACAGACCCAAACCCTTGGATCTGAGAACAATGAAAAAGCATTCCGTTTTCTTACAAGAAGACTTTTAATAGAAATAGAAGTAAATAGGAGTAAAGGAATCACCCCTGTAAAATCAGGATGGTAGGTACCTTACAGGGTAATTAGATTCAAAACACAGAGAATCCCTCTAGGCAAAACCTTAAGTTACAAAACAGACACACAGACAGAAATAGTCATTCTATTCAGCACAATTCTTTTCTCAGCCATTTAAAGAAATCATAATCTAACACATACCTAGCTAGATTACTGAAAGTTCTAAGACTCCATTCCTGGTCTATCCCCAGCAAAAGCAGCATATAGACAGACACACAGACCCTTTGTTTCTCTCCCTCCTCCCAGCTTTTGAAAGTATCTTGTTTCCTCATTGGTCATTTTGGTCAGGTGCCAGCGAGGTTACCTTTAAGCTTCTTAACCCTTTACAGGTGAGAGGAGATTTCCTCTGGCCAGGAGGGATTTTAAAGGGGTTTACCCTTCCCTTTATATTTATGACACGCCCCCCAAATCTCAGCTAGGGTGAAACACTGGCTGGGATTTCTTCCTGGAGCTCTAGGAAAAACAGAGTTAATAAGACACATGCATCTCTAAATATACTACCAAGTACATAAAGACTAACAATATTTTCCACATCTCAAGGACGATTTTAACCAGTTGATTCTGGGAAACTTTCATGGGAGAGTGCATCAGCCACTTTGTTAGAAGCTCCTGAGATGTGTTGGATGTCGAAATCAAAATCTTGGAGAACTAAACTCCACAGAAGAAGTTTTTTGTTATTTTCTTTGACGGTGTGAAGCCACTTCAGTGCAGCATTGTCGGTTTGCAGGTGGAAACGCCGTCCCCAAACATAGGGGCATAGCTTTTACAGAGCGTAGACAATGGCGTAACATTCTTTTTCACCGACTGACCAGTTGCTTTCCCTCTCAGACAGTTTTTTGCTGAGAAACACTACAGGGTGGAATTCTTAATCAGGTCCTTTCTGCATTAAAACTGCTCCCACACCACGCTCGGACGCATCTGTGGTTACTAGGAACGGTTTGTCTAAGTCTGGGGCCCTCAGTACAGGGTCAGACATGAGTGTCGCTTTAAGCTTGTTAAAGGCCTTCTGACACTTTTCAGTCCACTGAACGGCATTTGGCTGTTTCTTTTTGGTTAGGTCTGTCAGTGGGGCAGCAATTTGGCTATATTGCGGTACAAATCGTCTGTAATAACCGGCCAAGCCTAAGAAGGATTGAACCTGTTTCTTTGACTTTGGGACAGGCCACTTTTGGATAGCATCCACTTTGGCCTGTAGGGGGCTGATAGTTCCTTGACCCACCTGGTGTCCAAGGTAAGTTACTCTGTTTAGGCCTATTTGACACTTCTTAGCCTTAACAGTTAGACCTGCCTCCCTTATGCGCTCAAGGACTTTTTGTAGATGTTCCAGGTGGTCTGCCCAGGAATCCGAAAATATGGCCACATCGTCAAGGTAGGCGACTGCATATTCTCCTAATCCCGCTAGGAGACCATCTACAAGTCTTTGGAAGGTGGCGGGTGCATTTCGCAGCCTGAAAGAGAGTGCATTAAATTCATACAGTCCGAGACGTGTGGTGAAGGCTGACCTTTCCTTGGCAGATTCATCTAGCGGTACCTGCCAGTACCCCTTGGTTAAGTCCAAGGTAGAGATGAACTGGGCCAGTCCCAGTTTCTCTAATAGTTCATCTGTGCATGGCATTGGTAAGTTGTCTGGGCGAGTTACAGCATTTAGCTTATGGTAGTCCACGCAAAAACGTATTTCCCCATCGGGTTTGGGAACTAGAACCACTGGAAATGCCCATGCACTTCCAGAGGGGCGGATTACACCCATCTGTAACATATCCCGGATCTCCCGTTCTGTAGCAGTTTTAGCTTGAGGAGACACCCGGTAAGGTTGGACTCTAATTGGCTGAGCATTACCTGTGTCAATGGAGTGGTATGCCCGTTCAGTCAGTCCTGGGGTGGCTGAGAACGTTGGCGCGTACCTAGTGCACAGCTCCTTGATCTGCTGTCGCTGCATACGCCCAAGGGTCATGGAGAGGTTCACCTCTTCCACACCACCAGCACTTTTCCCTTCGTAGTAGATACCTTCAGGCCACTCGGCGTCGTCTCCTCCCTGGGCTGTAAACTGACAAACCTTTAATTCTCTGGATCGATTAGAAGAGCTGAGAGGCGGTGGGTTGCTCCGTGCCACCGTCCAAGCTCTCTGGAGGCTTTCAACTGCTTCCTGTTCAGTCTAGAACTGTTCCCTTGATGCTGGAGACATCAGTTCCTCATTGGATTGTGGATCTATGCTTGGTCCCTCTGGAAGCGATGTAGGGGATGGGGCTGTTTCCGTTGACTGTGAACCGCTCTCCACTGGGACACTACGTTGGGGTTCAGGCTCCGGCTGAGCCTCTTGTGTAGGGTTATGGGCTGCTGCCGGTTCAGGTTCGGTGGGGCCCTCTGGTGTTGAGGTTGCAAGTACTGGATTCAGTGCTAGCAATGGGTCTGGTGTTGGTTGTTCGGCTGGTTCTGGTTCTGGGATTGGTTCCATCTGGGTCTCTGGGACTGGTTCCACTACTGCTGTTGCAGACATTGGCCTGGGGTCCGGGTCCATCACCTCTGACTGGGTCCTGACAGAAGTTTCCGGAATAGAGCTAGGCCTCACGGCTTGTTTAGCCTGGCTACAGGTGACCATTCCCTCCCTCTTGGCCCACTTCACATGATTGGCCAAGTCTTCCCCCAACAGCATGGGGATGGGATAATCATCATAGACTGCAAAAGTCCACGTTCCTGACCAGCCCTGGTACTGGACAGGCAACTTGGCTGTAGGCAAATTGAAAGAGTTGGACTTGAAGGGTTGAATCGTCACTTGGATCTCTGTGTTGATTAAATTGGGGTCCACTAAGGAAGCATGGATAGCTGACACTTGTGCTCCAGTGTCCCTCCACGCGGTGACCTTCTTCCCGCCCACACTCACAGTTTCCCTCCGCTCCAAGGGTATCTGGGAGGTATCTGGGCCTGCGGACCTCTGGTGTGATCCTGGTGCAATGAACTGTAATCTGTTGGGGTTCTTGGGGCAGTTGGCCTTTACATGCCCCAGCTCGTTACATTTAAAACATCGTCCAGCTGACGGGTCACTGGGGGCGAGGTGGGTTGCTGGAGAACGGGGTGGTGGGACGATAAGGGGTCTGGAGGATTCTTTGGGAGGTAGGTGGGGCTTTGGGCGGCCCCCGGTAATAGAGTGTGGTCTGGGGTTGTCCCTTCTGGTCTCCGCTCCAACTGCGACCAGTTTTCTTCTTCTCTGCCACCTCCACCCATCTGGCTCCAATCTCTCCTGCCTCGATTACAGTTTTGGGCTTCCCATCTAGGATGTATCTTTCTATTTCCTCAGGAACCCCCTCTAAGAATTGTTCCATTTGCATTAGGAAGGGCAAATTTACTGGAGATTCAACACTTGCTCCTGATATCCAGGCATCCCAATGTTTCACAATGTGGTAGGCATGTCGGGTAAATGACACGTCTGGTTTCCACCTTAGGGCTCTGAACCTCCGACGAGACTGCTCGGGTGTTATCCCCATTCTGACTCTCGCCTTGGATTTAAACAGTTCATGCTTGTTCATGTGTTCTTTAGGCATTTCAGCTGCCACCTCAGCTAAGGGTCCACTGAGCTGTGGCTTCAGCTCTACCATGTATTGGTCAGTAGAGATGTTGTACCCAAGGCAGGCCCTTTCGAAGTTTTCTAGGAAGGCCTCAGTATCATCGCCTGCCTTGTAGGTGGGGAACTTTCTGGGATGGGGAGTGGTACCTGGAGAAGGATTGCTAGGGTTTGTTGGTATATTCTGCTGAGCCTTTACCTTCTCCATCTCCAGTGCATGCTTCCTCTCTTTTTCCCTCTCCTCCTCCACATGCTTCCTCTCCTCCTCCACATGCTTCCTCTCCTCCTCCACATGCTTCCTCTCTTCTTCGTTCTCCTCCTTCTTCAGCCGCATGAGTTCTATCTGTCTTTCATGTTCCCTTTGTTTTTCCTTAGCCTGAAATCTGGCTAATTCCAGCTTTTGTCGAGCCGTGGATTTTGTCATCTTAACCTCTCTGTTTTTTAACTAACTTTACACCCGAGGTTTAGAAATAAACAAACAAAACTTGGCTGTAAAATTTTGCTGTGCTGGAATAGAATACCTATTCTCTGATAGTGATTGTCAGCCTACAGAAAAAGACAATTCCCTTTGTCTCTGCTCTGGCCCCAAATCAAAGCAAAAAACCTCCAACTACTTGGAAACCTGCTTACCAGCAGCCCAAAGGAAAAAAAAAATCCTTTTCAAACTTGTGCTCCTTGTAAAAAAAAATCAAAATCCTTAAAAAAAAAAAAAAAAAAAAAAAAAAAAACCCTGCCACTTTTGTCTCCAGGCAAATGGGTAGAACACCCCCCCCCCCCACTTACTTTTAGGGGAAAAAAAAACCTTCTGGTTTGGAAGACTGTGAATTTCCCTGCAGGAGTTAAGTACCCTGCCTCCAGGCAAAGAAAACCTGCAATTCACAAAGATAATCCCCTTTTGTCTCTCCTCTGGCTTCAAAGCAGAGAAAAAACAAGCTGCTTTCAGTTTTAGCTGCTTTCTGGACCTCTTTTCCAGCAGCCCCAAAGGAAAAAAAAATTTCCTTTTTAAAATCTATATTTCTAGTTCAAAAAATCTCAAATTGATCTCAAAATGATTTCAGGTTAATCCCACCGCTCTGCCACCATGTCAAGGTTCCTCCCCCACTCTGAACTCTAGGGTACAGATGTGGGGACCTGCATGAAAACCTCCTAAGCTTACTTTTACCAGCTTAGGTTAAAACTTCCCCAAGGTACAAATTAATTTTATCTTTTGTCCTTGGAATAACCACTGCCACCACCAAACTCTAACTGGGTTTACTGGGAAACGTAGTTTGGACATGTCTTTCCCCCCAAAATCCTCCCAACCCTTGCACCCCACTTCCTGGGAAAGGTTTGGTAAAAATCCTCACCAATTTGCATAGGTGACCACAGACCCAAACCCTTGGATCTGAGAACAATGAAAAAGCATTCCGTTTTCTTACAAGAAGACTTTTAATAGAAATAGGAGTAAAGGAATCACCCCTGTAAAATCAGGATGGTAGGTACCTTACAGGGTAATTAGATTCAAAACACAGAGAATCCCTCTAGGCAAAACCTTAAGTTACAAAAAAGACACACAGACAGGAAGAGTCATTCTATTCAGCACAATTCTTTTCTCAGCCATTTAAAGAAATCATAATCTAACACATACAAGGCTAGATTACTTACTAAAGTTCTAAGACTCCATTCCTGGTCTATCCCCAGCAAAAGCAGCATATAGACAGACACACAGACCCTTTGTTTCTGTCCCTCCTCCCAGCTTTTGAAAGTATCTTGTATCCTCATTGGTCATTTTGGTCAGGTGCCAGCAAGGTTACCTTTAGCTTCTTAACTCTTTACAGGTGAGAGGATTTTTCCTCTGGCCAGGAGGGACTTTAAAGGGGTTTACCCTTCCCTTTAAATTTATGACACATGCACAGAAGTGTTCGCTAAACTTTGTCTATCCTGGAAATGAGGCTTTAAAGAAATGTTTTCTTCAGTAATTGTTTATTAGATTAGCTCACCTAGCCCTAGTAAAAAGCACAGAATCTTACTCTTAAACAGTACATGACATGACCCTGTAGCATAGAGTAGAATGGAGCCCTTGATATACAAATTTAATACAATTCCAAATTGATATCAGGACCACACAATGACATTGTGATGCATGACCAGAAAGGGTTAAGCATCCTGCAGGATAAATGACTCAAATTCAACCCTTAAAGACATACAGGGAGATAACGTTTGTGTTTTTGTGTATTTACATATATATAGGTAGTGGTCTGCAATGTAAGAAAACAGTCCCTGTCTATGGTGTACTCTGTTAATTCAAAGATCAAAAGGGCATCTTAACATTTAAATGAACTGTAAACATAGGATATGGCTGTATTCATCTCTCTTTGAAATGTATAGGAAATCATCTGCGAATGGTGGAAAACAGGCAATTGCCTTACGTTAATCTGTGTGAATAATTACTGGTGATGCTCACGAAATGGGTCCCCTTTAAAGTTCCCATGAGTGCCTATTGCTCGCCGAAGGACTCGAGCTGTAATAAGAGGGCCTGAAACTGTATAAAAAATGGCTTAGGTCCTGATCCTGTCATCTCAGATCTGCTTGAGGCTCCATGCAGGGGAAGCCTAAGCCATAAGGACTAAGATCCCAGCGCTGACTGGACTGCCCTGAATACAAACATTGGACTATAACCTGTGAACTATTTCTGAAAGAACTCTTTGCATCTACAAAGTTCACCATCCCTACTATGAATCTGAATCTCAAGATTGTACTTAAGTCTGGATGTATACTGATCTTTTAACCTATACTCTCTCTCTTTCTTTTCTTTTGTAATAGATTTTAGTTTAGTTAATAAGAAGCAGCTGTAAGCATGTATTTGGGTAAGATCTAGAATATTCATTTACCTGGGAGGTAATGTGTCTGATCCTTTGGGATGGGTAGAACCTTTTTTATATGATGAATAAGATTTTCAGAAATCCTCATCATATTTGACTTGGGTGTCTAGGTTAAGGCCTGAGGCTGGGTTATTTTAAGGGAACTGTGTTATTGACTTCTGGGTAACCAGTGAAGTATTATAGAAGCTGGTTTGGTAAATCTAAGTATTGGAATATCCACTGGCTTGTGGGATTGTTTGCCCCATTCTTTGCAGTTCACCGAATTGAGTGACCTCAGTTGGCTTCCCTGGGACTCTGGTCAGATACCCATCAGTATGATGGTAATAACAGTACAGTACATTTTAATACTATCTGTCATTCTCAAGGATCCCAAAGTGTTGTATGGGGGAGATTTTCAAAGGCATAAATCAGTTAGAAGCCAGCTCCCACTGACTTTTTAAGTGCCTAACTTGTTCAAATAGTTTAAAATCCTAATTTTCAAGACCATGGGGCTGATTCTGCAAACATTTACACACTCAAACAACTTTACTCATCTCGTCCTTTGGCTTTAGAATAAAATGTGAATAAAGTCCTATGTATGTTCATAAGACACTCAATCAAACACAGCCATAATTATCCTGATATTAGTGACAGTAATACGAATATTGGAAAGTTACTTATTGAACTTCAAATGCTGTCTGTATGGCCATGATTGGGATAATTTACAAGTATTTGTGACCTTGTCATTAAAGGAACATTAACACCCCAACACTGGCCATTCCATAATCCCTAGCCATTCTTTTTTTTTTCCCTAGAGATGACCCTGGGGTACAAAATTTGGATCCAACTCCTAAACTGCAAAATGTTTGGGGTATTTGGATTCAGCATTTTGGTTTGGGTCCATCTTTTCCCCCCAATCCCCAAAGTTTCATGGCTGAAGACTTTTTAGGAAAAAAAATTAAAATATACTGTGCAGATGCTCAGAAACTCTACCCCTTTCCATGCAACGATTTTACAATAGGGTTTGGGGCCATTGGTGTAAAACATGGTAATATTTTTATATACAGATACATTGTCATACAATGGAGACTTGCCTCAAAGAAAGAATATTTCATTGCAGGGGACAATCAGCAATGTACATGGGATACAAATGGCTGCAGAAGCTTCTCTGGCTAAAATCATCTTTGCTAACCTACATAATAATTCTCTAGCTCCACACCGGTACACCCCAGAGCATCATCTCATTTTCATAAGCAATTTCTCTTGGCTTTAGCCACTTGCAAAATTCTGTTGCAAGGCTCTACTTACACGATAAAAGATTGATATGTTCCATTTATTGCCCTGTATTTCCAGACACAACACTTCCCTAAGCTCTTCCTAGAGCATTGTGCTCTGCACTGACCTGACCCAGAGCTGTGCCTATCTGGGGCAATCCAAGTATAAGACTTGGTTTATTCAGGAAGACTTTGCTTTTAATGTGCATGCTGAATGACTGTCATTGCCAGACATTTTATAACTAAAATAATTGCGCATGGAATGTGGTTTCGATTCAAAACTGCAATTACATGCCACCTTCTGCTCAGAACAACTGCTGTTTAAATGCAGACTTCTTGCAGAACTGTAAGCAAACTGAAGATTTGTATTTCAGCTTTAGTTTTAACTACAGTTATTCATCCTTTTTTTAAGCACATTGATGTTTGAACCGCACGAGGCCTGAAATAATGGAAGATACCTCTTTTTTTTTTTCATAAAAATATAAATGCAAACAAAGTGAGGAAGCAATTGAAAATCCTACCAGAACACTCCAATGAATAACAGCAAGAGGAGAATTTCGTTGCAGGCAGTTATTACAAGCGTATGCAATTCTCTGGTAAGATAGCACTTTGAGTCCTGTGTTCATTGCTGTCAGTGTCATATGAAAAATGCTCCATTGCTTGGAACTGGATAAAAAACGGTGCAATCTAACCATAAATGTTATGAGCCCTGAGGGTAATTTTAAAATTGTATACTTAAGAAAAATAAATCTATATAGCTTGGCAAGAAAAGGTACTTTCAGAGTAAGTTCATGAAGGTACATAAGATATTAAATGAGGTAGATAGTGGTAATGTGTAATAGTGCGTTTCAGCCTAACACAAATGGCAGGAAAAAAATGGTATCAATAGAAAAGGAAGCCAATTCTGAACAGATGTCACTCCGCAAGCATTGTAACACAGAGAGAATTGTATGCATGTGGAATAGAATTAAAGGCAAGATTATGGCACTGACTCCCTCCAGCTTTGAAGATAACACCATCTCTCGCCTTGACTAAGTCAATGTCTATGCTTCATTCTGTAAAACTGGAATAATGGCACTCAAAGGGGTTTTGCAAGGGTTATTTAAAGTTTGTATAGTGCTTTGAAGTTTTACAGAACAACATGGAACTGGAAGTCAGGGTGAGAAAGTCTCCAGTCTCCACATTAGACCATCCACAGGCCATTACATGTAAACCTGTTGCTAGAAAGATACTTTACTTTATCCTAAGTGATAACCCTGCTTAGGAGAAATCCTAGACCCACTGAAGTCAATGGCAAAACTCCCACTGACTTGGGTGGATCCAAAATTTCATGTTAAGTCTTCAAAATGCTGAATGAATTTTCATGTATAAAAAGAGGCAATAAGTCATTGGCTGGCCATACCTTAGTCAGACATTGAGGTTCCCCTTGTCAGCATATTCTTCAAAGGGTAAATAAGAAACAGATTGAGTACAAAAATTGCATTTTTAACTGCATGGTAGACCTTGCAGTGTTTTTAATAGCTAATCATATGAACACCAAGATGTGTTTAAGTGAGAAAGAAAAAAAACTAGATTTCAATTGGAAAAGAAATTCATGGATTGATTATAATGATGAGTACAAAAATAAATGTAATTCTAAAGGTTAAGAGAATATTTTGATATCTAATGTAAACTGAACAAGGAATTTACAACTTTGAATATTGTAATTTACAACTTTCTGGTAATAGCTCCGCTAAATGTAGCATGTTCTTCTCTTCCTGTAACATTTGTAATGGTGCAAAGCAATCAGTCCAAGGCCTATAATCTGTACTTACCAGCTCAAGCTAAAACACAAAATTTGAACAGTTCTGGAAGCAGGACCATTAGGAAAGGACGTAATAGAAGCCTAGTGCCACCTACAAAACTAGTGGTACTGGGCTAAGTCCTACAAGTTCTGCTTTTAATTTAAAAAAGGACATAAAAAGCCACAAATAGGTATTGGAATATCGAGTATGGTTCAGCCATCAGCAACATACATAATATAGTTGAAGTTTTAGTAATGTCTGGAAAGTTAGTATTTTCCTCCTAGCATAAATGATTGAACACATGAAATGCTTAAATAGAACTTAAAAAGCAAAACTGCTATAAAGCAGATGTTAGAAACTTTAAAGTTCCTTGCAGAGAATAATGAATGTTGTAACTCAGTGAAACTGCAAAAACTTCCCTGATGAGTGAGCTAAGTGTGAAGTGTAAACATTTTAATGAGTATACAAACAAAAAACCCCCAAAAGACCAACATAAACCTGCGATCTCAAGGTAGAAATAATCAAATGTACTGACAAAAAAATAATAACTATTCTACCTACAAAAATGTAAGGGCTTGTCTACATGGGGAATTATTTTAGAATAATATCTTATTTCACTTTCACAATAAGAGTGTCCACACAGGGAATAGCTACTCTTCTTTTAATTCAGACCCTACCTTAATCTGAATTAGCTTCCATGTGTAGACAAAGCCCAAATTAAGACTTCATGACAAAACTACCTAAAAAGCCACTGCTGATGAGATACTAGCAACCTAGATACTAGCAATCTGCAACCTTTCCAATTTGTGTAACTGAGAAGCAGGGTTATTCTTGATTGTCTTCAATGCAGTCAGGACTTCACCCTATAGTATGTAACCAAAGATCTCAATGTAACTGCAAATCTTCCAAGATCTGAGAAGAGTAAATTAAAGTCAACAGAATAATTAGGGATTTGAATCAAAGCTCATTAAAGGCATTAGGAATCTTTCCATTGACTTCAATGAGCTTTGGGTCAAGCCTTAATAGAAGAAAGACAGTAGGATGGACTATATACATTCAAACATTCACATTCTGCCTAGTTTCTGTATAATTCCAGATTTACATCAGTGTAATAGAGCAGAAACCAACTCATAGTTTCTTCAGAGTTGTGTATACTTAATGAATCTCCTTCTACACATATCCTAAGTAATGCATTTTTGTAAATGCTGATTAAAAGCCACAGGGCAAAAGTTTTTGCCAATTTTGTGTAAAATCCCTTAGGGCTGGATTGGCAACTTCAGATCTGCTTTGAACTAATGGCAATGAGTGCTGCCTCAGGAGCAGAGCGCTCGGACTCAGTGGGTATGTCCATGAAGCAATCTAAGCCAGGGCTCAAGCCTAACCCCCCTTGCGTCCACACACCAATTTTGCTCGCCTAGGGCTTGGACCTAGGGTCCTAGGACCTTGCAGGGCCGGAGGGCCCAAGCCCACGTTAAGATGGGATTTAGGATCCAAGCCCTATTTCTTTCCTGTGTGCACGTGGCCCCAGCTTGACTCCGGTCCTGGAAGCCCACCAGATTATTCCAGAGTTCCCGCTGGCAGAGCAGCAGCACTGCAGGCAGCCAGCACAGCAGATGGAAGCGCCAATACTGCCTGGCCAAGTGCACTTCCGTTCCTGCTCTGGCTCCTCCTCACTGCTGCATGGTGCTTGCCCAAAGCACGGAGCAAACCTGACAGGCGGGTGATGGCTCCCAGCCACCAGGATGTTGGGGGTCTTCCCTCCCCTAGCCATGCTGAGCCAGGAGCTCTGCTGCTCACTGTCCTTGCAGGCCAGCCAGTTGGTCCTCACTCCACTCTCTGTCCCTTGCTTCCACGCCCTCCTTGCCCTTCTTGGAGCTGTTTGTGCAGGGGCACCTGGACAGCATACGCTGTGAGGAGGGTGAGTGAGAGCCAGCGCAAAACTTCCTCACAGGTTCCCAGGAATCCCTTATCCCTGCTGACCAGGGTGCAGCGGGGGCAGGGATAAAGGATCTCCATGTGGTGTGGAAGCACACTGCACCCCAAGCCCTGCTCCACAGCCAGGGATGGGGTGAGTGTGAGTGTTTCCTCTGAAACTGACATTTTATGTCAACCTTCAGAACAGACAAAAATAACTTAAAAAAACACCTTCACTGAACAACCTATTTTAAATGTTAAGAATTGCAAAGTTTAATTTTAATAGTTCGACAGCTCTGGAGACTGATGCCCTAATTATCCTCAGAACAGGTACACATGGGCATTATCCTGCCAATGTGACTCAGCCTGGAGATGAAGAGCCCAATTCTCAGATTAGATGGTAGTTCAGTATAAAACCTTCTCAAACTGCGTTCATTCTCCTGGGACAGCCACCAAAGGAGCTAATTATGCAGTTTGTGTACTCATGTGCTGCTTATGGGCACCTGAGTCCCATCAATAGCACCATCACAGTTAGGAAACAGGGTTGGCAATAAAGTTTTCCCACAGTTAAATACATTCATAGGGCTAGAGAGTCAACTCTGGGGTGGGCGGACAGCACTATGTACTCTGGGATGGTTATTTTGACTTGAGTCTATGCACTGCAGTGTGGATGCCAGGGCCTTAGGCTCAAGAACAGGTGAAAAAAATCTTTCCCCTCAGGTTAAAATGCAATGTAGAACACAGGGTTCCCTGACATGGGTCAGCTGACTTGAGTCCCACTAACCCTAGACTTACATTGCTATGTAGACACATCCAGTATCACAATTTGTTCATGGCTTGACCTTGTTCCAGAGGTGAAGGAAAAAGTCTGGCACAACTTACATCCCTCTTCCATGCTGCCTCAGCTGTGGTGACTGGTATATTAAGAGCAGACAGAAACAAGGCTACCCTCCTCCCTGTGTGGCTACCTATGGTATAAATATCCCATGCAAATAAGTAGGGCCCTACCAAATTCATGGTCCATTTTGGTCAATTTCAGAGTCATAGGAATTTAAAAATCATGAATTTCATGATTTCAGCTATTTAAATCTGAAATTTCGTGATGTTGTAATTGTAGGGGTCCTGACCCAAAAAGAAGTTATGGCGGGAGGGGGGTGTTTGCAAAATTATTGTAGGGGGTGTTGCGGTACTGCTACCCTTACTTCTGCACTGCTGCAGGCAATGTGCTGCCTTCAGAGCTGGACAGCTGGAGAGCGGCAGCTGCTGGCGGGGAGCCCAGCTCTCAAGGCAGAGCCGCCACCAGCAGCAGCACAGAAGTAAGGATGGCATGGTGTGGTATTGCCACCTGTACTTCTGCACTACTGCCTGCAGAGCTGGCCCTTGGTCAGCAGCCGCCGCTCTCTAGCTGCCCAGCTCTGAAGTCAGGAGTGCAGGAGTAAGAGTGGCATGGTATGGTATCGCCACCCTTACTTCAGCACTGCTGCCAGCAGGGCGCTGCCTTCAGAGCTGGGGGCCCAGCCAAGAGCCACCGCTCTCCAGCCACCCAGCTCTGAAGGCAGCACAGGAGGGTAACAATACCATAACCCCACTAAAATAACCTTGCAAACCCTCTGCAACTCCCTTTAGGGTCAGGTCTCCCAATTTGAGAAATGTTGGTCTCCCCCATGAAATCTATAGTATAGGGTAAAAGCACACAAAAGACCAGATTTCACAGGGGGAGACCAGATTTCATGGTCCATGATGTGTTTTTCACGGCCGTGAATTTGGTAGGACCCTACAAATGAGTAAGATGGCTTCCTACTGACAGGTATTAGAGCATAGTTAGGGTTATTTATGGTATCCGGTGATGTTTATAAATGGTATATTTCATACAAAAATACTTTATGCACCCAAATAAGAATTTAAATGGGCAGTCAGCCCCTCAACTTCTGTGCACTCATCCAAATACTGGGCCAAGTTCTGTAACACAAGAGAGACAACACAAGATCTATGACCCATGCAGGCCAAATTTTGAGTGCATAGGTAACATATGGACCTTATGTTGTACCCTCTGCACAGAAGTAAATTTTCACCACATGGGAAAAGAAACCATCATTTACTCATAGTCCAAAGATGTAAAGTACTACATCAGTGTTAAGCATTATCATCTCAGTGAAGTGAGTAGGTTTATAGTAAATAAATGAGAGAGACTTCATCTGAATTTACAGAGCTACCACAATATATATAATTAAAAGAGAAAATTAATTACATAGTGTTTTATTTAATATCTTTCCTCAGGCACAGTGGGTTTGATACTCCTCTGACTTACACAAGTTTTACATTGTTATAACTTAACTGAGTCAATCATGATTTATACTGGTGTAAGACTCAGTGTATCTTTATAATAACTCAAAACTTTCTAACAATTTACAGATAGTTTCCTGGTATTCTACATAGGAATTTTCTCCTTAGTATTGGGAATGACATTATTTCAGAATTCATGAATTAATAATCTTGACACTATAAATAAAGGGTTTGTTTATATATGTGTATGTGTGCGTGTGTGGGTGCAAACACACACACACCATAGATAACGATATCGTGAACTTGCCCACATGATTAGATTTTGCATTACTTTTTGTTACTCTCATTGGACTACACACAGACGGTTTTATTTATATTTGCTCTTATCTGAGTGATTCATAATCATACTTTTTCATACCTCAGACTGTAGCTGTTCTCTTTTATTCTTGCCAAAGAAAAAATAAAATTTTATGTGTAATCTTTCGAGAACACCTTATTTTATCATTTTTTTAGATGAACAACAAACATTAAAATTCTGAGCATAAAAACCAAATACTTTAAATCTCAAATGTTCTCCAGTTTGAAAACTTAAAAGGGGGTGGGGGGAAAGCCTCTCAGTTTGAGGAGTGTCTAATACCTTTTACAAAAAAAAGACTATTAAAAAAAGCAATGAAGAATACACAAATAATGGCTGTACCTTAATGTAACGATTGCATTTAAACATTTAAGTCGAAACCTTTGACTGAATTGCTTAGTAATGAAAAGCCACTTGGTATACATTATACCATATAATCAAAGTAGTAAGATGCCACATTCAATTTTAAAGACCACACACACACACACACACACACACAGAGTGGATGGAAGGATATTTCTTGGACAAATATGGCTGGTCAAAGTCAACCCTAGTGCTAAAAGCTTCCACTGACTTCTGTTAGTGGCTCAGATTTAGACATCACGATGGCTGTTGCAGAAGGAAGCAACTATGACCTAGAACAAGGGAATAGAGACAAGCAAAACTCTGTAGTCCTGCTGTAGGTGAAGGGAAATTCTGGGGGATTTTGCAGAAATTAATGTAGCGTGTGCAGAAGTTCCTCCCCCCCGCAAAAATGGGCTGCAGAAATGTTGGCCGCCACTAGGGGCTGCTGGACCCAGCAAAGTCCAGCTCCCAAATGTAAGACAAGGCCCAGGGAGAGGCGGGAACTGGAGGGTTTCCAGCAGCTGCAGTTCCCAGCATACCCTGAAGGAAGAAGGTGGCGGCAAGCAGGAAACTCCGCGCAAGCCTGGGACCCAGCATCAGGCTGTTTCTCCCTCTGGATCCCTGGGCTTGGGGGTGAGGGGGAGGGGGGATAGAGGGAGTGAGCGTCTGGGCCGGGGGTCCTGCAGCTGGGCTCTGGGGGGGCAAGGGGAGTGAATGTTTGGGCCAGGGAGGGCTCCATAGCTGGGCTCTAGGGGGCAGGGGGTAGAGAAAGAGGCACTGGGCTATCGTAGGGGTTTCTGTAACTCTACTCCTGGGGGAAAAATTGTGTGCATCTGTATTTTTACAGACATACCTGCTGACAGGTATTTTGAAATAAATTACCAAAATAACCGAAACTGGTGTGCTTATATAGTATTAGTTTGAAAAATAAAATTTGCAGAATTTTAAAATATTGTGCACAGAATTTTTAATTTTTTCTGGTGCAGAATTCTCTCAGGAGTAAACTACTTGTAACAAAATTTCTAGCTCACACAGTATTTGTACCATAGTCAATCTGTGGTGAGGTTTTCTTGTCTATTTTTCATTTATTCTGCTCAAACTTTAACTTGGGTTAGCACCACTGATTTAAGCCCCGATTAGAAGGTTTGGAAAAAAAAAAAAAAAAAAAAAGGACTTGTATGCTTTTCCCCCCCCATAGACTATTTGTCTCTTCAAAATTTCATATTTTGTAATTTCTTAGCCAGCTCTATAGCTGATATACAGATATGTGCAAAAAATGATTTTTTGGTTGAATTGGCAAATTTAAACGCTTCTATTCCTTACTTATTTTCAGGTAAACTAGATCAGAATCAGTCTGCCTCCCACCTAACCTGCCCTTCCTTTCTTTCATAAGCCTGCTTCATTAAAGTAAATTTGGAATTAGTGACAAATGGTATAGAGTCCCCTAACAGAAGAGAAAATTACTTCTGACCCAGAGGATGTCAAAAGCCAAGCCAAGGTTATAAGCCTGAGCACTCGCTGGGTCATTACTGCAATACATTTGAGAAAAAACCTAAAGATGAGGGTCTAATATTCTCTCCACTGGGTTACTTTCATTGAAAACTACTATGGAGAGTCAGTCCAAAAGGTTGTAGGGTTGGTCACTGTTTTGTTAGGAAGTAGCTCTGAGGCCACAACTCATTCCACATGAGCCACCCAAGAGCTGTCAGGTGGCAACAGTCACTAGCCACTACGGACCAGATTGACTTCAACAGGTGTTATCTCCCTATCATGCAGCAGAAGGGCTGGATTCATACCCATGTCCTGAACGTGAAAAAACGATATTCTGTAGCCAGTTCCCCGCTGCCATTTCACAACAAGGTACAGGAACAACTCAGTTTCAATCGTACTGATAAGGTTAATATTTTCAATTTAATCTTTTATTTGTTTTCTTTCCATCTCAGGTAACTGGGAAATTTCAAGACCACAGCACTCATAAAATAGTATTACAGTAAGTGACACAAACCAATAGAGGCAAGAGTTTTGAAAAAGCATTCCCCAAAGCTCATTACTTGTCAAGGACAACCTTTTTCCCTTTTCTGATCCTCAGTGCTGTAACTGTTCTAATTATCATGATTTCAACAGCTATTATGGTATCTTAATTTTAACAGTATTGGCAGATTTAAGGTAGCCAAAGAAGTGTAAGATGTAGATGATTCTTGTAAACCAAACCAAACTCTCCCTTAGCTAAATGAAAAACAATGCCTACTACAGTGGATGGACAGAGCTAATGAGTAGGTGATGCACACTTCTAATTGTTAAGGTATGTCCTTCAATTATATTATAAAGAGAGGGACTTAAATTTGTTTTATGGTTATATCTATTATGAGCATTGACTGAGACTTCTGTTAATTTTAAATATTACAAGCCAAAGCCTGTGTGCTCATTTACACCATCTGAAGATTTTTCTTTTCATGTGGCTCAGCTGGTAGAGTCCATGTCTTTTAATGTCCATTAGTAAGTTTAAATCCTACACTATGACTTGCACTCAGATACAGCGCTAATTGCAGCCCTGTACTAGGGGGCAGAAGCATCTTTCTTTAGAAAAGACAATAAACCAAAGCCCTTTCTGTTGATTTCTGGTGGTTATCCAGAGAAAAGAAAATCCTTGGCAATTTTCGCTAAAGTAATGGGTAACTCATAGTTGCCAAAAAGTATACTTAAAAAAAAAAATGCACTGGTCTCACTACTATCAGTTTCTGACTCAGACGTGACACATGCATGTTTATGAGAGTGGAGGATTTTAACAAGTATCATTGTTCTGAATGAGTTTATCATGAGACACTGCATAAGTGTTGTTAACATTCACTGTAAGAAAAGGAACAGGGTTGATGGTGTCTACATTTATTTGACTTTTCTCTTCACTCCAAACACTGTTCATCACATTCAACACTTATTCCACTAGACTATTTGTTCCTGGTAAACACAGTGTAAAGTCCACTCAATCCTGCAATATATCTTGAGCAAACATTTTGTAGCTAATTTTTAAAAATGTGTTGGTTGATTAAATTAGGAATTGGGATATTTCATACATTCTGAGAGCGTTCCCAGTGTACCATATGAAAAACCATCAGTGTCCTAGTAAAAGTGGGACATATAATCATTTCACTACTCCTGCTAATGTTGCAATTTGGTTTTGTCACTATTGGTAGAGACATTATAAAATTTTAGGGCTCAATGCTAGCAGTGACCCTGCGAATGAAATTAAAATGTAGTAGCTGTAAAAGGACAAGCAGAATTAGAATAATTGGAACTGATGGAGGGGCAATCAGAAAGATATACACACGTTTAAATAAAACAGAACCAAACCATCCCCTAATAGTTAAATGGTTCTGAAGTGTTTTAAGAGCTTGACTGATGGCTAATGAATGAACTTGGTATTGTGAATGGTGAATTAGTTATGTGTGCCCATTAAAATGCCTTTCTACAAGCAAAGCTGCTTGTTTTCACAAAAAGGTCAGTGTGTTTATAACTTAATATGGGAACCTTCATGGTTTCCCCTCATAAACCACCAGGTTTGCACTCACATGGGTTTTTAATCTTTCTGATTTAGACTCAGCGATGGATAGTCTGCTGTTCAGCAGTGACTTGCCTTAAGCATTGCAGAGCCTGCTAAACCCCAAACTGAGCCATATCAACTTCACCCTGAGGCACAAGGAAATTAAAATCATGCACGCTAGTAACATTTTGATGTGCTCTCAGCTACCGTATTGTTTGCTTAATGTTTTCTGTTGGTGGGTGATGGGGGAGGAAGCATTTACCCACGCCCAGGCCCAATGCCATCATAACTACCATGACTAACTGAGTAATGAAACCTGTTTGCTACCCAGAGACATGTGGGTGGTTTGCCTAACATGTGATACTTCATGTTATTACCCCCTAACTGATTGCCCAGGGCTGAACAAAATACTATTTGATCAGGATTCAGCGGTGGGATAAAGAAGAAACGTACTACCCTCATAAAACAAACTGTTTAAGAAGAAAGAAGATGCAGGGTTTTTTTGTTTCAGGAACAGCCTTTAAGTGATGTCTCTTTCCACTGGCTAACAATGTTATAGCATCCCATATAACTTTCAGTCATACTTTTTTGATATAACATACTAATGAACAACAATCATTTTCTCTCTCCCTTCTCTTAATCTGCCACTGTGTGGAAAAATATGGCCATTTGCTCTCAAATACAGATCATATAGTGCACTTCTTTTAAGTACCACTATACACAATTCCAAATATGCTGAAGAGCTCTTCAAAAGGACCTCAGAAAAATTGTAGAACCATCTCCTGCACCTTGTATACTCCAAAAGGCACCACCTTAGACAAGAATCATGATGTGCTCCCACACACTGGAAGAAGAAAAAAAAAAGACACCCCCCCGCCCCCAGGAAACCTTCCTGGAGATCATGCAGGAAATCCAAAACAACTATCAAAAAACCCCATGACAGCCATCCAATGCAAAACCAAAAAATGAAACCTACTACAACAACTCCACAACCAACAGCCGGCCCACCATCTCCAGGAAAAACCAAAACCCTATTACTCAACACATGGACACTACCACAAAACCCCAACATCATCAACTTATTAAGACTACCCCAAACCAGAACTGAAGTATCTATACTCTCCAAGGGACTGAATTCTGCCCCGCCACAGAACCTGATACAATACTAATACATGGAGAAATAGATGAATTCTTCTGCCAGCTCTTCGTCAAGGAATTCTTTAATTACAGAGACACTACTACCTATAACCACCCCATCCCCACTGACAGTCATAAGAAAAAAATATCTTAGTGGACACCCCTCAGCAGAGGAAACCACACACTGGATTATTGCAACAATTCCTTCAGAAAAAAAACCACAGACTGTAAAATCCGCAACAAACATTACATCCGCCACAGTCTTTCTGCCACCAAGAGGATAGCTATACAGTCTCTGAAATCCAACCACCAGATAGCAATCAAACCTTCAGACAACGGGTGCATTATCATAGTCCTTAATCCTGATGGCTGCATCAATGAGGCCAGCAGACAACTCTTTGACACCATCTACGATAAAGAACTCAAAGACAACTTCAGACCATAATTCAGATAGGAATTTAAAGATAGCATCATATCCTTCCCCAAACAAATCCAAGAAAAGCTCTACAAGCCACAGATCCACCTCAGGAACCTACTACATGCTCTCCAAGATACACAAACAAGGGAATCCCGACAGACCCAACATACCTGGTCATGGCACTCTTACTGAAAGATCAGGAGGACTCATAGAAATCATCCTTAAATCACTCACCACACAAAGGGCCAGCTTCTTCCAAGACACTACCTTCTTCCTCCAGAAACTCCACAACATTGACAACCTCCACTAGAACACTATCCTTGCCACCATGCATGTCATCTCCCTATACACCAACATTCCTCACCATGGCAGCCTCGCTGCCTGCCTCAAATACCTACAAGATAATGCATAATGCTCAGACAGTCACCCAAAAAACATCAAACTCATATTTTTCATCTCCACCCATAACAATTTACATTTAACAACAAACACTTTGTCCAATCCCTGGCAACAGCCATGTGTACTAGGAGGACTCCCCAATATGCCAACCTCTTTCTGGGCCACCTTGAAGAATTTCTGGAAAAAATGCGCCGCAAAACCAGTGATATATCTGAGAGATATATCTCTCTAGAACACTTCCTCACCTGCATCAACTTCTTGGTCATCACAAGCTTAAACAATAGAACCACACAAACATCTATATAAAAAGACACCGATTAATTACCACACTTACCTCCACAGATCCAACAATCATCCTAGACATATCCAAAAATCTATTATCTACAGCCAGGCACCCAGCTAACACCAAATTTGCTCCAAAGATTGGAACCTATACTCTGAAACCCATTAAACAATTACAACTCATATTTGATGACAACCACATCCTGCAAGAAATCTTTCCCAAACTTCCTCTTCTGGCCTTCAAACAACACCCCGAAGCTCGTCAGCAAAAGCAAGCTCCCCATAGACCAGGACACACCAACTCAAACAGGCACCTGATCCTCCCAGAACAATAGATAGAAAATATGCAAATGTATCTCCACTGCTATGATGATGAATACCACCATCAACACATCTTTCAGAATTCGTGTGTTCTATGCATGCTTATCACATGTGGGGTTCCTCATCCAGTGCATCAAATGCTCCAACAGCAGCTTTGTGGGTGAAACCAGACCACTACGCTCTTGAATGAATTCATATAGAAAAATAATAAAACTCAAAAACACCCTAACACCTGTGAGCAACACTTTTCACAAGGCCACACTCCATATCTGATCTTTCAATACTTGTCCTCAAAGGAAACCTACATAACACCTTCAAAAGGTGAGCCTGGAAACTTAAATTCATAATTCTGCTAGACACCAAAAACCATGGACTTTAGGGACACTGGTGTTATGGCTCACTACAATTTGTACACACCACACTGCCTGCTACCCTTAATTACCCCACTTCAAGCACTTTATGTATAACAATCTAACACTGAGTTTGCTCACTTCATTTCAAGTGATTTCCTCCAACATGCGTCCCTCCTGGTATTTAGCTCAGACGCTTTGCTTCCTTCCTCAGACCTGAAGAAGAGCTCTGTATAGACTAAAAGCTTGTACCTTCCACCAACAGAAGTTGGTCCAATAAAAAAAATTATTATCTGACCCACCTTTTTCTCACTTATTTCAAAGAAGTCCATCATCTAAACCCAAACCAACCAAAGGGTAACATTTTCAAAAGCACCTACATGACTTAGGAGCCTAGCTCTCATTTTCAAAGTGACTTAGGAGCCTAAGTCTCATTGAAAGTCAATCGGACTAAAGTTCCTAAGTGCCGAAATCACTTATGGACAGATTTAAAATGGTATTTAGGCACCTAAAGATACAGATATGTGCCTAATGGGATTTACAAAGGCACCTAAGTGAGATAAGAACCTAACTCCTATAGCTATGTCAGTGGGAGAAGCTCTCTCGCCAAAATACTGCTGCATGCACCGGTGCTTAGGTTGGTATAACTTAAGCCACTCAGGAAGGTGGCTTCTTCACACCCCAAGCGACATAAGTTATACCGCAGTAAGTGATAGGCTCTCTCTAACTAAGGCAATTTTGAAAATCCCACCATCTGCATCTTTAAGCACCTAAATACGTTTATACACTGATATTTAGGTATTTTTGTCTATTTTACACGCATTCTGTATATTTCCCTCTTCAGAGTCAAGTCTGTGGCCAAACCCCCTGTGGTACAGAATCAAACCTTTTATAAACTAGGCTCACTCTGTTTAAACTAAGCTGTAAAATAGCCTAATTTGAAAGGGAGGAAAAAGTCTCTATCGCAAATGCAATGGAAAAGGGTCCCTCATGTGAATATTTTGTTATTTACTTAGTACTGAAGGTTTTAGCCTACATTTTATAGAACCTGCTGATTTGGCTGGAGTTACACTCCCAAAATAATTATTAACTTTGCTTAGCTTAAGGCATTTTTCAAATGTGTTAACAAAAGAAAAGAAATAGTTATAATATTTTAAAAACAAAAAACCCACAGCAACTTTGCTTGTCTCTGTGACTTTGTGATTAAAAGATGACCACGCAGATCATTGTTGCTACCACTGTTATATAATCCCAACAAATCTTGTACAAAGTGTGTCAAATAAGGTGCCTACGGAAAAGTTATGATTCGCTGAATATGATTATCCTATTTGTATGCATGTATCATTTTTGTATCTCAAGTTATGAATATTGACCACGTAGCTGTATTTCAAATGTGTTTGCTCATTTGGTAACACCCACAAGCTTTTTAGCCAGCACATTGTGAAGGAACTATTCAAGTTGACTGGCCCATCAAGGAACAGTTAATTCACAATGGACCATGGAAGATGCTCATCCACACCTGATGCGAACGTTCTAACTAGACTATGGGTATCGGCCCCTGCTATCACTCAGCAAAGCATGCATGGACATGAGACTTGCCCATGTGACTCCAAACTCCGTCTTGTTACCTGTATTGTTCCACAAACTGGACTGGGGGCTTTGTTTGAAACAATGGGTTTCCCTCCACATGGCAGAAACTATAAATGGCCCTGGAAACACCTCCATTTTGCCTCTTTCCTGCTCTGATCTCTGGACTATGAACTTATACTAATGGCAGCACTCTAACCACAGGATTGAGGACCTTCCAAATCACTTGGGAGTAACCAGAGACTTAACAAGCCAGCAGTTTATTCCATCACTGCTATAAGCCTGATCCAAGAACCTTGCAATTATTATATGTATTTGATTCCTTTAACCAATTTTAACTCTCACCTTTCTTTCTGTTTATAAATAAACCTTTAGATATTAGATACTAAAGGATTGGCAACAGCATGATTATTGCATAAGATCTGAGTTATATATTGGGCATGTAGCTAGTCCTTTGGAATCAGAAGAACCCTTTGTTTGATTAAATTGGTTTTAAATAACCACTCATCATTAAGTCTAGTGTCTGGGGGTTGAATCCAGGACTGGAATACCAAAGGAGGCGGCATTAATGATTTCTTGTTAGCAGTGTGGTAAGACAAAAGTTTACTTTTCTTGCTGGATTGGTATATCTTATGGAAGAATAACCACCAGTTTCGGGGTGTGTCTGCCCTATTTCTCAGCAGCTTGACCTAAATTTGGTATTCTCAGTTGTGACCCACTGGGGCACGGTGACAGCCTCCCTAAAGTTATTTGCGAAGTTTAATGAAGCTGAAGCTCCTGATCTTATGTTTATTATTACGACCTTGACTGGGCAGTGCTGTAGGGCCCGTAAGTTTGACTGTGTAATGGCAACAGCCACAGTTACATTCAATATGAATTAAAAGAGAGAGGGAGAGAAAGAAACCCACATGCACCAAGGCATAAGTCAACCACTTACTGACACAGGTTAGCCAGAAACTTCCTCTATGAGTAGGTTATTCAATAACCTCCACTGTAAGGTTAATTATTGCACACTGCTGTGAAGTTTCCAGTGCTGGACACTGCAACACACAGCTTACTGGACTAGTTCTATTACAGCAATTCCTATGTTCCTCTTTCCCCCATCCTCAACCCCTCAAAAAACCATAGGTTTTCCATATTTTTCTTCTGGAGCTCAGTTGTGAAAGAAGTTCTGTCCTCAGGAAACACTGGAGCAACAAACTTTTCTAACAATGGGGTAGGCCCTGTTGTGATCTTCTGATATCAAATTAAATGTCCTCCCAGTTTTAATAAACCCAACTTAACAAAACCCCAACAAATCAATGCTCAGATTTTGAAACCCACATGAAAACATATGCACACATCTGACTTACACATCTGCAATGCACAATGTTTGTGCACAAACTGGGATTGGTATGTGCATGGACTAAATTCCAATGTATGTACATATAAGCCAAACATACACACAAATGTTGTCATGTTCCAAAATCTGGGCCTAAGTTGATTTCTGGTTGAATACGAGTTGTGAACATGTCAATTGGCTGTGCAGCATTTTGTACTATAATGCATAGAACATGTAGCCCCTGCTTAGGGTTAAAATCTACTATTAGGAGGCACTATAGGTACAACTCTCAATTGTCTAAAGAACCATGTGCATCATCAGAGCAGAATGGAACAGTTGAATCCTTAACTCACCGCTATGCAAATTTGGATCTCGAAAAAGTTTTCAGATGCACTGAGCCCAGACACCTGCCAGTGCTCAACCATTAGTTATGCCAACAATAGGAGAAAGTCCTAAATTAGAGTATGCAATGTTGGTTCAAAGTGTTCTGACCTGTCAAATACAAAACTGGCTCCCAAATTATTATCTAAGCTGAATTTACACAGAATATCACCCTGAATGAAAGCAATGCTGTTATCTGAAAGACATATAGCTTTACTAAAGATTATATGTCAAATCACAAGTTAACAGTTAAGTAAAAACCTAGCAACAGAGTTCACAATTTTCAATAGTAATGACTGTACCCGTGGATATATGATACTGATTATAATGACACTATAGCCAAATTATTGCCCTGCTTATAACAATTCTCGTTTCCCATAATATGCACTTTATATTAATTTAGTAAGAAGAAATAGCATACAAATGAAATAGCTCACTAATGTGTATGGATCTTTCTATTTACATGTCCAACTCAGCATAAAAACTCTCTGTTCACTTTTGGTATGGTTCATATTTCCCTCTCCCCGGTTTTTACAGCAGAGAAAAAGTACAGGGAGATTACAGTACCTGGAAAAGAGAGACTCTTGAATGTAAATTGCTGGAGCTGACACTATGAGCTATCACACATTGTCAGACTCAATCAAAAGCACTCACAAGCAATGAAATTCTGTCAAGGGTCCCATTTCTAATTTTTCCAATGCAATTGCTGAACGGTGCAAACATCAGTTTAAGGCCATGACTACATTACAAACATCAGCCAGCGTAGCTATGTCGGTAGAGGTGTGATCCCCAACTGTGGCTGTGCCAGCAAAAGCCCCTAGCCTAGATGCAGTTATATATGGGCAAAATTGTACTGTTACTAGTGTAGCTTATTTTGCTCTTGTGGGGGTACAGGGGCTGAAATAAACTATGCCAGCATAAGCAGAGTATTTCCAGTATAAGCGGCATCCACACTAAGAGTGTTTTGCCTGGGTATTATGCTGTTATAGCTATACTGACAAAGCTTTCCTAGCATAGACCTGGCCTCTGAGGCACTGACAACATGGGGTACATCCATGCAGGAAAAAAAGCAACTATAACGTTATGCACTATGAACCAGGAGTGACATTAATTCAGTTCTAACCTGCTAGTGCAAAGGCATCAAACTACAAAATGTATTGGCCTGATTATTTTTAAATGTATACAAATTTACTTTCATTGCTTTTTGTTCGTTCAAGTGTCTTTCACACTAAGAGGGCCAGAATATTTGAGCCCTTATGTACTTTATGTTTAACTTTCATGGATTTCTAGGTTTAGCATCAGGTGTGAAATGAAGAAGGTTTTGCTGGTTAATCCAAAAGTATTAGAGGATCGGGATTGTCAGCCAGGGAAGCAATCACTTTTTGATGAAATGTGATGTGAAAAATGAATTCCAGGACTGCAAATGAGAAGTTTGTATTTGGGTTCCTTATGACTCTCTGAAAATGTATTATATCTAATATATTTATAGACCACATAGCAAATGTTAACTCAGTGCAGTTCAAGTAAAAAGCAGTTTTTGAGACTGCATGTGCCAGTGTGAATCACTAGCAGTTTCCAATCCAGGGGACAATACCTTTTAGCTGACAGACCAATATTTTAATGGTCAGTGCTACTATTGCAGTACTTCTGTTATAAATGAAAATATGTATACAGTAGCCTTTATCTGGGATCTCAAAGGACTCAAAGTAACATTACGCTCACTTTATGGTATGTAGGGACACACAAGTTAAGTGTCTTTCCCAAGGGCAGTTAGCAGATCATGGGAGCGGGGAATGGAACCTTAGGATCATGACTTGCACTCACATTCTCTACCCATAACACTTCATTCTGTCCCATTTCACATAGGAGCAGAATCCCATTGTCAGAAATTCATCCCAGGTCCATTAATGACCCCCTAACTGGCTGTGCCATCATGTCAGCCAGTATAAGCCATAAGCTTGAATCCAGGATTAACATATCAACCGAGATATTAAGGCAGTATTCACAAAGACAATACTCAGAGGTTCCCTCTAAGCCTATTAATGGATGGCAATGGTTGCAGCGACTACAGCATTTACAGGATCACCTAGGACAATGGAACAGTCCAACACTCTATACAGCAAACTCAATCAATCAGCCTTTGTAAACTGGAGGGTTTTGTTGTGTGAGGTAGGAACAGATACTGCAATACAAGTTTTTTTATCTGTCAACAAAATGGATATTAAAGGTGAAAAAAATCCACTGAGGTGAAGGAGTTTATTGACAGGGATCTTAAGTTATTAAAGGATGTCCAGTATCCAGAGCAGCTTCAGAGAAAAAAAAAAAAACTAAAGCTAGGCTAATTTTTTCCCCCTGCTTAAATTTGTCTGTTCATGAGTTAATTTCTTCCACTCTAGCTAGCTACAGTGAAAAAAGGCACATGTGCAAGCATATATAATAGAGAACACTAGTTACCGGTAATTCATTCACTGACCTACTGTAACTACTGCAAGGAAGAATGGAAATTACACTGTACTAGTATTCTGATGGACCACAAAACACATGCCCAACATTATGATTATATCTTAAGTGTAAGATAGCTGTTAAACGCCAAATGAAGTAATTCTATGGGGAGGAGCTGTCTTTTTGATCGAGAGATTAAGTAATAGGTTAGAGATGCGCTGAAATGATATTCTTGTGTGTATCCTGTATGATTGATCAGTAAATTTAATGCAAATAAGGACAAATCTTGACCACCCACTGCTACAAGTGTGGAGGTCTCCAAGACCAGCAAAATCTCTGCATTAGTAAGGGTACATAGTTTTGAAAATGCCAGGCAGGGTTTGCACACTTCCTTGTCAGCAAAGCCCAGCTCTCCAGGTCAGGCCTGGGAGCAGGCACACAGAATCTGTCAGTCTGCTGTAAAACAGGAGGTCATAAGTTTACACCGTCCTGCATTCTGATGAGAAATATCACTACATAACAAAAGCCCGACCCAATGCATGATGAAGCCAATAGAAGGACTCCCATTGGTCTCAATGGTCAGGAGGTTAGGCCTCAAGTGATAAGGCAGTCCCATTTCTCACAGGCACATTAAGTGATCTAATAGAATTTCCATCTACTGCTTACGGGCCAGTAAAATTAGTCTTTTTTCAGACTCACGTTTATTCACAAAATTGGAATGATTTTTACAAATTGTGAATTTTGCAACAACAATTCCGTGCAGGCTTTAAACAATTAGCAGCAACAGACTTCGAAACAAGCAAAGCCAAAGCTATTTTCTGAATAATGCTAATTCAGCTAAGACCACAGGATGTTCAGTGTTTGGAGATTTTATTCATCCTCTCCTAACCTGAGACCTCCGGGTTTACAGCAATTTGTGAAAAATCCAAGAAGTAACATACTGTATCAGGAGCAGTTCAAATTCAGCTGACAAATTCACCTGAAGGAATGACTAAATATCTCCTTTAACGTAATAGAGAAAGCCATTCCAGCCTCATTCTATAAACTGAATCCCTAGTTCAACTAATCTCTTTTGTTACTATGATGCCCTCCAACTGATCACTACTGTCACTTAAGTCTTGCATCCCTTGAATACATATAGTCCCTGGCCTTATCTGCACTAAGGGAGATACCCAGGGCATCTATATACAAAGTTATAGGAGTTAATTCACCTCTGATGCTTATTCCAGGCAGTTAGGACAATTACTGGACCTCCTTTGAACTCAAATAGCCCGATTCCCCTCACAATGCTGTAAATCAGGAGTAATTTCATTGAAGTTAATGGACTTATAGTGGTGTAGAGCCAGTGTAAGTAACAAGAACATCAGAGCCAAATAATTTGTCTAGATTTTTATATTGCACCCACCACCATAGTATCTACAAATGGTCAGAGTGGCTTCTAAGCCAATAACGAGCTCGTATGGCTTCTTTAGCTGCCAAGTTGCTTTCATGACAGTTCAAATACTTTGTACAAATAATTCATCCAGGTGGGGAGGTGGTACTCAGGTAGTAAAGTGCCCTACATGTGCTAATCAACTTTTGATATAATGAAAAATAAGACATAAATTGATATAAATGTTGTACTAAGGTTGGGCCCAAATGCCCCCATGTACCCTAAACCACCCTAATCCTTTTTTCATTCATCTCTGACATTGCAGCAGCACTACGCCCTCATTGTTGTTATTAACACAGTGCAATTAATTGATGCTTCACCTAGGAGTTAAAACACAATGCTCCTGCCTCAGAGAGCTTAAAATCTTAATGGATGTTACTATTACTATTTATTATATGTACTACTGTAGTGCCTGCCTATAGGCCATTGTGCAGGACACGGTACAAACAGATAACAAAAACAGTTCCTGCCCTGCTCGTTGCATCTGAAGTGGGTTTTTTACCCACGAAAGCTTATGCCCAAATAAATCTGTTAGTCTTTAAGGCACCACCGGACTCCTCGTTGTTAGTCCCTGCCCTGAAAATCGGACAATACAAGTATAAGGCTATGCACAATATTTGACTACAATAAACTGATGGGGGGGAGGGGGAAGAGAGTGAGCACAAGGAAACAATTAGACAATTCTGACCAGCACAATAAGCAGTGGTTACATCACACAAGCTGCCTATCTATGGACCTCTAGTCATGTGCATAGCTCCAGTTATTTCAGTGCTTCAGATTTCAGTGGGACTAGTCATCTGAGTAAGCATTCAATACAGAAATGCGAGGTCCATTCACAATCTTGTGACCACAATACAGCACTTCTTGCATGACTCTAGACTATTCATAAGTCTAATGGCTTTCAGGATGAGGATCTGAATTAAGATATGACATGATGAGCAAACAAACATTGGAAGCTAGGAGTAAGCAGGACAGGGTTTACAACTATAAGATCACTGTTAAGATAACATACACATCTTGAGGGTTATGTAATATCTTGGGTGTTCTGTTTGGTTATTTTAAACTATTTTTAAACACAGGAAAAACCCTAGTAGTCCTACCATTTATAGGCCTTGCAGAAGAAGTGGCTTTTTAAGGAGAGGGACGTTGGTGTTACATTCTCAACACCTTATTAGTTCTTTGTACAGTGCATCAGCAAGGATTTCTCCGAACAAAAATCATCCAAAACTTGTAGCAACTCTACCTTCATGAAGTCAACATCTCCTTACTACCCATCTATTAATAGTCTTTAAGGGAGTCAATAAGCATGCTAACAAGTGTAAGCCAGTCGATATAGTGTACTTGGATTTTCAGAAGGCCTTTGACAAGGTCCCTCACCACAATCTCTTAAATAAACTAAGTATCCATGGAATACAAGGGTAGGTCATCTCATGGATCAATAACTGGTTGACAGATAGGAAACAAAGGGTAGGAATAAATGGTGAGTTTTCACACTGGAGAGAGGTAAACAGCAGCATCCCTCAGGATCTGTACTGGGACCTGTGCTGTTCAACATCTTCATTAATGATCTGGAAAAGAGGGTGAATAGTGAAATAGCAAAGTTTGCAGATGACACAAAATTATTCAAAATAGTTAAGTCCAGAGCTGACTCTGAGGAGTTATAGAGGGATTTCACAAAACTGGGTGACAGATCAACAAAATGGCAGATGAATTCAATACCGATAAACAAAGGCAGCGTCAGCCTCTTCCCAGTGCGGGGGCTGAGATGGACCTTTGCACTCCCTTGCCACTAGGCCCTACTTCTCCTCTCCCTCCCCAAGACCCCATCCTCTCACCCTTTTAAAGCCAGAACCCAGATCTGAACAGTGCGTAGCACTGCCCACAGGGAGTGGGGAGCAGTGACTATAGGGGGTGGGGCCCAAGAGCCCAGGCCAAAGTGGGTCATTCTGGCTGCTGTTGGAGCCCCAAACCCTCTACCTGATCTGGGTGGCATACCCCAGTGGGCAGGGATACAGTCCAGGGGCTGTTCTCAGGCACCCCTACCCCCTCACCCAGGCTTATTCCTGCACTGCTGCTGGAGCCGGGTGCCCAGCCTGCAGCCGCCACTCTTGGAGAATGGCAGCTACAACAGAGTGGCTACAAAGGGGCCGGGGGGGGGGGGGGGGCTAAGACAAATTTTGGGTTGGCTATCGCCCCCACAAGGCCCTCCTCCCTCAGTGCTGCCCCTGATGATAAGTGCAAAGTAATGACATTGAAAAATAATCACAACCATACATATATAATGATGGAGTCTAGTCTAAATTAACTGTTACTATGAAAAAGAACTTGCAGTCATTTTGGATAGTGCTCTGAAAACTTTCGTTCAATGTATAACAGCGGTCAAAAAAGGCTAACAGTATGTAAGGAACAATTAGAAAAGGGACAGAAAACAAGACAATATATAATACCACTATAAATCCACTGTGCATCACACTCTGAATACTCTGTCCTGTTCACCCCATCTCAAAAAGATTATAGTGGAACTGGAAAAGGTTCAGAGGAGGGCAACAAAATGATGAAGGGTATGGAACAGCTTCCATACAAGTAGAGACTAAAAAGATTAGGGCTGTTCAGCTTAGGAAAGATGACTAAGCTGGGATATGATAAAGGTCTATAAAATCATGAACGATGTGGAAAAAAGTGAATAGAAGAGTGTTTAATCTTTCGCACAATTAAAAAAAAATAAGCAAAGGGATCGTCCAATGAAATCAATAGGCTGCAAGTTGAATACAAACAAGAGGAAGAATTTTATCATACAATGCACAATTAACCTGTGGAACTCATTGCCATAGGATGTTGTGATGGCCAAAAAGTATAACTGGATAAGTTCACAGAGGATAGGTCCCTCAATAGCTATTAGCCAAGATGGTCGGGGACGCAACTCCGTGCTCTGGGCAACCCTAAACCTCCCACCATCAGAAGCTGAGAATAGAAGACAAAGGTGGATCACTCAATAATTGCCCCGTTCGCTCCACTCCTGATGCTCTGGTATGGGCCACTGTTGGAGATGGAATACTGGGAGCATAGTCTGACCCAGAATGGCTGTTCTTACAACTAGAACTGTCCCTCCCTTAATTTAGTGGGACAGATGGTTTGGTATATTCTGTTGTATCACCAATTTTTGTGTCATAAATGTTGTCAGACCAGATTTCTAGTTTGCTGAGTCCAGCATTCTGCCTGTGGTGCCTGATGCTGAAGAGATGCAAGAACCTTCCCCCAGTAATGCATTTAACGAACGGTGAAATGCTTTGCAACGAAAAGATCCCTTTCCCAAGTCCCTCCAGCCTATCAGCCAATGCTGTGAAACATGAGGTTTGATTTCCCTCATATCATTTTAGCCTGTACAGCTGCAAATGTTATTAATGTTCATAAAATTACCCATTAGCCAACATTATTTCACTAAGTAGAATTTAATTAGTTGATTAACAAGCCTGTTTTGATAATTGATTTCAGTAACACCATGTAAGATCTCTATAACCTGCAGCAGTACAATAACTAAAGGGGCAAAATAATGGTTTTTAGGTCATTTGGCATTTCATTTACTCAATAAAAAGTTCCCCCCCCCCATCTGACTGCAAAGCCCCATATTCTAGAAGTTTTTCAAGTAATTATGTGCTCAAGCCTTTGTACCTGAAGTGTCCTGTGCTGCTTTCATTCTGAAGAAAACAAATGGCAGCATGAAGCTAATGGCTTTGTAGTAGGACTGTCAATTAATCGCAGTTACCACAAGCAATTAACTCAAAATAAATTTACAATTAAAAAAATCAATCATGATTAATTACAGTTTTAATCACACTGTTAAACAATAATAGAATACCACTTGAAATTCATGAAATATTTTTGGATGTTCTTCATTTTCAAATATATTGATTTCAATTACATCACAGAATACAAAGCGTACAGTGCTCACTTTGTATTATTTTCTTACAAATATTTCCACTGTAAAAAAGATAAAGAAATAGATTTTTCACTTCACCTCATACAAGTACTGTAGTGCAATCGCTATTGTAAAAGCGAAACTTACAAATGCAGAATTTTTTTTTAACATAACTACACTCAAAACCAAAACAATGTAAAACTTTAGAGCCTACAAGTCCACTAAGTCCTACTTCTTGTTCAGCCAGTTGCTAAGACAAACAAGTTTGTCTTCATTTGTGGGAGATAATGTTGCCTGCTTCTTATTTACAGTGTCACCTGAAAGTGAGAACAGGCATTCGCATTGCACTGTTGTAGCCGGCTTTGCAAGGTATTTATGTGCTAGATATGCTGAACATTCATATGCCCCTTCATGCTTTGATTTGTAGACTGCCTCTATCTTTTGTTAATCTTTCTTTACAATGCAAATATTTGTAATAAAAATATAAAGTGAGCACTCTACACATTGCAACTGAAATCAATATATTTGAAAATGTAGAAAAACATCCATAAATGTTTATAATCAATTTAAATTGGTATTCTATTATTGTTTAACAGTGTGATTAGAACCGCGGTTAATCGCAATTAATTTTTTTAACCTTTCGAGGTTAATTGCAATAAAATTTTTTGATCGTTTGACAGCCCTATTTTGTAGCTCCATTTGGAGCACAGGGACAATACTGACAGCTTTTCTTCAGTGATTTGCTTCTATGACACTCATTCTCAGTTTACTACTAGATCGCAGCTCAAACTGAAAAACTAGGAACTTTATCCTAGTCCTATCTTAAGTCATTCAAGCGCATACCATTGCAAATTTAGTTGCCGTCTTAGCAGAGAAAAATGCCCTGTAAATATCACTATGATGCACAGTAGAAATCCTGCCTTCAGTCAGATTCACATGTGACAAAACATCTTGCACTGACAACTCAGAAGAAAACATGGGGTGCACAATGTCATCTTGTCAGCTAACAGGCACATGTAGGGGAAGACTGTCTTTATTTTCCATGTGTAGTAATAAAACAAATAAGGGAAGGGACACATAACAAGACATGATCTTGATGTCCTCAAGATTGTAGCTGACAGCTAGAGTTGTTACTTTCTCTGTAGCTTATCTGATGGCTGTTCCATTGTATTTAGGTGGGAGGGAAGGTATCCTTTCTAGTTTTATAGAGTATATGTTGCCTTTAACTAGTACTAAATAGTCATATTGTGATAGCACCAGGAGGCCCCAAATCAGGACCACCATGCTAAGCACTGTGTAGATACATATGGATACACAATCCTCGTCCCAAGACCTTACATTTCAAAGCGTGGATTCTGCGCTCTGTTGCAGACAGATGAAAGCAATGGTGTACCATACAGATGCAGTGATCCACCTATGTGCAACGCACTGCAGGGTTCGGGCTTAGGACAAGTGACCAAAGATTTAAGTGGGGCATCGTGCAAGTATAGAGGTCTGGCATAAGAAGATCCCACAATACTAATAAACAACAATCAATAACTGTCCTGTCACCTGGGTAACTGGACAATAAACATTCACCAGATACATTATCCCAAAATACTGCCTTTTTATTTCAATGTTTCTTCAATTAATTTTGAGTGCTATTCATCGAATGCATTTTCTGGTATTTGACCAGCTCCAATATCATTATTCCCATTTTACAGATACATTTTTATCCTTACAACTGATTTTTGTAGTTCCTTTCATTTGAGGATTATTGTTTGTTTGAATAAAATTCATTTAGTAAAAGTCACATGAAAAATCATTTTGAATTGAAAAGTTGAAATGTTTAATTTAAAAAAAAATGTCAAAATGAGACATTTCATCATCTCTGGAATTTTTTGGTTTTGCTTTTTCCAACTGAAACAGTTTGCCAAATTCAACACGAATTTGCAAAATGCTTTGGTTGCCCTGAATGTGCTTTTTTTTTTTTTTTGGCAAAAAAAGGTCTCTTCAAAAAATTTCACCCAGCTCTATTCACAGCAACCTTGTGAGACAGGGAAGTAGCATTCACATTTTACAGGGAGGAAATCAAGGCAGAGGATAGACTAAATTACTTGCCCACGGTCACAGAAGTCTGTGGGAAAATCAGGAACTGAGCCCAGGTATCCCTAGTCCAGTTCTTTATCCAACAGACCATTCTTCATCTCTACCCATCATAAACTTTACAGTTTTGTCATGGTTACAGGGGTAGCTGCACCCCACCCCTAACTCAATTCTGTGTCCTCCCTCAGGTGTTCAGCCTCTTCCCCATTCCTGTCTTACACACTCAGGATGAATTCTTCTCTTGGACTGTGACCCAATTACATTACCCCATGTATACCAACTGCTTATCAACCAGTAGGACCCACTGAATTTCAGACACCTTCATTTCCTCCCTTTGGGAACATGGAACCAAAGATATTGATCAACAGACTGCTTAAAACAAGTATTTTTTATTTAACAGTTGGAACAAAGAGTTACAGGAAAAAAAATTACTTTAAAAGAACAAGCAGCCTGCCCACATATTTACTCTCACCTACTCTTACACTTCACTACAGGTTAAGTTAGTGCGTAAATTTCAGGAAGAAAACAGAACCAGTTCACATTATCCTAGCAAGCCCAGATCCCCCCGTGTGCTTGTTTATCTTTTGTACTTATATAGCCTCCATTACTATGGAGCACTTCATAACCTTGAATTCCTTTCTCCTCACAACAGCACTGTGCTATTATCCCCCTTTTCAGATGGGAAACTGAGGCGCCCAGAAGCTAACTGACATGCCTGAGAGCACACAGGATGTCTGTAGCAGAACAGGGAATTGAACCTGGTCTCCCATGTCAGAGGCTTCTGCTCTAATCACTAGACCAGTGTTGCTCTTGGTGGGACACTCAGTCTGATTCCCTCAGTCTGACCCATGCTGTTCAAACTGACTTCAGTGCGCCATAAGGCTAGTGAGCTAGTGCTATTAAAACTACTTGCTCTGGCACTGTCTCTTAATGACCCTTAAGTGTAAGCTGTTAGGCAGCTACTAGAAAAGACCTCCTCTCTTTTTCCCCTCAGTGGGTAGGCTTGCTCTGCTACCCAGACAGACCCATAAGAAGGAACAGACACACCCAGATACAATATTAATTAAAGAGCACCCCCCCATTTGTCACTGGCAATTTTTGTATTATATTATACCTGGACATATTCTAATACAGATCTACCCAGTAGAAAAATCAAAGTATAAATATAATTAAAATATTTTAATTGCTTTCACTCAAAAGGACAAACGCATCTATTGCCAAAGACGTTGAGAAGTGCAGGAGGCTTTGGCTTATAAATAGCTAGATGAAAATGAATTAAAGTAGTGGAAGAACTTATTTCTCCTGTTTTAAATTATTCATATCACTGGCTGTTCATCACATACAGCCTCATTAAAGTCTGAATTCTTCTGCATCCTCAACTGATGTAGCCTTGATTGGTTTGGCTATTTTTTCTTCTTTTCAGTAAATGCCTGTCTCTTTCTCTCTATCCCGAAGCTAAGTTTACTATGACAGAATTCTTAAGTGCTGACTCAAAGAAATACTCTCAAGGTAAGTAAGTAATGTGACAAAGCTCTGTCCTTGCCTCCGTGGGTCCCGCATTTCCTGGCGGATTTCGCTAGCCTCAGAGGCTCACTGTGACCCTCCACGTAACCCTTCTTTCTCTAGAGACAAGAGTCACAGTCTACTGAGCCACTTTCATCATAAGCCAGCAAGGGAGGTGAGGAGAAGTTATCCTTCCTTACACAGTCTCTGTTGTCTCCCAGTCTCAGGGGGCAAAGGTGTCGGGGGGGGGGGGGGAGCCCGGTCCCACCCTCTACTCCAGGCTCCAGCCCAGGGACCCTAATAGTATCAGCTATGGTAGCTGACCTTTTAGAAACATGACATGTACAATTCCCTGGGCTACTTCCCCCCACAGCAGCCCTCACTTCCTCAAGCTCCACTTCCCCCTTACCTCAGGGCCTCCTTCCTTGTGCCTGATATGGTGTGTACTACTCAGCCTCTCCAACAGCGCAACTTCCTCCCACAGCTTCTGACATGCACACCCACCTGACTGGCTGAGAGGCTTTTAACTAGTTTCAGCCAGCCCCTGATTGGTTTCTGGTGTCCCAATCAACCTAGCATTCTCCCTGCCTGCTGGAAAGTTCTTAATTGGCCCCAGGTGTCTTAATTGACCTGGAGCAGCTTCCATTTCACTTAACCTGGTACCAGGGATTTGTTTAGCCTGGAGCTAATGTATCTATCTCCCACTACTTTTCTATAGCCATCTGGCCTTGCCCCGTCACAGTAAGTAAAATAAAAAAAGTTTCTTACATGTTTTACTGATAATATCTTAAAGCTTTGGCTAGACACAAAAGATACACCAGTATAATTTAAAAAGAAAAGGAGTACTTGTGGCACCTTAGAGACTAACCAGTTTATTTGAGCATGAGCTTTCGTGAGCTACAGCTCACTTCATCGGATGCATAGCATATCGTGGAAATTAAGTGGCACAACCCTCCTAGGCTGGAGTCAGTTGTACTGGTATAAAGGTGCTTATACCAGAATAGCTCATTCACATATAGGAAGGCACTCTTAGACTAGTATAAATGCATTCACACTACGGGGTAAAATATGGAAAGAAAATGAGCATTTTCCCACAATTTTAAAAACAAAACAAAACAAAAATCATGATAGCCAAAAATTTCAGGTTTTTTCATTCTGAATTTAAAAAACAAACGAAAAATTGAGTTGAAAAGGACATTTTTAATGAAAAACTGTAGTTTGGTGAAAGTGTAATTTTAAAAATGTCAGTTGAAAAAATTTCTACCGCCTCCAACTGCTACTTAATTTTCCTAGAAAAGTCAGGAATTGTAAACCAGCACTTTTTACATAGGGTGAATCAGCAGGATTTATAAATAAGCATTGGGTTTGTTGATGCACTATAGGATTTGTAATCTGTGGCTAATCAAATTATGAATCTGTTGAATAAAATGGAACAACTCGCCTTTTTAACAAAATGGAAGAGATTGGAGAGGTGGCCAAGGTTCACCATCCTATGGCTACCTTCTACTTTCCTGGAACTGCTAGGGATGACAGAAAGTAGAGACTATGTTAGAACAGCACTATACAGTCCCTGAATTCTGGTAATGCCAGGGTGGTTTAAGACTACCTTTGACCTTCCCTCCCCTAACTCTGTAACTTTCCTATGCTTGGGTATTTTGCAAGTGAGAATCAGACTCAAGATGTCCAGGTCAATTACTACTATTGTGCATCTATGTATGTGTGATGGGAATGATAGTCACACAACAATACAGTGCATCCTGCTGCAACTTATGCACCATACCTACTGCAATTGTGACATGTTCAATTTTATGAACTTTTCAGTTAATTTCTCAATTTCCGATTACTTCCTAAAATATTGGCTTTATTGTAGTATAGAATATACGTTTGAGCTAATAAAGTAGTGATTTTAAAATCAAGCCCAAATATGTTTGTCTTACACCCTGTACTTTACTGATATTGTCTTGCAATCTACTGTATCCTATCATTTGAGGATTTCCTAGTGCTTTATCAAACGTTAATGAATTAAGCTTGAACACCTATTTGGGCTGTCTATTGAGCATACTGTAGCAATTATTATCCACATTTCACAGATAGGGAAACAGACAGAGAAGTTAAGTGATTTGCCCAAGGTCATACAGCTAATCTGCGATAAAGTTGAGGGGGCATGTCTACACTTGCCATTTAAAGTGCAAAATGTCCCTTTTTGGGGGCAAAAACCATGGGAACGTCTATACTTGTTAATGACTTTTTGCAGTGAAACTCAGGAGGGTTCCTGTCACTTCACTTCATTTTCCCTCTCAAACTTTTTTCCTAACCACAGTTATCTTTATATCTTCACTTAGTGAGAAATGAACCTTGTTCAAGGGTGGTTTTGTGCATGCTTGGAGAGTCATACTATGAATCAGTTTAACAATAATTTACAAGTCAATTGTTATAGTGGTTGTGTGAGTGATACACATCACTCAACTTGTCCCAGAGATAGACAGGACAAGCTGGCTGGCTGTGAAATGCATTGTCAGTTATGAAAGCAATGCCTCAACAAAAGAGAAATGGGGCGATAGCAATGCCAAGTTGTCACTCCATCTTCATCAACAAGAAGGAATAATTAACAAAATAATAAATAAAGCCCCTTGCACAATACTAATGAGAAATGACCTGAAAAGCTTTCCTGCGGGACTGAAGCTGTAGAACAAAGTTTCATTTAATCTTCATAGTTCTGACAGCTCAGTTTCCCAACTTCCTGGAGACTTTCAGCAGTGCTGAATAGAGGCAGTAACAAATGTTCATGTTTACTTCGAAGCCTCTTTGTTAAAGCTCTCTGTAGTCTGCAGTGTCTGTAATAACAGTCTTTAGGCATAAGCAAAGCATGTTCTGCATAAAGCAGTAGGGGGTGACTCGGCAGAGTGTGTCTACAACATTTAAACAAGATGGAAATGTTGCATTTAGCTAACATATGTTCAATGCTTTCTAATGTGAATCCAAACCCCTCTGCTGAAAGTGACCATAAATTATAATTTGAAGTACACTGTGAAACTTTTCAGAGTGAGTTATTTTTCACAAACTTTCCCTCATTTGCCCGACATAGTCTCGAGTATTGACTAAGGAAGCAAAGGGCTTTCTTTTATGTGTAGGAAGAGCTAATGCTAAAGATCTGCAAATCCACAAGTTAATTGTATCCAGTTTGCAAATTAATTCCAATTCAGCAGTTTCTCGTTGGAGTCTGTTTTTGAAGTTTTTTTGTTGAAGAATTGCCACTTTTATGTCTGTAATCGAGTGACCAAAGAGATTGAAGTGTTCTCCGACTGGTTTTTGAATGTTATAATTCTTGACGTCTGATTTGTGTCCATTTGTGCCAGCAATGCCCTTCTGCCATGTACCTTGGTCAAACTGGACAGTCTCTACATAAAAGAATAAATGGACACAAATCAGACGTCAAGAATTATAATATTCAAAAACCAGTCGGAGAACACTTCAATCTCTTTGGTCACTCGATTACAGACATAAAAGTGGCAATTCTTCAACAAAAAAACTTTAAAAACAGACTCCAACGAGAAACTGCTGAATTGGAATTAATTTGCAAACTGGATACAATTAATTTAGGCTTGAATAAAGACTGGGAGTGGATGTGTCATTACATAAAGTAAAACTATTTCCCCATGTTTATTTCCCCCCCTACTGTTCCTCACACGTTCTTGTCAACTGCTGGAAATGGCCCACCTTGATTATCACTACAAAAGGTTTCCCCTCCTCCCTCCCCCCCCCCCCCGCTCTCCTGCTGGTCGAAGCTCACCTTACCTGATCACTCTTGTTACAGTGTGTATGGTAACACCCATTGTTTCATGTTCTCGGTGTATATAAATCTCCCCACTGTATTTTCCACTGCATGCATCCGATGAAGTGAGCTGTAGCTCACAAAAGCTTTTGCTCAAATAAATTTGTTAGTCTCTAAGATGCCACAAGTCCTCCTTTTCTTTTTATAAAGGTGTGAGCAACTTCTGTGGCTGAATTAGCTCCCTCAATAGATTTTTCTTATTGTACTTCACTTTCAGTTTGGTGAGAGCTTACAGGGCTCCATGAGAATTGCAACATAAAGCTGACTCCTGCCACACTGGTTCCTAGCATGTCCCCATACTGGAACTGTGGTGGATTTAATATGCAACTATCTTCATGCAGCATGTGCACAGACAAGAGCATGCTACTTAGGTGGTTCTCACCTAGGCTGGGGGCTTGGTAACTCCTCTTTCCTTCCAGAAACAAGAGTGAAACATAACTCTATAAGAGAAGATTCCTTGTAAGGATTAGTGCAATTTGCACGTTTTGTTGCACTGGAACCGTCTGGGGTTTTCATTTCATTTCACAATGAATACCATAAAATTCTACTATATGCATATTACCTAATCTGTGCAAAACAAATCTCCTATTAGCCCAAGCTCTTATACTACCCTCATCCCCATGGCATGTGAGCATGAAGAGAAATTAGACCACATTCTCAGCTGTTGTAAAAGGTATTGGTCTGTTGAAGTCAATAGAGCTACCCCAGTTTACACCAGTTGAGGATTTGGTCCACTGTATCACTAACTTCAGTAAATTCCTACGTGGTACAATGAACAGGAAAATGTAAATCTAATTTGTTTTTTAAAAAGAGCATGCAAAATTTTCACATTTAAAAAATTTTGTGAACCTAAAAAGGTATACAATGTATGGCAGTTAAGCAAAGTTAATAATTTTAAAAGTGACCACAGATCAAATGAAGAAAAATATGCAATTATATTTGAAAACATTTTTCACTTGCTTCTTTAATTATGCAGACCTCTTTAATTTCTCTCCCTATCTTAATGCGTTTTGGGAATTTTCCTTGGTATATGCTAGCTTATTATATATTTGGAAAAAAACAAATTTCTGTCTTTACAGCACCAATGAAGGTCAGTAACGGCTTGCTCTGAACACTTTCCTTTCCGCATGTAAACCTTTCCAGCAGTGAAATCAATATATATTGTCAGTGTAGCTAGCAGTAAAATGTTTATCAAGCTATCAAGTATCAAATACACAACGAACAGGGCCATATTTCCGTCTTATTCCACAACCAGCTCACATTTATATGTATGCAGTCATTTACTTTAGTCAGTTAAATGGAAACAATTGCTGAGATCAGTGAATTACTCTCATACATTAATCTTATCTATGCACACATACTGGCACTTTATGCAAAATGTAACATGTCTAATTTGAAAAGAAAAAAAATGTTCCGACATCTCCCATTGCAGGAACAAGAAATGCAGCCACTAAATGTCATATTAATAGCGCATGTAAATCATGTTATTTATATACTTAAAGTTCACAGTGTCAACAGAAATCCCTCTTTAGTCTCAGACATATGGATCCCATTCACCTGAGTGTACATTTTATTGGTTATCATAGCATACGTTGTTGCTGTCTTATGCTACTGTGTAAAGATGAAGTGTCACTCTAAGAATATTAATTTACTTGTCAGATGTATTCTCATAACTGAAGCTCATCAAAACAATAAAATTGACCCTTTTGAAAAAGATCAAATTTGGAAATTAGCTAGTTAAAACAGGCTATTTGTTCATGAAAAGACAGGACTCCACTCTAACTGCAGTTTGTGTGTGAGAACATATTAGCATAGGGTTAGTGAAAACAACTGCTCCCCAAAAAGACACACTCGATGCCCTCAATTTTTCTTTAGGCCACCAATCACACATCAGCAGAAGAAGAGGTAATAATTCTGCTTGGTAGTTAGCCCTGGCCTTGTGACAAACATTTTTAAAGCAAGCAACAACAAAAAATAATAATCACACATTAACATTCTCGTCTACAGTCTGAAATGCTTAACTTGCTGAATGGAAAGTATTGGAGGGAAATTGCAAAAAGGACGTGTGCTAATAACTATTCTCAGCAGCAGTGATGCTATAAAATGGGGGCACTTTACCTGTTTCACATGACAAAGTAAAACCATTTCAAAAATTCTTTTTTTTTATTAACCCCTCCACGTGAGATATCTTCATGGAACATTTTCAGTATGTCTTGCACCAGAATTTTATCATCATGTAGCAGTGGGGAGATTTATCAGTATACCCTCTTATTCATTGCATAATGCAGAAAGAGAGAATACGCCATCAGATATGGTAAACCAATGCAAATCCTAGACATGAGAGCATATTTCACACAGTTAATAATACTTTGCTCATTTATCTTCAAAGCGCTGTATAAATACAAAGAAACAAAAGTTCTGATCCTGGAATCAGATCTGCAGAGGCAGAACCTTCAGCCCCACTCTCTTCAACAGGATTCTTTGTGTGGGCCTACGTGTTTATCTATGATAAGATCAAGGGCAAAGAACAGAGGGTGAGATTTTCAAAGCTGGCTAAAGGATTTGGATACCCAGTTCTCATTAATTTCAGTGGCCAGCTGTGAAAGTCTCAACTGTAACACTTGTGTCTGGGGTTTTAACCAAGGTTTTTTTTAAGAATCTGATGTTATTATACAGCAAAATTCATTCATCATGAATTACTAGCTTACCATGATAAGCAGATTACTATTTATCAGATGACCAAAAAGCTTAAATTTTGAAGAAATTGTCACTTCCAGCTACGAAATGTTACTAACCATAAAAAACCCATACAAACTTTCCTGTATTTTGAAACAGACATTCAAAACAAAACAGGTTCAAACTAAAACAGTTTCTTGACATCTCGCTCTTTGAAGGGAGAAAAAAAAAAGACATCCAATAGGTTTACATTGTGCCACTATATCTATGTTCTCAGTTCTTTGCTGATTGAAATGATCGTTGTTTGGCCTTGATGCATTGAAATAATCACGGATGGACAAGGGGAAATGTAGCTCTGAGAGACTTCCTAAGGTGTTTTACAGCCTTCCAACATCCATTCTCTCAGAAAAATTTCATAGTTGCCTGTCTTGATGTCTATTTGATCTTGCACTTCTCAGCTCTCTGCATTTCCCTCTGCTAATTACGTTACAGTAATTTTTCCAGTGTATTGAATTCTTGTTGTAGTCTAGGAGGAACTTTTCAAATTCTATTTTGTTTTTTCTTTGTATGGTCTACTGCTCTATTTCAATAAAAAATAATGCAATTTATAGAGACATGCACGCACTTGACAAAGGATCATTAACTAGATATATTCCTCTCAATATAAAAGGATGCATTATGAGAACAACAGCGGCTGTAGCACATCTTGGAGTTTTCTACTAAATATTATAAGGCTCATAGTACCCCAACAAAGACAAACCATGTAGTTTACTGATAGGAAAGTTGGTGGAGTTGTAAGAAATGCAAACTTAGGTTGTATGGGGAAATATTTCCATTTTACTTCTTAGATTTCCCCTTTGGGACAGGTGCTTTTTTGTTGTGTTTGTACAGCACCTAGCACAGTGGGGTCCCTAGTTAATAACTCGGGCTCTTAGGCACCACCACAATACATATAATAGTAAACAACAACTACTTCCTCATCTCAGAAGTCATTTAACATATCATGTACAGCCCACGTTTCTAGGTCTTATTTTGATCATCGCTGTTGAATTTCCTCAGCACTGTAATTGCCACTGAACCAAGTCCCAGTGCCATCTCTTTAACAAGCTAGATAACAGGCAGCAATGGTTAAAGTGAAACTAGATCACTAAATCCTTAAAAGCGAGCTCAGATAGTCACATTCTCTGCTGGAGCATATCCAGTGAAGTCAGTGGCATTAGAGAATTTGGCCCAAATGCTTTCCTGATTCCACACCCAAGTAAATGGACTGCAATTCTGTGCTCATTGGAAAAGAGCATGTTAGCAGTTTTCACGCTAAGACATGAACAAGCATATTAAGGGAATACGTATCAGCTTGTGGCATTGGGGTTGATATTTGGGTGGGATGGAATCCTGGAAAACCCAGCAGTTTGGGAGTTCACGAGCTTATCCGTGTAGGGAAGGCTGATTCTGTTGGACTTGGCAAGTGGGAGGGTTATCATGGACTTATCATTGGTGAAGCACAGGGGTTAGGCAGGTGGAAGGAAGAGGAGGAGCAGCTAAGATAGGGGAGAGGTGATCAAGTAGAATGTAAGGGATCACATGCTTGAATCAAAATCAGGCACATTCTTAAGGTCTGCAGCCGAGAACACAGTACACTTTTCAGAGCATACATGATTTGAAAGAGATGCTTGAGGGGTATTAAGTTTGAGCATTGAGCCATTACTGAGGGAGCCTTTTTGTTGGCGACAGCCAACCTTCAATACGAAAACTAACCTCTACAGCTGAAATTTGACCACAGTGATCTCCCTTACAATTAACTGATTATCTGAGGTTTACAGACTGTAGTTCTCTGAGAAAGAAATTTGAACTGGATTGCAGGGTTTTCACTTCACAACTCTAGATGGTTTTAATAGGAATCGTGCAGCTAAAAACTACATGTCCTGTTTGGAAATCTTCTCCTCAGGGGTATGGTTTCTCTTTGTGCACAGGCATACATCTCATTGATCATAATGGAACTTCTGGGCACCAGCAGGGTAGAACTCAACTTAAAAGCATGAATGAAATTTGTGTCAGGGCTTCAAAGCTAGCATAAAGAAAAATCTCGACAAGTGCCCCAGTACATGAGTGCTTCATCAGCATGGATAAATGTTATCAAATGCTGATTATCATTAGCTTTAAAGTAACCAGGCTGCTGGAGTTTCTATAGTAATTAATGAAATCAATTAGAGATATTTGAGAAAAATCAACCTTTTAATGGGAGATTTTCAGTTCAAGGTTCTTGATGTTTACTGAAAATAATTTACCTAATTAGCTGTTATGGTAATTTTTTCTTCACTTTCTAAAACCACATTTCTATTAATTATTAAATTGGATATCACAGGTTTTATTACTTCAGGAACAGAATACTTTCCAAATAATCATATAAACAAAAGAATGGGATGGAGAGAGGATAATGAAAAAGAGAAGACAGAGAGAGAAAGGAGGACATAGTATGGATACAATAGAAGAGTGGTTTTCAACCAGAGGTCTGGGGGGCTGTGAGCAGGCTTCAGGGGGTCTGCCAAGACGGGCTAGCATTAGACTCACTGGGGTCCAGTGCGGAAAGCCAAAGCCCCGCTACATGGATCTGAAGCCCAGGGCCCTGAACCCCGTCACTCGGGGTTGAAGCCAAAGCCTGAGCAATGTAGCTTCATGGGGGCCCCCTGTGGCATGAAACCCAGGCAACTACCCTGTTTGCTACCCCTTACTCTGCCCCTGGCTTTTACATGCAGAAAACCAGTTGTTGTGGCACAGGTGGGCCATGGAGCTTTTATAGCATGTTGAGGGGGCCTCAGAAAGCAAAAGGTTGAGAACCACTGCAATAGAATGAGTCAGAGATGGAAAGAAAAAAGGTGAAGTCAAGTCAAGTAAAGTAGCAGTGTGGAAAGGGTTTAGTCATCCCCATCATAAGATGACATACTACTCTATCCTCTCCCCCCCTCCCGAGACCGCCCATCCTCTCCCCTATATGCCCCTGCACTCAGATATGAGATAGACGGGGAATCCCTTATTCCTTTCCAGGCTGTTGCTTCACTTTGAAGTGGGAATAAAAGGAATGGATGAAAAAAATCAAGATTTATAGATTAGTTTATATTTGCTCTTTTATTTCCTTTCCCTGGCAGGAATCTTGGTAAAAAAGATATGGGATGTTTACCTTTTCTGAGCACTTAAGCTATATTAACATTGCTGGCAACTCCGAATTGTACAGTTAAGTGACGAAAGACAGAGAAGATTAACCAGTATGCCCACTCCAAATCCACCAGGAAAATGGGAGTCTTTCCATGAAGTTCAATGGCAGTGGGATTGGATCCAAACCCTGACTATCTTCTCTCCTTCAAACATTGAGAGCTAGTCTGTAAACTGTGAATTAACCATTCCAACCATAAGTTCTTTGCAACTGTATGCAAGACCCTTCGGATATAATATGTAGTTCTTCCGAATTAACTCTTATTTGACAACATGTCAACAGCTGCAAAAAAAAGTCACCTGGTCTGATATTTCAAACCGTAAACAAATTTGAAACTTGAAAAGTCAGATTCATGATACAATATATATTAGTCACCATTTGCATCTGTTTGAATAAGAGGAACTAGAATGGGGAAGTGATCTTGTGAATTGTGTGATATCACAATACCATGGTGCACCGTCTGAGACGTGATAAGCACTAGAATTCTGCTAAACTTGACTGTAACAACCTCTGCACGATTGAGTGACACCATATATATTACCATTTTATACACACACATACACACCCCTGTGTTTTATAGAGCATGCTTCTAACTTTGATGGTCAGACATCAAAAGTTCAGATAACAATGTATTTTGGATAAGCATCGAACTTGTAAATATCTATCCCAAGTAAACCTCTACACTCAAGGTGGGCTCCGCAAGTTTAACCTTCAGATTTGAATTTCAAAAGCCCCTAAACTCAGGCATATTCAGATCTGAGAATTTGGTTCAGCCAGCTATCGAAACAAAAAGGGACAAACCATAGCATTTGGCTCCACTTCCAAACTTTCCCAAAATCCCAGGGTGTTCAATTCCAGGGTTTTGGTTGGGGCCATTGCTGGTATATGGGAGAAATGTGAAATTCAGAATCTGATCAGAGTTTAGTTGAAAAACCTGCAGAGTATTCAATTTATATCCATCTTTATACTGATGTTTTGGATGTTTGACCATCTTAAGATTTTGTGAGCAACAGTTATTCACTGATAAGGACAGGGGAAAAAACAGTACTTTACGAGGACAGGGTATGCCAGGAGTTGCTCAAGCTTGCCAGGTTCCCCCCTCCCCGCTCCCAATGGATGAGTTACTAGAGTTCTTCTTTCACAGCACCTGTTAAAGGACTGTACGATACCTATTACAAGACATCTAAATTACTGCCCCCTGCTACTTGTACAGTATATGGTCAGCTGGCATCTGATGCTTCCAACAGATAATTACAGCAGTCTAACTGGAGTAATTTTTTAACCACTCAGGTCAATTAAAATGGCTCCAATTTGCAAGGGGGACACTTTCAAAAGTCTACAAATGCCAAAAGAAATGTCATTAGAACAGTTTAGCAATTACTGTGGTTAGCAAATGAGCATTGCTGCTGATCTAGACAGAAATGTATTTATCTACATGCAGGTGGGGTTTTTTATTGAGAGAAATAGTTTTTTAAACAAACCAGCTAACTGAAGATAACAAACAGGATGCACATTATTTGTCATTTGACTGTGGAGGTGGGGTCATCATCTCAGCATTAAGGATACATGAACTAATGAGAGGAGTTCTCTTGTAGGATGGGTTGCTGAGAAATCTGTACCTCAGCAAATTGCATTTGCGTCACTACTTCATCCATTGATAATTTATGGTGCTTGGTATGTCCCCAGTTACCTTTTATGAGGGTCAAGGATCCAAATTATTCATAGCGAGGCCTTCACCTACATAGAAACCTGAACCTCCTGTCAGTTTCCCTTTCCCACCTTATTTCTAAACTTCTTTAGTGCCTCGACTGAAGAGCTTATCCTTCTATTTGTACATACGAAGGCTATGTCTACACTATGCACCTTTTAGCGACACAGCTGTGCCCCTAAAAGGCATGCAGTGTAGCTGCTGTCTGCAGGAGAGAGCTCTCCCACTGACAAAAAGCGTCCACCCCCTGTGAGTGGCAGTAGCTTTGTCAGCAGGAGAGCTCTTCACAGTGGCGTTTTTCATTGGCAAAACTTTTGTTGTTAGAGGGGTTTCAAAGTTTTGTCATTCAAGTTCCAGTGTAGACAAAGCCTAAACCTTTGAAAAGGAATGACTGTGTTTCCAGAGACAACTGCCAGGTAGTAGCTACTACAGTTGATTGGAGAGAGAGGGGGAAGCTTGTCTGGTGAGCAAATGATTTTCTCCATCTCCTTTCAAAATGTGGTCAAGCTTGTGAGCTTTACGAGCCAAACCAAAGTCAACAGAGAAATTAAAAGCCAAGAAAACAAATAAGGGCATTAAAAAGAAACATCTTCAAATTATGCAATGTTCTTACTCGTGAAATCCCTTCCCAACCCACTGAGCATAGACATGTTCTGCAGAAAGACCAGCCGTGTCACACTTACAGCTGTGCACAGGGCAGATGTTTTGATTCTATATTTTCTGGCAGCAGACTGCTTTGGGGAACAATCTCCCAGGAACCACCTATTGACTAGAATAAGACTACTCCATGACTTAAAGCAAAGCTATTGCCCTATTTAATCATCTGCCTTTCTTTACACTGGGGACAAAGAATCATTTGGCTGGAATTAGCTGGACACAGATATGCCTCTGCATAACACCTGGAGCAAAGGCTTTAGTTCCCCATTGACTAGTCAGTTTTCTCCTGTTGACTACTAGGAAATTCAGCCTGCTCTAAGTGCATGAGTCAATGGAGCTGCAAAAGTATAAATTAATGCTTAGACCTAGATAGCACTAGTTCATCAAGAGTAGTCTCAGTGTAGCCTTGACAAAAGTCCAGATACGCTCATGACCAGCTGCTATCATTTTAATCAATACCAGCAGATTGGCCGTTCCTCAGCCACAGTGACCTAGTTGCTACAATGCTTACCCATCCATTTGTGACATTAAGGTTGAGTTACTGCAATGTATTCTATATAGGGCCGCCAAAGAGACTGACTTGTTGATGGCTGCAGAATTGTCATGTATATTGTGGTAAAGCTTGCAGACCCCAATCAGTGCCACACTGTGCCCCGACTTGAACAGCTCCCAATTCACGCATAATTTGAGGGACAAGAGGTGGAGCAAAGACACAGAATGGAGGAGAGGGTAACCGTAAAGCAATGGAGTCTCAGTGAGTGTCAGTCAGAGCATAGCAGCTGCCTAGCCTTGTTGAGAGTTTTGTAGGCATCAGAGCAGAGGAGAATTTTAAAGGAAGGATTTGAAAAGTGACAATATGGTCATCTGATGGATCATTACAGGGATCTCCTCCTACTTATAAGGGGTGGCATAGGAGAAAGCACTAAGGTGCTTCAGAGAAAATTCCTCGAATAGGCATTGAAGGCTGGCATCACTGGTAGAAGGGAGGCAGGCGTGAATGGCTTGTTAATGTCAACACGTTGAAAGGTGGGGCAGGGCTAACTCAACAAGAGTCTAAAAGGTAAAGACAAACAGTTCATGTTTAATAAGGTGGAGAAGGATGAGCCAGTGGATGAATGGAAAGAGGGGAATTAATTAGTCAGAGCATCTCACCAGAAAATGATCTTGGCAAAAGCATTTTTCAGGGCATAACGGCACTCATCCAGTCCAGAAGGGAAGAGGTTGCAGCAATTAAGATGCTATATAACGAGAGTTTTAGTTGTGTGCACTGAGAGGAAGGCCAGGTCTTGGAGATGAAGTTTAGGAACAAATAACAAGGTTAGTTATGGGCTGAACACAATGAAAAAGAAAGGGACAAGTCTAACATGACACTGAGATTACAGGCCTGAGTGACGGGGAAGACGATGGTGTTGTCCACAATGAAGTCAGAAGGAAGATGAAGAACTTGGTTTAAGTCTCGTTGAACATAAGCTGATGGCTAAACATCCAAGAGATGTCGTCAAAAACAGGCTGAGATTTAATCTGGATTGCTGTTCAATTATTACTGAATTTAGGAGGTCTGTTTCTCTTTCTCTGCTTTCTGTCTACTGTTGATTGATGCAATGATTTAGGATGTACAGACAGAGTTCAAGAACTTCATGATGATATTCCAAGTCCTAAATGATTGGGACCAAAATAATCTTACTGAGCTTTCGTCACACTACACGTCATTCTGTCTTCCTGGCTGGGAGGCAGCAGAGCTTCTAGCTCTTAGTGTCTGATAGTGTCAATATGGGTGGTGCCTGTACTTTAGCTTCTGCAGACCTAGACCTTTGGTGACCCAGGCTCTCCAGAGCTTAGATACATCAAATAATTATCCCATTTTTACTGGGATATTAAAACTTCTGTTTGGAAAAAAAAAGTTTTGCCATCTTTACACAACAATAACAGTTTTATTCACTTATATTTTTATACAAGCAGATTTTAGTTTTTGCTGAATTGTTTTATTCCATCATTGTTAAATGCAATCATGGATATAGGAATAAATAATATTTTATGGTGCCTGCATCATCTCATTCTGCAAAAAGCATTGCCTTATTTAATAGCATATGTGAAGCTTGCCAGATGGACTATCAATGCAGCTCCTTAGGACCCATTAGGTTTTTTAGACAGTATTTAGAACAATTTTAAACCCCTTATTATTTAGACTTTAATAGTTCCATCAGGATCATTAAATCTATCAGGTAAATAGGTCTTTAGTGGTTTCTAATGGGTACGGAAATCCAGTTACATTTTTAAAAGCATATTGATATACACTGTAATATACCATATGTATACATATATTTACCTCTTCAGTGTAGTTGCTACAATGCTTTGCAAAACTAAAAGGCTATTTGATATGTTTTCTAAAATAACTAAAGGACAGTAACTGGGTCAAATTAAGCAAAATGGAATGTATGCATTAATTGAAAAATAGGATTTTAGTTATGAAAGTTTTCCCCCAGTGCCCTCCTCCACCCAAAAAACTCCCTTCACTAAATATGAATATTTAAACACTTATCTTAAAGATGCAGGATTATTATTTTTTTAAAAAATAAGCCCTTCCTGTAATTCCCCACCATCGCTGCTTTTGCATGCTCTCTCTCTCTCTCTCTCACATGCACACACACGGTCTGTCACACACTTTTGTATTGTGCCAAATGTGTCATTTTAAAACCTTAGAGAGAGATTCTAATGACTGTGTTACAAGCCTTGGACAATATAAATGTTTATGTAACAAAATTATCACCACAGCCCTGATTCACATGTCAACTTCAGCTGGAAAGCTACCTATTTATGAACCATTATGTGAATACTATCTCTGTGTGAATAGTATTTCCTGACAGTTTCACTAAAAGTCACTACGGTTAACTCATTTAATGGATGATCCTCTGTACTAAACTATAGGCCTAGTGGGATACTTGTTTGAGAGCTAAGGCTCTGTCCGTGCCCCTGATTGGGATCCTTGGAACACATAAGAGCACAGAAGCCTTGCCTCTTAGACCCTTGTCAGCTTCTGATATGCCAGTACCAAGTTAGCATTTAACATAAAACAGGAGAATATTGGTTCAGTGTCCTGTAAACTCCCCTGAAATGTGCTTGTCTCGTGACTAGTAGGAAGCACTGTGCTGCCCTACTAGTTTATGGCCTGCCAAGGTTGAAGCACTGGACTGGAACTCAAGAGTCCTGGGTCCAGTTCTTAGCTCTTCTAGTGAATTGCTGAGACACTTTTGGCAAGTCACTTAATATTTCTATGCCTCCATTCCTTGATTAATATGGGAATAACACTTTGTTCTCCCACCCTTTGATTGTCTTGTCTATTTAGATTGTAAGGGGAGGGACTGTCTTCTACTATGTGTTTGTACAGCATCTAGCACGATGAGATCCTGGGTCTTGGTTGGAGTTTCTAAGTGTTACTATAACCACCACCAACTAACCAATTGCCACTATACAACCCTGTTGCAGCTTCTGTAAAACCCAAACCAAAACACTTCCTGGCGCAAAGAAGAACATTTCTATGAGAGGCCATGTTACTGGTTTTCTTTTCTGTGATTAATTTCTAATGCATAAGATATTTGAGGGAATAAAGTTAAATTTGGCTGGCAAGATTATGTTTTATTGTAAGGTTCTATTTAGACTATTTGCCTGCCGCAGTAAACATTAAAGGCCACATTGTGGCTGATCCTGTGTGGGCCTGTGAAAGTGTGGAGGGAAGGAGTCTCACATCCGTTGGTGCCTTTGTACAGTGCCCTCACACAGCACGGTGGGTGAACATTGCTCTAAACCAGTTTCACTGCTGAGCTAACTTCCCCAAAGCACAAGGCACTGAGAGCACCACGACCCTGCCCTGCGTCCCTCATACTAGTAAGGAGAGCTGACTGGGCACAAGACAGGGCAGCTGCAGTTGCATTGGGCACTTTCCAGGAAGAGTTCTGCTTTCAGGAGCTGCTGCATCCTCACATACCTCAGTTCCCTGTCAGCCCTGCCCACCTCCTCCCATTTGAGGCATGATCTAGTATCAAATGTTTCTTCAGACATCTTGACTTTTTCTTGGGGTTCTTCCAGAACACACTGGGTTGCCAAAAGATTGTACCTTAAGTGTCATTCAGGATTCCATTAGGATATCTGTTGATAGCAAGAAATTCCACCATTGCATCTTCATTTACAGAAAGATCTGTTGTCTCGGAATCCTAAACATATGAGCCCACACATACATAGGAACTATTGCCAAGAAATGTAAAGCACAGAAAATTTAAGGAAGTGAAGGTGCATATTTGCAGTCAGCTAAAACATTATTGCTTTTCAAAATCCAATAAGTACTATTTAGGAGCAAAATCAGCAACAGAGTGTGCATGTAGTTTTAAAGATCAGCAAAGCATTCACATTTAAAAATTAAGTACAATAAAGCCCCAGTTATCCAAACAACTAGCAACACATTTACGCAGATAATTGAGACTTCATATAATCAACAATTAATGGCAAGGGAATCTCTAGGCTAGATACAGGAAATATATAATTAGCGAGGCTGCAAGAAGCCATGGATTTAGTGATTTTCATGTTTTTTAAAAGAAAGGCCCAAATTCTCTTCCTTGGTATAAATGGGTGCAGCTGCATTGGCTTCACTCATGTTCCACCCATTTACATCAGCAAAAAATTTAGTGAGAGTTAAATCATTTTCCTTTAGATCTCTGGGTACTGCCAAGTAATATCCTTGGTTGTATGGACAAACAGACCAGGAGTTCAGCAACAACAATTTGGCAACACAAAATAAGGTTTGGACTAGTGAAATCTCAGTAAGAATTAAAAACAAAACAAAAAACTCAAGAGAGTGAAACCTCACCCTTCTGCAACAATTAGTCTTATTGTATTTTTTAATGGAAATTTAGGCTGGGTTAAAAGATCAAATCTATTTTATTCAGACCTGTCCCATTATCACAGCACAAGCATTTCTAGCTATTTATGCTGAAAGGGGGAAAACAATTATGCCACCATGCCCTTCGCTCCATGATCCTCCGTGACATTTCCTAAAAAGTGTCATGATACAAGCACAGACCTAATCATAATGCTGCACTGTGATTACAGTTGCTCATCAACAGAGTCTTGCAGCACAGATGCTGGAATGAATAACCAAGGGTAAAGCAGTTAGAGAGGTGAAAGGTAAACTCATGTCGCCTTGCAATGTACAATTCTGCTAAGGAGCGAGGCACATTTCACAACTGGAAAGCGTGTACAACCTAGCTGAGGAATATATATACAATTATTGGGTGTTATGTAAATGTAGCAAAATCAGGCCCTTGGCTACTATATGTATAGCATTTTCAAAAAGTATTATTGAGTGTTCACATCATTAAATGTGTTTACTCAACCAGCAGCACCTAGAGGCTCCAACTGAGACTGGAGCCCCGGTTTGCTAAGCTCTGTACAAACCAATATTGAGAGAGAGTCTCTGTCCTGAATAGCTTAAAATATAAAAGTCAAGACAGAGGAAGGGTGGGAGCAGAAAAAGAGGGACTGAGCGGTGAAGTGACTTGCCCAAGGTCACACAACACTTCAGTGTCAGAATCAGTCCAGTGCCCTATTCTTGGTTTATCTATGGCACTTTTCACCTTAGTATTTCAGATGCTCAGCAACACCAGCGAATTCATCCCACAACACCCCTATGAGGTATATAAGGATTATTCCAATTGTGCAGTAAGGGAACCAAGACACAGGTATGTTAAATGACTTTCCCAAGCTCCCACAGGAAGTCTGTGGTGAAGCAGAGAACAGAAACTAAGTCTCCTGCGTCCTAGTCCACTACCTTAACCACAAGACCTAAAGTTCCAATGAACTGTAAGAATTGTTCTATTTAATTATCCTATATAATTGTCCTCTTCGGTGAAAATGGAATGTAAGACCAGAATTTTAGGTGTAACTATAAAAATTTATGTTTATGGATTGGTACCAAGTCCATTATCCTGTTCTCCTCTGGCAAGGAGCTGACAGCAAATTAAATCCAACATCCTAATGCTCTGATGCAGTCTTGATACTACAAATGTTCTATTTTTCCCCACTGCCAATTAGCAACTCAATGCCTGCCATTTTTACACATATCCCTCTTGTGACGGTTACCATCTGCAAAGACAAGTGGAATGGAGCAAAGAAGCTTTCCACATGCCAGAGATGACCATTGAAACTACAGTTCTTGCTTTATGAGTCACACCTTGAACAGAAAATACAGTATGTTCTCTATTGCACCTTCAAAAGCAAGTAATAGAAAGAAGGAATCACACTGGTTAATGAGACAAACTACCATTTTTACCATGGACTAGGAAGTGATCATCTGAATGAGAATCTGCACCCCCTACCCATTACGGAACGTAGCAGAGTCTTATAGGAGGATTCCTGCCCCTATAATCAAAAGGTTTCCTAATGAATAAAAGAAATTTGGATTAGAGATCGGCAAAATTTTTCAGCCAAAACTTTTTTCAGTACCAAATGCAAATTCAGCAACTGAAAAGTTTTGCAAATACTTGTTTTTTCTAGATTGTATTATTTTGCCCCACACAAATATAGTTTTGAAAGACTAAAATATTTTGGTCTGACATTTTCAAAATAAAGCATTTTGATTTTGTTTCCAAGTTTCTAATTTCATTTAAAAAATCCAAAATGTTTTAAAAAATTGGCATTTTTCCACAAAAAGACATTATGTCAAGAAATTGCCAACCAGTGCTGGAGGACACTATTGATGCCGGGAGGCCACAGAAAGCTGATGGAGGCTGTGGTGACAGCTGTGACAAGAGTCATAAGGAGAACTAGGAACCAAGGAAAATATTTCTGAGCAGATCCAAAGGAACAAGAACAGCTTTTTTCCCCATTTTTAACCTGGTTGAGCATCACACAGTGTTAATACAAAGGGGGAAAAATCAAACAAAATAAATGTTCACAGGTTTGTGATTCATGTCCTCTACATGCACAGAGTAGCTCGCAATGAGCTCCCAGGAAAAAGACATGAAAGCATTAAGAATGAATTAGGAATTACACAGTCTGTCATTAAGGGTTTGTTCATAATTTCACTGCAGCATGCGTGACAGTATGCTGAAAGTTAAAAGGTTGGAAGGAACTAGGAGTGATCATCTGAATGAGAATCTGCATGTAAAATAAATATTGGTTTTAAGCCATTTCCCCAACTCAGTCTCTGCTAAAAAACATTTCTATTTGTTTAAATGTACACACGATCAGTCTCCCATTTGAGGCTGGTGTCTCTCTTTCAGCAATATGAGATCAGATAGCCAGACGTTAGTTTACTATAAGTACTGCAGCATGGCCAAGTGACTTGGACGCTGATGGAGAGTCAGGAGACCTGGGTTCTACCACCCCACCCAACTCTGACTCCAAATAACTCTGACTTTGGACAAGTCACTCAACTGTCTTGTGTCCCATCTCCCCTCTGTGTTGGCATAACATCATCCACCCTTATAAGGTGTTTTGAGAGTTATGGATGAAAATTGCTATGCAAGTTCAAAGTGTTGTAGAGCCAGTGGGCTCTAAACTGGATGGATATGGCCTGATCCTACACAGTGCTGAGCACCTCATTGATTGAAAGAGGTAAGGCCAGGAGAGATCATTACATTGTTTGGTCTGACCTTCTATACCACAGGCCGCTAAATGTTACCTTGTTAGCCTTGTATTGAGCCCAATAACCTGTGTGGGGCTAAAGTACATCTTCCAGGCAGCCTTGGTTTGAAGACACCAAGAAATGGACAATCCACCACTTCCCTTGGTTCTTTGTTCCAGTGGTTATTCATCCTCTCTGTTAAAAAGTTGTGCCTAATTTCTCTTTCAGCCATTAGTTCTTGTTCTACCTTTTTCCACTACATTAAAAAGCCCTTTTGTACCTGGTATTTTCTTCCTGTGAAGGTGCTTATGCACTGTAATCAAGTCACTTCTCAGTCCTTGTTTTGATAAACTAAACAGATTGAAGTCTCTCATTGTAAAGCATTTTCCCAAACCTTGAATCTTTGCTGTAGCTCTTTTTCTTTGCCCTTTCCAATTTTTCAACTTCCTTTGTAAAATGTGGACAGCTGAACTGGACACAGTATTGCACTGCCTCCTGAAAGTACAGCTGAGAGGAATTGAAGGCACTTGGCACGACACAGGGTCAGGTTCATATTAAAAAGAAGTTATTTGCATACACATTCTAAACAGAATTTCACTGTAACCAGGCTCCTTCTTATTTTCTTTCTGTAGCATTATTGTGAGCAAAGTTTGGTTAACACCAGTGCTCACGGAATATGAATTTTGAGCCTACAGTTGAGATCTGTCTAATCACAACTAAATTAATAGACTGCAGAGATTTTAAACCCAGAAAGGATGGTTGAGATTGTCTAGTCTGATTGCCTGCATGACACAAGCCACAGAATTTCACCCTGCCATTCTCTGTTGTGACAAACTTAAATTTGTTTCAGTTAGATTTAGTAATATTTATCAAGGGAGCAGAAACACTACCATGTAATTTAGATGACAAATCACAGAGCTTGTATAGAGACCAGTGAATATCTAATACTCTGCTCAGTCATGAACAGTTGGGCAGCAACACATAGGCTAAAATTTCTTCAAGCTAGGACTGATCCAGTCTGACAATTCTACCTTCAACAGAGAGAAGCATATATAATCCCAGTTCATAACACTAAGACTGGAGTGGTGCCGAATGTAAGCAGCTACAATGTGCAGTTAAATTAGCAAGCATTTCCCCCTAAATTAGCAAGCAGTTAGAAATGCACGCATGCACCTACTTAATGCTTTATATTTACATCCCAGAGTCCTTGTGTAAATGTGCATCCAGGTATAATTATAATCAGACAACTTCCTCCTTGTCTTGAAGATCCTCTACTATATCTCTGAATAGGGTTTGACTATACAGAGCCTATTATAACTTCTCCCTTTATGCCATCTTCTTTCTGTTTGCTTCCATCCCCAGCATGGACAGTGAACTCCTCTCCCAATGTTCTACTCCCATTACTTGGACGTTCTTCTTTGTCTCCCTCTTCACTTGATTCTCTTTAAACATCACCTCCCAACTTCCTCCTACTAACTATCATGCTTATAAAACCAGGTCTATTCAACATGCCTCCTCATTTCTACTATCCTTACTCTATCTTTCCATGTCTATAAATGCTACCATTGTGCAATATTGTGACTAGAGCTATGTTGGGGACTTTTATTTTACAAAGGATTTTGATATTGTTCTGGTTTGGAACAAAACCCTAACATTTTGGAAGTCTTTGTGAAAGAAAATTCTGGGGAAAATTCATTTAGAATCAAAGTGATTTGTTTTGATTTTGACTTTATTTTGCATTATATAAAACATATGATCTAATAAAATGAAAATATTCAAAACAAAATGCCATTTCAAAACAAAAAAAATATCAAAATGCTTCATTCTGAAAAGATCAAAATGTTTTTTAAGCCCCGGCTTTTTCTCCAAAACGAAAATTTGTGGAAATTTGACACAATTTTGAAGCATCTTGATTTTGACAGAACTGCATTTTTCAATGGAATATGGCCCTGACAACATTATTCTGACCCTCTGTAACTGTAATCTACTATAAACCAGTTGTAGGTGCATTTGAAGCAACTCAGGAAACTTACAAAAGTTTCTACACTCAGACAAATCATATTCAATTTATATTCTGGATTTCTTCAGAATTTCATTTGGCACAGGATCCAATATTATACTGAAAATTAGGGGAGTTCATATAAGGCCATGCAATTGAGTCAATGGAACATCCAGTGCACAGTTGATTAATAACATTAGCAGGACATACGCATACTTCTTGCAGTCAGGCTACTGTTTATTGATGGATGAAGTTATGAAAACCCTGCAGCAGAATTATCATCTCTTACTTATATAATCTCAGTCTGTTTTCTATTGATTTTTTTAACATACCAGTAACTTTTGATTAACTTGACTAATAGCAATGACTGCTTCAAAATGTCTTGAATTGATCAGACATAAGGATTTCCTATTAGCGAGAAATTAAAGATATATTTCGTCCAATATCACAATTAAAAATACCCTCCCCCTTTTGCAGAGATATAGATTACTATATTTTAACACTTGACTGACCATTGTATTGACTAAGAAGGTCAACAATGTCTTTAATCTTTCCCCCATGCCTTGCCCACCTCCTTTCTGAATCACTGTGGACAACACCATTTGCCTGTCACTCAGGCTCCTAAACTGAATGTCATCTTTGACTCAGACCTCTCTCTAGCTCCTCACATCTAGGCTATGCCTAAATCTTGACAATTTTTTTGCATAACATCTGTAAGATACAGCCTTTCCTATCCATCCACACAGCTAAAACTTCTATCCAACCGCTCATCATCTCACATCTCTATTACTGCTGCTACTTTTTCTCTAGCCTTCACATATGCAATATTGCCCTGCACATGTCCATTCATGCAAAGAACAGTTTCCTAGCCCACCCCTTTGCATCCATCCACTGGCTTCCCCTTGTGTATCACATCAAATACAAGTATCCGAGGGGTAGCCGTGTTGTTGTTTTTGTGGATATAGACTGAGGAGTCTGGTGGCAACTTAAAGACTAACATATTTATTTGGGCTTAAGCTTATGCCACGAAAGCTTATGTCCAAATAAATCTGTTAGTCTTTAAGATGGCACCAGACTCCTCATCAAATACAAAGGCATTGTCTTCACTTTCAAGCCATTCACAACCTATCCCTCACCCTACTTATCACTTCTCATTCACTACTGAGATGCTGACATTCACCTCCCCTCAGACAATGAGGCCAACATCTATTGCCCACTTGTTAAATTTTCAAACAAATACTCCTTCCCATGCTGCCCCTTGTGTCTGAGAGGACCTCCCATAAACATACCTCTTTATTCTCCTTAAAACCCTGCTTTGCTAGGATACCTACCAAAAAAGAAAACTTGACTGCAGTTGGGCCACTGATGTACTGATACCACTGCCTATGTTGCTAATACTGTCTCATTGCTTTCTTGTACTTCCCCATCTCTCTGTCTGTATCCCTCTTTTGTCTCATCTTCTACTTAGATTGTAAAATCTTTGGGGAGCAGGAACCCTATTTTTTTCTATTTATCACAATGAGGTCATGGACCATTATTAGGGCTCCTAGGCATTATCTTAATATGAATAATAGATGATAATAATAATACAATATGTTCCAAAAAGTTGATCTAGCCTGAAAGTGAAATGTAATGTATTTGCAGCCTTGGGTACTATGTACAGATTGCCAAATTCAGCTAGTCCCTGGGACAAGTAAATGACCATCCCTATAGGAGCCAGGAATTAAGAACAACATGCAATTAACCAATACAGCTAATTTTTAAAGGCAAGATTCAGGGATGAGAGCTACCAAATGAAGTAACAACATTTGAAAAATGTTTTGATGCAGTGTGTTATTGTGTTAGAGTATGATCTTTGGAAAAGCATAATTTTTGTCTTATCTGATACATATCAGATGAAAGGCCGATTTTAAACGTTTCATCTGTTCTGAATCTGAATTTTTTTGTCAATGTAGGCTGCCATGTAGCCTTGCATTTTCTAGACCTTCCCAGAGAGATCAGAGAATTTTAAGATTGTCAGAGAAATTAACCAACTTCAAAAGGATTCTTTATCATCCGCGACAGACGGAAGAGAGAGAAATGATTAAATTGCTAATAAAGATGATTCATATGCAAAAATACCCCACAACAAAAACAAAGATAAATTGCCTTAATAAAGTTAAACTGAAATTCTGATTCAATAATTCCCCTTGTAGAAAAAGAAGGGTTATTTATTTTCAGATTGATATGAATAAAATTAACTGTCTTGCCTTCCCAGTAGCTGAGAGCAGAATACAAGGGCTATTACTATAAAAGTGCTATTTGTAGCAGGAAAATTTTTTAAAAAGTAGACAATAAAACTCCCATTATAAGGCTATTTAATGTTTTACAACTTCATACAGCCAAGGGATAACCCACAAACTTCCTTCATGTTTAATTCCTGCCATCTGATATGACTTGTTTTTTCTTCTCAAATACCGAATCCTTAATTAGCTGTTTATAATATTGGGGGCTTTCTTTAAGGGCAAGAGAGTGATGCTACATTTTAGGCCTCAGGAACATACAATTGTCCATTTCTAATCCAACGTTTTAAAGTAATTTTGTCTCCTTTCCTTACATTCTCTAAATACCTATGTCAAGGTTCCTCCCCCACTCTGAACGCTAGGGTACAGATGTGGGGACCTGCATGAAAACCTCCTAAGCTTATCTTTACTAGCTTAGGTCAAAAACTTCCCCAAGGTACAAAATATTCCACCCTTTGTCCTTGGATTGGCCGCTACCACCACCAAACAAATACTGGTTACTGGGGAAGAGCTGTTTGGAAATGTCTTTCCCCCCAAAATACTTCCCAAAACCCTGCACCCCACTTCCTGGACAAGGTTTGGTAAAAAGCCTCACCAATTTGCCTAGGTGACTACAGACCCAGACCCTTGGATCTTAAGAACAATGAACAATCCTCCCAACACTTGCACCCCCCCTTTCCTGGGAAATGTTGGATAAAAAGCCTCACCAATTTGCATAGGTGACCACAGACCCAAACCCTTGGATCTGAGAACAATGAAAAAAGCATTCAGTTTTCTTACAAGAAGACTTTTAATAGAAATAGGAGTAAATAGAAGTAAAAAAATCCCCTCTGTAAAATCAGGATGGTAGATACCTTACAGGGAAATTAGATTCAAAACATAGAGAATCCCTCTAGGCAAAACCTTAAGTTACAAAAAAGATACACAGACAGAAATAGTTATTCTATTCAGCACAATTCTTTTCTCAGCCATTTAAAGAAATCATAATCTAACGCATACCTAGCTAGATTACTTACTAAAAGTTCTAAGACTCCATTCCTGTTCTATCCCCGACAAAAGCAGCATATAGACAGACAGAGACCCTTTGTTTCTCTCCCTCCTCCCAGCTTTTGAAAGTATCTTGTCTCCTCATTGGTCATTTTGGTCAGGTGCCAGCAAGGTTACCTTTAGCTTCTTAACCCTTTACAGGTGAGAGGAGTTTTCCTCTGGCCAGGAGGGATTTTAAAGGGGTTTACCCTTCCCTTTATATTTATGACAACCTATATAAGTGCCAGACTGACACATAGATCTTAAATCTTCTATTCTGGACTTCACGCTCCTCTGCTTTCATTTTGAGTTTATCCAAAGCAAAGAGAAGTTAATGGAAATCTTCCCACTGATTGCAATAAACTCCGGAAAGAACCCACAGTACACATTCTAAGTAGTGAATGATATATGTCTTGAATGGTATACTGTGAAATCAATGTCAAAGATCAATCATTATATCTTGAACATTTAAAGGAAGCACAGTCACACTGAAATAGTACACTTTGTTAGAAGATAACTGCATTCAAATGTTCTCTATACACATCGTATACATGTGTATGCATACAGCATTCATATACATGCACAGACATTTGCAAGCACACAAATAGTGTATCTCAGGAGATACGGTTTGCATACAGTTATTTAAACGGTTCAGGATCTTTGAAATAGAGAGATTTATTCCTGCTCTCCCCACATTTTATTATGGAAGGTTTATCATCAATATTAAAGTTTAATTCCCCCAAAGCAGTGCATTAATAGACTCAAACTTTAATACCTAGTGCTTTGTGCCCTTCTTTCATGATGTATTGAACACAGTTAAGTGGCAGCTCCATATTGTTCTGCAGTTTTCCTATATGAGGGGATTTCAGAAATATTTGAAAAGCACAGAGTCATTCTGACGCATCATATTTTGCTTAATTTTAAATGTCTTCCATGCAGAAAATTGAGTTGTATAGTTTTCAGAGTAAAAACAAAGAAAGTGACCCCCAAACTCTGACAGCTCATTCTTTGGAGGCAATTTTGCTAATCAAATACAGGCCTTTTGGTACAGCTGATTATTTACTGCTTGTACCTAAAGCCTGCTTTGCAGTTTAGACATAATAATTTGTTTTCATGCCCTTTCATTATTTAAAAGTCATCCACTGCCTCTTGTAATAAGTTCAAGATCAGGAGTCATTTTCCATTAAAACGTAGTCCTTCATTCCAAATACTGCAAATAAATACTTTCACAGGCCTGTTTTTCTCCTATATTCATTTATGCCCTTTATCAGAGGTGTTGGAAAAGGGAAATACATTGCTATAATTAAGCAGTTAATTGGCATTATGTCACATCATGGCACTTTTGATTTTTTTCCTCCCTCTAGTGTTTTCTACAGTGAGGGGAAGGAGGGAAAGATCTAGGGCAAGAAACACGGACCCAGCACAAGAAGGCAGCAGAAATAGTGTTGCCAAATTTCTACTTGCACAAAACTGAACACTTTTGCCCCACCCCCTCCCCTGTTCCTCCTGAGGCTCCGCCAATTATGAGGCCCTGCCCCTGCTCACTCCATCCCCCCTCCCTCTGTTGCTTGCTCTCCCCACCCTCACTCACTCGCTCATTTTCACCCGGGCTAGCTCAGGGAGTTGGGGTGCAGGAGGGGATGAGGACTCGGGCTGAGGGTGCAAGCTCTGGGTTGGGGGCCAGAAATGAGAAGCTCGGGGTGAAGGAGGTGACTCCAGGCTGAGGCAGTGGATTGGGATGCAGGAGGGGGTGAGGGCTCCAGCTGTGGGTGAAGACTCTGGGGTGAGGCTGGGAATGAGGGGTTTGAGGTGCAGGAGGGTGCTCCAGGCTTGGATGGAGGGGTTCGGAGGGTGGGAGGGGGATATGGGCTGGAGCAGGGGGTTGGGGCTTGGGAGGGGATGCAGGCTCTGGGCAGCGCTTACCTCAAGCAGCTCCCAGAAGCAGCAGCGTGTCCCCCCTCTGGCTCCTACATGGAGGCACGGCCAGGCGGCTCTGCACACTGCCCTGTCCACAGGTGCCGCCCCTTCAGCTCCCATTGGCCTTGGTTCCTGGTTTTTTGGCAGAGGCTGGCGTTTTGAGCAGAGGCAGCCTGTGGAGCCCCCTGGCCGCCCCTATGCCTAGGAGCCAGAGTGGGGACATGCCGCTGCTTCCGGAGCCAAGCGTAGCCATGGCAGGCAGGGAGCCTACCTTAGCCCTGCTGCACTGCCTCCAGGGTCCCTTTTCAACCAGGCGTTCCGGTCGAAAACCGGACACCTGACAACCCTAGGCAGAAATGAAAGGAAGTCTATAGGAAGAGGTGACCCAGGGACATCCTGATGACTATTGGCAGAGGCTACAGTGGGTTCAGAGGATTTTATAGAGATCCCTAGAGTTGTGTGTGTACACATGCACACACACACACAATAATAATTCATTAATGGGCGGCATATGAAGTCTCTGCAAAGAGCGTGTAGCCCACTGGTCATTACACTAATTGACAAAGGTATGTACAAATAATATTTAAGAAGGTATGTGTCTATAGTGAAAGTTATGGTCTTAAGGCAGGTAACCAGGAGGTGACATGTTTCAGCTTTCTTTCAGGCACTGAGTGACAGATTCTTATCTCCATGTCTGGTTACTATGTATTATGTGCCTCACAATACATGCCTATTTGCATACTGAGCCAGATGCTGATTAAGAGACTGCCAAATCTACAACAAAGGAATATACGGGGGCCGGGGGAGAGGGACCAAGCAGCAGGGGGGAATTTTATTTATGTGTAATGACAATGGATTGTTCGGATATATCTGGGGGTGCAAAGAGATACCCTGAGTCTTTCACCAGAGAGGAAAGCTGACAGCATGACTTGTCTAATGAATGGAAGATCACAGCCAAGTCTGGCTGAAAAATGGTGAAAAGACTTTGGGTAAGACATGGAAGTAGTTGGTTAATGAAGTCTGGGTTCTAGAATATGGGTTATATAGTTTTATTTTGTATGTAACCATTTGTTTCCAATACTTCTACTTGCTATCACTTGAACCTCTATATTTTGTTTAAATGAACTTTGACTTGTTTTCCTGTTATAAACATAGCTAACCTCTGTGTGTCAAATAAGGTGGTGATCTGAAGTGAAACTTGTAAGCTGGGGTGTCCTGCTTCTTTGGACAATTCCGCAATTCCGGACACTCCAGGGAGATGCTCAGAGAGTGTGGGGTTGGAGTGTGCCTATTGCTAACCTGTAGAGAGACAGCAGGGCCTGTGTAGGCCTATAGGGGAGTGCTTGTTTTTGTCAAAGCTCTGTGGAGTTGGGGAGCTGACATCCAGCAGGTAAAGACAAGGCTTCCTCATGCTAGGGGCAGGTGGTAGCGAAGTACCAAACAACCTGGGTACCCCTGGGAAGCATCACAGAAACTCAGGGAGGATGGTAGACAGAGAAAGAGACTGAGGGCAGGTCTACACTTAAAAAGCTGCAGAGGGGCAGCTGTACCGCCGTAGCATTTTAGTTTAGACACTACTATGCCGATAGGAGAGCTTCCGTCTCTGCAAGAGGCTGTAGCTATGTCAATGGGAGAAGCTCTCCTGTCGACCCAGCACTCACTACTCACATCCCTGAGCAACATAGTTATACACATGTAAGTCTGTAGTATGGACCCGGCCTGAGAAAGCAAGTCGAATGGGAGTAATTAAGGCCCTGATTCAGACAGATAATTATGCCTGGGCCTAAGACTACAATGAGAGTACTAATATGCTTCAAGTTGGACACAGGCTTAAATATCTTGCTGGATTGGAGCCTACAAGATCATGAGCAGAAGAGTGAGAAAAAGATTCACAAAGAAATACAGTGTAACAACATATGAAGAATAAATAGTCATGCAAGACTAATAGGCCAGGGGTATAAATGAAACAAAAAATAGGCTGGAGTTACAATAGGAACAGAATAGTAAATAGGTAAGGGGTGGGGGTGGGGGGGGGGAGAACAACTACATGTGGACACAGGCCATTTTATTGTATTTTCCCTAAAAAGAGGTATCAGGGAATAATGAGACAAAATAAAAAAGAAGCATGCAGCTGGTATTGCATCCTTTCCCTTACTTCTTTGTCTGTGATGTCAATTTATGCCCTCATTCTGCCCTCAGAGTCATGAAGGGAAACTCCCTAAATGCCCGTTCAGATCCCATTATAGGGCATTAGATTGTAAACTCTTTGAGGCAAGAATCTGCCAGATTACTGAGTGAAAAGTATCTAGCACAACTGTGGGTTGAACTGTGGACAATTTACATACTACATAATAATCACCAATTATAACAAATAGCAAAGCTATGTTCCACAAATGCAGATTCTTCACAGAATCTGTGTTAAAAATAATGGACTTGCATATTGTAGAAGAGCAGCTAAACCACTGACATGAGAAAAGGGGACAAGGATATGCACATTTTTCCCTAAACCATGGGGATGGATGGAAAAATGCAAATAGTACATTTAAAATCAAAGGGCTTTTAAGTAGTAATATATTTAGTGTATGCTCCTTTCCCTTCATTGCTCTCTCCTTTATGCTGCTGCCACTTCCTAGAGGCTTCCTTCATCCCATCTGTTGATGGTGGCAACTAGCCCTATTTCTAGGTATCGGTGATGCATATCATGAACATAGCAAAGTTCCCCCAGTTATCTATTTTTCCCTTTCATCTGCCTTAGTGCCTTAGTGTTACCCCTCTACTGGAGGATACATGCCAAAGCATATCAAAGGCTATTTCCTGGAGAACTAACAGAAGGAGAACCCCGATGATTGGTAACCTTCAAATGGTAGGATATTATCTTGCTAAATAGAACCCATGTTCTGTCTTAGGGATGATTTATCGTTTAAGTATTAGCTTGTTAACAGAGATGGTTTCCCATTTTAGGAGAAGAAGGGAAGGAAACTGAGACATTCAGCATGGGCTCTTGAGAGGAGCAAGTGGAGGATAATGGGAAAATGGTCAAGACAGAGGAAAGACTTAAGACAATGCCTATCATGGTATCATTAGAGGAGGTTTTGGAACAAATTGTCATCAGGATCAGATGGTATTCACCCAAGACTGATGAAGGAACTCATGTGTGAAATTGCAGAACTACTAACTGTAGTCTGTAACCTATCATTTAAATCAGCTTCTGTACCAGATGACTGGAGGATAGCTAATATGACGCCAATTTTTAAAAAGGGCTCAGAGGTGATCCTGACAATTACAGGCCTGTAAACCTGACTTCAGTACCGGGCAAACTGGTTGAAACTATAATAAAGAACAATATTGTCAGACATATAGATGAACATAATTTGTTGACGAAGAGTCAACATGGTTTTAGGAAAGGGAAATCATGCCTCACCACTCTACTAGAATTCTTTGAGGTGGTCAACAAGCATGTGGACCAAGGGGATCCAGTGAATATCATGTACTTAGATTTTCAAAAAGCTTTTGACAAGGTCCCTCACCAAAGGCTCTTATGCAAAGTAAGCTGCCACAGAATAAGAGGGAAGGTGCTCTCATGGATTGGTACCTGGTTAAAAGATAGGAAAGAAAGGGTAGGTATAAATGGCCAGTTTTCAGAATGGAGAGAGGTAAATAGTGGTGTCCCCCAGGGGTCTGTTCTGGAACCAGTCCTATTCAACATATTCATAAATGATCTGGAAAAAGGGGTAAACAGTAAGGTGGCAAAATGTGCAGAGGATACAAAATTACTAAAGATAGTTACGACCCAACAAAATGGCAGATGAAATTTAATACTGATAAATGCAAAGTAGTGCACATTGTAAAGAATAATCCAAACTATACGTATAAAATGATGGGGCCTAAATTAGCTGTTACCACTCAAGAAAGAGATCTTGGAGTCATTGTGGGTAGTTCTCTGAAAACATCCACTCAATGTGCAGCGGCAGTCAAAAAAGTGGACAGAATGCTTGGAATAATTAAGAAAGGGATAGGTAATAGGACAGAAAATATCATGTTGCCTCTATATAAATCCATGGTACGCCCACATCTTGAATACTGTGTGCAAATGTGGTCACCCCATTGCAAAAAAAGATATATTGGAATTGCAAAAGGTTCAGAAAAGGGCAACAAAAAAGATTAGGGATATGGAACAGCTTTTCCGTAAGAGCAGAGACTAATAAGACTGGGACTTTTCAGCTTGGAAAAGAGATGACTAAGGGGAGATATAATTGTGGTCTATAAAATCATGACTGGTGTAGAGAAAGTAGATAAGGAAGTGTTGTTTACTACTTTTCATAACACAAGAACTAGGGGTCACCAAATGAAATTAATAGGCAGCAGGTTTCAAACAAATAAAAAGTATTTCTTCACACAACGCACAGTCAACCTGTGGAACTCCTTGCCAGAGGATGTTGTGAAGGCCAAGACCATAACAGAGTTCAAAAAAGAACTAGATAAGTTCATGGAGGATAGGTCCATCAGTGGCTATTAGCCAGGATGTGCAGGAATGGTGTCCCTAGCCTCTGTTTGCCAGAAGCTTGGAATGAGCGACAGGGGATGGATCACTAGATGGTTACCTGTTCTGTTCATTCCTTCTGGGGCACCTGGCACTGGCCACTGTCGGAAGACACGATACTGGGCTAGATGGACCTTTGGTCTGACCCAGTTGGGCCATTCTTATGTTCTTATATGTACAGCGCTGCAGCGGTGCAACTGTACTGATACGGCTGTAGCACTGCAGCACTTCTGGTGAAGATGCTATGCTGACAGGAGAACTCTCTCCCGTTGGCATAAAAAAAACCCCACCTCTACAAGTGGCAGAAGCTACGTTGGTGGCAGAAGCTGTCCCGCTAACGTTGCACTGTGCACATGAGTGCTTATGTCAGTGTAATTTATGTCACTCAAGGGGGTGGTTTATTTACAGCCCTCAGTGACATAAACTATGCTGACATAGGCTGTAGTGTAGACATAGTGATTATAATCCAGTACCAGGGGGTGCTAAAGGGAGAGGAGAAGAAAGGAGCAACACACCAATAAAAGTTCAGCTTTTTTTGTTACTCTGGATTGTGATTGCAGCTATCTGTCAAGGTGCTGAGAGCCTACGAAGAGGCACCATTTCTGTCACTTTAGGAGCTTGATGCTTCAAGGTGCTGAGCACTGTAACCCCAGTTGAGCAAAGCTGTTAAATAGAAGCTTAACTTTTAGCATGTGAGTAGTCCTATTGAAGTCAATGGGACTACTCATGCCCTTAAAATTAAGCAGGTGCACTTAAGTGCTTTGGTGGGTGGGAGACAGAGTGCTGAGACCTTTGCAGGCTTGAGTCCTATTTGCTTAAATTGAAATAAGTGAATAAATACCAGGATCTGGACTGCGTCACAAAGAACTGTGATGGGTCACTTCATAGCACAAGTTGCACACACATCAAGATTAAGGTGTGGGGTGATATTCTTCAATGGCACAACAAAGGGACCCAACAGATCCAAAGCAAAACAGATTGTTTGATGAAACACTAACAAATCATTTAGCACAGATGGCTGCATTATGTAAAACTATATATATATTGTGATACAAGAGGACCAGGGAGCAGTGGTAGAGTGCTAGAGGGGAAATATATAAGCCCAAGGCTAATTAAGGAGTGGTTCCCTGTCGATTAGGGAGGGTGGCTACAGGTTAATTGGAGCACCTGCAGTCAATTAAGGCCCTGCCAGGAACCTAATAAAACCCCCTGCTTCAGGCAGTTAGGGAGAAGGAGAGAGGACTGGAGCTTGGAGGTATGCTGGGAGACTTGAAAGAGCAGAGAACTGAAGTAAGGGAGGCCCTGCCCCAGCAGGGGAGGGAGACTCCCTTCCCCAGTGTCTAAGGACCGAAGGTACCCACCCAAGGGGGAAGCGGGTAAGAACATGCAGGGGTTGAGAGGGGCTGGGGCTCAGCGTGAGGAGCAAACCCAGACTCCTCTGCTGCTTCCCTCCTCTACCACCTTCCTGGGCCACTAGCGAGGACTTCTGCGGCCCAAAAGAAGGGGCAAAGGGTGGCATCTAACCCCCCGTTGCCAAGAAAAGCGCAGGACCCACCATACTAATATTGGCCATCTTGTCACTCTATATAGATAGATATCTATATATCCTGCAGTGACTGAAACCAATAACACTCCAAGAAAATACAATGGATACAGACTTGAGTCCCAAATTCACATCAGCTCAATCCCTTTGACAACACCTCATGTAACACAGGAAAATGAGTTTGCCCAGTATTACTCAAAAATGCATTGTCTTTATTTTGTGTAATATTTGTCCTGAGTTCATTTATTTTACTTACACACACACGTGCGTGCACACACACAGAGCTGCATTACAGAGACACAGTGGAAGGATCGGTGAATGTTTTCCCTGCATTTCTTCTTTTCTGTAGGATATGCTAGTAGCACTAATGAAGAGGGAAACACTATCAATGAAGTTGGAAATGAAAAGCAACATCAACATACAAGTGCACTGATAGGTTTACTAACTTGAACCCTGATTCTGCAATGAACTTTGTGCTGACAGCCCCCTGTGCCTGGTTCATTGGGCTTCGTGCAGGCTCAAGAGTCCACCTGTGGAAAGCTCACTGCAGGATCGGGGCCATAGTTTATGACCATATATTCAGCTCGCAGCCTAACAGTGCACCTCTACCACTGGTAACTGTTTTATGAGGCTTGAGTCAAAGTCATGCAAAGAAATCTATATTAATCATTACAAATAACTATCTTTTTTTGTCCATGTATTTTGCTTTTTCTATATCCTAAAGGATCCACTTCTTTTTGGAACTGGGGTCAGAGGAGGACTACTATTGCAATGCTTGGTCTAGTTGTGAGTAATGTAGCATGTGGATCTACTACATCTAGATCCTTTTCCTCTACAGTATTAACTAATTCAGCATCATAACCTATACTTAGCTTGGACTTTACTTATTTCTACCAAAGGACCTCTTAAATCATTGGCTATAATGAATAACATCCAAAAAGCGAGTATATGTTCCTTCACAGTACAATCTTCCACCAACCCTCCTGATTGCAGATAATCTGTCACTCCACAACTGTTCTGTTGCCACTGTTGTGTTTGTTTCTGGTAATGAAAAGATTCCCATCAACAAATGTTTTAAGGATTACAACACGTAAGTATAACACAATCCATTTTATTAGCATCCAAAGAGGCTGTTATCTGAAGAGCCTCTACCCAGTACAAGGTAGAAACCTTTGCTATCACTAGAGTATCACAGACAGCACTAAAAGAAAAGGAGGACTTGTGGCACCTTAGAGACTAACCAATTTATTTGAGCATAAGCTTTCGTGAGCTACAGCTCACTTCATCGGATGCATACTGTGGAAAGCACATAAGATCTTTTTATACACACAAAGCATGAAAAAATAAGTGTTTACAACTACAAAAGGTTTTCTCTCCCCCCACCCCACTCTCCTACTGGTAATAGCTTATCTAAAGTGATCACTCTCCTTACAATGTGTATGATAATCAAGGTGGGCCATTTCCAGCACAAATCCAGGGTTTAACAAGAACGTCGGGGGGGGGGGGGGGGTAGGAAAAAAACAAGGGGAAATAGGTTACCTTGCATAATGACTTAGCCACTCCCAGTCTCTATTCAAGCCTAAGTTAATTGTATCCAATTTGCAAATGAATTCCAATTCAACAGTCTCTCGCTGGAGTCTGGAAACTACAATCCATCGGTGATCTTCCTGATAACACCATCCTGGCCACTATGGATGTAGAAGCCCTCTACACCAACATTCCACACAAAGATGGACTACAAGCCGTCAAGAACACTATCCCTGATAATGTCACGGCTAACCTGGTGGCTGAACTTTGTGACTTTGTCCTTACCCATAACTATTTTACATTTGGGGACAATGCATACCTTCAAATCAGCGGCACTGCTATGGGTACCCGCATGGCCCCACAGTATGCCAACATTTTTATGGCTGACTTAGAACAACGCTTCCTCAGCTCTCGTCCCCTAACGCCCCTACTCTACTTGCGCTATATTGATGACATCTTCATCATCTGGACCCAGGGAAAAGAAGCCCTTGAGGAATTCCACCATGATTTCAACAATTTCCATCCCACCATCAACCTCAGCCTGGTGCAGTCCACACAAGAGATCCACTTCCTGGACACTACAGTGCTAATAAACAATGGTCACATAAACACCACCCTATACCGGAAACCTACTGACCGCTATTCCTACCTACATGCCTCCAGCTTTCACCCTGACCACACCACACGATCCATCGTCTACAGCCAAGCTCTGCAATACAACCGCATTTGCTCCAACCCCTCAGACAGAGACAAACACCTACAAGATCTCTATCAAGCATTCTTACAACTACAATACCCACCTGCGGAAATGAAGAAACAGATTGATAGAGCCAGAAGAGTTCCCAGAAGTCACCTACTACAGGACAGGCCTAACAAAGAAAATAACAGAACGCCACTAGCTGTCACCTTCAGCCCCCAACTAAAACCCCTCCAACGCATTATTAAGGATCTACAACCTATCCTGAAGGATGACCCAATACTCTCGCAAATCTTGGGAGACAGGCCAGTCCTTGCCTACAGACAGCCCTCCAACCTGAAGCAAATACTCACCAGCAACCACATACCACACAACAGAACCATTAACCCAGAAACCTATCCTTGCAACAAAGCCCCTTGCCAACTGTGCCCACATATCTATTCAGGGGACACCATCACAGGGCCTAATAACATCAGCCACACTATCAGAGGCTCGTTCACCTGCACATCCACCAATGTGATATATGCCATCATGTGCCAGCAATGCCCCTCTGCCACGTACATTGGTCAAACTGGACAGTCTCTATGTAAAAGAATAAAGGGACACAAATCAGATGTCAAGAATTATAACATTCATAAACCAGTCAGAGAACACTTCAATCTCCCTGGTCACGCGATTACAGACATGAAAGTTGCGATATTACAACAAAAAAACTTCAAAACCAGACTCCAGCGAGAGACTGTTGAATTGGAATTCATTTGCAAATTGGATATAATTAACTTAGGCTTGAATAGAGACTGGGAGTGGCTAAGTCATTATGCAAGGTAACCTATTTCCCCTTGTTTTTTCCTACCCCCCCATCCCCCAGACGTTCTTGTTAAACCCTGGATCCCTGGATTTGTGCTGGAAACGGCCCACCTTGATTATCATACACATTGTAAGGAGAGTGATCACTTTAGATAAGCTATTACCAACAGGAGAGTGGGTTTGTGGGGGGGGGGGGGTTAGTCTCTAAGGTGCCACAAGTACTCCTTTTCTTTTTGCGAATACAGACTAACACGGCTGTTACTCTGAAACAAACGGCACTGTAATTGAAATGCACATGATGAAAATGAGCTCTCTTCCCCTCAATATTAAGGGCCTAAAATGTGATTGTCTTTTTGCCAAACCACATCTGTAGCTTAACCCATACTCTTTACTCTTATATAGACTACAAACTACTCAGAATGTTTCAGGCCCCAAACCAGAACTTATATCAATGTTTCTTCAGGCTAATAAGGTTGCCAACTGTCTAATCACACAAACCCAAACACCCTTGCCCCGCCCCTTCCCCAAGGCCATGCCCCTGCTCCACCCCATCTCTGAGGCCCTGCCCTGCTCACTCCATCACCCTCCCTCCATTGCTCACTTTCCCCCCACACTCATTCACTTTCACCAGGCTGCAGCACAGGCTCTGGGCTGGAGGATGGGGGCCAAAGGGTTTGGGTTCAGAAGGGGGCTCAGGGCTGCAGGAGGGGGTTGGAGTGTAGGAGGGAGTGAGAGGTGCTGCTCCGGCAGACAGTTTTTACCTCGGGTGGCTCCCAAAAGCAGCCGGCATATCCCTTGGCTCCTAGGCTCAGGGACGCCAGGCAGCTCAGCACGCTGCCCATTCCTGCAGGTACCGTCCCCGCAGCTCCCATTGGCCATGGTTCCTGGTCAATGGGAGCTGCAGAGTTGGTGCTTGGAGCAGGGGCAGTGCGCAGAGACCCCTGGCTACCCTTGTGCCTAGGAGCCAGAAGGATGTGCTAGTCGTTTCTGGGAGCCACACAGAGCCAGGGCAGGTAGAGAGCCTGCCTAGCCCCGCTGCACCACCTACCAGACTTTTAGCAGCCTATTAAAATCTCCCTGATTGGTTTCAGGAGCCACTGGGGAGATCAATTCTGATTCCGGGAGACTCCCGACCAATCCAGGGAGGGTTGGCAAACCTACTAAGGAACAGTGCCAGGAGTCAGGATCTGGGTTCTGTTCCTTGCTTTATCTTGGGCAAGTCTCTGAATTTCTCTCTGCCTTTATGTTTCCATATCTAAAATTACTTCTCACTGGAGATGGTGTGAAGCTTAACTCTCTAGGCAGGACCGGCTCTAGGCACCAGCAAAGCAAGCACGTGCTTGGGGCGGCACAATTCCAGGGGCGGCGTCATTCCGGTTCATTCCTTTTTTTTTTTTTTTTTTGGCTTGGGCAGTGCGCTCTCAGATCTTGGGGCAGCAAAAAACCTAGAGCCAGCCCTGCCTCTAGGGGTCATAAAATGCTCTAGTAGAAGGTACTAAAGAAGGTCAAGATAATTATAACTCATCTCCTTTCCACCTAATGTGTTCTATCATCAGAAACTGAGCAAATGGTACTCATTTCTCTAATTGTGGCTGACCTGTGATTTTAGGCTCTCTCATTGTGGGATTCATATAGCTTTTACTGATGCTTATTAAAAGCATTCCTCTGTCTTTGGCCCTGCTGCTGTCTATTTTGGAAACCTTTCATTACCCTCACTTTTGTCATTCTAAATGTGTACATTTACTTAGGTTAAAAACCACATCCTCACCTCTGAGTCACAGCCATTACTAATCCATCTAGTTTTCTTGACCTATCATCTCCATACCTAAGAAAGAGCACTCACTACATAGCCCTGGTACCACACAGTCCCCACAGTGCTGGTCCCCACAGTGTAAGCCAGATAATGAAAAACTAGATAACTAGAAAAACAGATAAAGTGAAACAAAAAGCAAACTGGGACAGGGACTCTCACTTACTCAAATTTTATAGGGTGCCTAGAACAATGGGATCTCTAGGTACTGCAGTAGTATAAAATGTTAAACAACAAAGAACGGGAGACTCCAATATTCAGGAAGCTCCTTTCATACACACTGGACTCATGGTGAGGACATGGCCACTGCAAGAACAGATGCTGCTCCCAAAGAACAAGTACCAGCGAAGGACAGGATGGTTATCTTTAGATGATAGGACAAGAAATGAGTTTAAGAAAGAAAGGATCGCTAGGTAAAATTTTCCAAATCACCTAAGTCACTTAGGAGTCCAAAAAGGATTTAAATTTCTTAGTGACCTAGGTGCTTTGGAAAATTTTACCCCTTGTCTTAAGTATTAGAACCCTTGGATATTGGAACAAAATTCCCAAGGGAGATGAATCCAGGCAGTCTCCTCTCTGGAGAGAGCCAAGTGAAGACTAGTGAGTCAGAAATTATGTAGGCTGCAGCCCCGGGGAAGAGGGTCAGACTAGTGGCTTCCCTTATCAATTAAAGCTGGTCAGATACTTAACAAAAACCCTTAATAATTAAACATATTGAAAATGAACAAAATTCTATTCAGATGAAAACTATATAAGATCAATAGGATTTTAGCAGCTCCGCTATTGCTGAATATAAACAAACTGCTGCCATGAAGAAGTATGAAAGCCCTTCACTTTACCGAAGAAATCCAGGTGTTGTGTTTTTAGGGACTGTGCGTTCTGAAGCATACAAGAGCTGTTCTGAGCATTTGGTCATTAGTCATGCCAATAGCTTCCCACTTTACAGAGAGAATCTTTCAGGTGAGATTTAAAACACAGGGTGAAGCACCAGCACATGCCAGTCGTACTGCTCATTAAGAGGCGAATGAAAGGGGAGAAGGATGACTCTGCCCAATTTTTATCTTGCATTATAGTTGTTTGCCTTCTCCCATGGTGGCTAACAGCCGTAACAGAGAGAGAGAGGAAAATAATTCATTCGCAGAGACAGAACATTATAAATAATTTGTCAGCATTGCTGCTGGCCTTTCTCCGACACAGTGATTGGTACGGAAGCAGGCAGGGGGAATTCAAAGAAACACTGAGAAGCCTGCAGACTGGCTTCTGGCACCCGGCTGACACAGATACTCTCCGAGCCAGCACAGCCACAGTCCCTCCAGACAAAAAGCCAACTGTCACCCAGTGAAACCTTAGCTCAATATATAATTTATTTAATTTGGCTTCTGCCACCTGTAATCGCCTCAACCCTCCGGAACAGCCTGCAGAGACCAAGAGATAAAACAGGCTGTGGGCAACACCAAACAATGGTTTAATTAAATATTTTTTGCAAGATCTTTGTATTTTATTTAGCTTCTGCTGCCATCTACAGTAGCCACCAAAGATCTGCACAAAGACCAGGTACAGTAGCGTAGGAGCAAGAGCCACAGAATAGGACTTCAGCACGACAAGATGGGTTAATCAGGTATCAAGGGTCTTAAAACTAACAGTCATCACACGAGCTAATCACCCCTCCTTGTATTGTTGAAGGAGTCGCTCAGCTGGGACCCAGAAATCCATTTACAGCTACTCTCTAATTCTGTAAATGAATTAACTTATGTACATTGCAATTTGACATGAACACAGACTTCATTAGTCTGTGCAGGTAGACACTGCAATGGAACTGGCTATGAACCCTATAAAACTTTAATGTCTCTAAAAGTTCATTTTATGTGGGTGCTGAATATTCCAAATCAAGTTGTAGCTAACTCTTCTGGGGCCATCCTGGTCTGAACGGGTAAACACTATTGTGAATCTTTTAATTAACTGCTTCTGAAGAACCTAGAGCAGCTACAAAATCAGAGGCCTGGATTCAGTGGTACATACCAATTGCTCTACACAACAAACCCAGCTAAACTGCCTAATTAAGCCAGTTTTACAGCCAGAACACCACAAGGCAGCTGGGCCATATGGGGGAATCCAGCCCCAAAGGCAGAAGGTTTTCCCCTCCTCAACATATTGGCGTTATTTAATCAATGGAAATTTTAGATGTTCTGATTACACAAAATATCAACTAAAAATGTCAGGTCTCTCCCCAAGTCTACGGGGCTGCATTCTGCCATATAACATATAAGCAGGTCTCTCATCCATACAAGTGGGAGCCTGGCATATATATATATATATATATTCAAGAGCAGGATCAAGCTCCTTTAAAATATTTTATTTTTATTTTTGTAGGACAAAAACACCTGGCATCTGTTTCTGTTGGGGAGCATCCAGACTATTTACAAACTTGTTTTCTACCTTTATTTAACTGGTAATCACTTAACTGAAGGTAAAAACTCTACATACCCAAAGGCTAATATAGCCTATGTCCTAAACCTAGTCCCCACCCAACAGTCCTAGTGACTATGATTTTCATCTCAGCAATGCTGTCAGCCCGTGGACCACAGTATGAAGGAGTATAGCCCTTATACGCCGTTTTTACAATGGGGGGGGGGGGGTGGATTGTATTTAATTTTTTCTTATGGTATGTGATCTTTTAAGGGTCCTCTAGTGCTCCAACAGGCTGCAGAATCTCTCTATTTATTACTGCTCTGAACTTCTCTCCTCTCTGTGTCATGATCACTATCTTTTTTTCAGGCTGGACATGGTTTAAACAGGGCCTTTGGGGCACAATGACATTCCCTAATGCAGCAAAACAGCTAAAATTTGAGCGACACACTTTGTTTCTCAGCCCAGAAAGAGACAGCCTGGGACCAGATAACAGAGCCAGACTTCCCGTAGAGCAGTATAAGTATTCACAGATGAATCATAACAGAGAAGTTGCCCAATGCAAGACACACCTAAGAGACTGATTTTCTCTACTTTTGAAGCCTCTGACAGAGTCAGGGTTCATTGATCAGGTTTAGATTAATACCGAAGTTGTTTTTAAGGTGTTGAACTTAACCATTCCTGAGAGTCTAAGAAAGTCTGCCTAACATTTTTTATTCACTAGTTTTCATTTTCCTGTTACTCTGGATATCTTGGTCCAGGCTAGAGAGGACGTGATGGAACACCATAATGCTGTGCTTGTGGCAATCAAGGCCTTATTAGAAAGGAAACACATCAGAAACCTTGTTCATGTCAGTTTTTTGGCTCAATCTTGCAGACTCCAAGGGGTTCAAAGAAGCATCTAAATTGTGAATTCTTATTTAAGCCAGATCCAACTTCTGGACCTTCTGAGTATTTCCAAACACAGAAAGCTACTGCCACAGTCAATACTATAGCCCAGGTATTGGTAAGAACAGGAACCATTTGTATCCTATGGGTATGTTTACACTGCAACATAAGCCCAGAGTTCAAAGTCGGGCTCGAGCCTAACTGCCCTTCCGTCTACATACAAATTGCGCTAAGCCAGTGCTCAGATCCAGGGTCCAGGACCCCATGGGGGTGGAGAGTCCACACCTGTGTCAAGCCCTTATGACTTTGCAGTGTAGATGCAACTCCACTAGACTCGTGATCTGGGAGTCTATCAAAAGTGTTCCAAGGGATGACTTTCTTTATCCTCTGGACAGTCAATTTTTCCTACACTGCACCATGAACAACGGGCTAGAGCGGCCACATTTTGGGAGGGCACTAGGAAGTCTGGGATATGGGGGGTTGGACTCTGGCCTGCATACTGCAGTGTAGACACTGAAGCCCCAGGGTAGGACTCAGGATTCAATAATTCCTAACAGGGGTTACAAATGAGTGTAGACAGTCAAGCCCTAGGTTAACAAACCCAGGATATGCTAACTCAAGTTCTACTAACACTGGTCTTACACTGCAGTGTAGACAAAACCTAAGCCTGGGCTTTGACCCCAAACCCCCTTCCATCCACACATAAATCAATCAGTTTGACTCAGTCCTAGGACACTGCTAGGCAGGTGAGTCAGAGCCCAAGTTCTGCTGTGAGTTGGGTCCAAGCCCTATCATTTTGTAGTGTTGATGCAACTCAAGCCACAACTCGGGTCAGAAGGTCTGTGTAGTGCAGTATGGATGTGTCAAGGCTCCTTCCCCACTCTGAACTCTAGGGTACAGATGTGGGGACCTGCATGAAAACCTCCGAAGCTTACTTTTACCAGCTTAGGTTAAAACTTCCCCAAGGTACAAACTATTTTACCCTTTGCCCTTGGACTTCCACTGCCACCATCAAACTTTATCTGGGTTCCTGAGAAAACGTTGTTTGGAAACGTCTTTTCCCCCAAAAATCCTCCCAACCTTTGCATCCCACTTCCTGGGGAAGGTTTGGTAAAAATCCTCACCAATTTGCATAGGTGACCACAGACCCAAACCCTTGGATCTTAGAACAATGAAAAAGCATTCAGTTTTCTTACAAGAAGACTTAATAGAAGGAAAAAAGAATCACCTCTGTAAAATCAGGATGGTAAATACCTTACAGGGTAATTAGATTCAAAACATAGAGAATCCCTCTAGGCAAAACCTTAAGTTACAAAAAAGACACACAGACAGGAATATTCATTCTATTCAGCACAGCTATTTTCTCAGCCATTTAAAGAAATCATAATCTAACGCATATCTAGCTAGATTACTTACTAAATTCTAAGACTCCATTCCTGTTCTGTCCCCGGCCAAAGCATCACACAGAGAGACACAGACAGACTCTTTGTTTCTCTCCCTCCTCCCAGCTTTTGAAAGTATTTTGTCTCCTCATTGGTCATTTTGGTCAGGTGCCAGTGAGGTTACCTTTAGCTTCTTAACCCTTTACAGGTGAAAGGATTTTTCCTCTGGCCAAAGGGATTTTAAAGGTGATTACCCTTCCCTTTATATTTTTGACAGGATGTGTTAGCACAGCAGTGAGAACCAAGGCCACCCATTGTAAACCCAGGTTAACAATACCGTGTGGATGCTCAAGCAAAGGCTTGTAAACAGAGTCCCCAAACCCAGGCTGCACAGACTTGGGCTTAGTGTGCAATGTACACATACCCTAAATAGTTTATAGAGTGGGCTGAAATTTTTCAAAATTTTGACAAAAGGGGGAAACCTTTTCAATCAAATATTTGCAAAAATTTCCCCCTTGTTTTTCGATAGCTATGGAGTAGGTCTAAGTATGGTAGAATATCTATCCCCTGATATCATGAGTGTGAGAGCGCCTCCAACGCTAATACGCATATATGCAAATGTAAAGTTTACCAAATACCTCTCCAAACATTTGTGCCACTAAACTATATTACGTAAACATTTGCAAAGTGAGAAAAACCAAGAGACTGGCAAAAGCTAATTAATTAAAAGCGTGTCTCTATATTTGCAGAAAGGATTTTGTACTATTTTCCCAATTTTAGTCAAGAGTTGACACAATAGCTATTTTCACATGCTTACTGATAGCTCACTTAAAGAGGGCAGCTATGACTCAGAAAACACACAGGGAGCAGATGCAAGGGTCAGAAGATACTTTTGAGACTATAATTATACTTCAAAGAAAATGAGTGTGTTTTCAAGGTATCAATGCTCTTCGAAATATCTACTCCATATCTGGTACAAGTCGCACTTCTTGAAGGTAATTAAGCACATACTCATCTTTAAACACCTAAAGTAGTACCACTGAAGTCAACAGGTGCTGAAAGTTAGGCAGAAGCAGAAGTTTAGCAAGTCTGCTCAGACATCCAGAAACAACAGCAATGGAAACTACAGTAAATGAAGCTAATAGATGTCCCAGTATGGCTTCTGTTAGAGACACACAGTTTCCTCCCATTCAAATTCATTTCCAATTGGTAAAAAGAGAGCAGGGAATCTTGCACTTGTGTTTCCTGAAGAGATCACAGGGCAACAATACACTGTCAGAACCATTAGCAAAGATCCTTACTCAAAGACAGTTCCACACACACACACACCCCTCTCTGATGCACTTTGTTGTCATCCCATCTGTGTGTGTCACTTGCACTCTTGTGACAGGATCCATAAAAAAATAAACAAAAAGATCTAATCATACAGGCCATCCACTTCCCTCCACCTGTCCAGTGCTGCATTACTGCCTACAGTCTGGTTTCTAGTGCTCTGTCCAGACCAGTTTCAAGAGATCCAAGTAATGAGATTTCCAGCAATTGCTTTATTTCAATTAAATGTGATTTAATCTGAAAGCATAAGACCAATTTCAGATAGTGCATCATTTGTTCATATGAAGGTAGAGACACCTCCAGAGTCCCAGGCTCTGATGCAACTGACTCAGAGCCAGAAGAGAGAAACTGACACCTGGTCACCTGAAGAGCTGAGGAGATTGGATCTGGAGCAACCAACATTTCAGGCAGAGCTTAAGATGGAAGTGAGCAGATGGGGATGTTACTAGCAAAGACAGAGGGGAGAAATTGGGGAATGAACAAGTGAAAGAAGAATCAAGGCTGCCAAGAAAGACAGAAAGAGTCAGCTTGTAGTCTACAGGCAGCTAACTAGGCAAGGGAAGGAGCAGAGGGAAATCCAGTGAAGAGACAGTGAAGCAGGGAAGGGAATAGGGGGAAAGAGCAGCAGCCAGAAAGGACTGGAAGAACAAATAGGGTAGCCAGAACAGACAAAAAGAAAGTAGTTAGTGAGGGAGGGAGCGGGAGAAGACAGTCTGCTAGAGATAGAGAAGAGGGCACGAGTGGGTAGGAAGAAAGAGGACAACATCTGCCTGCAAAGGGGAAGGAGTGAAGAAGGCAGCAAATGGAGGTGTACATAAGGGTCATGGGTTGGGGGGGGGGGGGTGAATGTGAGATCAGACACTTGGCAGTCCCTCCTGGCCATTGCACAGCCCAAATAATTTACAACATCTCAGACATGCTGAATTTCCTGACTACTTTACTAGCTTCTCTTCACCATCTAAGGCTGTGGATCCCAAACCTTTATACTGGTGATCCCTTTCACATAGCTAACCTCTGAGTGAGACCCCCCTTTATAAATTAAAATACTTTTAAATATATTTATTATATATATTATAAATGCTGGATGCAAAGCAGGATGGAGACTGACAGCTCACGTAATAACCTTGTGACCCCCCATGAGGGGTCCCTATCCCGTTTGAGACCCCCGATCTAAGGGCTCTAGCCAGGATAACACATTAGCTGTTACCTCCTTGAACCTCCTTTGGGTTTCTCATCACAGTTCTGGAGCAGGGAATTACTTGGGTTTTTTAAAAAAAAAATTTTTGGCAACCATAAGGAAAGGGCATTAGACATTCTGTGCAGTCTCAACATGAAGTCCTCAGGTCCGCCAAGCCGAATAGCAATTGACTATGGGGCTCCCAGGTGTCTGAACGCAGAGATGGGCTTTCTCCAGGCGGAGTTATAATCAAAGCTCATGGGTAACAGTGGCAGAGCGGAATGCATACAAGAGTTTTCAAACTCATAGGAGTTTAACATTAACAAGTTAAAATGAACAACCATCCTGACAGCGTCTGAACTAATCTCATCAAGGCCTCTGTATTTGACTATCATACATTTCACATTCAGACACAGAGCTTTTAATTTGATTAGGCCCTTATTCCCCTCTCACTACCCAGCTTTAGTATGCACAGCTTGTGGATATTGTCACATCTGTGGGCACTGGCACATGAGACTGCATATGGAACAGAGTTTGTCATCTCTAGCCAACGATGTTCACGTCTGAACTGCCAGCAAGCTGAGATATTGGCCTTAGACATGGAGAGAAGCACAGCATAACTGGGACTAAGATAGAATTAAAGCTACCCGGGGATCCTTCAACCTATATTTCCATACTTTCTTACCTGTATTTAATTCTAAATATTGCACTCAGAAATTCCTTATTTTGCAACAACAAAATCATTTTAAGGTTTGTTTACACCCACAACTCTCCTAATTAACATTTTTGGTCAAGGAATGTATTTAAAACTTGCAGGCCTGATTTTCATTTGCACTAAGGCCCCTTTAAACCAGCGTAAAGTGGATGCAATTGACATTTAGGTCTGCTGTAAGGCCCCTGTAGGCTACCATAATGATATAAATAAAGAGCCTTACTGTGAAGGAAAATCAAGCTGTATCTTAGATTTCCCTTTTGTCTTATAACCACACTAAAATAGCACTGTGAAGTATGTAAAAATATTTGACTGGCACTGTCAAATATATTAATTGTATTCTATTTGGGTTCCTATACCATGCTCATTACTGTAGTAACTGAATGCCTTCCCAATCATGCATTAAGCAACATGACTAACATTTCTCACATGTTTGTTCTTTCACCCTTTCTCCAGAAGGAGAAATATGTACATGGAAGTCTTTTGTTTTGTGGGTTGTTGTTGTTGGGGGTTTTTTTTGGGGGGGGGTGGGGTGGGAGAGCAATATACATACCTGTGAGAGAGAGGAGGGAATACATACACACACAGCTATATATTTACGTTAGACAAGGCAAGGGTCAAAGACATACACCTTGCACTTAAAGACGACTGTAGAGAAGTTCATGATGGTCCACAGCTCCTGGAGGAAGGGGTGAGGCTCATTCCACAGTCTTGGGCTGTCTGTTGAAGAAGTTCTTCCTCCTGCATAAAGGAGCTTTAGTCATTTGTAGAGTTCCATTTGCCAGGGGAGTAAAATTATCCACCACTGTCTTCATCCCTGAACTATAGTCAATCTTTTTAGATACCCTGGCCTTCTCCCAGGCCATTGAGTACTTTGAAGATAAGCACCAAGACCTGCAACTTGATGAAATATTCTATGGAGAGCCAGTGTAGTGATCAGAGGATAGGTCTGATGTGTTCACAGAAGCCAGCATTGCAGAGGAGACATGCTTGAGCCAACTGGAGTTTCCTAAGAGCTGAAGGAGTCATAGCTAGGTATCTGCAAAAAGAAAAGGAGTACTTGTGGCACCTTAGAGACTAACAAAGTTAATGACATCGGATGAAGTGAGCTGTAGCTCACGAAAGCTTATGCTTAAATAAATTTGTTAGCCTCTAAGGTGCCACAAGTACTCCTTTTCCTTTTGCGAATACAGACTAACACGGCTGCTACTCTGATAGCTAGGTATATTGCCTTGCTATACATCAGACAAGAGGTGATGAAGGCATGAAATAATTAGAGCTGGTTGGAAAATGGTAACCATTTCCAATGGTAACCATGTTTTGTGAAAAGTTTTGAAATTTTCCAATTTTTTGATGATTTTTTTTTTAAGTTTTCAATTTTTGTTTCTTCCTCCTCTCTCCTCCCCCCCCCCAAGTCACTGTTTCCCTTCTTGCCACATTAAATGGGGAACCCTCCCACCATGAAAAAAATGCTTGGTTTTTCAATTTTGAAAACAAATATTTTCGAGTTCATTATTCCATTAAAAAATGTTCCTTTTTTTTTTTTTAAAAAAAAAGGGACAATTTTTAATCTGAAGAAAATGTAAATGATAAATTTTGACCAGCTCTAATAATAAGATAGTAATTATTTTCATTGTTGCTATTCTACAGCAAGAGGAAGGAAGGATGGTCCAGTGGTTAGGATACTAGCGTAGGACTTGGGAGTCCTGGTTTCAAGTCCCTGCTCTGCCATAGACTTCTTGTGTGACATGGACAAATCATTTAGCCTCTCTATGCCTCAGGTCCCCATCTGTAAACTGGGGATAGGTGGTACTTCTTTACCTCATACATCTTGTGTTGTAAGGACAAATCCATTAAAGATTATGCGGTGCTCAGGTAGTAGGGACTACGCAAGTACAGTAGATAGAGACAGTGCTCATCCAAAGCTCTGGGCTTTACTGACCAACTTTCCAGCCTGTTCAAAAGTACAGTGACTACTACAAAGTCTTAAAAGAGCCTCTCCCCTGGGTGAGATCTCACTCAGTTTTGACAATCCAACCATCCAAAATCTTGAAGCCAGCCCATCGAAATGTCTGATGACTGTGGGTCAATGTAGAACGGCTTTCTGACTCAAGAGGCACTTCAGTTTCCCATATAAAAATAAACATGCTTTATTTTAAACCCCATTTAGGCAGTAGAAAGAGCAGGATAGTGCTGTCAGTTTGCTGAGTTTAAACCGTTTTAGTCCCAAATCACTGAGGGCTCTGTTCTGATAAAAGATGGATTTCCACACTTTTGACTGGGGAATCTCTGAACATCTCCAGCTTGACTGATCGGCTAATACAGATTCAGGAGAATATTCCTCATTACCAGGGATAGCCTTCCTTCTAGATTTATTTCCCATGGAACCCAGATTTTATCTCATTAACTGTGTACACAGTAGCTTCCATCAGGGATCCATGACAGTGAGATGACTAAAAATGTCATGTAAGTTGAGAAATTAGTCCCCTATCCTTTTAACAGCTTTACAAGAAGTCCATCTGCTGTAGCAGAACACTCTGGAAGTTTCAAAGTTGCTTTGAAATCAGTGCACTGTTGGAACATACATGTAACACCTGCAAAGTCTACTCTAATTGGTAGAAGAGGCAGAGAAATAAGTTGATTTTTTTTCTGTGGGCTATGTCCCACATTTAAACATTGATAAAGAGAGGAATGTTTCAAGCACCCTGGCTCTTTCACCTGGAGGCTCCTATGGATGTTAGAGGTCTGATTTTGGCAACCCCTTTGTCATTACACAGCAAAACCAGAGTTTATAAAATGGGACATATCCAACAGTAAATTGCAGCATGGATTGACTTTGCATCTCTGAGATGTGCCTGGTGAAGAGACCAGAAACAGTATTTTTATTTTTTATTGTAAATTTACACATTGTTACAAGGTTTTACATTAGATGGGACCTAAATAAATGCAGTCCCAGTATGTTCTCCAGGGCACAAGGCCAAATACTTCAAGTCTTCATCACTTACACCTGTAGCAGACCAGGAAAGGGCTTTTCACAGCACAACTCAAGTTATCTGATGGTTTCTGGGGACCGCTGAAACCTTTGGATAATCAAGGGTATGGACAGTCAGTGGTGTCAGTGTTAAAACCAGTCAACTTGTCCAAGGTGCACTGGCTCCAGCAGGAGAAACCTGAGGCAAATTGACAGAGTTAAGAAGAGGAAAGCTGAAGCTCTCTGCCTTTTCCCTTCAAGATGCTATGAGCCTAAGCCCTTGGATGCATAAACCTGTACATGCACAATCACCTCAGATCCCTGCAAGGCTTCTTCCCAGTCCATCTATTCCTACTGCTAAGATAGTTGGCCACTTTCTTCTGGATATCACCTTTTCTGTACAATCTGTAATCTGAAAGACGGTATGGAAAAATGATTCTATTCAGATAACTGAGCTTCAGAACGTGACATTTGAATAACTGAGGTTGCACTTGGTATTAGATACACAATATGCAACATCAATATAGTAGGCACAGAAAGACAATGAGCAGTTGATGCTACATGGATACGCTAAGAAGAAACAGCTCTGTAGTAACTATGATGTATCACAGAGAAAGGACTGGCTGAAGTGATAACACTTAGCTTTCAGGGTTCTGTTCGATAACTGAACTCATGTTCCATTGAATTGTATGACCCAAGGCAAAGATTTGAGTAGCCTTTAATCAGTCCATACAGACAGATGTGCACAAGTGTTGGTAACAAGAGACCAAGCAGAAGTGGTTGCTGAAAAACAGGATCCCAGACAGAAATGTCCCATGCAACTTCTCTCCTCAATTTATGCAGGTTAACTGAGATAACTCCAATGAGTCTATTTGCCCCTTGCCACACACAAAACATACCCAATACAGGAGAATTTACCAGTCAATCAATGACTTCTGTGTTTCTGACAGCTTTTTATACCTTAGATTAGCATGAAATCTTATACAGCAGAGATTCCCCTAAATGAGTGCATTCCGTGCACGTTATATTTTAGAAATGTAATGGAGTGTTGTTAACAGAACTGAGAGATTAAATTAAAATACAAGCTAGCAAGGAAATCTACACAAAAATATGAATGCGGACTTATTTGTAGCTTTATTGCCTAGGAATATTTTTAGCCCAATCATACATGTGTATTCAGAATCCCATCATCACTATAGTATGGCAGCAAGGGCAGAGTAACTACATATTTAAAATAAAAACCATTCCAATATTTCTTGTGCCTTGACTTACATGATAAAAAAGTAATGATTACCTTTACTAAATTGTATCTAAAATTGGTGAAAGTGAATAATTTTAGGACAAAATTCTAAACTGGGTATAGAGAGTTACAAGGAAAGGCAAATCTGCCAAAATGTCAATTCAAATGGCATTTGTAAAAACATTCAGAGTTCTGACTTATAAACTATTTCCCCATATAAAAGTGATTATAAAAAATAGACAGCAGAAATGGAAAAGCTACTTACTATTATAGTGACAGGTTTATTTTATATAAACAAAGTTATCACACATATAATACTGTGTATAAAATTCAATTATTGCTCTCAGAGAATCAATAGTGGCAAAATGATAAAATCCAGGAGCTACAGTCTTTTCACTGAATTAAAAAATATGTAGTTTTTTGGGGGGTTGAGCCCATTTTAAGTGAAGAAATCACTAAACTATTACCGTGACATATTCAGCAGTTGCAGACTATATTGTACAAATGCAATCATGTGCACTCCAAACTGCAGAGTTGATGCAATACATTTAGACGTTTATTAAAAACAGTACAAGCCGTACAGGCATTTGAAATGTGCATGAAGGATTTTAAATAAATAAATAAGAAAAGGAGGAGGATTTTGTGTCTGAAATAACGGTGTAGGACTCAGGAGATCTAGGGTCAACCCTTGGTACTGTAATAGACTCCCCTGGCCTGTGAGTCTTTTGAGAAGCACCTAGTCTCCTCAGTTCCCCATTGTAAAATGAGGATAATACTTTTCCCTATTCTTTGTCTGTCCTGTCCATTTATATTTCAAATTCTTTGGAGCAGGGACTGTTTCTTATTAGGTCTTTGCACAGCACCTAGCACACCACCTGTGTGATCTCAAGTATAATTGGATTGGTTTAACAAAGACTAGGCATTTTATTTGTCTAGGGATTTTGGGTGGAGTGGAGGGGGTGCAGAGGGCAGAAGGGTGTTCAGCACTTCATTAAATATTTTCTTACATGAAGTGGGAGGGAGAAAGAGAACTACCCAGGTCTAAAAATGTCATATGCAGCACGTAAAGAATTTATGGGGACATGCCTCCTTCAGCTCTTTGCTTCCCAGGTGATATTCCCCACTCCTCAATGTGACTGTAAGGGTGAGCGACATGATCTTCTATCTTACCAGCTAATAACCCAGACCTTTAACAACCTCCATGTTGGCAGAGACATCTACTCTCATGGAACTCATGAAGAATTCAGTTTGGCTTTTGAGTCCAAACATCTTGGTTGTTGGTGCTGTGTGTATGAAGCAGAAGGAACTCAGCTTTATTAAATGGACGAATATCAGAAGATGTGATCTCTGAAGGTGAGAAAGGTGGTTAGAATTTCACTTGCACAATTGGACCCTTGTCATGTAGTTATCACCAGTTCATTACAGTTCCTCAAGCTGATTTCCCCTTTATCCCACAGCGCCTTTATGCCAGCAGTGTATGCAGGTCCTAAAGGCAGATGAGTTTAAGTTCTAAAACCCTGAGGCTGCTTTAAATTTACATTGAATGCCCTCAGAATAGCCAGGTGCAAAGACAGCGGAATGTGTAAGGTGGCTGATTCCCAGCCTGCCCCATTCCAGCATTTAGCACAGACCATCCAGAACAGAGGAACAAGCCCCCTGTATAGTTAGCATTACTGTATTATAGTCAAAGTTATCCACAGTTTGATAGTGATGTCTTGTTTCCATTAACAGACAGAATTCCCCAAACTCATACCATCATCATGCCTTAACTGATCAGTTTTTCAAACAACTGTTCATTATCTAGGAACTAGAAGTACTAAAAAACATCCTGTTTATAAAATCATTCCATTACCAGTTAAAGTGCAATGCCAAGCATTATAAAATGCCAGGCCTAGGGCTTCTAAAATTTCCCAGTGTGATCTACATCAACAGCATGTGTAAGACTCAGAGCATAGTAATTTCCACCTGAATTATACAGTCTTCAGACATGATCCCAAGAGATGCTCAGTGATTCTGCCTAAAGATATTTGTTCGCATGAATTAAAAGCCAGCTGAACCGCCTATAAATACTCTACCAAGATAGAACACAAGATTTTCAAAACAGATTAGTGATTTTGGGTACCTAGTTTCAGACACCTTAAAGGGGCCTAATTTTCAAAGAATGGATACTAAGCACTTTCTGAGATCATTTAGAGTATCTCAAGCCAAAAACAGAAGCATCAAAACTTTAGTAGCTTTTGAATACTCTTTCTTTTCCTGCCATTTACTACACTCTCCATAAGTACCCTTAAAAGGTTCTTCATTAGTTGGACCTGCCCCACAATAGGAACAGATATGGAAGAATTTTAGCAGGAGTATTATTTAGATAAACAAATGTTAATTTTTCTACTTCAAAGACAATATATCAAGAGGGGCTTCTCATCTATGTGGCTTGACACTGTAGTGATCAGTGTCATGTATTGGAGCAGCAGTAATTGCTGAGTGGAGAATAAAACCGATGGCTTAAAAAGTTTAAACTGTTTTCTTTGTCCCTTTTTTACTATTCTGCTGAAATAAAATTTCAGTGCTCAGAACTCCTATTCTATACACACACCGTAAACCACGCAGCATCACTGCAGCTTCAACCTCCTATAAAAAAATGAGTTGAATTTTTTAGACTTAAAATAATAGAACAAGTGACCTTAACAGACAGGGCCTGTTATAAATATAAAGGAAAGGGTAACCACCTTTCTGTATACAGTGCTATAAAATCCCTGCTGGCCAGAGGCAAAGTCCTTTTACTTGTAAAGGGTTAAGAAGCTCAGGTAACCTGGCTCACACCTGACCCAAAATGACCAATGAGGGGACAAGATACTTTCAACTCTGGAGGAGGGGAAAAGGCTTTTGTCTGTGTGATACCTTTGCCGGGAACAGATCAAGGATGCAAGCCCTCCAACTCCTGTAAAGTGAGTAAGTAATCTTGCTAGAAAATGCATTAGGTTCTCTTTGTTTTGGCTTGTGAAATTCCCTGTGCTGGAGGAAATGTTTATTCCTGTTTGTGTCTTTTTGTAACTTAAGGTTTTGCCTAGAGGGATTCTCTGTTTTGAATCTGACTGCCTGTAAGATTATCTTCCTTTCTGATCTTACAGAGTTGTTCTCTTATATTTTTTTTGTTCTCCTAATAAAGCTCTGATTGGGTTTTTTGGATTTTAAAAATCCAAGGCTGGTCTGTGCTCATCTTGTTTATTTTCAAGCCTCCTCAGGAAAGGGGGTGTAAGGGTTTGGGGGCATATTTGGGGGGAAATAGGAATTCCAAGTGGTCCTTTCCCTGCTGGTTTGTTAAATCACTTGGTGGTGGCAGCGTTTTACCTAATCCAAGAGCAAAGACTTTGTGCCTTGGGCAAGTTTTAACCTAAGCTGGTAGAAATAAGCTTAGGGGCTCTTTCATGCAGGTCCCCACATCTCTACCCTAGAGTTCAGAGTAGGGAAGGAACCCTGACAGGGCCTGATTCTGAAAAACCTAGTGGGGGGTTAGCCGAGGAGCATGGCATGTTATCTTGTTTGACAGATGCTCACAAAACACTGAACCTCTACCCTTAAGTGCAGCATTTCACTCTCATCAAGTGAGTCGAATACTGACGTGCTTAAGCTCAATTGCCTGTCCAGGTTTTTTGTTTTTGTTTTTTTTTTAAAGGAGACTGTAGATATCACTGTGCTAGATATCTCCAAGATAATGGTCCATAGGGTTTAGGGAATGAACTAAGAAGTGGATAAATAGCAAATAGCTCTAGTGAATTTGTATATTTTGAATAAACGTGCGCTTCGTGCAAAGTATCTTGATTTATTTTGTTACATAAACACATATGGTTATTTGCAATAAGTACTGAAATGTGGTATTTATCAATTGTATTCCACCATATATATACACAGAGTTTTATAAAAAATCCAAAAGACAAGGGCCCTACCCTAGGAAAAAGTTTAGGAGTCAATAAGTCCTAACCCTATCAATTGCTGGGCAGCCACAGTTTATTATGGACCTGTTCCGCAACCCATTCAAGTCTATTGAACGATTCCCAATGACTTCAGTGGGCTTTGGATCAGGGCCTACTATCAACTGGAGTAGAAGGCACCCAGGACATCCTAGGAGGGGCTCAATATCTAACTACTCTCACTGAAATCATTGTGAAGTAGAGTCCCTAAGAGAAAAACAATAAAACATAAATGTCTAAATATAACTTCAGATGTCAGAGCCTGTGGAAGCAACATGATTGAGGAAACGTTTGTGGGGAAAAATGTGAGTTTCAGGATGGGGATTTGAAGGAAATGAGTGAGTATGTCTGGTGGCTAGGAGGTGTGAGGCTGTACCAGACATAGGGGGCGAGACAAAAGGCTATTGAAGTCAGTGGGAGCTTTACCATCACTTCAATGGTAGCAGCATTATGCACATATGGAGCAGCAGAAAGAAGACTGGCGGTATGTCTACACTGGAGCTGGAAGGTAGAATATCCAGGTTGGGTTGACATACCTACACTCTCTCTGATCAAACTAGCATACAAAAGATGGCAGTGTAGCCACAGTAGCAGTGGGAGGAGCTAGCCGCTCTGAGTACCTATGCTTCAGATGGGATCATACTGGGGGCGGCTAGCCTGTCCCAGCACTCATGTCACTATGGCTAGATTTCTATTTTTAGTGCAGCAGTTCAGTTAGAGCTAGCATGAGTATGTCGACTCAAGCTGGAAATTATTCCCTCCAGCTCCAGCACAGACATACCCCAAGTATGTGGAGTTAGCAGCAGCTCACTGAATTACTTTTTAATATTTACAATTGGGAGATTCCATGGGAAATAAAACTCTCCCCATTCCTCCTTTGGATGCATCTCCAGCCCCACATCTCTTCAGATAGCTGAGTCTCACTGAGTTTAGCCCTTCCACTCAGGCAGCGGAGCCACTGGTTTCCCATATTCAAAATTGAAATTTTTCATGGCAGCTGGATTTTTCAGAGGGCTTATCCGAGGCAATAATCCACCTCCTATCTTTGTAGGAGGCAGCTGTTAATGCTGTCACTCATGACTTAAAATTACAAACACTTCATGTTCTCTTAATGCAAATGCACATTAATAAATGGAGGGGCAGATTTATTCATCCACAGATGAACCATCTACCCAGAACAGTTTAACACCTATTTTTTCAAACCAATATTTCAGAATAAATAGTGAGTTTTTCAGTTGTATATTTTCGAACAGATTCAAAATTCTCTGCATGATAAACCTTGGGAAAAAAAAAAATCTTTAAAATAAATTTACCCAGCATGAAAAAAAGAGCACCACCAATAGCATTAGAGACAAAGGGCCTGATTCTCCTCTAATCCTGGTGAAAGGACATGATCTAAGTACCATTGAAACGAATGAGAAGACTGGCTTCAATGGGAATTGGACGAGCCCCCAAATCAGGCACAATTCTATTGAAGCAAATGTAATTACATGGATGTTGAAGCAGCGTGAGAGGAGAATCAGTCCCAAAGGCACAATTTATCCCCAAGACTAATACAGGAGGATAGTGACAGTACAAACTGCCTTGTGTGTGTCTGTGCCAGTGAGTTTCAGTCGGACCTGGAAGGCCTACTTGAGGAGGTGAGCAGTAAGATCCCATTCATTTGTTGGCCTTTCTGATGAGGCTACTGCAAGAGTGCTAATTACAGCCAAAGGTGAGGGTGTTGGTATGTGCTGTCGATATTCATCCATGTGGATTAATGCCAATTAAATTATCTTCACAATTGTAACATGAGGTTTTTAGTTTACTTTGAGGAAGAAAAAAATTAATCCAGTATTCATTTTTATATTTTGGATGCAACATCTTGATTCCGAAAGCTTGTTTAACACTGATGAGAACCGGAGGGCAGACGCAGCAATTTGCCATTCCAGACCATTCTTTGACAGTGAGCAGACACCCTATTTAAAAATGTACCAAGTGACTTGAAAGGTTTCCAGATAGCAGGGATTTGAATGCACTTGCTGGGCTGACATTTGCTCATCTTTTATGCTCCACTGCAAAACCAGAAAATCATTACTCCATTTATAATTACAAATGTTCTCATTTGGGTGAAGGTCTGGGGGGACATGCTGGGAGCTATGGAGAGAAACCCACATGCTGCAGCTCACATAGTATTAAATAATAAGGTTGGTGTGGCAAGTTTTAGATGTTTATTTACTTGTAAAAAACATATCTGTGAAAACATGTTACGAGCAGGGAATGTCTTATTCATAGCCATTAACACTAAGTGTTTTAAAGAAAATTGTTTCAGTGATTTCTAAATCCAAAACTTAATACTAAACAAAAGCACAAATGAGCAGCTAAAATCAGATTTAAAATTCTGATGGGTAGAAAGCAAAGCATATGCCACGGACCTTGTGAAATCAAGAGGACTTCTCACACTATCCTGAATCTGATGCATAAAACACATGTCTTTGCCTTCAGGTATATTTTTATTCCCTACAGCAACAAAAATAAGACCTGGAGATTAATTTCACTACTGGTGAAGAAATATCTTCTCAACGAGAGAGGGAAAAAAGTAAGGATGGATTTAATCAGCCTCCAGTGTAGTCACATCCTATATTACAAAGGATTTCAGATGGCAGGAAAAAGAAGTTTTGAAACATTAAACTTTAATGAGCAAATCAGTCAAACATATTGCTGTATCAACAATAACCTGAGCCTCATAGGGAGAAAGGCAAGTTGTTTCATCAATCTCACCACATAAGTATTGTCATTCACATTCACCTTTTATTACATTTACCTGCCTTGTGTGTGCATGAACAATATTCCAGTGATATCAATCAATGCTAGGCCATGACAAAATATCGGTAACATTCTTCCAAAATTCCATTCAGCTGAGGGAGATTGTTTTCTTCCGTAGATTTTAAATATTCCACTTCTGCTAATTCCTCATGCCATATGCTTGTGGAAATCCCAATGCAACATACGGACAATTCCAGACAGGAGTCATGACACAGATCATCAGCTGATGCAAACTGGCACAGTTTCACTGAATTCAGAAGAGGTGCGTCAATTTAGATCAGTGAAGGATACCGCTTTATGTACAAACACACTTTCAGCCACAAACTGTTAGGACACAATACTGCTTAGCTCTCCATCAGACCTGGTCAAAAATATGGAATTTCTGTCCAGCAAGAAATTCCAAAATTTTGAAATGTGGTTTCATCTCAGTTCGGCATGAAAAGTGAAAATCTGATTTTTCTGTGAAATAAAATATTCCAAAAGTATTTTGTTTTGACTTTTATATTATAATTGAGTGAATTTTTTTAGATGAATACTTTATTCAATGAAAAATGCAGTTTGAGTCAATCCAAAACTATTTGCGATTTTGACCTGAATAGTTTCAAAATAGACAGAGAAGGAGGTAGGGTTGATGGTGCTGCTGTCTCTCCTATAACCTTTCTCCCCATTGTTAGGGCACTCACCTGGAATGAGAGCGACTTAGGTTTGAATCCCTGCTCAGGAACAGACCAGAAGGACTTTTCTGATTCAACAAAACTTCAGAAATATTTCAGATTTGAACCAATTTTTTCTTCAACTTTTCAGAACTGCGAGCAAAACAAAACCACCCGTATTTGCCCAGCTCTAATTATTTGTAATATATAAAAATCAAAACAAAATGTTACAACTTTATCAAAACTAGATGTTCTGACTTCCTATTTAAAATTAAGACAAAAATCAATAGGACATTTCAGTTTAGTGGAATCAGTATTTTCTGATGGAAAACTGGCTGGAATTCACCCCATGTTTGGTTTATTTTGAGAGCTTAAGTGGGATTTAAAAGTGGATCGTCCTTCTGCAGGCATTTCTCACCAGGGTGAATTTCACTCTATTAATTTCCATACTGCACTGAAAAAAAAATCTCAATTCCAGGCATTAGGCTTAAGGAGGCTGAGGCAAATTGTAACAAATGTCATTTAACTGAGATGCTAATATATTTTCTCCAATTAATTATTTACTAAACTGCTTTGCATAGGTTTTAAAAGCATAACTTAGTTCATGCTGATGCACTAGATCTATGCAATTCTCTTTAGAAGAGAGACTTGGGGGGGACAATCAGCAACTGGTTTGCGGAACAAGAGAGAGAATGTGTGTGTGTGTCAGTCACACTGGGTAAATTTACCATGCCCTCCTCAAGTGGGCTGACCATAGAGCATAAAAAGCTACTACTTATATCAGCTTACAGAATTACTCCCTTAACTCATACAGCCAAAACCTGTGCTCATGTTGCTGAAGGTCAAAGGTTCAATCCCCACTAAGGCTCTGTGGGTGGAAGAATTGTTACTCAAGGAAAGGCCTTCAATAGGAGTTATTTCAGGGGAGATGGTCCATACTCTCCCCTCTGTATCTATGTTGCACTCCTTTTGTCTCTGCTACTGCAGCCCCTTTTCTCATGCTTTCACTGCCTGTTTGTGCCTTCCTCTTCTATTATGTGGGTAATGTCCCACTCCCTCCCCTTCCATTCCATTCCACTGTGTATGGAGGTGGGGGTAAGGGGTGAGTGGCAGGAACTGATCGGTAGGTTCTAGTGGGTTCACCATGCTGTCTCTATAGAGATGATCACAGTACAGTGCAGGGCAAAACAGCTTGGGGAGTGTGAACAATAGGGAAAAAAAACCACAGAGCAGATTGCTGAAGCACTGGTGATAGAAATCAACCAAAAAAAAAGCCACACTGTCACAGCTCTGGAGGCTCTACAAACTGAGTGACTAAGTTTTATGGTCTCCAGGTTCTTGCCTGGAGATATCTGTGAAGCTGAACGGACCCCACTGTGACTTGTGAACATCGACAGAAGAAGCCTATAAATGGTTCATTAAAACGAACATTAGATGGCTACGCTAATTATGGCTAAATAAGGTATGCAAATGGCCTGTGACATTACTCATTGAGAGAATCAGATACTGTAAAGTAATTCAGAGCATATGCAAACACACACAAGGGCAGATACTGACTGCATCATCCAGCGGTTCTTGTTCAAAAACTCAGAACAATGATGCTGCAAACAGAAAGTAGGGAAGAGCTAAGACAGACTATCCATCTCTATTCAGAACTGAATGCTGAAAAGCACAAAAAGTCTTTTAGTTTAAGGCAAGTATCTAAATGGTGGCATTAGATATTCAAATCAAAGAAAGAATCCCTAAAAATGATTTGAAAAAGCAGAATTAGAACATTTGATTTTCAGTTACAGTGGTGATGCCTCCATTTTTTAATCACTAAACAACAGAAAATGCCAGTGTAACCGGAGCATGTTATAACATTTAACTTTCAAGCCATGCTGGGTTACCACTCCTCCAACCTCCTCCTACACCTATAGCCACATTTTTAAAAGCCCCCCCTCCCATTTTACCTGAATTGGTTTTGGGGCCTTAGCAAAAGCCGAGGGTGGGGATGGGGGTGGGGGAGGGGTTATCAGTCAGCCAAAAATTGGGTCAGAGAAAGCCAGTGGCTACCATTGGAGATTTATAGCTATACTCTAAGATTACTAAAAAAGGCTGACAGCACATTTCATTCCTTTCTACACAGGCCTGGGAGCAACTCACTGTTTAAAAAAGACCATTCTGGATAACAGGGTTTGAGGCCAAAGCCTCTGCTTTTCCTTGAAAGTTTCCATTAGCAAGTGGAAGTGTTCCTTTTGGGTGGACATTTCTCACTTTGGGTCTCAGATGAATGACAAACATTAGCAGGGTCATGCTGGACTTAGAGGATCATGCACTCATATATATGCCTGAATGCCCGTGTTGACATGGCCTTTCAAGGGAACTGCTTTTTCAGAGTGAAGCTAAACCACCAGCGTCCAAGCATAGTATTTGAAAAGGTCAAGAGGCAACAATCAATAATTCAGGGGAGACTCTTGACTCTGTTCTGCAGTGCTCCTTGTGGCACAAAGGGAGTAGAAACTATGCCCAAGGCCGGTGTAAAGATTGCCCAGCAACATTAGATCTAAAGCGTCTCAAATCTCAGGGAAATCTGGAAGCTTTGTACATGACTTAAAATACACATCATTGAATATGCTCAACATATCATCTTGCGCTTTTCCAGTATTGCCAACTGCAAGTGCTCAAAAATATGTCTGAAGTAAGGAGATTAAAAAACCCTCATGATTTGTAAGTGTAAGTAATTCATTTGGAGTACAGCTGGTGAGATCCCTTATGACAAAATTTCCTTTGGTTGAAATATGCTGTTTTGTGGGAGCCATATCAGTTTCCACAATGATTTCATCTGAAAGGATTTTTTTTTTAAATCCTCAGGGCTCTCTGGTCACTGCTGACACAAGACAGACACTCCAACCTGAATCAAAAAGTTCAGGTTTTTGAGCTGAAAATCATCATTTTGACCTAATTCAGCTTCATGAAAACGTTCAAAAATTGTTTTGTTCCAATGCTGAATGAAAAATTCCCAAACCTCAAAAACGGTTGCAAAACAGAATTGTTGACCTCCCGACAGCTTGAATGTGGAGTCCTTTTTATTTGCCTTCTGGCTTTTAAACACTTTATCCTTCACATTTTCATACTTGTTTTTGCAATTCTGAGTGCTAGAAACTTACTTTAAAAAAGCTGAGATTCTGGTTTATTCTCATGATGCTGGGTCTAGAGCATTAAGAAAAAACACACCAAATATAAAAACCATAAGAGTCAGCAAGGAGAATTAGTTTTCTTTTAATGTTTCCTTATGTTTTTACTTTTTCTTCATTTTTACAATGCTAAACTGTGCAATGTGTTTCTCAGAGGCTAAAATAGATAAAATTATTGAATATAAATGTTGAAATTAACTTGTAAAGCTGCCAAGTGCCACAACAATAAATCCAGGACCCTGTTAATCTTTTCAGACCCTGTAACTTCCATATTATCTTCCCTTCATTCTCATTTTCCACAAATACCTGAGAAAAAAAGGTTTGCAGCAGTCCCAGAAGATTAACAAATTTGAGCTCTGATGTGCCAAGTAATAGACTACCTTACTCTGACACATCAACTGTTGTCCTCTATTAAACATCAGGTACAAGACGAGAAGGCTCAATGGTCTCATCTGGTATGGGAAATCCAATGTTTCATGTCATTATGGGCTAGAAGTCAAGGGTAAGGGAAGTGCCATTGTACAGTTAGGAAAATGAGGCAAAGCAGGCAAAGTGAGGTGCCCAAGATTACACAGGAAATCAGTGGTGGAACTCAACCACGTTGTGCCAGCTGCTAATGAATGCTGGAATATTTAAAGACTATTGTATTCATGTTATCAATATCACATGTATCTTCATGGGCTTGCTAGTTATTGTATTCCTGGCTCATGGGGTGAGCTAAAGGATGTGTCCTACCAGAACTAAGTCAATAGGGGGTAGAGGGGTAATTAATGCAGATCCCCAATATTGAAAATGATACAGGTAACAAACCTTTTTTTAAAGTTTTACAACCCGGAGAATAGAAGGCAGGCTGGTTGATTTGGGACAAGAAACATGGCAAAGGACTTGAAATTGCATACAATAAGCCTGGATAAGAGGAGATGGTGTCTTGCAAGCAAAGAACTGACATGAGGCTGTGACCAAGACAGACCAGTCTTGCAGAATGCTTTCAATCTACTAGAGTCTCCATGGGGAAGCCAGGTGACCATCAAGTAAGCCAGGTATGCATATAAACCGATTGTTTTAAGATATTTAAGAAAAAAAACCTACTTTTGATTTGAACAAACAGTGCTTTGTTTTACAGGAGCTGGCTGGTTTCTGAATGACCCTGTCATGGCCCCCCAAGAAAGCAGGACAGCAGGTATTGAACTGGACTCAGGGCTGCTGAAGTGACAGTGAATTGCAAGCGTCTGCAGCTCTCCAGTCTGGAAGGAGAGGATCATGGGATTCTCAGCTGAAGGCTTGAGACCTAAGTGGGGTGTCTTTATGGAGACAATGCATGGGTCACAGGTCCATTAGCTCCGGAACTGTGACATACTTTATATTTGAAAATATTTACATTCGAGGGTAACGTAATTCAGATGAGGACATGCAGTGTAAAGCTTTTTAACATGCTCCTTAAATCCTCCTTTTAGTTTACATTCTTTCCTACCTCAACTAAACTGTTACAGTCCTTTGGGCTGATTGACTCTTGGAATGTTGCTATCATGTCCCTACAATGGCATTTTGAATCACATATTAATTGACTGTTTAAGGAATGAAATGCTTCTTTTGCAATGATTTTTCATTTTGAGGCAGGCAATTATCTTTGAGGATAAAAATCTATAGCTCTCAGAATTGCTGGACAATTAGTGAGACTTAACAAAAATCCATGCAGGGCTTGCTATTGCAGTTATATATCAAAAGGTAAACTAATGCTGACTAGTTCTTTACAGAATAGCACCTGCAAGCTGCTGTTTAAAATAAACCTGCTGCTAAAAGAGTTTGCAAAGATATTTTTGCCATTACATATGGCTCCTGTGTCTCTGATTCTGGAAACCTTCTTACTCAGATCCCTTTAAATCTAATCTGTATCTAAACCTTGTTTCTTTCATGATCTATAAGGAAAAAATGTTGTCCCTGGATAGTATATAAATTTGGTTCCTCTGGGAAATTGCCTTTTGAATCCTGTAAGATTCCTTCACTTTCAAATTCAAACCCACAGAAGCATCTGAACAGCTCTAAAATGAATAACTTGAGGCTTTCCTTACTCTAATCTATGCTCCTATATTAATATCACTAATTACTTAGGTCAACCCCTTAATTCATCTAATGCACTCAAGCAGAATGGGAGTTGCCCACATGCTTTTCTAGTACAAACTAATTATTAAGGGTAAATTTTTCAAAAGCACCTAAGTGGCTTAGTTGCCTAAGCCCACAAAGAATGCTCATACTGGATCAGACCAATGGTCCATCTAGCCCAATATCCTGTTTTCTGACAGTGGCCAATGCCAGGTGCTTCAGAGGGAATGAACAGAATAGGTAATCATCAAGTGATCCATCCCGTCACCCAAATCCTGTTGAAAGGTCAGTAGGACTTAGGCACTTCTGACAATTTTATCCTAAAGCAAGAAACCCACTGCTCACTTAGGGGCTGATCCTGCAGGCCCTACACAAAGAAACTGCTATAATACTTCAGTAGGAGTTTTGCTAGAGAAGTCAGCAGGATCAAGCCCTTAGATGAAAGGCTGGTCCAGTGGTTAGGTTGCTAACCTAGGACTTAAGAAACCTGAGTTCTACTCCATGCTCCGCTATACACTTCCTCTGTGACCTGTCCAGCTAATGGGATTGTGATTTACAAATTAATTCAGTCCTGCATTGTCCTATCCCAAAGTGCAGGGCCCTCCAGCTACTTAACTCTGCCTGGTTGCAGCAGCACAAAAGTAGACATGAGCTATGTATTCAGCACTGTCATTAGTAGGACAGCCTTTTGCTAGAACCCTATTGACTCATAACCTCAAATTAACACTGCCCCCCAGATCACAGCAGTTGTGCTGACCCAAACTAATGGAATTTGTAGCCCCCACCCCAGTGGGAACTAAGGCCCAGGAATTTAAGAACATCCATGGACAATCATTAATGGATCATTGAAACCCATGTGCAGTGAATATTCATGCCAGTAAAACTGGCTCATTCAAATTTTTGTGACAAGTGAGTTCAAAAGGGGAGTGAGCATGTCCAAAGCAAGAAAGTGAAAAACAATGGAAAATCTGCTGCAGCACCTGCCTAGTTCTGCCTCTCATTTGCTGTTCCATAAACAGTTACTGCCTTAGTGTTACACTTGACAGATTTGTTTGTTTACTGCATATACTACACTGTACCTCATTTACTTGATTTGACCCCTTTTAAGTTCCCAACACAAAAGTTTTAAAGCAGTGCATCTCATTCTAGTGACCTGCAGGGGGCAGGTTTGTTTTGTGAATTGTGCTAGGTTTATTGCCAGCAGCCATTTCTCTTAGGTGGAATCATAACAAGTGTCACACTGAAATTTCAAGACAGATTTATTGATTACCAGAGCTCCTGGCTTGAAAAGACAAATACTGTAACAATTGCCGCCAGTTCCATTTCTGCCAGCATTTACAGCCATATAGTCTTAGAGGCAAAAAGCCACTTAAACCTTATTGTGTTCTGCCGCACCTTATGATTTTTAGACAATTTATTTTCAAACCAACAGATCTGTTCTATCTGTGATGAAATCCCAGCCTTCTTTCTAGATGCCACAGTACTTTAAGAAATGATGCCTCAGTAAAAACCCATTTAGAGACAATTCTGCGTACACAAATTAGTATCTCTCCCTGCCATTCAATATTTTAAGATATTTGCATGACAATCGTATTTCTTTTAAGAGTTCACATGCTGCTGCTTCTTTTTCTCCCCATGGAGTTAATCTACTAGTGACAACAATTTCTTCCACAGCAACCAATTGTGATACGTTACACAGAGATCACTACACTCAGAGTGATGAGCTAACAATGGGAGCAAATTATCTCTTCAACCCAAAGAGTCTAACTCCTCCTCTCCCCCTTCCAGAGCAAAGAACTTTGGGTGCACATGCTGGGAGCAGCAACCACAGACACAGGACCCCTCACAATGCCAGCAGCTCTGGATTCTGAGCTGTTTAGAGGGATTGGAAGACTCGCTGTTGCAGGGGGGCGGGTAAAGGAGGGACAACTGAGCAGAGGGTTTGGGAGCAGGTGAAGTGTGCTGAGAAGCTCAGATTTAGGCTGCAGGGCATATGCACCATTAGTGATTAAACCACTTTCTGCCCCCTTGCACATGATACTTACAGTGACCAGTTCTCAGAAACAGGCCTGGATGGACCAAAGACCCTAAGAACAGCCATACAGGGTCAGATCAATAGTCCATCTAGCCCAGTATCTTGTTTTCTGACAGTGCCCATGACCAGATGCTTCAGTGGGAATGAACAGAACAGGGCAATTTCAAGTGATCTACCCTCTGTAATGCGGTCCCAGCTTAATGCGGTCCCAGCTTCTGGCAGTCAGAGGCTTAGGAACACCCAGAGCATGAGATTGCATCCCAGACCATCTTGGCTAATAGCCATTGACAGACTTATCCTCCAGGAACCTGTCTAATTCTTTTTTTAACCCAATTATACTTTTGGCCTTCACAACATTCCCCAGCAATGAGTTCCACAGGCTGACTATGCATTGTGTGAAGTAGTACTTCCTTATGTAAGATTTAGACCTGCTGCCTGTTAATTTCATTGGGTGATCTCTGGTTCTTGCGTTATGTGACAGGGTCAACACCACTTCTCTATTCACTTTCTCCACACTGTTCATGATTTTATAGAGCTCTATCATATCCCCCCCGCCCCCCTTAGTCATCTTTTTTTCCTAAGCTGTCCCAGTCTTTTGAAATTTCTTCTCATATGAATACTGTTCCATACCCCTAATCATTTTCACTGTCCTTCTCTGTACTTTTTCCAATTCTAATATATCCTTTTGGAGATGGAGACTAAAATTGCATGCAGTGTTCAAAAAGTGGGCATTCCATGAATTTATAAACTGGCATGATGATATTTTCTGTTTTATTGTCTATCCCTTTCCTAATAGTTCCTAACATTGTTAGCTTTTTGACTGTCATTGCCCATTGAAAAGATGTTTTCAGAGAACTACCCACAATTTCAAGATCTTTCTTGAGAGGTAATTGCTAACTTTGACCCAATTGTTTTGTATAGATTGGAAAACCTAATCAGAACAGTGTGCATTACTCTGCATTTATCAACACTGAATTTCATCTGCCATTTTGTTACCCAGTCACCCCGTTTTGTGAAATCCCTCTGTAACTCCTCATAGTCTGCTTTGGACTTAACTATCTTGAGTAATTTTGCATCTACAAATTCCCACCTCACTGTTCACCCTTTTTTTCCCCGGATCATTTATGAATATGTTGAACAGCACTGATCCTTGGGGGACCCTCACTACTTCTCTTTCTCTTCACTGTGAAAACTGACCATTTAGTCCTATCCTTTGTTTCGTATTGCTTAGAAAGGCCTGGTCCAGTATGACAAATCCTGTATTATAGTGAAAAGTGAGCCATAAATTTGTGGATAACTAATATGCATACCATAACAGAATGTCTCAATTCCACCATGTATATATTCCAGATGGGATCATTACTCCAGAATTTGCCTTCTAAATGATAATTACTATATTACTTACTGTAGCTCAGCATTGGTCTCTTACTTTTTGTTCTTCTTATTTTAATCTCATGAAATTAGGATTTACATTCCACGGTGAATTAAACAGTGAAGATTTTGCTGGTACATTAACCAATTCATAGCATCTTCTAGACAGATACTGCAGCCATCACCTAGCCACATGCATACATCCATATAGAACTCATAACCTTTAGCTTCAAAGTGGAAGAAACCTCTAACTGGTAATATATATATATAAAAAAAAAAACACACACACAAATTTCACTAGCTGAGTTAAGAAATTGAAAAAACAAAACAAAAACCCACCTTGAAGAAGATCTGATAGCTCTTTATAGTCCATCCAGTAGAGGGCAGTGTTTCACATACACAAGCCAGGCTATTGCATTAATAGTTGATTTTTACATACTGATCTATATAGTTTTGATTTGTAACACTTTTTAAAAAAACCTAAAGCCTTGTACTTTGGGAAGACATTTCTTGTGTATCCGATAGATTTTAGCTGGACTATGCTTAATTCATATTTTGCAGCTATTCACTGCCAAGAAGCAGATACCTCATAGATGTATTTATAGCTAAAGCACTTTGCAGTGACAAATTGTACCTTTACATATATCAGCTAAATAATAACCTTAGGTATCAATGATACCAGTTAAATGTCCTGAAGCCCTGCCCATCTTCAAAATAATATCCGTAAGTCAAAGTAACATCAGAATGTATTTTCAACAGGCAGAGGATGAAGTTTGTACTCATCGTGTTACTAAAACTATTACAGGAAGAATATCCACTTTCATGAGGTCTGCTTTCTTTATTCAGTGTGAAGTTTCTGACTAGTAAATATTACTTCTGAGGTGCCATAAGCTTGTTAGTCTCAACCATTTAACTTTTGTACAAACACACACAAAGTCAGAAAACAGAAGCTAGCTGGAAGAGAAAAAAAGCACCACAGGGTTAATATGAACACACTCCATTCCATTCAAGGACCGAAGGGCTGAATGTAGCAAGGAGAAGTTTAAAGCCTAGTTTAGAGACTTGGTGAACAAAATTCAGATAGGAGATGTCATCTCACAATACAGCTGTTAATAATTCAATGGTAGGTTTCAGAGTAAGTTACTGAGCTAAGTTTTAGTGATACACTTTAATCAGGCTAACACTGAAATGCACCGCCTTATTTAGAGATAGCTAAGAAAGATTTAAACCGGCTTTGAGGAGGAGGTGGAGAAGGAGGATCTAAAATTCATTACTTTAAGTGTTACAAGTGAGTTTTCTGGAAGGATATAAAGTAGTTCGGACTGGATGAGGAAAATGTTATTTCAAGACTTGGACACTCTTTCCCCGACCCCCACATTGACCTAGTTGCCTGAAAAGCAAACAAAGAAAACAAATACACCTCCAGCAACTTTCCTTTTAACAAGCTGTCATGTTTTCCATTTCCCCCTCAGCTTTTATTTTCTTTGTTTCTCTTTCTTTAAGAAAATTAAAGACTTCTCCAAACAGTTTGACTGAATGCAGATCAAAGTCTCCCCCTTTGCATGCCTCTTTGTTCCCTACATTAGCCAGGTCTACAGCCCCAGCACGCCCATTGCTCTTGGCGAGTTAGTTCAACCAGTCATGGCTGCATGAGCACAGCCACACCATAATCAACAGGCAGTTAACTCCAGACCTTCAGGTCTTACCAGTTAAGCTGAAGGAGCAAGGCCTTGCTGGTATTTGAAAGTTCCACTGATTGAAGGTAAGGTGCAAGCTGCCATCGATAAATTATATCGGATCAAGCCAAAAGATCTGTCTCATTTGCAACCCACAACTCCAAATCTGTGGGAGTTAATCAGGTTAGTGGCTGGGTGGATACATCCCATTTCTGATTAAACTAGCTTGAGCACTCGTTCAGCTCCACACTCATGCTGCACCCATCACCTCAGTTACATTTGCGTAGCTCTGTCAGAGCAACTTGCCCTTGTTCTAGCCTGGTGCCTGACTCAGGAGTAGACAAGTTCTCATCTGCTCCACCAGCCTCTGGTCAATGATAACCTTCCTGTAACTATTAAGCAGTTGGGACTACATGCTCCAGCGACCAAGGATGTCCAGGACTATGATGCAGGACCAGGGCAATGCACATTGTATAGTGCCAAATCCAAAGTTTTGTCATCTCTAATAGGGTCTGCATGCGATGTGAGTTGTATACATTTGTCAGAACTATTTAAACAGAGGGATAACTTTTGGCCCAGAGGATCCTGGCACAGAGGAGAGCAGGAAAAAAAAGACATGTCACTTCTAAGCTGACTGGAATAGTGTGGGATAGGACTGCTTAGCTAGTTTTGTTAAAGCATAAACTGGATGCATCTACACTGCCACCCAAGCATTGCAACTTGCACAGTTATGAAGTCTTGTTGATTGTGAGCCTACACAGCTTCCAAGCATTTGTTGCCCACATACGTATAGAGACTACAGTCATTATAAACAGATCAAGTTGGGGACTTCCAGCATTGAAAGACAATGCTCCATGGCTAGACCTAAAGCAGAAGCTCCCATTATCTGGGGCTCAATAACAAGCACTTATCTTCACTGGGACCGGCCACAACAGCGAGCCAAGGTCATACATACTAAGCCAATATAATTTAAAGAGAACTACTTAAATGCTACAAACAAGAAGATTCCTTAGCAGATCCATGGTCACCAGTAGGTATGGAAAATCCTACTTCTCTTCCTGATCCAAGGTGGCTAGGGAGGAGGAGGGAGGGAAAAAGAGGATTGATGCTGTCACCAATGGGATAATTCTGTGGAAACTAGGGGTGGCGAGGAAGAGATAATCATATTTTTACTGCCTCTCCTTGGGTTTTATCATGCCTTCTCTGGGATCAGGATACATGTTTGCAAAGCCAAGTTGTTATGCTGTGGCCGAGAAATAAATAGGAGCATACTGTACTTGCCTTATTATACCAACATTGAGTGACAGCACAGAGATGGTGAAATCAGATCCCCTTTTTTGGATGCAGACATTAATTTAACAGGGTTAAAATATTTTCATTTGGGACCTATCACCTGCCTTACTAATTCCAGCAACTCATAAAAGGAATGTTCATAGTGAATTATTATACAGTCCTATAGTTGCTTTTTAGCAATAAACTCTGTAACAGGAAATATTTCCTTTATAATGGCAACAATGTAATCTTTTATAGCATTTATCCTGCCAAGACATCACAAAGTGCTTTGACCTCTAAAACAGAGAAAAGAAAGAGCCCAGGAACAACGTGATAGGGATACAAGAACTCTTTTCACCAAAACCAAGTACCATTTATACATGTTATCTGTTGCATGGAAAATGCAGGATGCAATTAAAAAAAAAAAGAAGTGTTCCTGCTTCTTAAGTAAAGTCTGAATTACTGATTCCAGGGACGCAAAAGGATGCATCTTTTCATCCAAGGTCATGATTCATTTAATATAGGTCCTATACCCTTTGCCAGGCATGAAGATAAACATTAAGTAATAGATGGCTCCATCTTGGTCAGAGGATAGGGCGCTGACCAGGAGACTTGCTAGGATGAATTAGTCTTTCAAATGTTTGCAGTTATGCAAGACTGAGAAAATTTGATATGTCTAAGGCACAGACCACCCTAGGTTCTACTCCCTGTTCTCTCACATTGTATGTGTATTTGGGAGAGTCACTGCATTTCTCAGTGCCTTAAGTTTCCTTATCTGTGCAATGGGCATAATACCTGTCCACCCGTGTAAGACTAAGACCTGCATATGGAAAGTTAGATGTTAAGTGTTACCAGGGAAGTAGCATTCTTCAGCGAGAAATGAGATACACAGTTCTTATGAATTCTGGGGAAGTAAAGAAATGGAAAATTCAGAAGTACCGGGATAATATGAAGTGAGACAGGGTGTCCACAGAAATAGGAAAGACCTTTTAGAATTATTACCAAAGAGTAAGTTTGCCCCAGTGTGAACTTTCTTCCAAGAAAGCATCTTGCTAATTAGAGTTCCAGCTCACTGCATGTATTTCATGATGCACGATCAAGCATACACATCTCTTCTTGCTTAGGTAACACCACCATCAGGAGTGGGATGGGGGAGACCTGTCTGTCCTTCTACACTTATCCATATTCAGACAATAGCACAATCTGGCCATACAGTCAGACGCAACTCAGCCAACCAAACTTTTGCTGGAACACGTCCTTTCAAACCTGGCTTACACTAGATGCTAAACTGCTATATTTGTAAAACACTTGGCATCCACACACAAAAGAATTTCAACAAGTTTACATGTGTATCAAGAACCAAGTATATTAAGATTTCACCAGGTTTAAGTACCAGTACAGTCTAAATTACTTCAGTCTGAATCAATTCAATACTGGTGTGACCTTTTGAAATTGCTCAGATTCCACTGCTAGTAACAATGAGAGATACTCAGAGGCCAGTGCAACTAAAATGGTTTAGATCAGTGCTGCTGTGGACACAAGGCAAACTTGCTCTGGTTACAGAAGAAAAATCGACACACTGAACCATTTGGGCTTAAAACAGCTCACTTGCAAAGGATTCAGTTCTCTACAGTAGACAGCTACTTCTCTTTACCAAAGTCAAAATCTTTCCCTAAAAAATTGCAGCCACTTATTTTCAGCCACTCTACCAGCTATTAACTTGGCTGCTGTTCAGATTTTGAAGATGTCCATCATTTGTAGGACTATTGTCCAGCAGACTTTATTTAGGTTTAAGTGACTTAAGTGTATTTAACTGCATTTATGTCTATGTAACTATTATGAGGACAAGTAGTGTTCTAGTAGAAGAAGAAAAAAAATTATTCTCTTGAGATTAACAAGAAATTAAGTTATATATTGTTATTTATGAAATCATTCTACTACATGAGGTTCCACTCTTGTCTTCAAAGAAAGCAATGTAAAAAGAGGATTTAATTCATCACCATGCCATAATACATTAATTTAAATTCTTTACTAAGAAAAACCCAGATTCTTTGTTTGCTTGTAGCAGATGTTTGCTCTTCTGGTGCTTTACCATGAAAAATCCAGCTTTAAATCTTGTGACAGTTTAAAGAGAGATATTCGTGTTAAAATGATTTTCAACTTGTTTCTGAAATACAACGGCTAATAAAGAGGAGTGACTAATTCATAGGGAATAATGCATTAAGTAAAGTCAGCCTTCCTTTCTTTTACATACTCATAAGTTGTCTGTGAGCAGCTTATAGTTTTCACAAATTTATTCGTTTTGCCAAAATTATCCAAAAAATTATTTTGAATAGAGTCCTTGGTCAATAGATAGTTTGAAAACAATTCACTGAAGTTATTTCTTAACCAAAATTTAAAATTTTTAAAAGCTTTACTTGCACACAGGGTATTTTTTCTGTTCCTTGATTGGATGAGCATAATATTTAGAATCAGGCTTTTTTGTGGCGCAGTGTCATATTTCTGAGTTTTAAACTCACTTTCCACCAATACCCTTGATTATTCCCTTAAATTCACCGCTCATGCAAATTAATGCTAATGATCTCATTCACTAGGTGAGTGAATGGAGCCAAAGTGAATGACCTCTCAGAGCTTCAGTTTCCCCACCCGTAAAATGGGGGTGATGATACTTGTAAAGCGCTTGACAATCTACTGATGAAAAGCACTATATTTCTATTAGTAAGTATGTGTGACATTAGCTCAGCTCAACTGGCTGACATGGAAGATAGCTGCACTGTAGTGGATAATAACTGTCACCTTTGGATTGTTATACATGTTATTTTGCAACTTACAATGTTGTAGGGAAACTGATGAGCTCGCCAACAAAAATAAAGAGGCTTTAACAGCATCACACACTGTATTCAGCAGTATGGCAAATTACAAGATTAAACATTTCACTGATTAATATGCATGGAAGCTTATTCAGAACTGAGTGTGACTATCAACTGCTAGGAAGGAATGAAAAAAGGCAATCAAACCTCTTGAGCTGGGAAGCAGAAGAGTTTACAGACCCTATAAAGCAGGCGCATGGTTTGAATTCTGAAGACCTTGTGTGATAGCCCTTGACCTCTTCCTTTTCCCCTCTGCTTTTTATGTCATGAGATGGGCCATCTCATGTAATATATCCCCACCCCACCCCACGGGAATACTGAGTTGTATAAGAAAAAGCATTCCCTTTACATGTATATTTGTATGAGTACAATTTGATCCCTTATGTGTCCATGGAAAGTGAACACAATACATAGATACAACTGTACTTGTCCTAATAAAGTGCCGATTCTCTGAGGAAAAAGTAATATTTTATCCTCGGACCTGCTTGCATAGAAGAATTAATTCTACCTTAAAGGGAGCTCTCAAGGTCACATGTTTATTTGTCAAAACCATCTGTATGCACAACTTCATGTTATCTAGATTCCATGACACCCCCTTCTCCTCACCACAAACACAGCTTAGCCTGATCGTCCCTTAGACTTCAAGGGTCTGTCATTTACTCTGTGTTTGTATAGAGCATAGTACAATGAGGCCCAACTTTTGTTGGCTTCCAGGCTGTACTGCAATGTTTATTAATAATAAACAATGTGCCAAAGTATATAAGCATGGACAAAGTAAATTCATTTTTAAATTGGAGCAAATTGTTCATTTAAAGATTCTTAAAGGCACTTGCACAGCTCTTCTGCTCAATTAAACAGGATTTACAGTTCAAAGAATTTCTTTGCCTAACCAGAGCACCTGAACGATTGTATTGGCATGGTGGTTAAACGGCTTTTCTACAGTCTATGACAACTCATGAAAAGTAATGTTGGACAGACTGAGTTTTTGTTTTGCTATAACATGCATCTTATTACCAGTCTATGGGCACATGTACAAAATTTAAGTTAAGAAATAACTATATGAATCAAAGCATAATAACCAAAACAAAAAACCTCACTACTCCTCCCCTTCCCCCACCACCACACAGTTCAATTACATGCCCCACTCGTTGCCTTCAGCACTCAGTCAAAAAAAAAAAATGGGGCTTGTACATTTCCCTATAGCTCAGCAAACCCCCAGGAAAATCTGCACACAGTTGGACTAGTAGGCGAAATAAACTGAAGAGTCAAGGGCCTTTCACTGAACATACTTTGCTAGTAGGATCTTAAAGTTTCAGTTTGGTGTCTTTTAGCTTGAATGTCCTGGCTGACTGCCACTTTCATAACTGGTAAAGGATCTATGCACGTGCTTAAACCAATTCCTATTCAGTTAATCACATGCTTAGCACAGGCTTTAATGATAATTTAAGTGAATGGGACTTAAGCACAAGCCAGAAATGTGTTGCTAAACAGCAACAGACTGCTGAATTGGGCCTTTTATGTGCAGAGAGGCAGGTTTCTTGGATAGCTGGGACACAAACAGAGTCAGCACCTTGAATGGCACCTGGAAGCAAGAAGGAGCCAGAGCAGATGTCAAAGAGTTGGTATAATGTGTTTGACATTTATCTCAACCAAGCAGGCAAGCCAGCATAGACTGCACTACCTAAGGCTCACACAGGGCGTTCAAAAGGTAGGCCCATGTATAATAATCAAATATGGAGGTTAAAAAGGCATGAGTAATGTCGATAAGGTGCAGATGAGTCATAGTTGCAAACACCTATCCAGACAACTAGAAAAAACCATCAGTTCCAACAGAGACTTCACAAGCAAAGGACAAACACACACTTCTAGTTACTGTGAAGGGGTCATGCAATGCTCCCTCCTACTGCTTTGAGGTAGCTATTGTCCAGGTACAGGAGGAAGCCATCACTGCAGCAAGGGCAGGCGGTGCAGACACCGGGTTTGCATCTAAATTATTGTGTGGGGGTATGAAAGAGAAATGAGGCTTCTTGTAACCTCCATTATCACCATCCTCTAGGCACAGGTAAGTCCGATACATTGGTGAAGGGGGAAGCTATATCCCTGGGGAGGAGGAGATGGGATTAAAGGGGCTCCTTAGCTGCTACAATATGTTGACTGGCTAGGTTAATTCATTATTTGGATACAATTCATTTCTGCTGCTGGGCTGTCAGTAAATTACATTTTTAGTACAACTCGTCAAAAAGTTTTAAAGAACAGTTTTCTGTAGGAAAAATCCTGTTTCACTGAAATTCAAACATTTTGCAAGAACATGTCATTTTAATGAAATTTTCAGCAGAAAAAACTTGAAACAATTCTAACTGAAGTGACCATTTGTTTTGGCTTTTTAAAAACTATTTCCAACTTTTAATTATAAATATTATATTTTAGAATTATGTATTTACATTTTATAAATATTTCAACATTGAAATTAAATTTGAAACATTATTGAAATGAAGTGTTTCAATAAGGTTGTGTTGATGTTTCTGAAACAAATTTCAGGATGTCTGTTCCACAGACATTTTCAAAATTTTTGATTCTTGTCCCAATTCAGGATGAAAGGAAATTTCAAAATCTTATGTCCCATGAGATGAGAATTCCATTTTCCAACCTCTTCCAATTTTAGGACATCTACCACTTTTAAGCATATACATTTTAAATTTAGTTTTTAAATAAATATTTTCTGTGGGGTGAATGTCAGCCATGCTCTCTCCTCAACAAGAGTCTTTTTCAATTTCTATTTGTGTTTCTTAACAATGTGTTTTGTTTCTTGAGCTTCAACTTCAGCCTTTTCCTCATCAACCTCTGCAGACATCATTCCAACCTTTGAACTAGCAAAGTAGAGAAAGACACTGATCTCCTCCTTTGTGGAATCCCTGAAAGAGATCAGGAAGCACTCCCTACATGCCTGTACCTGCAGTCAAACACTTCAGCTCATGTCATTACCAATTCTTCAGTGCACAGAATGCATTTCTTTTTCAGCATTGCATGCTGAAAAGAAACAGACAAAAAAGCACACAAGTCTTCAAATCTGAGATCTTCAAAGCTCATGGGAGGATTATAAATGAAGAATCACAGTATCTCATGTTTCCCAGAAGCTTTGTGCTGTACAGTACACTGAGAAGTTAGCTTTTTGTGGTGCTCAATGGGATATGAAAATGACATATGACTTTAGATTCCAGAAGAGCAGAGTGTTGTGAATTATCTTGTACACTTTAAATATAGATATTTAGCTGAAGATTTTTGAATCGTGTATTATGTATGCTCTTTATGGCTGGAAATATTAATCGTTGGAAACTTAAGTCTATTTTATTCCTGAAAAATAATCAATAGTCATTAAGCTTCTATTTCAAAATTAAATAATATGTTTATAGCCTATTACTGGAAGCCATGATCCAAGCAATGACTTAAGTATGACATGTCTCTCAGTCAAAGGAAAGTCAACAAAACCTTTTCTCTGTCATTGAGATTTAGGGCTATGAAGTAGGGCAGCCAGAAAACAGCAATACCCTTTGAGGAAAATATTGAGGCTTCAAATTTTCTTTTCATTTTCTGAGACAGACCCCGAAATAGCCAATAACGTGGTGATTAGAGCACTCACTTGCCACGTGGGAGACTCAGTTTCAAGTCCTTATTCTCCCTGATTCGGAGCAAGGACTTGTTTATGGTGTCTTCCTCATAACCATTAGGTTTTTCACTATTCTTGGGAAGCATGTGTCGATTTGTGTGTCACTCGTGGTTTTGACCATAAATTACATCCTGGGGTGTAGTAACTCTTTTGATGAAGTTTTCGTTGAAACCAGTACATTTTCAAGAAACATTGCAGTTCTGACAGAAAAAAAAAGTTGAAAATGTTTGAACATATGTACAATGAAGATTTAGCTCTACATTTTTGAGATGGCCAGCCTCCCTTTTGTATCTGGAATTTGTTGCCCCACCAAAAATGCAGCCATGTCCTGAGAGACATCATACCATAATAACCTTGGAAGGATGTGAACTATCATAAGCAAATCTCCATGATCACCCAACATTTACTAGCTCAAATTGTATAAATTACTCCACATTGTATAAACTAAAATGTTCTACAATAATCACCACGTAAATGAAAGCAACATACACGGGATCTGAAGAGCAAGAACTGATGTGCCAATTGCTCTCATGAGACATACAGCATTAGAACAAATAATGGATTACAGCATTATCTGCTGATTTATATAGTCAGATTAGACTAACATTTTTCAAGGAATTGAACATATTCCTACAGTAGAGCAGCAGCATTCAGTCAGTTACAGCTGCTGTTATTTCAATATCCCACCACATGCATGAATGCTGTGTGTGCACATTCACGTATAGTGGTATTGTTCATTTAGAGGAGGACAGTAAAGATAATAGGGTTTCTCAAGTTGCTTTATGCAAACTTAATTTAAAACAAAGTATGGTCTTTTTCCAACATGGAATATTCCTATTAGGAGGAGTTCTCTGTAAACACTTTATAGGTGTACAGGTAGAGAATGGATGGTCCTGCAGTTATGGCCTAGCCCACAGGAGATATGGGTTCTAGTCTAGTTTTGCCCAGAGTCACAAAGGATGTCTGTTGCAGGTCATTGCGCCTCTTTGTGCCTCAGTTTCCCCACATGTATAAAGAAGATTATACTTCTCTTCTTCACAGGGGTTTGAGGACTACATTCTTTCATGTTTGTTATGAGGAGCTGTGATGCTGTAGTTATGAGTGCCAGAGAAAAGCCTATAAACAAATGCTGAATGTGACAGGATCAAAGCCCTATTTTAATTAACAATGTATAAATGCAGACTCACAGATAACTATTTGTGGTCCATATACAGTCCCAAAATACATATCCGAACACCCCTTCAAGAGTTCCTAGGACACTGGGTCAAACTTGAAGTTCCTTCCTTCTGGAAGTTTTTGGTTACTCATTTTCCTCATTGTTACTCTAAGTGCCTAGAAAGTAACAATGTCCAACAGAGAGAAAACCAAATTTACTCCGGTACAAGCCAGAAGAGCTCCAATTCAATCTTCCAGTGGAGCTGGAGCAACTGCTTATTCAAACAGGGCTTAGTCTGAAGGCATAAATGGGACTTAATTAGTTCATAGGCCAGTAATCTGTACAGGAGTGACATTTGCCCTCCTTGAATGTGGCACATTGATTCCTAGTCAATGGTTTGAGACTCATGGCGAAATGAAAGAGTACCCACAATTATATTAAGGCACAACCAAGGCAGACAAAACAAGCGTGTGTGTGTGTTTGAGGGAGGGCAGGAGAGTGAGGGGTTCGAGTTAGTTATTTTTGTACAATGCTGCTCTCTCTGTCTAATCCTCCAACTATATGCGATAAGACTATCTTCTAAAAGGTATTGATTTTGAAATAGCATTTCTCAAGGAATCAACAAGGAAAACCTCAATGTTTCCAATTTCTCTACAACCTGCAGGTGCTTTAACAACATGTTAATAAAAAAAGTGGCCATGAGTTCAGCATGTGGCCATTTGTACTGTTTGATGACTTGTTCTTATGAAATAAATGACTGCTCCGAAGCTTGTAATATTGGCCTTGATTCAGGGCAAAAAAACCCCACAATTTATGACTGCTATTAAGATGAAAAGGCTTTTTCTTAAGTAAAAGTTCTCTCTAGCCACTGGAACAATATTCATTACCAAAATGTTATCTGAAGGAATTCCCTATCCAAACTCCAGCCATCTTGAACAAATTAGTTTAGAAATAAAAGCATGCTACCCAGAACTGTAGATTCAAGATTCATTCAACTCCTCACAGTTTGGAACCTATGAGTCCAATAGCTTTCTGAACTGCAAGTATAAAATCAATTTCTTGTTGTCTACTCAGATGTTGACAGATTTAGGGTTCCTGTTTTGTAGCAAAGGGTAAGAGTTCACATGCCTTTTGAAAAAGCAGCCAAACGCCTGCAGGATTAGCCAAACATCTTAGTTTTGCAGGAGTGCTTTGTTATAGAAATACGCATATATATTAATAGTTAAATGCCAGTACACAGCATTCAAGAATAGAAAGCATTGTTCATGGGTTTTGTACGAGGAATGAAACATTTTGTCATTCTGCACTTCACCTGGCTTGTGTGTAGCTCTTTCCATACAGCTCTCAAAAAAGGCAAGCATATTCAAAAATAACTAGTGATTTTCAGTGCCTCCATTTTTATGGGGGTGAGGGGGAAGGGGATACTACATGCGACACGTTAGAAAGGCCTGAATTTCAGAAAGTACTGAGGACACACCTTCTGAAAAATCAGGCCTCTAAGGTGACTCAAGTTGGGCATCCAAAAACGTTAGTCACTCTGGAAAATCTTGATCTCAGAGTTTGCTGCTCCACATGTAAAATTCACATTTAAATCAAAAGAGATTCTTAGCATAGAATAACTACAGAATTGCACCCCGAGTGGATATCCTCTTTTCCTTTCCTTTGATCTGAAATGGGCAGCACTGTCTGCACACTGCATGTATAATCTTGGGCAGAGAAGGACCATAACCCAGTTGTGGAGACACCTGCATTACATTGAAGCTGTTCTTGCGCATTTCTCAGATTAAAAGTCTCATTCTGTTCTTTCAAGATAAAAAACCCACAATCACTATTTGGACATCTTTTTCTCCTGTGTGTGCAGTTAGATAACTCTTGACCTGCAGATGCAGAATACTGTAGTGGTTAGATCACAGAACTGCATGCTGGGAACTCTATGTAGGCAGGTGCTCATTCACCTTTGTATGAAAACATCACATACATAGGACTGATTTTATTTTCACAAGATCCACAGGAAGTATTGTTCCCATTTTACAGGCAGAGAACTAAGACTGAGAGATATTAAATAGCCTGCCCCAAGTCACACAAAGTACATGGCATAGCCAGGAATTCAACAAATCCCTTGAGATTCAGTCCAGTACCCTGCTACAAGAGTAGTCCACCTCCCTAATTGCTATTTTTTGCTCTACCTTTGACTCCCTGGGTAGTGCTGAGTAGAGCTCGTCAAGAAACAGTTTCCCCATCCCATTAAAATGTTCAATACATCAAAAAATGTTCCCATCCCAAATTGGGACAAAAATAATGTCTTGTAAATTATCATGACCTGATCATTTAAAAAAATGATTAAGGTCAATCAATATGTTTTGTTTCAGTTTCAGGGTTTTTTTTTTTTTTAAGCATCAAAATGTTTCATGAACAATTCTGGTTTTGATAAATTGGCATTTTTCAAGCCAGGGAGGTGGGGGGGGGAAGAAGAGCATTTGCCAAAAAATTCCCAACCAGCTCTAATCCTAAGCACTTATTTTAGTTCTTTGCACCAGTTTCCCCAAGGGTAAAATGTATATTACAACTATTTCTTTCCTACATGACAGGTGTATGGTGAAGATTAATCAAAAGTTTACACAGCACTTTGAAGATGTAAAATACTGTATAAATGCTAATTATAGTGCATTTGATATGAAAATTACACCTCCTTTTAAAACCTGAAATTAAACTGAACATTCTTATTGTCTTTCAGAGCCATTGGAAGGGCTATACCTCACAACAGAAGCAGAGGTATCAGTGACTATTCCCAGAGGGGGGAACCATGCCAGTTATTAAGGTGTAACTGACCCCACTTGGTTATCAGTGAAGTAATAACTTAGGATCTCTTGTACTAAAAGCATGAACCTCTACTGCTTCAGGTGAAGGACTAATTTCGCTAATCTCTTAAGGCAGAGGTGGGCAAACTACGGCCCATGGGCCACGTCTGGCCTGTGAGACTGTCCTGCCCAGCCCCTGAGCTCCTGGCCTGAGAGGCTAACCCCCAGCCCCTCTGCTGCTGTCCCCCCTCCCCGCAGCCACGCCACCATGCGGGCAGTGCTCTGGTCGGCGGGGCTCCATGTTCATGCAGGGCAGCGCGGCAGCACGTCTGGCTCTGGTGTGGCTCCCAGACATGTTGCTCTGAGCGGCATGGTAAGGGGGCCGGGGCCAGGGGGTGGGATAAGGGACAGGGGGTCCTAGGGGGCAGTCAGGAAGCAAGGGGCGGTTGGATAGGGGGGTGGGGTCCCGGGGGGGCGGTTAGGTGCAGGTGGTCCTGGGAGGGGGCGGTCAGGGGACTGGGAACAGGGGGCAGTTGGATAGGGCAGAGGTTTCGGGGGTGGGGGCAGTCAGGGGACAGGGAGCGGGGGAGTTAGATAGGAAGTGGAGTCCCAGGGGGGTGGCTGGGGCAGGGATCTTGGGAGGGGGCGGTCAGGGGACAAGGAGAATGGCAGGGTTGGATTGGTGGGGGTTCTGAGGGGGGATGGAAGTGGGAGGGACCAGGCTGTTTGGGGAGGCACAGCCTTCCCTACCTGGCCCTCCATGCAGTTTTGCACCCCGATGTGGCCCTTGGGCCAAAAAGTTTGCCCATCCCTGTCTTAAGGTCACTGCAGTTAGCCCAGCCCCAGGTGCTGCCCTAACCCCCATTCCATCCACACACAAAACCCTCTAACCTGGGTGACGTGGTGCTTGCACCTTGGGCCAGCTGGCATGGCTGGGGATGTGGGTTAGAGCCTGGGTTCTACTTTCACTTCGGCTAGTAACTTGTCCACTTTTCAGTGAAAACACGAACTAGGCCACTTGAGTGGCAGCAAGTCCTCCAATGTCTTCCCACAATTCCTGCTTGTGCTTACGACAGAAAAGTTCTCCCACAATCCTATCACAATCCTGTGATAAAGCATCACAGCTTACTGCAGCACAAAGAACCCAGGGATATACCCACCAAAATCCTAGCAACACACACGTGGGGAGTGCGGGATCTGTAACTCAGGGATAGCTCTGCAGTGTGGCTGCTCACACCCTGGTTTTCAGACCAATGTGCAGATCACTCAGGCTAACTCTTCACTGAGGACACATCTCTAGATGGACTAGACCAGCTGCAAGATGGGGACACAGGCCTCTGCTCTCCTAATGCAGGGTTACAAAGCCATGGCAAGGAAGCTTTCAAAATAAAAGCTTACAAGATTGGGCCCTGTAACACCACAAGTAGTTCTTACTAACACAAATATCTCACTGGTTTTACTGAGATAGCAAAAGTTGGCAGGTAATGACCATAGACGCCACAGATTCTAAATTCCTGAATTACCTCATAAGCCCTAAAAAAGATGATAACCTGCAGTGTTCTTTTATTTTCACTCCACATATTCCCTTCTTTGAAATCTTACCCACCATTTTAAAAAATGCACTGCAGAAAAATAACTAAATATTGTAAATAAATTCCTTCATGTTACAATGAGTTTATGCCAACTTTTCTGACAGTCTTGAGGAAAACACTGTTAATGTGTGGGTAAAAGCCCATAATTCTCAATATAGAGAGACAGACTCAGAACCCTGTATTTAGCATCAGAAACAGGGTACTGCATGTAGTCACCAATGCTGGGCAAACCCTACAAGACTCACAACATCAATTATTACCAAATAAGACCCCAAAGACTTGAATTGCTCAACAAATCCTCTTGCAGATTACAACAGCCTCTTTCTCAGGGCATTTTACACTTCCCTCTCTAGGTCTCATCTGGAATCAAGAATCGAAGAGGGATGTAGAAACCACAAAGAATAGTGAGGAAAGTATTTTTTAAATGTTTGGAACAGCTTGGGTTCAGGCTCTATTTTGATTCTGGGCATAGGTTCTGGTTGGTTTTGATTTGAAATCAAAATTGATTTGCCCACTCTTACTTGTGATTCAGTGGTTTCAAGACCGTTCTCAAATGCTGCCTCCTGCTTCTGCTCTCCCTCCATCATTCTGCTGATTTTAGTTTTAGCATTTGCTTGTTGTTTAAAGGTTAACGGGTTCCTGTAACTACTGAAATACACAAAAATAGATTCTACTTAGGCTGTATTAGAGTTTCAGCAACTTATTAAAAAACAGAAATAAAGGTTACTTTCAAATCACTTTATAGATTTTAAAGACTTTTGCAGGCTCTATTTCCCTCCTCATATAGATTGCATGAGCTATGGACAACATACACCTGCAGTCCAAATGCTGTAATTTAAGAAGTCTCCACTCCAAGGAGATTTGAAGCAGTTTCTCTGTTGGCTGAGGAGGTTCAGAATGCACCCTGATGGCTGCTCTCAGGCTCTCAGTGATGAATTGAGAATGGATGTAAAACAAAAAACTATAACAAGCACAATCACTTAAAACATTTTCCCATTAATTTACTCAAAACTTGGAGTAGTGCATAGTATGCTAGCTATGTAGGCATTACCCAATTAGCTTTTCTCTCTCTCTCCCCTGGGTTACTTATATCCTTCTACCTCCCCAAGCTGCGTATTTCAGTAAGATAATGCTCATTTTAGTAGAATTATTTCTGCAGTGATCCACCTCCCTAGAGAAATCATAAAATGGGTTTACAAGAATGAGAACACAAAAAGCATTAATTAAGAGATGTCAAAAGATCAAGGAGACAATCTGGACTTAATACACTAAAATGATGCATTTTAAATAACTTGGGTTCTGCACTTAAAATATAATAACCTTCAGAGAAACATTGACAGACACTTCCTGTACCTAAGTTGCATCGGGCTGATGCTTGCCATTCGTGCAGGCATACCTCTTATTAATACTAATAGTAGCAGTTACATGTACAGGTCCTGATTTTGAAAGACAAGTGGATTTAGCCACTATTTGTTTCAATGCAAGTTATATGGTTTAATTTTAGAGCTGTTAGAAAAATTCCAACAAAACATTTTTTCATTAGAATTGAACTGTTTCATGGAGATGGTTCAATATTGAAAAATGCCAGATGCAACGCAGGTGGAGTCTGACAGAACTCTGCTTGACAGTCAGGTTTCAAAACCTTTCTGGATTGCTGCCAGCTCGCCTGGTCAGCTCCTCAACAGTCAACTTACTGGACTGCTTCAGAGTTGGAGACCCCAGTGCCTCCAGGAACTATGACTCTGGGGCAGCCCACCAGGTAGGGTTGCCAATTTTAGTTGTACATATTCCTGGAGGTTTACTCACATAATGTTTAATTACAGATTAATCTTTAATTCCTGGAGACTCCAGGACAATCCTGGTGGCACCAGGAATTCCAGGATCTGCAGCTCCATTCCCTTTCATGACGATTTTTTAAATTTGGAGGTTTTGTTGTCAAAGTGAAACCAAATTTCAGAGTCCCCCACAAAATGGAATTACCTTTCTCCACACAGCCCTATTAAATCCTGTGGTTGACTTCAGAAATATCAACCATGGAGTCCACACACTTTTATTTTACTAACTTTCATGCTTTGGTTACCCTTTATAATACAGTGACATTATGTAGTTATGCTTTTTGATAACTGCAGTTGTAACAGAGAGAGAGCGCGAGCCTGGAGGACTGGGCCTAGTACAAGACCTGAGGCCGGAACCAAAAGCTGTGGCGGGCCTGGCCTATGGTTGCCAACTTTCTAATCACACAAAACTGAACACCCTAGCCCTGCCCCTTCCCTGAGCGCCCCCCTCTCCCCCCCCCGCTCACTGCATTCCCCTTCGCTTGCTGGCTCATTCACCCCCACCCTCACTCACTTTCAGGCAGTTGGGGTACAGGAGGGAGTGAGGGCTCTGGCTGGGGGTGCAGGCTATAGGCCAGGGACAGAAATTAGGGGTTCGGGGTGCAGGAGGGGGCTGAGCTGATGCTGGGAATTGGGGTGTTAGGGGGTGAGGGCTCTGGCTGAGAGGGTGGGCTCTGGGGTGGGGCTGGAGATGAGGCATTTGGGGTACAGAAGGGGGCTCCAGGCTGGGGTGGGGATGAGGGATTCGGAATGTGGAAAAGGGCTGTGGGTTGAGGCAAGGGACTGGGGGTGTGGGCTCTGGGGTGGGGCCAGGGATGAGGGATTCAGTGTGCAGGAGGGGGCTGTGGGTTGAGGCACGGGGTTGGGGTGCAGGAGGGGGCTCCAGGCTGGGGATGAGGGATTCAGAATGTGGAAAGGGGCTGTGGGTTGAGACAAGGGGCTGGGCTCTGCGGTGGGACTGGGGATAAGGGTTTCAGGGTGAGAGAGGGGGTTCTGGGTTTGGGCAAAGGGTTGGGATTTGGGCAGGGTTTGGGCTCTGGCTGAGGGTGCAGGCTCTGGAAAGGGGCTAGGGATAAGGGGTTTGAGGTGCAGGAGGGTGCTCTGGGCTGGGATTGAGCAGTTTGGAGGGTGATCAGGGCAGGGGTTGGGGAGTGCAAGGGGGTGAGGGCTCTGTCTGGGGGTGCAGGCTCTGGGGTGGGGCTGGGGGATGAGGGGTTTGGGGTGCAGGAGTGGGTGCTGGGTTGGGGGGGGGGGCTCAGGGCTGGGGCAGGGGGTAGGTGCTCGGGGTTGGGGCACGGGCTTACCTCCGGTGGCTCCTGGTTAGTGGGGCTAAGGCAGGTTGCCTACCTGTCCTGACACCGCACTGTGCCCCGGAAGCAGCCAGCACGTCCGGCTCCTAGGCAGGGGAAGGAGGGCCAGGAAGCTCCATGTGCTGCTCTCGCCCACAGGCACCACCCTCCCAGATCCCATTGGCCACAGTTCCTGGCCAATGGGAGTGCAGAGCTGGTGCTTGGGGTGGGGGCAGCATGCAGAGCCCCATGTCCCCCCTGCCTAGGAGCCGGACCTGTTGGCCGCTTCCGGGGTGCACTGCGGTGCCAGGACAGGTAGGGACTAGCCTGCATTAGACCCACAGCACTGCCGACCGGACTTTTAACAGCCCAGCGGTGCTGACCAGAGCCGCCCGGGTCCCTTTTCGAGTGGGCGTTCCAGTCAAAAACCAGACACGTGGCAACCATAGCCTGACCTTGGCAAAATAATAAAATACTAGATATCTACATAAATACATTTCAGAAGGCTAGTACAGATACACCCCAATCTAGTACAAGATATGATGGTTTGACAGAATAATGAATAGGAATGTTTTGTCTGAGATATCAGGAACAAGTGGAGGTAACAAATAGATGTCATGAAACACATAAGGTGGTATGTAAGTTGTTCATACCATTTGTTTGTCTCAGTCTATAAATGTTGGGGTACCTCGCCTTAACCCTTTGTGTGGCCAAGGGGACAGCAGAGACTCCCACTGCTGACAGAGACATTCCTTGCTACTGGGCACTCATGTTTTAGCGTACCTGTAACCATGGAGCCAGAGTACTAGAACTGTGCCTTGAGGGCAATAAACCTGGCCGAGGGCCTTTGTCACCAAACCATGCCTGTGGTTCTTCATTACGACTAACATCGAGGTCTGCTGATTATCGAGACTGCATTATCTGCTGCTAGTTCTGATAACACTGGAGTGCCAAGGACAGAAGCACTGAGAAGCCTGAACAGCATTGCCGAGGAAATGACATTTCAGCCTTCAGTACTTAACAGTTATTACTAAAAGCTACAGAGCTGGAGGGTGGCTACATGACCATAATTACAAAATAAATACTTTTAATACACTGAAAATGTGCACTCTCATTTTAGAGATATTACCCATTCCAGATAAATTCTCTGTTCTTACAATAGGAAAATACCGCTGGAACTAGCAATGCTTCTAAAATGAGAATGAACACTAAGTGCATCAACAGCAGCCCACCCATGTAAAGTCATCCCTCCGGGAGCAGATTAACAAACACAAACTTCCACCATAATTTCAAATAAATCCCCAGCCACAAATCTTTGCCCCAGCCTGCCTGTCCTTGTTGTCACCTTACTCCAACTTCAGACTTCCTTCCTCTACTATGCTGCACTTAGGGTTCCTGCTTTGTAGACTCATCTGTCTTAAATCACATCTCACTCTCTCAACCTAAGGGCCATTGCCACCTGTCTTATATCCAGATGGATTACCAAGACAGCCATATTACTGAGTCAACAGACTCAGCCCTTTCCCAGCTGGATAGATGCCTGGTAACAGGGATGAGGGTGGGGTGTTACTTAACACATCCAGCCTGAACAGCTAGAGAACATCCCCAGCCATACCCTTGCCTTAATTTCACAGGTTTATATTGTGTGGCTAGCTAATTTAGTGCTCAATTGATAATCAGGTCTGAATAATCTATAATCTATGTAATCTAAGGGTAAGAAAATTCAAAATAATCTGCATAATCTGTTGTTTTATTGCAGTAACCACACATCCAAGCAAGAAGTGTCTGCTTTTCATTATCTTTGTTTATTCTCCACTCTAAACATGGTCTTTTCCAAGTTAGTTTCAGATAGTCATTCAAACTAGGAATTCCCATCCCATTAAACTACGCATCTCTTCTGCATCATTTTAAAAGCGTGTGTATGACTTCTGACCTATGTTTTACTTTGTGATGGACAAATATCAAAACATTTGGATATACAAACATCCTTATATCTGCAAGTTTTCCAAATCACTTTGCTTTGCAAATCCTTGTACAGTTTCATCTGGACGGGTTTTCAAGTCACAGCCAAGACTTTCATGTTTTCAATCTAATAAGCAATACCAAAATTAAGCCAACATTTTCATGATATGTTGGAAATTCTATTTTTCTTTCCCCACCGAAGCAAGAAAATGTAGTGGGGAAATGTACATGTAAGTTAACATTTGTGGCAGAGGTCCGACCTTGTCCCCGTGGGTCCCACGCTTCCAGGTGGTTTATGCTAGCTTCAGAGGCTCACTGCAACCCTCCACATAGCCCTTCTCTCTCTAGGGCCAGGAATACAGTCTACTGAGCCCTTTTCTTATCATAAGCCAGCAATGGAGGTTGGTAAGAGAATTCCCAGAGTCTTTGTTGCTCCTATGGCCTCATGACAAAACAGTTTAGCCTACTGTCCTGACAAGGGCCTGTTTTCCCCTCCCAGGAGGTGTTTCTGTAGTGGTGGGTTGGGGGGAACCCAGGCCCGCCTTCTATTCCGGGTTCCAGCCCAGGGACCCTAATGGTAGCAGCTGTAGCACTGGTAAAAAGCCAACCTTTTACTGCCAGAGTTACTACATTTCCCTGGGCCACTTCCCCACAGCTCTCCTGCTTCTCCGTTCTTCACCATTACCTTATGGCTCCCTTACCAATGACTTGAGGGTGTCTTCATTAACCAGCCCTTCAGCTACACTTCTGCTCCTCTCTGCCTGACTGGAGTGAGCCCTTTTATATGATCAGAGGGGCCTTAATTAGAGTCAGGTCACATTAGCTTAATGGCCTCACCTGACTCTTTGCAGGTTAATTGGAGTCAGGTGTTCTCATTAGCCTGAAGTAGCCCCTGCTCTGGTCAGTCAGGAAACAGAAACCTGTTCATCCAGTGGCCAGTGTATCTGCCTTCTGCTACTCTGCTGTACCCCCGGACACCTGCCCCTTTTGCGGCGTGAGGGAAACCCTGGCGCACGTCTATCTGGAGTGCGCCAGGTTGCAGCCCCTATTCCGGCTCCTCACCGATATTTTATTAAAGTTTTGGTTGCACTTTTCTCCTCACCTTCTTATCTACGCACTCCCTGTCCGTGGCCCCACTAAGTCGCGGGACCTCCTGGTCAACCTCCTCCTGGCCCTGGCTAAAGTGGCCATCTATAAAACCAGGGTGAGGAGGTTGGCCGATGGAGTCTCCTGCGACTGCGGGGCCTATTTCCGATCCTCCGTCCGTTCACGCCTCCAGGCGGAGTTCCTCTGGGCGGCGTCCACCGACTCCCTTGAGGCCTTTGAGGAGCAGTGGGCGCTGTCTGGGGTTCTCTGCTCGGTGTCCCCGTCCGGTTCCCTTCTTTTGACCCTTTGACCGCACTCCCGTCCCTGTTTTTCATTAGTTGTCCCCCGCAATTTTTTGGCCTCCAGGTCCTGTGGATCTCCCCCTTAGGCTGGGGGGGGATCCTTTAGCGGTGGGCGAGCTTTGCCCGCCCACTTCCTGGATCCCAATAGGGCTACTCTGCTGTACCCCCGGACACCTGCCCCTTTTGCGGCGTGAGGGAAACCCTGGCGCACGTCTATCTGGAGTGCGCCAGGTTGCAGCCCCTATTCCGGCTCCTCACCGATATTTTATTAAAGTTTTGGTTGCACTTTTCTCCTCACCTTCTTATCTACGCACTCCCTGTCCGTGGCCCCACTAAGTCGCGGGACCTCCTGGTCAACCTCCTCCTGGCCCTGGCTAAAGTGGCCATCTATAAAACCAGGGTGAGGAGGTTGGCCGATGGAGTCTCCTGCGACTGCGGGGCCTATTTCCGATCCTCCGTCCGTTCACGCCTCCAGGCGGAGTTCCTCTGGGCGGCGTCCACCGACTCCCTTGAGGCCTTTGAGGAGCAGTGGGCGCTGTCTGGGGTTCTCTGCTCGGTGTCCCCGTCCGGTTCCCTTCTTTTGACCCTTTGACCGCACTCCCGTCCCTGTTTTTCATTAGTTGTCCCCCGTAATTTTTTGGCCTCCAGGTCCTGTGGATCTCCCCCTTAGGCTGGGGGGGGATCCTTTAGCGGTGGGCGAGCTTTGCCCGCCCACTTCCTGGATCCCAATAGGGCTACTCTGCTGTACCCCCAGACACCTGCCCCTTTTGCGGCGTGAGGGAAACCCTGGCGCACGTCTATCTGGAGTGCGCCAGGTTGCAGCCCCTATTCCGGCTCCTCACCGATATTTTATTAAAGTTTTGGTTGCACTTTTCTCCTCACCTTCTTATCTACGCACTCCCTGTCCGTGGCCCCACTAAGTCGCGGGACCTCCTGGTCAACCTCCTCCTGGCCCTGGCTAAAGTGGCCATCTATAAAACCAGGGTGAGGAGGTTGGCCGATGGAGTCTCCTGCGACTGCGGGGCCTATTTCCGATCCTCCGTCCGTTCACGCCTCCAGGCGGAGTTCCTCTGGGCGGCGTCCACCGACTCCCTTGAGGCCTTTGAGGAGCAGTGGGCGCTGTCTGGGGTTCTCTGCTCGGTGTCCCCGTCTGGTTCCCTTCTTTTGACCCTTTGACCGCACTCCCGTCCCTGTTTTTCATTAGTTGTCCCCCGTAATTTTTTGGCCTCCAGGTCCTGTGGATCTCCCCCTTAGGCTGGGGGGGGATCCTTTAGCGGTGGGCGAGCTTTGCCCGCCCACTTCCTGGATCCCAATAGGGCTACTCTACTGTACCCCCGGACACCTGCCCCTTTTGCGGCGTGAGGGAAACCCTGGCGCACGTCTATCTGGAGTGCGCCAGGTTGCAGCCCCTATTCCGGCTCCTCACCGATATTTTATTAAAGTTTTGGTTGCACTTTTCTCCTCACCTTCTTATCTACGCACTCCCTGTCCGTGGCCCCACTAAGTCGCGGGACCTCCTGGTCAACCTCCTCCTGGCCCTGGCTAAAGTGGCCATCTATAAAACCAGGGTGAGGAGGTTGGCCGATGGAGTCTCCTGCGACTGCGGGGCCTATTTCCGATCCTCCGTCCGTTCACGCCTCCAGGCGGAGTTCCTCTGGGCGGCGTCCACCGACTCCCTTGAGGCCTTTGAGGAGCAGTGGGCGCTGTCTGGGGTTCTCTGCTCGGTGTCCCCGTCTGGTTCCCTTCTTTTGACCCTTTGACCGCACTCCCGTCCCTGTTTTTCATTAGTTGTCCCCCGTAATTTTTTGGCCTCCAGGTCCTGTGGTTCTCCCCCTTAGGCTGGGGGGGATCCTTTAGCGGTGGGCGAGCTTTGCCCGCCCACTTCCTGGATCCCAATAGGGCTACTCTGCTGTACCCAACTGGCTTGGGTCTATCACACATTATATAATTATTACAAATTTGTGTGTGTGTTTATATAAAGTTTATGTTTAAAATTCCATGCTTTGTTTTTTAATTTGACTCAAACTTTTTCACTCATTCATTCACTCCTAGCCCTAATCTCACACCTATGGCCAAACGGACACCCTCTACATTTTTTCCATTTCGTAGCACAGTCTGTCTGTCTTTACAAACAACTTTGAGAATGCCCTACCTCCTGGACACTGTGTTGGCAGTTAAAATATTAGCAGTCATCATTTTGCTGAACATCAGCAACTTTTTTCCCCACAAAGTATCATAACTCTTTAAAACTCAAAGTTTGACTTCGTGAACAATTCTCAAATGGGAGCCAGTTCCTTGCTCAGCAAGTGTTGCCAACTTCTAATTATATATAGTTCAGGGGGAAAAAATAAAGTAGTTATCTTTGACGCCTCATGAAAAATGAGCTATTAAGATAAACTGTCTCACATAACAAGTCACCTCTAATTTGGGAAACGATCTTGGTCTTGCATGAATGAGTGGAGTAATTACATTAGGTATTTTGCCTAACCTACAAGAGGCTGTACGGTCTTGAGGTGTGGCTGAACAGGGCAGAATCCTTGTTCCTCTAATATCATTACATACTATACAGCTTAGACAGTATACACGTAAATGATAAGACATGATGATCAGAGCCATCCCTTGGGTACGGCGAATCGGGGCAAGTGCCCCAGGCCCCCGCACTTCAATAAAATCATGAGCAGGAGGGTGCGGAGGTGAGGCAGTGAACGGGGAGGCAAGTGGCGGGGGGGGGCAAAGAGGAGCCCTCCTATCAGAACCTTCCCCTCCCACCAGTGCCTCCTGCCCACCAGCAGGCCCCGCCAATCAATGCCTCCCCCTCCCTCTCAGCACCTACCACCGATCAGATGTTTTGCAACATCAGGAGGCACTGGGTGGGGAGGGAAGAAGAGTAAGGGCACAGCACGCTCGGGGGAGGTGGCGGAACTGGGCGGGGAAGAGGCAAGAGCAGGAAGAGGAAGGGCAGGGTGGGAAAGAAGCAGGGTGGGGATGGGGCCACAGGGAAAGGGATGGAGTGGGGGCAGGCCCTGGGCAGAGCTATGGGGAGCATCCCGCAGCAGATTAGAAACTCGGCGCCTATGTCCTGGGTCCTGCACCCTGTTAGGGACAGACCTGATGATGATACCAGCCTCTTTGAAGAGGAGGAATAGTTTAATGAATCATAAATGGTCTTTTACACAAGAGAGGACATCCCTATGAGCCACAGTTTTAAAGAGTAGATGCTGTTTGCATGTAAGGATGTTTTTGGAACTCATTTTGAGTGAACAGAAATAGTGATGCTAGTCTGAATGGGCAAACTCGGACTGAAGGCGGATTGCAAAAGATATGTACTGATAGAATTGGTTCTGGTGTCAAAAAATAAGACTTCCAGTCTTGTCCACAAGATGCCCTTGACCTATGTTACACAAATAAATCAACTAACAGCTAGCTCCACAACCACCAAACAAGCCTGACCCTCAACATAACTGATTGCCAAAGACCTCAGTCTCCATCAAATGCCTCTCCCCAATAATATATGGATATATAGATCAGTATTGCCAACATCATGTGTTCAAAATTATGCATCGGTATGAAATACTCGCAGTACAATCTAGACTAGTGAGTAGCTATGTCACCCCTGCTCTCTCACGTGGAATGCCCTTTACACTGCTTTGCCATTGTTTCTTCCACTCCTGGACTGCTCACAGACAGCTTCTAGCATGCAAGTCTCTCCCAACTATGTCTGTGTGCACTTGCGAACTGCCAGTAACACTCAGGCTTTCATTAGCCTGAATTACACTGCAGGGTGACCCCAACACTCCCAAACCCAGTCTTCTTCCAGAAATGTGTGTCTCGTACTGCCCAGCCCTGTCGTGGACAATACAAGCTCATATAAAGTCCAGCATTTTATTAATAGAAATGATATTCACACATCCTGTTTTCCCAACTGGAGTTTCCCAAACACTTCAATTCAGTTTTGAACACTGTAAATACCTCGCGCGTTATCCAGCAGTATGTGCGGTACCTGCAAAACTGGGCGAGGAAGCAACGACAGCACGATTACCATACTGATGAGGACATGGACACAGACGTTCCTAGAAGCACAGCATGTGGCGATTGGGATCATGGTGGTGTTGGGTGACAGCTTCATGCGGTGAAATACCGATTCTGGGCCTGGCAAACAAGCACAGGACTGGTGGTACCGCATAGTGTTGCAGGTAGGGGATGATTTCCAGTGGCTGCGAAACTTTCATATGCCTAGGGCCACTTTCATGGAACTTTGTGACTTGCTTTCCCCTGCCCTGAAGCGCAAAGACACCAAAACGAGAGCAGCCCTCACAGCTGAGTAGCGAGTGGCCATAGCCCTGTGGAAGCCTGCAATGCCCGACAGCTACCGGTCAGTTGGGAATCAGTTTGGAGTGGGCAAATCTACTGTGGGGGCTGCTGTGCTGCAAGTAGCTGATGCAATCATTGACCAGCTGCTATCAAGGATAGTGATTTTGGGAAATGTGCAGACCATTGTGGATGGCTTTAATGCGATGGGGTTCCCTAACTGCAGCAGGGTGATAGACGGAACGCATATCCCTATCTTGGCCCCGGAACACCGGGGCGGCCAGTACATAAACCGCAAGGGGTACTTTTCCATGGTGCTGCAAGCACGAGTGGATCACAAGGGACGTTTCACTGACATCAACGTGGGATGGCCGGGAAAGGTGCATGACGCTCGCATCTTCAGGGACTCTGGTCTGTTTGAACGGCTGCAGGAAGGAACTTACTTCCCAGACCAGAAAATAACTGTTGGGGATGTTAAAATGCCTATAGTTATCCTTAGGGAACCAGCCTACCCCTTAATGCCATGGCTCATGAAGCCATACACAGGCACCCTGGACAGTAGGAAGGAGCTGTTCAACTATAGGCTGAGCAAGTGCAGAATGGTGATAGAATGTGCATTTGGACGTTTAAAAGCGCACAGGCACAGTTTACTGACTAGGTTAGACCTCAGCAAAATCAATATTCCCATTGTTATTGCTGCTTGCTGTGTGCTCCACAATATCTATGAGAGTAAGGGGGAGACATTTATGGCGCAGTGGGAGGTTGTGGCAAATTGCCTGGTGGCCGATTTATGCACAGCCAGTCAACAAGGCAATTAGAAGAGTGCAGCAGGGTGCGCTGCACATCAGAGAAGCTTTGAAAGCCGGTTTCATGACTGGCCAGGGTACAGTGTGACAGTTGTGTTTGTTTCTCTTAAAGTTACCCACCCCCTATATATATGAAAGGAAATAAAGTCACAATTGTTTAAAAACTGTTCTTTATTATTTGTTGCACAAAACATTGAGAGAAATCAGAAGCTAGATGGGGGTGGGGGGGTGGGTATTGGGTTAGGGGAGTGGAGGAGGAGGGAAGGACAAGTCCAGAAACCAAATCAAAATTTAGGATATGCCAGCTTTCTGCTGCTTGTGCAATCCTCTGGAGTTGACTGTGTGGGTCCCCATAACCTCCCCCCATGTTCTTGGGCATCTGGGTGAGGAGGCTATAGAACTTGGGGAGGAGGGAGGGCGGTTATACAGGGGCTGCAGCGGCAGTCTGTGGTCTTGCTGCCTTTCCCGCATTAGATCCACCATACAGTGGAGCATGTCAGTTTGCTCCCCCATGAGCTTGACCATAGCATCCTGCCTGCTTTCATCACGCACATCCCTCCTCTCTTTGTATTCATGTAACGCTTTACGCGACTCCGCAATTGTTTGCCTCCATGCATTCAACTGGGCCCTATCAGTGCGGGAGGACTGCATGAGCTCGGCAAACATGTCATCCCGAGTTCGTTTTTTCCACCTTCTAATCTGGAGCAGCCTCTGGGACGGAGTAGATAGGGTCTGTGTTGAAACACTTGCACCTGCTGTGGGAGGAGAAAAAGGGAGGGTAGTATTTTAAAAGATACATTTTAGAGAACAAAGGAGACACTCTTTCACAGTGAAACAGGCAATTCATAGTACACAGCACAAGTTCTTTCTGTACTAGGTCTCATTTTGCCTCTTATACTGAAGTGCCTGCCACTTTAGTGTGAATAAGCCATCACATGCGGCCAGGCAACAGAATTCAGCTTGCAGGCAGCCATGGTAAGCCCTAGGGGCATGCGGGTTCTGCTTCTTCCGCATTCATTTCAATGCTTTCAAACTGCTGGGCCCCCTTTCCCATAGCAAGCAATGCCTGGTGGGTTTGCCATATAAAAGGAGGGCCTGCTGGCTCTCTGGGATGATCGCTTCACAAAACACCCTCCCCCCACCTACCCACCCACACACACACACACACACACAGCGTGGCTCCAATGAGGCTCTGAGCAGGGATGAGCCCTTTAAACTAAACACGAACAGCCCAGCACGGCTGGGTTTCCCCTCACCCCCGCCCCCCGCCATGGCTCCGATCAAGCTCTCACTCACCAGAAGTGCCTTCTCCAGGGTCATGGTCCGGGAGCATGCCTTGGGAGTGGGGGGAGGCTATTGGCTCCAGTGTTAAGAATAGTTCCTGGCTGGGGGGAAAACAGATTCCCCACCTGCCGCCTGTGCACTGTCCTCCTCCTCCACCTCCTCCTCCTCTTCGTCCTCCAAAAACTCATCCTCCTCACTCCGTGCTACTCTCCCCTTGCAGGTGTCCACGGACAGTGGTGCGGTAGTGGTGGCGTCACCCCCCATAATTGCATGCAGCTCACGGTAGAAGTGGCATGTATGGGGCAGTAACCCAGACCGCCCGTTCGCCTCCCTGGCTTTTTGGTATGCTTGCCTGAGCTCCTTGATTTTTGTACAACACTGCTCTGTATCCCTGGAGTAGCTTCTTTCCATCATGGCTCTGGAGACTTTAGCGTACGTATTTGTGTTTATTTTTTTGGAATGTAGTTCTGCCATAACAGATTCGTCTCCCCAACATGCAATGAGATCCGGTACCTCCCGTTTGGACCATGCTGGAGCTCGTTTGCGAATCCGGGACTGCATGGTCTCTTGTGATGGTGGACTCTGCATGGTCGCCTGTGAGGTGGACTCTGCATGGTTGCCTGTGATGGTGGACTGTGCTGATGGTCACCTGTGCTGATGGTGACCAAAAACGAAATTCAAAAGCTCCTGGGGCTTTTACTGCTTACCTGGCTAGAGCATCGGAGTTCAGTGTGTTCTCCAGAGCGGTCACAAGGGAGCATTCTGGGATAGCTCCCGGAGGCCAATATGGTCGAATTGCATCCACAGTACCTGTAACCCGGAACTGCGATCTGGATTTTAGTGCTACTCCATTTGCCGAGGTGGAGTACAGAAATCAGATTAAAGAGCCCTTTAAACAGAAAAAACTGGTTTGGTCGCGTGGACGGAATCAGTTTTATTTTGAAGTAACTCGGCTAATTCCGAGGTAACCGCGTACTGTAGACGAGGCCTAAGGTAAATTCAAAGCAAAGTTTCTCTTGCCACATGTTTCAGCAGTTTTACTGGTGAACTTTTCTCATTCAAGATACCCCTTACCCCATTCAATGCAGCTTATTTTGTTCTTCAGGTGTCTTGAATGCTATGGATTACCAAGAGAGAAAGGGAGGGATCATTTGGGGTGTCTGCCCTTCCTTTTTATAGTCCTCTCCCTCCTTTGAGAAACATCTCCAGCTAGGAACATGGCAATAGGCACACTGTGCGGATGGGAACTCCATGCTGTTTCTTTGCTAAGATGTAGATTTTTCAAGTATGTCCATTTCCTGCCAATGGATAGCCACTTTAAGTCAAATGGGCCATCAACTGCTGTTTACACGTGGCTGTAGTGTCAGCTTGCCCTTTGTCTGGGAGGGACTGGTTCGACCACTCCCTAGACTTGGATCATGCTTTAGTAACACCATACAGTGGAATCTTACAACTTTAACAATGTTGCCACATATATTTTACCAGGACAATAATGATCAGCAAATTATGAGTTTTCAAATGAGCACTCACAAGGCATACTGTGCACAAAGATTATTACAATGGAGTGCAACATGCAAATACAGGTTTACAGTTGGTCAAAGTCAGGCTCCAAAATATCATGAAGTGGTTTTTAAAACCATGAGATTTTAAGGGTTTTTTTTTTGTCCTTTAGGATTCACATTTTCAAGCTTTTCTCCATAACTATGAGGGCTAGGATTTTTTTTTAAGTCCAAAGCTGAGCTTCTCACATAACGTGACTCCCAGATCCTGGGATTTAAAATCAACATCAAATGTTGCAAGAGTAGTCAATGTCAATAGATGCATCTTACACTATACCCTGGAGGTCAAAGGACCTTGGCTATTTTAGACCAAAGTTTGAGGGAGGGAGGGGAAGAAGAGCATTATATATCAGATAAAAGTAATCCCTGCCTTTTACTGTAAATCAACACACATACCCAAGAAAGCCATGAACTACTGTTTTTATCAAATATTCATTTGTGCAAACAGCGTGCTTTACCGTAATAAATCAATAGCTCAAAGGGCCACCATACACCAAGCTTAATAGTGTGGAATGAAATACTTTTGACAAATTAAACAGTCAAGGTTTCAGTCAAACTTACCATCATTTGGGGTATTTGTTCATTTGAATGAGATGTGGGCCAAAATGCATGTTTAGCGTCTAAGCCAACACCAATATTTACTGATGCAAGGTAGCACCTGGACTTTCCTACGAACTCAGACAACCACTGAAAATGCCAAGCATTATGGACCCTAACCAGTGCCCACTGAAGTCAAAGGAATTAAAATCCCCATCAGCTTCAAAAGGCATTGGATCCAGCCCTATATTAAAATCACCAAGAAGCCATTTTTTCCTAAAAAATGGATTTGGGTATTTAAAAATACTGGCTAATATGCATGTATGTCCCCTTTTGAAATTCTCTATTTCAGTATTAAACACTAGTAGCCTGATATGCTACTACTAATTACAGAAAAAAGCAGTCTGTAGACTTTAATAAAGTGTAAAGTGTAAAGTGTTGTCCCCCCCAAAAAAACACAAAAACCATCTGAGCAATTCTTCCCTTTAGAACAGCAGAAAACAAATTTGTCATGCAGAAGTCGTTACACTACATGAACACTAATCACTAAGCCCTGGTCTACACTACGAATTTAGGTCGAATTTAGCAGCGTTAGGTCAATTTAACCCTGCACCCGTCCACACGACAAAGCCATTTTTGTCGACTTAAAGGGCTCTTAAAATCTATTTCTGTACTCCTCCCCGATGAGGGGATTAGCACTGAAATCAACACCGCCAGGTCAAACTTGGGGTAGTGTGGACGCAATTTGACGGTATTGGCCTCTGGGAGCTATCCCAGAGTGCTCCATTGTGACTGCTCTGGACAGCACTTTCAACTCAGATGCACTAGCCAGGTACATAGGAAAAGCCCCAGGAACTTTTGAATTTCATTTCCTGTTTGGTCAGCCTGGCGACCTGATCAGCACAGATGACCATGCAGAGCTCATCAGCACAGGTGACCATGGAGTCCCAGAACTGCAAAAGAGCTCCAGCATGGACCTAATGGGAGGTACTGGATCTGATCGCTGTATGGGGAGATGAATCCATGCTATCAGAACTCCATTCCAAAAGATGAAATGCCAATATATTTGAAAAATCTCTAAGGGCATGATGGACAGAAGTTATAACAGGGACCCGCAGCAGTGCCGCATGAAAATTAAGGAGCTCAGGCAAGCCTCCCAAAAAAACAAAGAGGCAAACGGCAGCTCCGGGTCACAGCCTCAGACATGCTGCTTCTATGACGAGCTGCATGCAATTCTAGGGGGTGCCCTATCACTACTCCACCCCTGTCCATGGACACCTGCAACAGGTCTCACACAACAGGGATGAGGATTTTGGGGATGAGGAAGATGAGGAGGAGGAGGAGGAGGATAGTGCACAACAGGCAAGCAGAGAAACTATTCTCCCCGACAGCCAGGAACTGTTTATCACCCTGGAGCCAATACCCTCTCAACCCTCCCAAGGTGGGCTACCAGACTATGAAGCCGGAGAAGGCACCTCTGGTGAGTGTACCTTTGTAAATACAACACATGGTTTAAAAGCAAGTGTGTTTAATGATTAATTTGCCCTGAAGACTTAGGATGCATTCACAGACAGTACAGCTACTGGAAAAGTCTGTTAACGTATCTGGGTATGGACCGGAAATCCTCCAGGGACATTATTAAGGGGACATTCAGAGGTGGCTGTTCCTGCTGGGCTGTTTGCCTGAGGCTGAAAAGAAATCATCCCTGCTTTTAGCCATGCGGTTGCGGGAGGGGAGGTGTTCATGCTGAGCTGTTCGTGTTTGGCTGGCAGGGATCTTCCCTGATACTAGTCACGTGGTGGGAGAAGGGGTGAAGCGATCATCCCAGAGAATTAGGTGGGGGGGTTAGTTGGGTTTGTGCTGCACATTAACCCAAAAAACCGCAGCCCCTCCTTTTAAATGGCCAACCCAACGGGTGCTTGTTATGGGAAAGGAGGGCGCTGCTGTTTGAAACCATTCCCACATGTTATGAAGGTTGAAGAAGCCGAAACCCTTTGCCTTACCATGGCTGCCTGCAAGCTGAATTCTGTTGCCCGGCCCTGCGTGTGTGATCTCTCACATCAAACCGGCAGGCCCCCAGTATAAGAGGCAAAATGCGACCTTGTACAGAAAGCATGTGTGCTATGTAATGTTAACAGCTTGGTTCACCAAAGAGTCAACCCATTCTTCTCTAAAATGTGTCTTTTTAAATACTACTCTCCCTTCTTTTTCCTCCCGCAGCTGCAAATGTTTCAACGCTCCCCCTATCATCTCCGTCCCAGAGGCTAGCACAAATAAGAAGGCAAAAAAAATGTACTCACGATTAAATGTTCTCTGAGCTCATGAAGTCCTGCCTCACTGAAAGAGCTCAGCAGAATGCGTGGAGGCAAACAATGGCAGAGTCCAGGAAAGCAGAAAATGAAGGCAAGGACAGGAGGAACGAGCAAGATGAGAGGTTGCAGGAGCAGGAGGAGAGGTGGCGGCAGCATGATGAGAGGAGGCAGGATGCAATGCTGAGGCTACAGAAGGATCAAACTGATATGCTCCGGCGTCTGGTGGAGCTGCAGGAAAGGCAGCAGGAGCACAGACCGCTGCTGCAACCCCTGTGTAACGGCCCGCCCACCTCCACAAGTTCCATAGCCTCCTCAACCAAACACCGAAGAACGCGGGTGGGGCGGCTCCTCCGGGCACCCAACCACTCCACCCCAGAGGACTGCCCAAGCAACAGAAGGCTGGCATTCAATAAGTTTTGAAGTGCAGTGTGGCCTTGCCCTTCCCTCCTCCCCTTATCCACCACTCCACCTGGTGTTTCCCTCCTCCCCAACCCCTCCTGGGCTACCTTGGCAGTTATCCCCCTATTTGTGTGATGAATTAATAAAGAATGCATGATTTTGAAACAACAATGACTTTATTGCCTCTGCAAGTGGTGATCGAAGGTGGGAGGAGAGGGCAGTTGGCTTACAGGGAAGTAGAATCAACCAAGGGGGCGCGTTTTCATCAAGGAGAAACAAATAGAACTGTCACACCGTAGCCTAGCCAGTCATGAAACTGGTTTTCAAAGCTTCTCTGATGCGCAGGGCGCCCTGCTGTGCTCTTCTAATTGCCCTGGTGTCTGGCTGTGCATAAATCAGCCACCAGGCGATTTGCCTCAACCTCCCACCGCGCCATAAATGTCTCCCCCTTACTCTCACAGACATTGTGGAGCACACAGCAAGCAGCAATAACAATGGGAATATTGGTTTTGCTGAGGTCTAACCTAGTCAGTAAACTGCGCCTGTGCACTTTTAAATGTCCAAATGCACATTCTACCACCATTCTGCACTTGCTCAGCCTATAGTTGAACAGCTCCTTCCTACTGTCCAGGGTGCCTGTGTATGGCTTCATGAGCCATGGCATTAAGGGGTAGGCTGGGTCCCTAAGGATAACTATAGGCATTTTAACATCCCCAACAGTTATTTTCTGGTCTGGGAAGTAAGTTCCTTCCTGCAGCCGTTCAAACAGTCCAGAGTTCCTGAAGATGCGAGCGTCATCCACATTTCCCAGCCATCTCATGTTGATGTCGGTGAAACGTCCCTTGTGATCTACCAGTGCTTGCAGCACTACTGAAAAGTACCCCTTGCGGTTTATGTACTCGCCGGCTTGGTGCTCCGGTCCCAAGATAAGTACATGCGTTCCGTCTATCGCCCCACCACAGTTAGGGAACCCCTTGCAGCAAAGCCATCCACTATGACCTGCACATTTCCCAGAGTCACTACCCTTGAGAGCAGCAGCTCAGTATTTGTGTTGGCTACTTGGATCACAGCAGCCCGCACAGTAGATCTGCCCACTCCACATTGACTCCTGACTGTTCAGTAGCTGTCTGGCATTGCAAGCTTCCAGAGGGCTATCACCACTCGCTTCTCAACTGTGAGGGCTGTTCTCATCTTGGTATTCTTGCGCTTCAGGGCAGGGGAAGGCAAGTCACAAAGTTCCATCAAAGTGCCCTTATGCATGTGAAAGTTTCTCGGCCACTGGGAAACAGACAGCTGTAGCGGCAGAGGAGCTAGCAAACAGAGCTGTAAACAGGGGAGTTTCAGTGGGAGTTTGTAAGGGGAGTTTGTATTGTGGTGCTTGTTTGCGGTTTGTTTTTGCTGTGGGTGGTGGTGTTTTGGTGTGGTTTGTCTTTCCCAGATTAACAGGATTTAGGTGGGAAGGCTATGACAGATACAGAGGCAGCAATGGGAGTGACCCATGTAGTGGAAGACACAATGAAGATGACTGGATGTGGAAGCTGCGGTATGTACATGATCCTGGAGGGGGTACCTGGTAAGAGTTTTGTCTGCATGAAATGCCCTCTGATAGAGCTGATGGACGAAAAAATCCGAGGTTTGGAGATGCAGGTGGAAAGTCTGGTTGAGTTTAGAAAGGGGTTTGAGCAGATTATGGAGCAAAGACATGAGGTATCTGAAGGGAAAAGCTCAGAGTTGCAGATGGAAGCAGGACTGAGGAATTCTGAGGGGAGACTGCTGGGTGAGGAAAGTGGTCAGTGGAAGCATGTGACTAAAAGAACCAGGAAGAGGAAAAGACAGGCTAGTGAAGGAGAAATAGAGCTCAAGAACAGGTTTGCAGAGTTGGAAAATGAAGAAGGGGCTCAGCAGGTAGTCACTAAAGGTGGAAGGGCAAGGAAGAAGAAAAGAGCGGCTAGTTCTATAGGAAAAGGGGAAGAGTCAATGGAGACTACACCAAATATGAGCCCCAGGAGGATACAGGATGGGTTGAAGAGGATTACAAGGGAGAACAGGAATGGAAAGAACTTGCAGCCAGAGGGAACAGGGGATAGACTGGAGAATAGCACCGTCACCAGGAAAAGGCAGGTCTATGTGATCGGGGACTCTTTACTGAGAAGAATAGACAGGCCTGTAACCAGAGCTGATCCAGAGAATAGAAGGATATGCTGTCTTCCAGGTGCTAAGATACGGGATGTAGACCTGAGGTTGAAAAGGATTCTAAAGGGAGCGGGAAAGAATCCCCTAATTATCCTTCATGTGCGAGCAAATGATACGGCTAGATCTCACTGGAAAGTATTAAGGGAGACTATGCTAGGCTGGGGAAGATACTTAAGGAAATCAAGGCTCAGGTGATCTTTAGTGGGATTCTGCCCGTTCCGAGAGAAGGGCAAGAAAGGTGTGACAAGATTATGACTATCAACACATGGTTTAGGCAGTGGTGCTATAAGGAGGGCTTTCGGATGTATGGCCACTGGGAGGCATTCATGGACAGAGGACAGTTCTCTTGGGATGGACTTCATCTGAGTAGGGAAGGAAATAGACTTCTAGGATGGAGGCTGGCGCAACTAATTAAGAGAGCTTTAAACTAGGAATTAGGGGGAGATGGTTGGGAGATGTCCAGGTAATCCCCACGCCGGATTTTAGCATTGAGAGGGAAGAAAACAAGGTAAGAGAGGATACAGCCGTGGGTAGGAGAATGTATATAAGGAGGAAGGGCAGTGTGGATACCAGTCTAATAGGTTATACTGGCTGTAGAATGACCGTGCCTAATAGGGTACAGAATGTGAGCGAGGCCAAAGAGCAAAAATTAAGATGTTTGTACACCAATGCGAGGACCCTAGGTAACAAAATGGAGGAACTAAAGCTACTGGTGCAGGAAGTAAAACCAGATATTATAGGGATAACAGAAACATGGTGGAATAGTAGTCATGACTGGACTACAGGTATCGAAGGGTATGTGCTGTTTAGGAAAGACAGAAATAAAGGTAAAGGCGGTGGAGTAGCATTGTATATCAATGATGAGGTAGAATGTAAAGAAATAAGAAGCGATGGGATGGATAAGACAGAGTCCATCTGGGCAAAAATTACATTGGGGAAGAAAAGTATTAGAGCCTCCCCTGGGATAGTGCTTGGGGTGTGCTATAGAGCACCGGGATCTAATTTGGATATGGATAGAGACCTCTTTCATGTTTTTAATGAAGTAAATACTAATGGAAACTGCGTGATCATGGGAGACTTTAACTTCCCAGATAAAGACTGGAGGACGAGTGCTAGTAATAATAATAGGGCTCAGATTTTCCTGGATGTGATAGCTGATGGATTCCTTCATCAACTAGTTGCTGAACCAACAAAAGGGGATGCCATTTTAGATTTGGTTTTGGTGAATAGTGAGGACCGCATAGAAGAAATGGTTGTAGGGGACAATCTTGGTTCAAGTGATCATGAGCTAATTCAATTCATACTGACCGGAAGGATAAACAAAAATAAATCTGCAACTAGGATTTTTGATTTCAAAAGCGCTGACTTTCAAAAATTAAGGAAATTAGTTAGGGAAGTGGATTGGACTGAAGAACTTATGGATCTAAAGGCAGAGGAGGCCTGGGATTACTTTAAATCAAAGCTGCAGAAGCTATCGGAAGCCTGCATCCCAAGAAAGGGGAAAAAAATCATAGGCAGGAGTTGTAGACTAAGCTGGATGAGCAAGCATCTCAGAGAGGTGATTAAGAAAAAGCAGAAAGCATACAGGGAGTGGAAGATGGGAGGGATCAGCAAGGAAAGCTACCTTATTGAGGTCAGAACATGTAGGGATAAAGTGAGACAGGCTAAAAGCCAAGTAGAGCTGGACCTTGCAAAGGGAATTAAAACCAATAATAAAAGGTTCTATAGCCATATAAATAAGAAGAAAACAAAGAAAGAAGAAGTGGGACCACTAAACACTGAGGATGGAGTGGAGGTTAAGGATAATATAGGCATGGTCCAATATCTAAACAAATACTTTGCCTCAGTCTTTAATGAGGCTAATGAGGAGCTTAGGGATAGTGGTAGGATGACAAATGGGAATGAGGATATGGAGGTAGATATTACCATATTTGAGGCAGAAGTGAAACTCGAACAGCTTAATGGGACTAAATCGGGGGGCCGAGATAATCTTCATCCAAGAATATTAAAGGAATTGGCACATAAAATTGCAAGCCCATTAGCAAGAATTTTTAACGAATCTGGGATTGTACCGTATGATTGGAGAATTGCTAACATAGTTCCGATTTTTAAGAAAGGAAAAAAAAGTGATCCGGGTAAGTACAGGCCTGTTAGTTTGACATCTGTAGTATGCAAGGTCTTGAGAAAAAATTTGAAGGAGAAAGTAGTTAAGGACATTGAGGTCAATGGTAAATGGGACAAAATACAACATGGTTTTACAAAAGGTAGATCGTACCAAACCAACCTGATCTCCTTCTTTGAGAAAGTAACAGATTTTTTAGACAAAGGAAATGCAGTGGATCTAATTTACCTAGATTTCAGTAAGGCGTTTGATATGGTGCCACATGGGAAATTATTAGTTAAATTGGAAAAGATGGGGATCAATATGAAAATTGAAAGGTGGATAAGGAATTGGTTAACAGGGAGACTACAGCGGGTCCTACTGAAAGGAGAAATGTCAGGCTGGAGTGAGGTTACCAGTGGAGTTCCTCAGGGATCGGTTTTGGGACCAATCTTATTTAATCTTTTTATTACTAACCTCGGCACAAAAAGTGGGAGTGTGCTAATAAAGTCTGCGGATGATACAAAGCTGGGAGGTATTGCCAATTTAGAGAAGGACCGGGAAATCATACAGGAAGATTTGGATGACCTTGTAAACTGGAGTAATAGTAATAGGATGAAATTTAATAGTGAGAAGTGTAAGGCCATGCATTTAGGGATTAATAACAAGAATTTTAGTTATAAGCTGGGGACGCATCAATTAGAAGTAACGGAGGAGGAGAAGGACCTTGGAGTATTGGTTGATCATAGGATGACTATGAGCCGCCAATGTGATATGGCTGTGAAAAAAGCTAATGCAATCTTGGGATGCATCAGGCGAGGTATTTCCAGTACAGATAAGAAGGTTTTAGTACTGTTATACAAGGCACTGGTGAGACCTCACCTGGAATACTGTGTGCAGTTCTGGTCTCCCATGTTTCAGAAGGATGAATTCAAACTGGAACAGGTACAGAGAAGGGCTATTAGGATGATCCAAGGAATGGAAAACCTGTCTTATGAAAGGAGACTTACGGAGCTTGGTTGTTTAGCCTAACTAAAAGAAGGTTGAGGGGAGATATGATTGCTCTCTATAAATATATCAGAGGGATAAATAGCAGAGAGGGAGAGGAATTATTTAAGCTCAGTACTAATGTGGACACAAGAACAAATGGATATAAACTGGCCATTCGGAAGTTTAGACTTGAAATTAGACGAAGGTTTCTAACCATCAGAGGAGTGAAGTTTTGGAATAGCCTTCCAAGGGAAGCAGTGGGGGCAAAAGACCTATCTGGCTTTAAGATTAAACTTGATAAGTTTATGGAGGAGATGGTATGATGGGATAACATGATTTTGGTAATTAATTGATCTTTAAATATTCATGGTAAATAGGCCCAATGGCCTGTGATGGGATGTAAGATTGGGTGGGATCTGAGTTACTACACAGAATTCTTTCCTGGGTACCTGGCTGGTGAATCTTGCCCATATGCTCAGGGTTTAGCTGATCGCCATATTTGGGGTTGGGAAGGAATTTTCCTCCAGGGCAGATTGGAAGAGACCCTGGAGGTTTTTCGCCTTCCTCTGTAGCATGGGGCACAGGTCACTTGCTGGAGGATTCTCTGCTACTTGAAGTCTTTAAACCATGATTTGAGGACTTCAGTAGCTCAGACATAGGTGAGAGTTCTTCGCAGGAGTGGGTGGGTGAGATTCTGTGGCCTGTGTTGTGCAGGGGGTCGGACTAGATGATCATAGTGGTCCCTTCTGACCTTAGTATCTATGAATCATCCCAGACCTGCAACACTATGCGGTCCCACCAGTCTGTGCTTCTTTCCACGGCCCAGATTGGCGTTCCACAGCATGTGCCTGCCCCATTGCCACCAGGATGTCCAAATTGCCAGGGCCCGTACTTTGAGAGAAGTCTGTGTCCATGTCCTCATCACTCTCGTCACCGCGCTGCCGTCACCTCCTCGCCTGCTTTTGCAGGTTCTGGTTCTGCACATACTGCAGGATAATGCACAAGGTGTTTACAATGCTCATAACTGCCACGGTGATCTGAGCGGGCTCCATGCTTGCCATGGTATGGCGTCTGCAAGAGAGCAGAGTTGCAGCAGAAGCAGTGGCTGATGACGGATGCCACGAGAATAGATATTTATAGAGAATGACAAGAGGACCTGCGAGGTGGATTCATGAGAGCAGGAGAGCAGAGTTGCAGCGGAAGCGGTGGAGGATGACAGTTAGCACTGCGCACATTTCCTGAGGAAGAACACACGTACCCATGAGCCCATGACAGACAACATGGAGAAATTCGCTATTGACACAATAGCAGCAGAGCAGAGTTGTAGCGGAAGTGGTGGATGATGGCGGTTAGCACTGCGCACATTTCCTGAGGAAGAACACACGTACCCGGGAGCCCATGACAGACAACATGGAGAAATTCACTATTGAGACAATAGCAGCAGAGCATAGTTGCAGCGGAAGCAGTGGATAGCAGTCCTACTGCACCATCTGCTGAAAGCAGTATGGCGTCCGCACAGAAAAAAGGTGCGAAACGATTGTCTGCCGTTGCTTTCACGGAGGGAGGGACAACTGACAACATGTATCCAAAACCACCCGTGAAAATGTTTTTGCCCCATCAGGCACTGGGAGCTTAACACAGAATTCCAATGGGCGGCGGAGACTGCAGGAACTGTGGGATTGCTACCCACAGTGCGCTGCTCTGTAAGTCGATGGTAGCCATGGTAGTGAGGACACACTCCACTGACTTAATGCGCTTAGTGGGGACATACGCAATCGACTGTATAAAACTGATTTCTAAAAATCGACTTCTATAATATCGACTTAATTTCATAGTGTAGACATACCCTTAAAGAAGGATTAAGAGCTTGTTCTTCATGTCAGTTATTTTTCCTCTTCTTTCTCTAAGTCAAAACGTTTAGTTGAATGTTCTGAGAGAAATTGCTGAACGTGGCAATCTCATTTAAAACAATGTAAGGCAAATACTCTTCTACTCCAAGTCAGATAAAGGAAACGAGTTAATGTTCATTCAGCCAAGGGGACAGATAGAGAGTGACAAAATTACTGCCACCTGGCAGAAGAAACCTGATTTGAGGACATGTCTGAACACAAACATGTTTAAGAGCTGCACTGATCAGCTTTCATTTCAGTACTAACCTCATGCTCTATTCAGGCTTTGTTTCACATAAGGATCATGCAACAGACAAAAGAATACTGGAGATTAACTTGTATTTGAATTCTTCTGAACTGTCACTAAAAATACCATAGTAGTCTATCCCAGTGGTAAGTCCATTGTAAAGCGCGTGTGTGAGTGTGTGATTTTCTGCCGGATCTACTGATGGCCAGCATTACCCCAACCCACTATTTTCCATTCCATTGGAAGTTGTGGCTAAGATCACCTCGTTCCACAGCAGAAGGCAACACCAAATAAACAAATAAAATAAACCACACTTCTCCTTGTTAATGGCTAGGATCATGCATTATTTAAAGGCTCTATTTGGAAAAGCACAGATATTTGGAAGCTTGTCTGACACTTTGTAGGCTGGAAAATTTATGAGGACTAGTTCTTAATACACTTTATTTCCCTTTTTACAACTGGTCAGAAATATAATGGAAATAAAATGTATACAGCGTTTTTATTATTTCCTCTCCCAGCTACAACAGCAACTAAGACACACAGAGGATTCCCAGTTGACTGACATCCACATTATAAAAATCACCACTAGAAGTAGAATTATTCTTGGCAGACTCACTTGAAAAACTGAATCTCTTAGGTTCTTATTATGGCCCCTATCTGAGTGCATCTCACTCTTTAACACAATGATCTGCATGACACCCAGTTGAGGTAGGATGTGCCAGAGGTCTATCTGGACCCCAGCGAAGGGGAACTCAGCCCAAGGAGCCAGGAGAACATGCCTGATCATATTCTGAACATCTACACAATTTATTGTGATTGGCATCTCATGAGGGTGGAACTTATTTTGTGGGTGAAGCTTGAAAGAGCACCACCAGCTTTTTGCCTCCCCTGCAATCTGACCCCCAGCTAAGCAATTTGCCCAAAGACACACAATGTTTAGAGCAGAATAGGGAATTGAACCTGGGTCTACTAAATCCCAGGCTGGTGCCATATCTACTGGATCATCCTTCCTCTCTAGGCTACCAGTGTTCCTCAACCTTTTTGATACCAGGGATCAGCTTGCTGTCTTCCTAAACTGCCTCAGGGAGATCCAAGGGACCAGCGCTGGTCTGCAGACTGGTTGTTGAGAAACACTGGGCTACAGGAGGGGTTCTCAACCTTTTTCTTTCTGAGGCCCCACCAACAAGCTATAAAAACTCCATGGCTCACCTGTGCCACAACAACTGTTTTTCTGCATATAAAAGCCAGAGTCAGCATTAGGGAGTAGCAAGCAGGGCAAATGCCCAGGGCCCCATGAAGCTAAGTTGCTCAGGTTTGGCTTCAGTTCTGGTTGGCGGGGCTTGGGGACTGCTTGGAGGACCACCTGATGCCTGCTTGTAGATCCCCAGGGGGTCCCAGACACCTTGGTTGAGAACCACTGGTCTAGACTACTCCTCTTTCAGCTGTTGAGGTGGTCCTGCTAAGTCAGGGTTGCAACAGACTTGAGTATGCAAGGGTGTTTGAGAGGGACATCAACAGGGTACGGTTTATGTATGCCGAGAGGTTTTTTTGTTGACGAGGATGCTATTTGCTATTACTTTTTGAAATTTTATGCCAAAAAGTACCTGGAATTTTTATCTGACAGCTTCCTGTACTACAGAGATAAAGTGGATGAGGTAGAGGCATAAATAGTGAGCACATATTGTAAGGGACCCGTTCAAGGTAGAGTGGCCCATTAACATCTCTTCAGTCATAGGAAGAAACAGAGCGCTTATAAATTTATGTTAAACAATCTGTTCCACTTTGCATTTTGCTGGGGCACTCGGAGTAGCCTTTTGAGACGTGAAGAAGAGCTCCGTGGGCTCAAAAGCTTGCCTCTCTCATCAACAGAAATTGGTCCAATGGAAAATATTACCTCACCCACCTTGTCTCTCTAATATCCATGGGACCGACATGGCTACAACTACACTACACAGCTTCCTGTACTATTATATTTATCATTCAAAATAAATTTAACTCTCTCCATCAAAAGATGTTAACATACTTCAAAAACGTTCATGAATTAAGTATCAACTCCTCTGTGAAGTAAGTCATCACCATCTCCTTTTCATAGATGCAGAAACTCAGGCACAGCCTGGTCCAGTGACATGTCAAAGGTCACAGAACAAGTCAGTGGCGAGGTGGGAACAGAATCCAAATCTCCACCTTATGTCTCAGCTATCATGTAGATGCTGTAGCAGCTTTATATGGGTGCCTAAATATGAATCAACATGCAATGTAATGATTGCTCAATAAATACATTATTCTCCATGACCATATGAAGCAGGTTAGCCGGTCAAGCAGATTTAATACATAGCCGCAGTAGACAGTAAATCTGTCCCTTTATCATGGCTAATCTGTGAGAGGTGCTCATTCAGTGAAGACTTTGAACCACACAGTACAGAAATACATTGACGCACAGCAGATTTATTCATTTGAAAAGGTCAGAGGATTATTTTAGCACAGCGTTACTGAAATTTATACACATAGCAGGTGTAAATTCTCCACGTGAACATATCCAAAAGGACTTTATTACACATAGGAGAGAAATGCTCCTGAAAAATTTATTCTTCTGCCAGATTTGTTTTCAGATTAAGATTTTAAATGGTCTTCATGAAACCTGGCAAACATACCAACGTGCGGCGTGCTGTCTCTCCTTTCCAGAGGGCTCCAATGTAAATGTTAAATAGTACTTCCAATTCAGCTCTGCTCAGCTCCCCTGCTGGCTACCTGAATGGTTCCCAGCCTTTTCACCCCAGGTCATCACGCTGAGGTCTCAGCTGTCTCAGCCAGTGCTTGCATATGCTCATGCAGCTGATCATGCTGCACCAACAACAGTACCAATGATTACTGAGCTTCCGTGGCTCCATTTCCCAGGCTTGCGATGGCAAAAATTAGCTCTAGGTTCGAGTGGGGGATTCTGACTCTGTTCTCACGCACAGGGGAATGAAGGAAGGGGACCCATGATCCAGGAGTGCCATGCCGGGGCTACTTTTCCCCCATTCTCCCTGCAAAGCTGCCACCTTCTTTCTATCTGTTTTTCTTTCTCACCTCATATCTGTTTTCCCTGCGTCTCTTCCCCAGTGGCTGCATCAGCTCCTAATGTCCATTGTCTGTGATCCCTGTCACTCATACAGACAACTTTCCCAGCAACAGCTCAGCAGTCCTCTTCCTACCGCTCCCTACCAGCTGCCCCCTTCCTCTTCAGCAGCCTCCCATTCCACCCTCTGCTCCAAACAGTTGAGAGGCAGTTGCAGGCAAAGCTCCTGGGAGTCAGCTGCTGCTTCTGAAAGAGAAAAATAGCTGGGCTATGGGAGGAAGGGAGCTGCTGAGTCACTAGAGTTAAGAGCAACTCCATTCTGCTGTCACATGGCTCTGGAACACTGGCGAGCTTGGCAGTTCACCACAGTGGGTTTTGAAATCCTGGCATTGTACTGTCAGCCACACACACTCTGACTGCAGGTAACTGTGATGCTGGGGATGGGGAGCGTTGGGCTGGGTGACATGGAGAAAGGATGATGGGAGGTCTGCAGGTGTTAGAAATGTTGGAGGGAGGATATCACATAGGAATGCATGGTTGGTAAGGGCTGGTTAACAGGGTGGTCCTGCATTCACTTAGCCAGCCCCAGTACTACCTAACTTCAAGCTCCTTCCTATCCTCTAAATGCTGGGGCCTGGTTTACTCATTGCATGCTCCTACATTACCTTGGCTAATGCCAGATTATTTTACTGAGTGCTCTCCTGTATGAATGTAGGCAATGCTAGGAACTGGTTGCCTCTCCTGTACAGCATTCGCCTTGCAAAACTGACACGAGAATTTGCTAGTCCAGGCACAAAACCTGCCCTATCAGGTAACTACTGATAACAAAATAAAACTAATGTTATTTTACTTGTTTGCAAACAACGCAAAAACAAAAACACGTAGGCAAGTAGAATTATGCAAGGCTGCAGTATATATAGAGCCTTGATCTTGCAATGTCATATACATGGGTAGGCCGCTGAGCCCAGGGAGATCCATCAAAGTCAACCGAAGTTGACCCTATAGATACTCCTGCAAGATTGGGACTTCAGTTTGTAATGTAGGAAATGGGGTGTGCTTATTTTATTTTATTCCTCTGAGAGTATTAGAGGCAAAGCAAGGGAGAAAGGACATGTTAAAAACAAAGCAAGAAGGGGAAACTTTGAGTGTAAAATAATTTATGTTCTTGTTGTCCCCTACACTGTGATTTTCCAAGGAGTCAAAGGACTTAGTGAACGGGGTTGTGCTTCAGCACAGCTGCACCACTGTAGCGCTTTAGTGAAGACACTACTAAGCCAACAGGAGAGCTTCTCCCGTCAGCATAAGTAACCCACCTCCCCGAGAGGCAGTAGCTATGCCAACGGGAGAAACTCTCCCATCGACACAATGCTTTCTATACAGGGCTTTAGGTCAACTTAACTACATCACTCAGAGGTGTGAATTTTTCACACACCCCAAGCAATTTAGGTCTGTAGTGTAGACCTGATCTTAGTCTTCTGGGAAAATCTCAGACTTAATCCGTAACTAAATCCAGGCATGGCTTTCCTGTAGCAAGTGAAAAGGCAAAGCATGACATTTGAGGTATTGCCCAAACCAAAGCACAGACTTCCTGAGCCTGTCACTAAAAATAAAATCAATGCCAAATCTACAACAACAAAAAAGCAGCATGCATAGCCCAGGAGGTTTGTGAGCTACAATAAGAGACCCATGACCACAATTCAATGCAATGAGCAAGATTTAAGAGAGTCTATACACAAAAATGGATTTTTCTTCCATGCTTTCATGGGGCTGTTATTTAACAAACAGGATGAAACATGTTAAAAAGATGAAAAAAATCACATCAGCTTGGATTGTGAAATGACTAGTGGTTTTGTATCTACTGCTGTGATTAAATCTTGCCCTAAAAATGAGGCCTTTTCACACTTTATTTTAGTTGTGCCCCTTCCAATGGTCCTCAAGACAAACACAATACCCCAAATGCTCATCTTCTGTAATTAAGGTTGAATGTATGTAATTTGCCTTTAGTAAATGTTGAAAGTGTCTAGGTTATTTACATCCTACTTTTGAAATGTGACCTCTCCGGTCATTAGGGAAGGGGAAAAATGCATTACGCTGACAATGATACTGAGAGTGGCTATTGTCTTGAGTATTTGCGTGGCGTCTTGCTTCTTGCTATTATAATGTAACTATATCGTATCAGTGGTTCTTAATCTTTTCCACACCATGACCCGAAATTACAACTGAAAAGTGTTTCAGGGTCTCCCTCCTACCTAACTACAAAGAGAAAGAGGATGGTTGCAACCCCCAAAACATGTTTGTGATCCTCAGGTTGAGAATGTGTGCATTAAATGTTAACTAACTATCATTTGTACTGTCTATGATGAATACAAGAGAAGACAGGAAGCTAGTAGTGTGAACAAGTAAACATAGCAACAGGGCTGGGCAGTTAAGCTACTTACTGTGCCATGGACTACTGTACACAGAGCCTCTGGCACGTACATACAAAACAAAGGGCCCAAGCTGAGGAATAAGATTGTTGAGGAATTAAGAGACTGGAAATTGAGATGGGAAGCTAGAACCCCTAGTGAAGAACAAAGCAAGTGTCAGAGGGTTTTCAGCCCCAGTGGAAACCGCTGATTGCTCTGAGTGGTAAGAGAAATTTTGCTGGCAAGCTCCATTCAGATGCAGTTATTAGAGACATTGACAACTGAAAGGAATATCAACAAAAGCAGAGGGATAAGGAGCTGTGATGTAGTGAGCCTACAATGACAGAGCGGTGGTGGGAGGAGAGAGAGCAAACTGCCACCACTCTGCATGGGGAGTTTGGCATCAGCCCCTCACAGCATCGTTATCAGCAGTAATCACTGCACAAGTAAATTACATTACCATCCAGTTATTTTACTGTGCCTTCTCATCACTCTTCTCCTTCTCAGCCTGTTTATTAGGACTGAAATAATCCCAGTGAATTGCCATCCTGATTTACATCTACTTGGAAAACTTTTTTTATTGTCCTTTACACAGCATTCAATCATTTGTCATCGCTACTCTAATTATTCACCTAAAAGGGGAAAAATTCTCACATATGCTGATCATTTAGGGAGACAAAACCAATCACATCTGTTAGCACAGTCAGGCCAGTCAGTGTATCAACTGACAGTCTTGTGAAGACATTTTCTTGAGCTCAGTCTCATTACAATTCCTGAATGGCACAGGTTTTTTTCCATTATATAAAGAGATACTTATAACTCATAGATTCATAGATATTAAGGTCAGAAGGGACCATTATGATCATCTAGTCCGACCTCCTGCACAACGCAGGCCACATAGGAAATCTGTGGCAGAGCCAGGAATTGATGCAGGATATCCTAAATCCCTATCCAGTGTCTTAACAACAAGACCATCTCTATTTTCTCATCTCTCGGCTCCATGATATTATAATCTTATTCAAGAGGCAGAGCTGAAGAGTCCAGTCCCAAAGAGAACACTGAGCTTAGAAGTGAATTAGTTACTCTAACAAACCAGACATATTGTTACCAGTAATGCTTTTGGTCCTGAGGAGAAAGTAGGGTTGCCAAGCGTCCTGTTTTCAACCAGAATGCATGGTCGAAAAGGGACCCTGGCGGCTCTGGTCAGCACCTCTGATTGGGCCATTAAAAGTTCAGTCGGCAGTGCAGTGGGGTTGGCAGGCTCCCTGCCTGTGCTGGCTCCATGCAACTCCAGGAAGTGACAGCCATGTCCAGCTCCTAGGCACAGGGGCAGCCAGTGGGTCTCTGCGCACCACCCTGCCCCAAGGGCCAGCTCCGCAGCTCCCGTTGGCCAGGAACCATGGCCAATGGGAACTGGGAGGACAGTGCCTGTGGGCACAGGCAGCGCACAGAGCCACCTAGCCGCCCCTCCGCCTAGGAGCCAGACATGCCAGTTGCTTCCAGGAGTTGCATGGAGCCTGTACCCTGAACTCCCTCCTGCATCCTAACCTCTGGCCCCACATCGGAACCCCTCCCATACCCTAACTCCCTCCCAGAGCCCACATCCAGCCCCCTGCCCCAACCTGAGCCCCCTCATGCACCCAAACTCCCTCCTGGAGCCCGCATCCCAACCCCCACCCTGAACCCCTCCCCACATCCTGAACCCCTCATTTCTGGCCCCACCCGGAGCCCGCACCCCCAGCTAAAGCCCACACACCCTCCCACACCCCAACCCCCTGCCCCAGACCGATGAAAGTGAGCGAGGGTGGGGTACAGTGAGTGACAGAGGGAGGGGGGATGGAGTGGGTGGAGACGGGGCCTCAGAGAAGGGACAGGGTAGGGGCAGGGCAAGGGTGTTTGGTTTTGTGCAATTAGAAAGCTGGCAATCCTAGAGGCAAGAAGGGCAAAAACTATGCCATTATAAAAGCAATGTTTAAATCAGCCATTTCTTGGAGGATCATTAAAAGTGTCTTTGTTATTGAATGGTCGTGTGCCAACATCCATGACATCACTGTAAAGACAGCAACAGCTTGAGCGAAATGAGCCTTACAGGAAAGTAGTACATCCTGAATTTAGCAGCTCTCAGCATAATATAATACTCAGCATCTTTATAGCTCTTTACAGACAGCACACTTTACAAACAAGGGATTAAATCCAGAATACCCCTGTGAAGTAGGTAAATAGTATTCTTCCCATTTCTCAGATGAGAACATGGAAGGACAGCATTTTGTTCAAGGTCTAAGAAAACCTATGATAGACTCAAGAACAGAACCAAGGTTTGTTGACTCCTATCCTGTGTTTTAGCCATAAGCCCATCCACAGAGTGTGCCCATTTTCAACTACCTAGTGGCAGAGGAAGATCACAGGGAAAAAGAACTAGAAGGAGCTATGGAATACTAATCAGAGAAGACAATGAATATGACACTGCTGGCCATGACACTAGAAAGGTACATAAAATATGTATGGATTTCTCCACACTTCTAAACATAGTCAAGTTATTTATTGCAAATAAAATTTGCTGTAACAATAATTTCTACAAGTTATCCACCAGTATTACCCAAAAATTATATGCAAAGAAAGTTTCATTGTATCGGTTATTTGCAAACTGTTCATTTCAGCAGTTCCCCTTTTCATTCTTAGTGGCATATGATTGGTCACCTAAATCACAAGTTAGCATTTTTACTGCCTGACTGAACAATTGTAAACAAGATAACGAATGACAAATAAGGAGTATCACTCTTCTGGTATGTCTTTTCAGATGAATAATCATTTGTGATATTTTCAGGATTTATAAACTGTCATGAATACCACCTGAATCAAACTCAGTGCTTTCCTTTGACAAAATATGAGTAACTTTTTCTGTGATAGGCAGCCAGTTCTTCTATAACATATTTTGACGCCATAATCAATTAACTCAACTCATCTGACAACGTTTGAGCTGAGCAGCAATCAATAGTTAATTTTATGCCATACACTCTACATTCAAAGCTATTGGTCTCTCAGAAGTAATTGACTTAAAATTGTTAATTATCAGACATACTTTTATTAGTATTCCAAAGTGTGTTTAGTCTTGCAAAAAAAATAAAATATATTTTCAGCGCAGTACGAAATCCTGAGGAAGCTGATAGCATCTTGCCAATACTGATAAAGAGGCTGATCCAAATCTCAAATGACTCCTACTGGCTTCTGTAGTCTTTGAGTCAGGTCCTAATTGCCTAACATCACTACAAAAACAACCGTGAAATCCAACCTCTGATAATAAGGAGTAATTCAAGAAATAATGGTTCTGGACCACCGCCTGATCATACAAGCACATATGCATGTTAGTATTAATTATTTGTACTACCCGAGGACCAGTCAGGCTCATTGTGCTAGGATCAGTCGTTTTCAAACTTTTTGTATTGGTGACCCCTTTCACACAGCAAGTCTCTCAGTGTGAACCCTCCCCTTATAAATTAAAATTGGGGTGGTTAATTTAATGGGGACTCAGGGTTGTCAACCCCACAAAGCTGACAGCTCGCAACCCCCATGTAACCATCTGACTTCCCTCTGAGGGGTCACAACCCTCAATTTGAGAATTTCTGTTCTAGGTGGTGTAAAAACACATAGGAAAAAAACAGTCCCGGCGCTGAACACCTTACAATTTCATTAAGCCAATACATGGTATTAGTGTTAGTGTCAGAGATGACCCGTGCCTGCCAATAGTGGGGGGGAGGGGCAGAGTAAGGGCAGCAGTTTCAGAAGACATTACTGAGCATGCTCAATCCGTGTGAGCAAGCCCAGTAAACACCAAGCAGCAAATGTGGGGGCAGGAGGGCATGTCATCTCTGATTGATATTAAGAGCTCTTCCTTACCTAATGATTGGTATTAGTGTGCAATATTGGGGCTTATTTGGAGATGGACTTCATAGGATTGTTTATCTAGAAAAAAAGGAATCAGAGCAAAAATTACCAACTTGTCTTTGTGAAATCTTTATTTCCTATTCTTACAGAAGCTCATCAGTCTTTATTTTGGGTATCAAATATTTATTCTATTAACTGGGTCTGCTGCAGGTTTAAAAATCTAGGCAAGAGGAAAAGAGTATGGTACTCAGCAAGCCATCTCATCTCTAATTTGCTGCTGTTTTTTTTTCCCATTAGTGCTACCCTTTGTTTATCCAGGGGAGGAATTCATTTTGAACTGCACTTGGGACCCTTTTCATAAAGGGAATAATTATTGTTGCATGGCAGTAATTTAAACTAGTATGTGATAAAGCACTTTACTTATGAGTCATCACATTTTCTCTAAACTGATCCACAATAGGGGTCCTGTCATTATGCTGAAAGGAGCATGCCATTCCAAAATATAGTGAAGTCAGCAGGAAAATGGGCACAAGCGATACTGAGCACATTAAGTGTACTAATAAAAATAAAATTAGAAAACAAAAGTGTGGCAACATATGCTCTTATCAGTTCTGCAAGTCCTGCAATTTTCTCAGGTGCTCACTAAAGCAATGTTGTTGACGTAGCAACTACTACATTAAAAGTAAGTGCTTCCAAGTTTTGCTCAAAGCTCAATTAACATTTTTCAACTATTCCTGACTTCTTTGTCCTGGAAATCTCAGGAGATCAGGCTCTTTCCCCCAAGATTCCCTGTAGATCTTTGTTTTGACTGAGGTAGAATACCTTGAAATACCCATGTCATAATATTGAGCATTTCTGCTTCAAGTGCTGGCCAAAAAAGATCAGTAGCACATGTAAGGCTTCACTTTCAGACCTATTAACCGGTTTTTATTTTAAACTTTCAAAGAGACAGTTTATTTTGAAGTTCAGGTCAGCTCTGACATTTGTATTTGTTGGTTTTGATGTATAAGTTGTCCTCCTCATGGACTGTGTAATGTCAAATGCACCATTGTATTAACAAAAATACATAATATAATGCTACCAAAAATAAATAAAAAAATCAGTCACCAACAAACCAATAGCACTTTCCACAAGAGTGGGTTTTTGCCAGCATTTGTGCAGTTATACATTGGTTGGATGCTACCTTCTAGCAATGTGCTAGATTACAAATCTGTTTATCATTTGGCGCAAAGGACACCTGAATAAGATTTTCAAAACTGCCTAAGGAATTTAGATACCCAACTGAGTGACTTTGAAATGCACAGCCTGTATATAATGTGTTAACCTCATCATTTGGAAAAATATTCCACCCGCACAAAGACAGATGGGGAAAACCCCATCCTTGGTAACGGCAGAACAGGTGATGCAAAATACAGTCTTTCTGAACTAGAACTCAGATCCATCAACACTAATGAGGAGTACTGATGTGTCTTTAAATTGTGAATGATACAGACTAAGCTCATCTCACCCCAACTGTTAGGAGGAATCCTAGTCATGCACACAGGAGGCCATTTCCTTATGCATCAATAAAAAGAGGGTTAACCAGCAAAAAGTTTGAGAAGTTATGCAGGGTTATTGTGGCCTGTGGTCATGACACCATGAGTTCTTTGGGGCAATGACTGTCTTTTTGTTCTGTTTGCACATTACCTGAGGTTCTCGCCCATGACTGAGGCTCCTAGGTGCTATGATAATACAAATAATAGGTAATGATAATATGGGCAGATTGAAATAAAACTCCTCAACAGCTAGAAGGTTGAATGACCAATCCAGAACACAGCTGTACATCATGCCATCTTCCTAACCCTGATAATACTAATACTGGTTATGCCAACGTGTGTCTACACCCAAGCCACCATTTTTAAGGGAAAAGAGTCTGTCTTGGGAAGTCTCTCAACTGTACCAGTGGGGCAGCTGTGAGCATGCCACCATTCACTGGATGCTGAAAAGTCATATGAGGTTTAAATATCCTCCCAGTTTGTTGCCTCCTTCCAAGACTGACCGGGGATAGTGATACAAAGGTGTGGCAAAGAGATATAAAAGCAGCTCTCAGAATTGAGAGACACTCCCCTATTTGGGACAGGCAGGACACAAGATAGCTGAAGGGCAGGGACTCCTTCTACCACACAGTGGGATCAGAAATGAACAATCAGAGTCTAGCTATGAAGGGTTTTTCGTAGATAAGGTTTAGGGATGGCTTAAGTTTCCTCTCCCCTTTTCCTAACAACCTAAGAATAAAGCAGCTTCACAGGACGTTCTTTGCAAAGAGCAAGTTTTCTGTTTAGTAAGCTAGCCTATTCTCTGCCCTATTCATTTTTATTTATTGATTGGTTTTTACCTAATCCAGTGGATGCCTGACTGTTATAACTGATGATACTGTTTGTGCCAGTCTAGAAAAGCAGGACTGTTTACCACTGCTTCATGTGCAGAAGCAGGTAACAGAGAAGAGGTCAGAGAATAAAGTCCTTTGTGTGACTGGCTAGAATCAAGAAAATGACTCAGGATCTCCTGTATGAACTCACAAAAATGACATGAACAAAGCACAGTGCAAGGAAGCAGAGCAATAAAACTATTACAGAGGCAGCCAACAAAGTGTTTCATACACAAATATTTCATCCAAGTGACTTTGCCTTAGTCACTTTATTCAAGTACTCTCTGCTAAGCAGGTCTCACTGAGTTTTTAGCATCCAGACTTTGTATAAATATTCATCTAGTTGGAATAGAATTTATAAGCTAGAAGCACAAAAAAGATGTAATTCTTTCTACAGCCTACCTGGATTTCAGTGTTTAAATAGTCTGATGAGTTTATGGATCGTCCATGTACTCCAATATCTTGCCTTCAATCTCATTATCCAAGCAATTTATATAGATAATAAAATGCTGTAGTCTTGACACTGATCCTTGCAAAGTTTTACATTTGCATTAATTTTACTTCCTAGGTTTTAATTGAACAGAGTATATTTTGTCACAAGGGAAATAAAATTTTAGTTCTTCTATCCAAGAGCCATGTGGCTTTATTAGAAATTACATTAGTTTCTCATTAAGCAACAATAATAATGTATAGGTGGGATCAATAAAATTACATTGCCCTAAGGTGTAGATTAGTTTGGTTCAATTATAGTCTTACATCGGTCAAAGACTCCAAGATTCAGTACTAACAAAAAAGTGCTGGGAAATGCATAAGAAATGTCTTTTATTTTCAACTAAAAGTAATATAGATTCTGCTTATAATGAAATAAAGGCAAATGGTGTAGCACAGCAGTGGAAACTGCATTTAGATCTGCTCAACTTGTTTTTAATGAGAAAATCTGCTTCCTTTACAGGAAAGTTAAATAGCTGCGGATAGGGAGATATGCACTGATTCATCAAATATTTAGATTTCTTTAAACATTAGAGTTACCCACCTACCCGTGAAATAAATGACTACAGAATAGTCAAACTATTTTAATTCCCCTAAAAGTTGCTTTATTTTCAGACCAAAATAAAAATTTAAAATGTTATTGAAATATTTTTTGGTTAATTGCACATTGGCAGAAATCAGATGAGGGACTAAAACTCTTATCACAGCAAGTGTTATTATGGCAGCATATGAAGAGCCCCTGCATGTGATCAGGGACCCATTGTGGTAGGTGATGTACGCATACACACACAAACACACACACACACACACACACAGAGATTACCATCTAAACAGAGAAAACAAATAAGTGGGAAGAAGGTAGTAGTATTATTCCCACTAACTGAGACATGGAGATTTAATGACTTTCCCAAGTGCTCTCAGTCTGTATGGAATAGTCATGAACTGAACACAGTTCTCTTGAATCCCAGCCCAGTGACTTAACCGTAAACCAATATTGTTTCTGCTTTAAGCATATCGAAGTGAAAAAATAAAGACATTTATTAGTTTCCAAAGGCTTAACATTTGCCCCACTAGTAAAGTTTTCTACTTGACTTAGTAGAGCTCTCATTTTTCTTTTTATATTTATCCCTAAACTTTAACTCTTTTTATTTCTGTGTAAGTACTATTTTCTGTGTGAACAATCCACTATAGATCTCTGCATCACAAGAGATGACAAGATTGTCCACAAAATGCAGTGAATGCATATACCTTCTTCGCTATGGCATTTCAAGATCTACCTGTGTAATCACAGAAATGTAGGGCTGGAAGGGACCTTAAGTAGTCATAGACTCCAGCAGCCTCCTGTGCTCAGGCAGGACCAAGATCATACCTGACAGGTATTTGTCCAACCTGTTCTTAAAAACCTCCAACAATGAGATTCCACAGTCCCCCTTGGCAACCTATCCCAGAGCTTAACTATCCTTACTGTTAGAAAGAATTTTCATAATATCTAACCTAGATCTGCCTTTCTACAGAATAAGCCCATTACTTCTTGTCCTACTTTCAGTGGACAGGGAGCACAATTGATAATCATCCTCTTTATAACAGTCCTTATATATTTGAAGACTCAGCTTATTTGTTGCTCTCCTCTAGACTCTCTCTCTTTAGAATCTGCCATTCTAAACTGAAGGACAGAATGGACAGAGACTTGGCACCCACTGTTGATCAGTGTGATAGGTTGTTCACCAACTACTTTGGATTTTTCATGCCAGTTTATGCTGCTCGTTCATGGTATTGACCCAAACCTTTTTCCTACTCAGGGCCTTCTAATAGGACTTCATATCTATCCAAGAAAAGGGTGGGGTGGGGGGATGCTAGGTCAACATCATCTTTTTTCTCCATTACAGGCTCATCTGGAACGGTTCCAGCCACTCACTTTATAAGACCCTTCCATTCTTCAGAAGAGACCCTTGGCCAAAGCCACACTGCAAATATCCAACCTTCCCCCTTCATCTGCTCCTCTCCTGCCTTCCTTTGAACTTCCCCCTTTTCTCTTCCTCTCCTTGTAGTCTTTCTTGACTATTTCAGGACCAGGATTGAACAGCAATCATGAGCATAGCCCAGTAGCCAACAATGCTTCTACATATTGTTTCAACCGTTACACTAGATAGACATGATGATGTGCCACGTCCTCTGGAATATAAGAAAGGGCAAACCAGGGGGAAATGTAATAGAAGCCGAACATAATTAACCTTCCCCAGATTTGAAGGGTCAGCTACCAGCATGCTGGAAAAGATTCATATAAGAAGGTTATTCCACACCACCACAGAGCTTTACTATGACAAGAAAGTCATAGAGGAAGCTACTTTTGGAAGGGGTTGAACTCACACCTTTCTCAGGGGAAGGAATTATGGCCAAAGACCTCCTGAGTTTTTCCACAGCGTAGTTCAGATATGTATTACTTTTTCTCTTCCTTTGACATTGTTTCTTCCATCAAAAATTATCCAGATTTTTATCATCAGCTGCTTCCTGAGTTAAAAGTTTGGTCCTGATTTATCATCATATAACATGCAATATCTGAGATTATATCACTGTTACATTATAAGACTACTGTAGCGGGGTGGTCACCCGCTCTGGCCTTAAAGGGCTTTAAACAGCCCAGGAGAGGGTTGTGGCTGGGAGCAAGCAGTTCCCAGGCTGATTGGGGAAAGCAGGTTCAGCTATGGCCATGCCCCAATCAGGGCTCAGCTGGCCCTTATAAGAGGGCAGTGGGCCAGGAGCAGAGAGTCTCCTCTAGCTGTGGAGGGAGATGGGCCTGGCTGCTGGGGAGCGTACCAGAGTACCTGAGGTGGAGCAGGGCTGGGGGAAGGCCAACGGAGCTGGGGAGCTCCAGCCTGGAAACCCCGCAGGCTGCAGGCCTAGTGTAAGGCCAGATAGGTACTGGGGTTGCAGGGGGCAGCCCAAAGGTAGGCAGAGGCCGCAGGTCCAAACCCCCCTTGCATGTGATGATTGGCTTATACACTGCAGTCCGCCCCAGTGTGCAGGGGCTCAATGGTGACTAGCAGTAGCCAAAGACTGAGGCGAGGTGGGGATAGTGGGTAGGAGTTCCCTGAGGAGGGGAGACCCAGGAACTGTGGGGGTACTGCCACGGGGCAGCACCCCAGGAAAAGGGGCACCGGGGTCTGGGAGGGACACGGGGGCCAGTGGCAGAGAGACACCGACCTGCAGAGGATGCTCCAGAGGCTGGAAGAGCTAATTCCCTGAGAGACCAGCAGGAGGCACCGCAGGGGTGAGTCTTGCACTGTTACATCTACATTTTGTAAAGAGAGTGCACAAGTACAATATTCCTATCATATTAGCCAGTTATCAATTTCATTTCAACAAAATGTGCAAGCCTGATATAGTACCAAATGGGAAAGTCCATCTTTAAAGAGAAGGACTAGGCTTACCCGCATCTCCACCAATCCTTAAAGTAGGGCTGGTTGATCCTGAAGGAAAACAAACACGTGGGGAATTAATAAGAACAGAGAATTTGACCTAGTGGATCAATTCATCTGTCTTACAGTTCACCTGTCCAGTACTGCCTGCAACTGCTGTGCAAGCTCCCAGCTAATTATGCAATGCAGCACATGGAAGAAAAATTCCTTTCTCACCTCTACAATGCATGCCCTGAAGCATGAGATTTAATAGCATTTGAACAGTAAAAGCATATCTAGAAATACATTTTTTTTAAAATAGCATATAGCATACATATCACCTTTACTGCCACAACAACAAACCCAGTTGATCACTATCTTCATAATGTATGTATTCCAAACTGCATGGAGAAGCTGTTACTGAATTTGTAACACTAATAGCATCAATACTATAAAAGTACCTGTGCATTTGCATTTGGGGCAATTATTAAAGGGGCTTGGGGTGGCATTGTATGGATGCAGATTGATCCTGGGCTTCATATTTGAGCCTAGATACAACCCAAATTATGTTTTTTCTTTGCAAGATTTGAGATTCTACCCTCAGGCCTTATTCGGACCTCACCCCAAATTGGATGAGCTTATCCATGGTGCCAGTTCCAGCTGCCGTGCTCAGTACTTCTGAAGCAGCAGCAACAGCAATAATTGGTTTACTTGGGCTCCTACACACACACACCCACCCACACACACGTGTGTATACATGTAAACAGCTATAAGAAGCCTGTAATAGGCAAACAATGTTTGCCTGAAACTCCCACTTATTTGCAGATGATTATCTTGCTGTGGAAGAGGTAGTGGTTTTGCTGACTCACTGAGGAACTCTGCAGAAAAGCAGAGAAAGAAGTTTCAGGGATAATAATGGTTTCTTTATCCTGCTAATGTTCCCTGCTCAGTGTTAGAAGGAAGAGACTTTCTGGGATATTTTTACCACTATCACATAACAAACACCTCAACTTCCTCTCTAAATACCTCTAGATAGGATTTTTAAAAAGGCAACTATCCAACCATCCCCAAACACTGCATCTGAATCAGTAGCTGGAAGTTGGGGCTTAAGCACACCTTTACCTCAGACATGCTACAAAATAAGCATAAAGACTTTCATGAGAATGACACACTTGTTCACAGGGAGTTAAGGAAATGCCTGCTTGAGCATCTCAAGATAGCTTGGGTATTAGCAAAAAGGGACAGGAAGCTTAAGTCATCATGATCATTTAGGGCTGTATTCTAATACGTTTGCTCAAGTTGAGTAGTAACATTACTATTTGAGTAGTCCCTATGTTTTCAGTAGTATATAATACTAGTGAATATGAACAAAGGCATCAGAATCTGTCTCTTAAGAAGAAAAACTAAGCCCTGATCTACACTACAAGCTTAGGTCGAATTTAGCAGCATTAGGTCGATTTAACCCTGCACCTGTCCACATGACCAAGCCTGTTTTGTCGACTTAAAGGGCTCTTAAAATCGATTTCTGTACTCCTCCCCAGTGAGGGGTTTAGCGCGAAAATTGACCTCACTGGGTCGAATTTGGGGTAGTGTGGACACAATTCGACGGTATTGACCTCTAGGAGCTATCCCAGAGTGCTCCATTGTGACCGCTCTGGACAGCACTCTCAACTCAGATGCACTGGCCAGGTAGAAAGGAAAAGCCCCGGAAACTTTTGAATTTCATTTCCTGTTTGGCCAGCGTGGCGAGCTGATCTGCACAGGTGACCATGCAGAGCTCATCAACCCCATACATGCTGCTCCTATAGGAAAAGGGGAAGAGTCAATGGAGACTACACCAAATATGAGCCCCAGGAGGATACAGAATGGGTTGAAGAGGATTACAAGGGAGAATAGGAATGGAAAGGACTTGCAGCCAGAGAGAACAGGGGATAGACCAGAGAATTGCACCATCACCAGGAAAAGGCAGTTCTACATGATCAGGGACTCCTTACTGAAAAGAATGGACATGCCTGTAACCAGAGCTGATCCAGAGAATAGAAGGGTGTGCTGTCTACCAGGTGCTAAGATACGGGATGTGGACCTAAGGTTGAAGAGGATCCTAAAGGGAGCGGGAAAGAATCCACTGATCATCCTTCGTGTGGGAACAAATGATACTGATGGATTCTTGCTGGAATGTATCAAGGGAGATTATGCCAGGCTGGGGAAGACGCTTAAGGAAATCGAGGCTCAGGTGATCTTTAGTGGGATTCTGCCTATTCCGAGAGAAGGGCAACAAAGGTGTGACAAGATTATGATGCTCAAAAGATGGCTCAGGCAGTGATGCTATAAGGAGGGCTTTGGGATGTATGGCCACTGGGAGGCATTCATGGACAGAGGACAGTTCTCTCGGGATGGACTTCATCTAAGTAGGGAAGGAAATAGACTTCTAGGATGGAGGCTGAGACAACTGATTAAGAGAGCTTTAAACTAGGAATTTGGGAGAGATGGTTGGGAGATGTCCAGGTAAACGCCACGCTGGATTTTAATATTGAGAGGGAAGAAAACAAAATAAGAAAGGATACAGCCATGGGTAGGAGAATGGACATAAGAAGGGCAGTGTGGATACCAGTCTAATAGGTCATTCTGGCGGTAGAATGCCCTTGCCTAATTGGGTAAAGAATGTGAGCGAGGCCAAAGAGCAAAAATTAAGATGTTTGTACACCAATGCGAGGAGCCTCAGTAACAAAATGGAGGAACTAGAGCTACTGCTGCAGGAAGTGAAACCAGATATTCTAGGGATAAGAGAAACATGGTGGAATAGTAGTCATGACTGGTCTACAGATATTGAAGGGTATGTGCTGTTTAGGAAAGACGGAAATAAAGGCAAAGGTGGTGAGGTAGCATATATCAATGATGAGGTAGAATGTAAAGAAATAAGAAGAGACGGAATGGATAAGACAGAGTCCATCTGGGCAAAAATCACATTGGGGAAGAAAAGTATTAGAGCCTCCCCTGGGATAGTGCTTGGGGTGTGCTATAGACCGCCGGGATCCAATTTGGATATGGATAGAGACCTCTTTAAAGTTTTTAAAGAAATAAATACTAATGGGAATTGTGTGATCATGGGAGACTTTAACTTCCCAGATATAGACTGGAAGACGAGTGCTAGTAATAATAATAGGGCTCAGATTTTCCTGGATGTGATAGCTGATGGATTCCTTCATCAACTAGTTGCTGAACCAACAAAAGGGGATGCCATTTTAGATTTGGTTTTGGTGAATAGTGAGGACCGCATAGAAGAAATGGTTGTAGGGGACAATCTTGGTTCAAGTGATCATGAGCTAATTCAATTCATACTGACCGGAAGGATAAACAAAAATAAATCTGCAACTAGGATTTTTGATTTCAAAAGCGCTGACTTTCAAAAATTAAGGAAATTAGTTAGGGAAGTGGATTGGACTGAAGAACTTATGGATCTAAAAGCAGTGGAGGCCTGGGATTACTTCAAGTCAAAGCTGCAGAAGCTATCGGAAGCCTGCATCCCAAGAAAGGGGAAAAAATTCATAGGCAGGAGTTGTAGACCAAGCTGGATGAGCAAGCATCTCAGAGAGGTGATTAAGAAAAAGCAGAAAGCATACAGGGAGTGGAAGATGGGAGGGATCAGCAAGGAAAGCTACCTTATTGAGGTCAGAACATGTAGGGATGAAGTGAGACAGGTTAAAAGTCAAGTAGAGTTGGACCTTGCAAAGGGAATTAAAACCAAAAATAAAAGGTTCTATAGCCATATAAATAAGAAGAAAACAAAGAAGAAGTGGGACCGCTAAACACTGAGGATGGAGTGGAGGTTAAGGATAATCTAGGCATGGCCCAATATCTAAAAAAATACTTTGCCTCAGTCTTTAATGAGGATCTTAGGGAAAATGGTAGGATGACAAATGGGAATGAGGATATGGAGGTAGATATTACCATATCTGAGATAGAAGTGAAACTCGAACAGCTTAATGAGACTAAATCGGAGCGCCCAGATAATCTTCATCCAAGAATATTAAAGGAATTGGCACATAAAATTGCAAGCCCATTAGCAAGAATTTTTAATGAATCCGTAAACTCAGGGGTTGTACCATATGACTGGAGAATTGCTAACATAGTTCCAATTTTTAAGAAAGGAAAAAAAAAGTGATCCGGGTTAGTACAGGCCTGTTAGTTTGACATCTGTAGTATGCAAGGTCTTGGAAATTGAGGTCAATGGTAAATGGGACAAAATACAACATGGTTTTACAAAAGGTAGATTGTGCCAAACCAACCTGATCTCCTTCTTTGAGAAAGTAACAGATTTTTTAGACAAAGGAAATGCAGTGGATCTAATTTACCTAGATTTCAGTAAGGCGTTTGATATGGTGCCACATGGGGAATTATTAGTTAAATTGGAAAAGATGGGGATCAATATGAAAATTGAAAGGTGGATAAGGAATTGGTTTACAGGGAGACTACAGCGGGTCCTACTGAAAGGTGAACTGTCAGACCGGAGGGTGGTTACAAGTGGAGCTCCTCAGGGATCGGTTTGGGGACCATTCTTTTTATTACTGACCTTGGTACAAAAAGCGGGAGTGTGCTAATAAAGTTTGCAGATGACATGAAGCTGGGAGGTATTGCCAATTCAGAGAAGGACCGGGATATCACACAGGAAGATCTGGATGACCTTGTAAAGTGGAGTAATAGTATTAGTGTCAAGGTTCCTTCCCCACTCTCAACTCTAGGGTACAGATGTGGGGACCTGCATGAAAGACCCCCTGAGCTTATTTTTACCAGCTTAGGTTAAAACTTCCTCAAGGTACAGACTTTGCTTGTCCTTGAACCCTATGCTGCCACCACCAAGCGTGTTAAACAAAGAACAGGGAAAGAGCCCACTTGGAGACGTCTTCCTCCCAAAATATCCCCCAAGCCCTACACCCCCTTTCCTGGGGAAGACTTGGTAAAAATCCTCACCAATTTGCATAGGTGAACACAGACCCAAACTCTTGGATCTTAAGAACAATGAAAAAGCAATCAGGTTCTTAAAAGAGAAATTTAATTAAAGAAAAAGTAAAAGAATCACCTCTGTAAAATCAGGATGGTAAATACCTTACAGGGTAATCAGATTCAAAACATAGAGAATCCCTCTAGGCAAAACTTTAAGTTACAAAAAGACACAAAAACAGGAATATGCATTCCATTCAGCACAGCTTATTTACCAGCCATTTAAACAAAAGGAAATCTAACGCATTTCTAGCTAGATTACTTACTAACAAGTTCTCATACTCCATTCCTGTTCTGTTCCCGGCAAAAGCATCACACACACAGACAGAGCCTTTGTTCCCCCACCCCCCTCCAGCTTTGAATGTATCTTGTCTCCTCATTGGTCATTTTGGTCAGGTGCCAGCAAGGTTATCTTAGCTTCTTAACCCTTTACAGGTGAAAGGGTTTTGCCTCTGGCCAGGAGGGATTTTATAGTTCTGTATACAGAAAGGTGGTTACCCTACCCTTTATATTTATGACAAATAGGATGAAATTTAATAGTGAGAAGTGTAAGGTCATGCATTTAGGGATTAATAACAAGAATTTTAGTTATAAGCTGGGGACACATCAATTCGAAGTAACCGAGGAGGAGAAGGACCTTGGAGTATTGGTTGACCACAGGATGACTATGAGCCGCCGATGTGATATGGCCGTGGGGATGGGATGCACCAGGCAAGGTATTTCCAGTTGAGATAAGGAGGTGATAGAACAGTTATACAAGGCACTGGTGAGACCTCATCTGGAATACTGTGTGCAGTTCTGGTCTCCCATGTTTAAGAAGGATGAATTCAAACTGGAACAGGTACAGAGAAGGGCTACTAGAATGATCCGAGGAATGGAAAACCTGTCTTATGAAAGGAGACTCAAGGAGCTTGGCTTGTTTAGCCTAACCAAAAGAAGGCTGGTGGGATATCTGATTGCTTTCTATAAATATATCAGAGGGATAAATAGCAGAGAGGGAGAGGAATTATTTAAGCTCAGTACCAATGTGGACACAAGAACAAATGGATATAAACTGGCCATCGGGAAGCTTAGACTTGAAATTAGATGAAGGTTTCTCACCATCAGAGGAGTGAAGTTCTGGAACAGCCTTCCAAGGGAAGCAGTGGGGGCAAAAGACCTATCTGGCTTCAAGACTAAGCTTGATAAGTTTACGGAGGAGATGGTATGATGGGATCACATGATTTTGGCAATTGATCTTTAACTATTCATGGTAAATAGGCCCAATGGCCTGTGATAGGATGTTAGATTGGGTGGGATCTGATTTACTACAGAGAATTCTTTCCTGGGTAGCTGGATGGTGAATCTTGCCCACATGCTCAGGGTTCAGCTGATCGCCATATTTGGGGTCAGGAAGGAATTTTCCTCCAGGGCAGAATGGAAGAGGCCCTGGGGGGTTTTCACCCTTCCTCTGCAGCATGGGGCATGGGTCACTTGCTGGAGGATTCTCTTCACCTTGAAGTCTTTAAACCACGATTTGAGGACTTCAATAGCTCAGACATAGATGAGAGGTTTATTGCAGGAGTGGGTGGGTGAGATTCTGTGGCCTGCATTGTGCAGGAGGTCAGACTAGATGATCATAATTGTCCCTTCTGACCTTAATGTCTGAGTCTGAGTCTATGAGCTGTATGCAATTCTAGGGGCGGGGTGGGCCCTACCACTACCCCACCACTGTCCACGGACACCTGCAAGGGGGGAGTCTCACGCAACAGGGATGAGGATTTTGTGGATGAGGAGGAGGAGGTTGAGGATAGTGCACAGCAGGCATGCGGACAAACCCTTCTCCCCGGCAGCAAGGAACTGTTCATCACCCTGGAGCCAATACCCTCTGAACGCAGGTTACCGGACCATGAAGCCGGAGAAGGCACTTCTGGTGACTGTACCTTTGTAAATATAATACAGGGTTTAAAAGCAAGCATGTTTAATGACTGATTTCCCCTGAAGACTTGGGATGCATTCGCAGCCAGTACAGCTACTGGAAAAGTCTGTTAACATGTCTGGGGATGGAGCGGAAATCCTCCAGGGACATCTCAATGAAGCTTTCCTGGAGGTACTCTAAAAGCCATTGCAGAAGGGTTCTGGGGAGGGCAGCCTTATTCCATCGTCCATGGAAGGACACTTTACCACGCCAAGCCACTAGCAAGTAGTCTGGAATCATTGCAGAACAAAGCATTGCAGCGAATGGGCCCAGGCTTTGGTGGCATTCAAGCAAAATCCATTCTTTATCTCTCTGTGTTACTATCAGGAGAGTGATATCATTCATGGTCACGTGGTTGAAATACGGGAAATTTGTTTCAGGGGACATTCAGAGGTGCCCGTTCCTGCTGGGCTGTTTGCCTTTGGCTGAAAAGAAATCATCCCTGCTGTTAGCCACGCAGTGGTGGGAGGCCCGTTCATGCTGAGCTGTTCGCGTCTGGCTGACAGGGATCTTCCCTGGTACTAGCCACACTATGTGGGGGGTGGGAGCAGGTTGTTTAGCGATCATCCCAGAGAACTGGGGGGGAGGAGGGGTTGGGTTGTGCTGCACATTCACCCTAAAACCGCAGCCCCTCTTTTTAAATGGCCTCTTTTTAAAGAGGCTTTGCTTGGTATGGGAAAGGAGGGAGCTGCTGTTTGAAACCATTCCCACATGTTATGGAGGTTGAAGAAGCAGAAACCCTTTGCCTTACCATGGCTGCCTGCAAGCCAAATTCTGTTGCCCAGCTGAGCGTGTGATGTCTCACATCAAACCAGCAGGCACTCAATATAAGAGGCAAAATGCGACCTTGTACCAAAACCACATGTGCTATGTAATGTGAATCGCTTGATTCAGTATGAAATAGTCTTCCCTTTGTTCTCTAAAATGTATCTTTTTAAATACTACTCTCCCGTTTTTTTCCTCCCACAGCTGCAAATGTTTCTACACGCCCCCTACCATCTCTGTCCCAGAAGCTAGCGCAGATTAGAAGGCAAAAAAAAAACACACTCGCGATGACATGTTCTCAGAGCTCATGCAGTCCTCCAGCACTGAAAGAGCTCAGCAGAATGCGTGGAGGCAAACAATGGCAGAGTCCAGGAAAGCATTAAATGAAAGCAATGAGAGGAGGGAGGATGCAATGCTGAGGCTAATGGGGGAGCAAACTGACATGCTCAGGCAACTGGCGGAGCAGGAAAGGTAGCAGGAGCACAGACTGCCGCTGAAGGCCCTATATAACCACCTGCCCTCCTCCCCAATTTCCATAGCCTCCTCACCCAGAGACCCAAGAACGTGGCAGGGGCCTCTGGGCAACCAGCCACTCCACCCCAGAGGATTGCCCAAGCAACAGAAGGCTGGCATTCAATAAGTTTTGAACTGTAGTGTGGCCTTGTCCTTCCTTCCTCTCCTCATCCACCACCCCGCCCCGGGCTACCTTGGCAGTTATCCCCCTATTTGTGTGATGAATTAATAAAGAATGCATGATTTTGAAACAATAATGACTTTACTGCCTCTGAAAGCAGTGATCGAAGGGTGGGGAGGGTGGTTGGCTTACAGGGAAGTAGAGTCAAACAAGGGGGCGCATTTTCATCAAGGAGAAACAAATAGAACTGTCACACCGTAGCCTGGCCAGTCATGAAACTGGTTTTCAAAGCTCCTCTGATGTGCAGAGCTCCCAGCTGTGCTCTTCTAATCACTCTGGTGTCTGGCTGTGTGAAATTGGCTGCCAGGCGATTTGCGTCAACCTCCCACCCCACCATAAATGTCTCCCCCTTACTCTCACAGATATTGTGGAGCAAACGACAAGCAGCAATAACAATGGGAATATTGGTTTTGCTGAGGTCTAACCTAGTCAGTAAACTGCATCAGCGAGCTTTTAAATGTCCAAAATGCATATTCTACCACCATTCTGCACTTGCTCAGCCTATAGTTGAACAGCTCCTTACTACTGTCCAGGGTGCCTGTGTATGGCTTCATGAGCCATGGCATTAAGGGGTAGGCTGGGTCCCCAAGGATAACTATAGGCATTTTAACATCCCCAATGGTTATTTTCTGGTCTGGGAAGTAAGTTCCTTCCTACAGCCATTCAAACAGACCAGAGTTCCTGAAGATGCTAGCGTCATGCATCTTTCCCGGCCATCCCATGTTGATGTCGGTGAAACATCCCTTGTGATCCACCAGTGCTTGCAGCACCATTGAAAAGTACCCCTTGCAGTTTATGTACTGGCTGCCAAGGTGGTCCGGTCCCAAGATAGGGATATGCGTTCCGTCTATCGCCCCACCACAATTAGGGAACCCCAGTGCAGCAAAGCCATCCACTATGACCTGCACATTTCCCAGAGCCACTACCCTTGAGAGCAGCAGCTCAGTGATTGCGTTGGCTACTTGGATCACAGCAGACCCCACAGTAGATTTGCCCACTCCAAATTGATTCCCGACTGACCGGTAGCTGTCTGGTGTTGCAAGCTTCCAGAGAGCTATCGCCACTCGCTTCTCAACTGTGAGAGCTGCTCTCATCTTGGTATTCTTGTGCTTCAGGGCAGAGGAAAGCAAGTCACAAAGTTCCATGAAAGTGTCCTTATGCATGCCAAAGTTTCTCAGCCACTGGGAATCATCCCAGACCTGCAACACTATGCAATCCCACCAGTCTGTGCTTGTTTCCCAGGCCCAGAATCGGCATTCCACGGTTGCCCCATTACTACCATGATGCCCAAATTGCCAGGGCTCGTGCTTTAAGAGAAGTCTGTGTCCATGTCCTCATCGTTATCATGATCGCGCTATCGTCACCTCCTCGCCAGCTTTTGCAGGTTCTGCACATACTGCAGGATAATGCGCGAGGTGTTTACAATGCTCACAACAGCAGCGGTGAGCTGAGCAGGCTCCATGCTTGCTGTGGTACGGCGTCTGCAGGAGAGCAGAGTTGCAGCAGAAGCTGTGGATGACAACAGATGCCATGAGAATAGATATTTATATAGAATGAGAGGACCAACAAGGTGGATTCATGGCTCCAGGAGAGCAGAGTTGTAGTGGAAGTGGTGGATGATGACAACATGGAGAAGTTTGCTATTGAGACTGAGCTCATTTACAAGAGCAGGAGAGCAGAGTTGCCGCAGAAGCAGTGGATGATGACGGTTAGCAGTCCTACTGCACCGTCTGCTGACAGCAGCACCCAGGATGCAACAGCAGGGGTGACGCTGAGCTGAGCGGGCTCCGTGCTTGCCGTGGTATGGCGTCTGCATGGAAAAAAGGCGCGAAACGATTGTCTGCCGTTGATTTCATGGAGGGAGGGGCGACTAACAACATGTACCCAAAACCACCCGTAACAATGTTTTTGCCCCTCAAGTATTGGGAGCTTAACCCAGAACTCCAATGGGCGATGGAGACTGCGGGAACTGTGGGATAGGTACCCACAGTGCACCGCTCCGTAAGTCAATACTAGCCACGGTAGTGAGGACGCACTCTGCTGACTTAATGTGCTTAATGGGGACATACGCAATCGACTGTACAAAATTGATTTCTAAAAATCTAGTTCTATAAACTCGACCTAATTTCATAGTGTAGACATATCCTTTAAGATTAACTTTCTTTAAATAGAGCTGCCTTGGGGAAATGGAATTTAATTTCTGCAGGACATTTTGAAGTGTTTGTTAATAACAAAGAGATTCTAACTTGCCCTCATTTAAAAGAAGAATTACCTATCAATATAGAACAGTTGGTAGAAAACAAAATAGATAATTGAACTACACAGAAGTTATATGTGTGTAACCCTTCTGCCAGGCCGAGTTGATAGCAGCAAAGGCCAGGTTCAGTACACAGGGGTTCCCTCTCATCAAAGCAAATGCAAAACGGGCTCGAGACCCCACCCAGTGACCTGGGAAAATCTTACACGCACCCCTGGGTGCCTCAAAGAGGCAATACTTCCCCTCTTGCAAGCAGAGTCTTGGTGTAGCAGAGAATCTTTAATAACAGATGCTGTAAACGACATCAGCATTAAATTGGAAGAACACCACAACTAGGGCTCATCAACCAAACTATGAGCAAAGACCCACCCCAGCAAATTTGGGCCATGTCCTTTCCCTCGGGTTCTTGAGTCCAACAACCCAAACGTCTCTTGAGTCCAGCAACCCAAAAATCACCCAAAGTCCAAAAAGTCCAACAACCCAAAAGTCCAGCCCCAGAGTTCAAAAGTTCATCTGCAGAGTGTTACTCCCCAGTCTGGGTGAAAATGTGGGGGGGGGGGGGCGCGGAAGAGGTAAGGGGCACCTTACATGATCTGAAGCTGACTGCCCTGCAGTTCCATAGGGCTTCACTCCGATCCGCTCCACGAGCCGCTCCGCTCCACCCCACCAGCTGTCCCACAAACTGCTCCGCTCCACAAACAGGTTCCGCTGTCCCACGAACTGCTCAGACAGCCGGTCCGCGAGCCTCTCCAGCCGTCCCACGAACGGCTCCGCTCTGCTCGGCGTCCCACAAGCAGCTCCCGCCATCCCGTGAACTGCTCCACCAGCCCGTCCACAAGCTGCTCCAGCTGTCCCGCAAACTGCTCTGCTCCGCTCTGCTCTGCAGTAGATCTTCAGGTTCCCCACTACTTAACACAGTGCTCAGTGATTTCAGCTCTTAGTAATTTTAGCTCTTTAGTGATTTCAGCTTGTAGTAGTGGGAGCCTCAGTGCTGGTGCACCATAAGGCCAAAGTGATTTCAGCTCAGCACCTGTAGCTAGACTCCTAATAGACCCAAAATTAGCTCTGATGGAGAGAGACAGAGGTGCAATTGATGTTTCGGGCCCACACCACCAGGTACTACCTGTCTCCAGCCCCTCTCCCTTCACAGAGTTTTGGAACCCATGTCCCTTGCCTAGCGAGTGCTACTTAGTTGATGGCGAGTCCCTCCATCATAACAAAAGGCCAAGTACAGTTCCACTGTCCTTGATTCCCATAATTAGGATAATAACAATTTATTCTTCCTGCCCCAATAACAGAAACACTGGGGATCCCACAGCAGCCAAAGTGACTATTTGGGCAGCTATGGGCTCATTCTAGGGGCGGGGGTGCGCCTATGCAAATGAGATCAGCCCCTGAAGTTCTTTTCTACAACTTGCCACACCTCACCACCAGATGTCAGGGTGGAGCTCATCCTGACTCTGCTTACATGTGCAAGTGAATGAATGAGACGGGAAAAGATTTTGTATTCTGGCTAAGGATAGCGATAGCAGCAAACCCCCATACCACAGTACTTCTCCCACAAACAGGAGATGCTTGTCTTGTACAGAAAGAAGCCTTCATTTAGGAAAGAGCCCAGATTATTTATTTTAAGAGAACCAGTACAAGATCAGATCTCTTCACAACGGTCCTCAAATCCTCAGACTCTCTGCTCACAACACCCTTCACTACACTATACAAGCAAACAAAAGTTCATACATTTGGTGAACTCCTTCAGGCACTGGATAGCAATACTCCCCACAGCAGAACTGCAATTGTAACACAAAAAAACGAGTAGAATGAAGCACCTCCCCCATTATACAGACAATAATACCGGCCTTACTTGTAAGCCATTTGGCTGCTCTCTGAGCTCTTTTTCCTTATTAGCAGGTTGTGTAGTTTCTAATCATCCACTTAACAAAACCCACCTGCCAGACACACCCACTTAATTCCTGCTTCTGCTGACTAAATGGGCATAGTGAAGCAAGGAGAAGCTGAGAGCCCAAGAGAAATCCCTCTTCTGAAGGCCCAGTAACCCTATCACCTTGAGGGATAATCCACTAAAGTGAATAGGAGCTGTCTGAGCATTACAGGAGGAAAATAATCCACTAAACTCTCTCAATGTATTGCCTTCTCTCAAAAGGGAAACATTGACAAGCAATGTTTCTCTATTATATTAACTCCTTGTTGCTGTATTTTATACACTCACATCTACGCTTAGAGGCAAGGCTCAGTAATTAATTCTAAATCTGATGGGCTTTTATTTTCTCTTTGTTGCTAGGATACAGGGAAATTTTCACTTTTTTTTTTTTTTTTTAAAGTCCCAGGTTTTATCATCAGTGCTCTACGATGTACAGTCTCTGAATCCATTTTTGCACCCATTTCAAGAGTTTGCTTCAGTATCCCTAGGTATATTTAGAGTGCCCAGTTGGACTGTTTTAGAGTAGCAGCTGTGTTAGTCTGTATTCGCAAAAAGAAAAGGAGTGGCACCTTAGAGACTAACAAATTTATTTGAGCATAAGCTTTTGTGAGCTACACCTCACTTCATTGGATGCATTCAGTGGAAAATACAGTGGGGAGATTTATATACATAGAGAACATGAAACAATGGGTGTTACCATACACACTATAACGAGAGTGATCACTTAAGGTGAGCTATTACCAGCAGGAGAGCGGAAGGAAAAAACCTCAGGAATGAAATGCCTTTCTAAATTTGGATGAAGTATATATAGAAAAGATTAAAAGCACACAGATACACACATACACACACACCAAACTACCATGCTAAAGACACAAAAAGGTTGCAAATGAATATCATGAAAACTAGCCACCAGAGAATTGGGAAGAAAATGTTTCCTTAAAAAAAAAGTGAATGGTTGGTTTTCAAAAAACATAAGAGCTACCCATAGTACTTCTGCAACAGGCATGCATGCAGACTCTCACACACAATGCAAGAACTGGATTTAGTATAATATTAAACCCAAGCAATGAAGTTAAGGATGTGTGAATTTTACCTCTGCAGAGTGTGGGGAATCATTCTGATGCATGCACAGCTTTCTGTGCACCCTGATGCACGTGGAGATGTGCACGTGCAAAATTGTGTATGCCCAGGTGACTGAAAATCAGTCCCTTAAAGCAGATGATCATATTTTGAAGAATGTCTATTGCAGGGGAAGCCCAAAATAATGCAGAGGAAAGGAAATGCGGGGACCCAGTGTGATTATGTGGGAATTCCTGGACAAGACTCTCCAGATAGAATGCTGATCACCCAGGCTGGAAAATGTGGGGTGGATGGAGACAGTGATACGGTGCTCTGAATTGATTTAACAGAGTTCAAATGAGTCCTTAATAGATACCACCTAGAAAACTTTGTGTTGTTGTACTGTCTGACCTTAGCTTGAGATCTGCTATGACAAGAAGGAACAGTCACTGAGACACTTGGAGGGGATTTCCTAACAAACAAAATACAATGAAATTAAAGTGAAAATTCTTTTCTGTAGCATTACTGACTGAGGATTTTCAAAAGCTGCAGTCATCACTTATTAGCCACTCCACAGACACTAAGAGAGACACATACTGCACGCAGCTGTATGCACTTGGTCTTTGAATCCTTTCAGAGTTGACACAACGTCACGATTTAGGTAATCTTAAGGTATGAGGGAGATGAATGAAATATAATGCCATGCTGTAGAGCTGCATTAAGACTCCAATTGCCACTTCACTGCTGTTCAAAGGAAGAGGTAAAGCTAATATGATCACTCCTGCACAACAATGACATTTTTAGGGGCATCTTAATTTCTGACCCTTGAAGGAAATTAAAAGATTCAGTTTTAAAATTTATTAATGTTTAAAGACAGCAAATTGATTTTTTTTCATTGTGTTTTAGCTTGATTTTAGATTGCATTGGAATGTTTCGCCATGTCATAGTCTGGAGGAAATCAAATTAAGTTTGAGATAATACAAACCCTCAGGCATCTCAGCTGGGGAATCGTCTCAAATTCTGAGAGCTGCTGAAAAAGGAAAAATAGTTTAGCTTAATGCACTTATAGAGATGTTAAAAAGAAAAGCCGTTACATTTCAAGTCCTATCTTGAAGAAGTGAAATGCTCTATCCAGCCTGCAAGAGATTTTTGGGAAAGAGAGACTCACTTATACAACGTCGTCTAAGACAGTAATTCTCAACCGCGGGGGGCTGTGTGGGGCCCCAGGCCTCCATGGCGGGAGGGCTGGCTTTGGGGTTGGGGGGAAACCATCCCCCAACATGAGCCAGCGGAGCGGATTGGGGGCGGGTCCACTTCCTGCCACCCAGTGAGTGCAGGGCAGGCCCAACCCAGCACTCATGGGGCGTCGGGAAGTGGAGTGACCTGGCCCCAGCCCGCTCCACTCTGCTCCCCCAGCTCCCAGCCTTCAGGTTTGGGGGACAGGGGAGAACTGCCCCCCAGCACTCACCGGTGGCACGGCTGGGAGTCAGGAGAGTGGAGCAGCCTGCGGCCGGGTCGCTCCACTTACCGCCGCCGGTGACTGCAGGCCCAACCCCTGCTGCAGTCCTCAGGGGAATGGGGGTGGAGCTGGAGGAGCAGGGGCAGGAAGAGGTGGGGTGGGGATGTAGGCTTTGGGGAAGGGATGGAGTGGGGGAGGGGCAGGGGGGAGCAGGGGCGGGGGCCATGGGGAAGAGGCGGAGCAGCGGCTGGAGCAACACGCAGCTGCATAGGGCATCAGGAAATTTGGTGCCCTATGCAGCTGCATACTTCGTGTATGGGTAGGGTCAGCCGTGACCCCTGGGGATACACAGAGGTCTTCCAGGGGGTACATCAACTCATCTATATATTTGCCTAGTTTTAAAACAGACTACATAAAAAGCACTAGCAAAGTCAGTACAAATTAAAATTTCATACGACTTGTTTATACTGCTTTATACACCATACACTGAAATGCAAGTACGATATTTATATTCCCATTGATTTATTTTATAATTATATGGAAAAAATGAGAAAAAGCAAATTTGCAGTAATAGTGTATTGTGACACTTTTGTATTTTTATGTCTGATTTTATAAGCATGTAGGTTTTAAGTGAGGTGTAACTTGTGGGTATGCAAAACAAATCAGACTCCTGAAAGGGGTACAGTTGTCTGGAAAGGTTGAGAGCCACTGCTCTAAGAGAAGCGGCACTAAACTGCAAGCTCAGAGACCTTGAGTTCTAGGGCCCGCTCTTCTAGTGACTGTTGTTGATATTTCTGCCCACATCATGTCTCACAGCTAGATAAGTTAATTCAAAGCTTTCAAAAAGTCACTTCATATGGAGCTGGGAATAATTTTTTATGGCTGGAAATATGAAATAAATTATTAACAGTGATGGTAATTAACCACTGGAACATTTTACCAATGTTTGTGATGGATTTTCCCTCATAACATTGGCAATTTTTAAATCAACATAGGGTGTTTTCTTCCTCAAAAGATATGATCTAGTTCCAACAAGAATTTTTCTGAGTAAGTTCTACAGCCCATACTACACAGGAAATCAGACTGGATGGTCCCTTCCGGCCTTGGAATCTGTTCATCTACATATCATAATGTACAATAAAGATTTACATTTAATTCTGGTTACTATATAATATAATGTAGCATTTGACAAATAATTAATAGTGGTGTAAAAATGAACTCTATCGTACGGCAGAAGCACATAGAGGGACAGATAAAGCTGAGCTGTCAGTTTTATCTGATTTTTTTTAAATCAGTGAATGTTTCGTTTCTCAACTTTCAGGTTGTACTAACAGTAGGTTTTTTTGCAGGGAATATATTATGTCATTTATTATGTTTATTCAAAGTGGTGCTGTTCCTGATTAAATGAATAAGTGCAGTCAGCTATGTTTGCTAAGAGTGATACCCTGAAGCTTGGGAGTAAATTCTGCCACCCTGACTCTAACTTGTTAGTGGTCTCTGCAGGTGATTCTGTATCTGATGCTCATCCACATTTGCAAAAAATGCAAACTAAGCATTGATTGTAAAGTTCCCACTTGCTAAAATGGAGAGAATTATGGCTTTAAAAGCACAGTCCTGCATTGTGGGTGGTGCAGAGACAGGCTGATCCAAGGGATGCCCTGGCAGGCACAAATCCTGTCCCAAGCTCCCTTACGCACAAAAGAGATGCATGGGTTATGCCATCATTTATGATGGCAGGACTTTCTTTCCCGCTTCCAAATGCCCAATGTGTTCTATGGGCTGGTGCAGAGGTACGGCAAGGTCATGTGCTCCACACCCCTTTGTGGAACTGGATGGCCCTGGGGGTTGCCTGGAGAGCACAATCCATGAACTCTCTTTACCACAGGAACCACAATAGAGGCTGGCCTTTACGGTGGGTCATGTAAGTGAGTGGGGAGGGGAAGGTTCCTTGCACACTCACTTCCTTGTGTACCCATTTAGCAGCCAGCCACAGTCTGCTCCATAAGAACTGAATACACCATCAGTGAAATCTTGGCCCTACTGCAGTCAATGGGAGTTTTGCCACTGACTTCAGTGGGGCCAGGATTTCACCCTCTTTTCCTTGGAAAGCAAGGGCCTGATTAAACAAGGCTTACACGAAATAGCACGAGAAGATAATAAGGTGATAAGTAACAGTCAACATGGATTGGTCAAGAACAAATCATATCAAATCAACCTAACAGCCTTCTTTGACAGGGTAACAAGCCTTGTGTATAGGGAGGAAGCAGTAGATCTAATAGATCTTGACTTTAGTAAGGCTTTTGATACCATCTCACATGACCTTCTCATTAACAAACTGGGGAAATATAGCCTAAATGAATCTACAATAGGGTGGGTTCATAACTGGTTGGAAAACCGCATTCAGCGAATAATTATCAATAGTTCACCACCAAGCTGAAAGGGCATATCGCATGGGTCACGCAGGGATCTGTCCTGGGTCTGGTTCTCTTCAATAGCTTCATAAATTATTTAGAAAATGGCATAAAGAGAATACACTTATAAAGTCTGCAGATAATATCAAACTGGGAGAGGGTGCAAGCACTTTCGAAGACAGTATTAGAATTCAAAATGATCTTGACAAAGTGGAGAAATGGTCTGAAATAAATAAGATGAAATTCAATAAGGACAAATGCAAAGTATTACACTTAGGAAGGAATAATCAATTGCATACACAAAAGATGGGAAACGACTGGCTAGGAAGGAGCACTTCAGAAAGGGATCTGGGGATCATAGTGGATCACAAACTAAATATGAGTCAACAATGTAATATGTTGCAAAAAAAGTGATCATTCTAGGATGTATTAGCAGGGTTGTTGTAAGCAAGACACAAGAAGTAATTCTTCTGCTCTCCTCACCTCGATAAAGCCTGGAGTATTGTGTACGGTTCTGAGCGCTACACTTTGTGAAAGATGTGGACAAATTGGAGAAACTCCAGAAGTGTGAGCAATAAAAAATGATTAAAGGTCTGAGATATATGACCTGTGAGAAAAGACTGAAAAAAATGGGTCTGTTTAGTCTGGAGAAGATGTGATAGAGGGGGATCACAATAACAGTCTTCAAGTATGTAAAAGATTGCTATAAAGAGGAGGGTGATTGTCATAAATATAAAGGGAAGGGTAAACACCTTTAAAATCCCTCCTGGCCAGAGGAAAAACCCTTTCACCTGTAAAGGGTTAAGAAGCTAGGATAACCTCGCTGGCACCTGACCAAAATGACCAATGAGGAGACAAGATACTTTCAAAGCTGGGGGAGGGGGGCGATAAACAGTGGTTCTCTCGGTCTGTGTGATGCTTTTGCCGGGAACAGAAAAGGAATGGAGTCTTAGAACTTAGTAAGTAATCTAGCTAGATATGCGTTAGATTCTGTTTTGTTTAAATGGCTGATAAAATACGCTGTGCTGAATGGAATGTATATTCCTGTTTTTGTGTCTTTTTGTAACTTAAGGTTTTGCCTAGAGGGATTCTCTATGTTTTGAATCTGATTACCCTGTAAGGTATTTACCATCCTGATTTTACAGAGGTGATTCTTTTACTTTTTCTTCAATTAAAATTCTTCTTTTAAGAACCTGATTGCTTTTTCATTGTTCTTAAGATCCAAGGGTTTGGGTCTGTGTTCACCTATGCAAATTGGTGAGGATTTTTATCAAGCCTTCCCCAGGAAAGGGGGTGTAGGGCTTGGGGGAATATTTTGGGGGGAAGACATCTTTCCTGTTCTTTGTTTAACACACTTGGTGGTTGCAGCAATAAAGTCCAAGGACAAAAGGTAAAATAGTTTGTACCTTGGGGAAGTTTTAACCTAAGCTGGTAAAAATAAGCTTAGGGGGGTTTTCATGCAGGTCCCCATATCTGTACCCTAGAGTTCAGAGTGGGAAAGGAACCTTGACAGTGATAAATTGTTCTCTGGGACTAACAGTGTAGGCAGGGAAATATGTAGCCTAGAAAAACCCCAGTAAGAAGGAGAGAAATGTGGGTCTCTGCCCAAGAGTGGTGATGGCTAAGTAGCTGAGATCCAAGAGTTGGTGCCCATGGTGGATCAAGGAGGGGGAATATTCAGAAGGTACAGTTGCCCTGAACTGTGACAATACAATACTAACCAACATTCCTTGATATTATGTTCTGGTAGAGACACTCCAAAATGGGAACTATTAAGGTTTCTGAGTTTGCTGATACCGTCTTAAACATTCCAGTTCACAGCTAAATACCATAGAAAACAGTCAATGTTTCATTTCACACAGAGGCCTCACTGCCTCATTTTCTGTTCATGGTTTATCCAGTGCAGACCCGACAACAGATTGCTGGCTGGATCATTTATACTGTTACTAGGGTTGCCAATTTTGGATGGCTATATTCCTGGAGGTTTCATCACATAACATTACCTTTAATTAAAGATTAATCTTTAATTCCTGGAGACTCCAGGACAATTCTGGAGATTTGGTAACTGCTACTGCAATATTGACTTTTGGCAGGAATCAGTTTGTGGGCTTTTCTGCCATTCTGCATATCAGTTTCCCCCTCCTCACTTACTCCTTGTGACAGTCCTCCTGATGCATTATTCAGGTACACATTTAATGTTTTGGCTTCTCACAAGCAATTGGGCTGCAACATTTTCTTAACAGGTTCTATGCATGTTGGGTGGGGAGGCGGGTGCGGCCATCTCTTCCCCTTTTCCTATGCTAGTCCTGCTATTTTGTTCAGAATAGGTGGGCTGCAGGCAGAGCACCACAAAATCATTAGAAAAAACTCTGTGCTAGAGCTACCTGAATATTTTAATCAAAATATTTTTGACAACAAATGTCTTTTCAATCTTATGTTTTGATCAACTTTTTTCATTTCATTTTATGAAAAATTGTAAGGATTTGGGGGGTTGGTCTTTCTTCCCCCTTCCCCTTCTTTCCTCGTGGGGAAAAAAGGGAGAGAAAGTGTGAAAAAGGGAAGTCCCAATATTTTTTATTTATTCAAAATGAAACAATTTTCATTTTATTGAATTGAAACAGGGTTTTTAAAAGTTAAAATTTTTGAAGAAAATGAAAATGTTTCACTTCTTGAGAAAATTATCAATGAAAATACTCATCATTTTTCCATACAGCCGACTTAACACCCTAAATACTCGTGCTAGAGGAGGAGGAAGCTGAGCTGAGCTGAGTTTAACCCCTTGTTCATCAGGGACCAGGTAGTGTCCCTGTCACACACATAAAACTAACAAAAATTCATTAATGATAGCAGCTTTTGATTACATTCAGAAACAGCCCTTAGGTAATGATCCTCTACGCAGACAGCAATGTATTCCGGTGATTAAAAATGAGTCTCTCAGCTTTGCATATGAACATAATGATCTCCTTTGTCCCACCATGAGAGATGTGACACTGGCACCACCAGCAACTGAAAATGTGGAGACAGCAGCTATTTCAGCTTCAGGGTCTATCACCATCTACAAAAGCATCAAGCACATTTAGTGAGCAGTCTACTGAGGACACTAAATTACAACAGCAGAGTCAATTCCTGTACAGGTTTCAGAGTAGCAGCTGTGTTAGTCTGTATTGGCATAAAGAAAAGGAGTACTTGTGGCATCTTAGAGACTAACAAATTTATTTAAGCATAAGCTTTCGTGAGCTACGGCTGAATGCATTCGATGAAGTGAGCTGTAGCTCACGAAAGTTTATGCTTAAATAAATTTGTTAGTCTCTAAGGTGCCACAAGTACTCCTTTTCTAATTCCTGTACATTATGCACTGATCAAAGCAGGAGTGATAAATACCATGTGAAGTGTGTGGGCGTTTACAACTTGGATAGGCACTTTTAATAAATCTAAAGACAGAAAATGAATATTCAGGGCTACGTTCTGCCTGACCCACCATATATGGATGAGTAGCCACAAGACACGGATCCAAGAGCTTCCCTACCATCCCATTGCATGGTCTGCATCAAGACTGAGTAGAATTGCAGTCCTGCACTTAGTGACAGGCTCTTTCATTACTGCTCTTTCATTACTCACCCAGGGGCATATGGAACTCCAAAGGGGACAGGGATATGGTTTTGCCTTCCCTCTGTAATGGCCATTGGATGGCCTAGCATGTAAAAAGGAGCAGGATGCATTCTGTGAAGCATGCTGCGGGATCCAGGAGACATTGTGCCTCCCCGAGGCAGAAGCTTTTCCGTGGCATCCTCAGGGTCAGTATGGTTCTACACAGTCTCCCAACGCATGCTGTACGTAAATGACCTACACAAAACTCATGTGGTCAAAACAAAGGGACTCCTTTGCCCTTATTTAATGTCTAACAGCCAAGCAGGAAGTCTGTCATGTCTTATCTACTGCAGAGGCACATTTGTGGTAAGCATGTTTTGGGATGTTCAGTGGGAGAATTTAGTGGTCTTGTGGAGTGCCGAGCTTTAAATCTCGGTAAGACTCAAGCTCTTCATGCTCCTGAGGTAGATAACCTGAGTGAACAGTACACAGTCTTCTGAAGCAAGAGGAATGGTTTTTAAGAGAACACCTGGGAAAAGGAGGTTCCTCGGTAAGGGAGTACCCACCCTCAGAAAATCACTGTAGAAGTGTCTTAAGTTGGGCTCCCAAAAATGAAGGCACCCAAAATCACTAGTCAGTTTGGAAAATCTAGACCAGAGTCTCTGTTGCTAAGGTCCTGATTCTGTGAGCTTACTCCACAAGTAGTTCCATTAAAGTCAATGAGTCTCAGTACGGGTAAGAATGGCAGAGTCAAGTCCTAAATATCCCACATGCCACTTCACATATGAAGAGCCATTGGCTACAATACCCCCATCCATTACTGTTGTAAAGTGTGCTGTGTACTGGTGACAGACAGACTTGTGTGTACAGATGACTGCATTTCAATGATGTATCTACATAATTTTAATGTGTTTTGCAATCCAAGTGGCTATATATGTTTAAATTACTGGGCCAGATCTTCAGCTAGTGGAAATTAGAGTTGCTCCATTGAAGTCAATTGCACTCCACTGCCAAAGATCCAGCACCATGGCTTATAATTTTTTGGTAGCAACAGTTGTACCAATTCTGAAAAGCCAAGGAAGTATATTAAAGAAACAAGGTATGTCTGTGAAAAGCTAAATTTTGAGTAATAACACTCCAAGATTCTTTTTTCTTCCTTTGTAATATGTTGCTCCTCAGCTTATATGGCCTATTCAACACAGTCATTGACTTGTGACTGAAATGTGAAACCCCTCCAAAAAAAGGGGGGGATGACAGGATGCCCTATAAATACTTATAACTTGGAATCCAGCTATCCCACAGTTCTGGCTCCAGCAGTTCATCATTGTTCTTTGAACTGAGTAGCTCATCTAATATATGTATGTGTACTGGGGAGACAGAAGAAGAGGCCTAACTTGCCCTTTCATCTGCTTTTTACTTACTGACAGGACTTAATCAATTAGCTAATTCACCTTACAAGGAGAAGTCAACACTTCCTGTCAGTGCCTTGTAAAATTCACGTCCTCCTGCCATTTCTCAATTTAAATCAAAAACAGGAATTTATCAATAAACTGCTCAGAGGTATGGCCGACAACATTTTTTTTTAATCAAAGGGATCAAAGTGTTTCCAAGGATGGCAGATCAATAGTGAGAAGTAGATAGGACTTTAATGGCTTTGGCTACTTGACACACGATGCATTAGGGCTTCTGATGTGACATATGATTTATGGAACAGGTGACAAAACATGACACTACTTCCTCTGTCAATGTGTAAGCATGCTAGTAATTGTGAAATGGGATACTATCAAGAGCTGGAAAATAACCAGCACTTCAGGAATTAAAACATACATAGATGCACAATTCACACAGTTCCTAGCACCCCTTTTTAAAAAGGATATACAGAACTCTATGGATTGATATTTTATAGTATAAATACACAAAAAATCAACATGGTTTATAACTGCCTCTTATACAAATACACACAAAATATATTTTGTTGTATTGCATTCTACTATATTATAATCTACTCTATTCTATACACACACACATTAAATACAATATTTTTAAATCACAGGGGTTTCAAGACTATGCCTTAAATTTCACAATATGATTGTAATAATAAATAATACTCTTGTTACAGACACACACATTTATATGAGGTAACGCTGCAGTGATATAGGACCAGATCCTCATCTGGTATAAGTCAGCACAGTGTTGACAACTCCAGGAAAAAAAATACACTGCTCCTTTGCCCTGAAAACTTGATCAGCTGTATAGAACATCAAAGCTTTTACTTCTTCAAAAAATGCTCTTAACATAACCTACGCTGGCTAAGAGTAGAAAAATATGTATGGCATGAAGCACACTGGACAAGAGGCCATTGCCACAGCAGGGAACATACATGCGTGAACATAAAAAATATGCCTCTGACATTTCCAAGTTACCTAGAATCCAAGAATCTGATCTCAATTTCATTGAAGTCAGTGGAAAGACTCCCATTGACTTTCATGGGCTTTGGATCGGGCCCTAAGTGACCAAATTCTGCCTCATGGCCTGGTTGCTCAGTGTTGGATTTCTGTCCAGTACTGATGTGCAGCAGCAGTCTGCCAGATTGACCCATTTTGAACTGAAGAAATCAAAGTTAGTGTGTTTGGTCACACTTTATATTAAGAACTCATTGATAAATGATTAACAAATGAGTAGTAGATTTCATAAGCATATCACAGACATGATTAGGAAGTAGTATTATAGATGGTTATAAGCATGTAGAAGGCATGGTTATAAGCAACCTATTGACTTAGACTGTATAACTATCTATCAGAATTGGTTAACCAATTATTACAAGATCTACTTATCATTTATTAACCTTTTATGAACTATTTATGAATGAAACCTTAATATAAAGTGTGACTATGTTACTATTTACTGTGGAAATAAGAGCCCATCTAGATTTCATGGGCCAAATTCTGATCTTGGTTACATTAATGTAATTCCAGGATAACTCAACTCATTTAAATGGGGGTAACTGAGATCATGTTTGGCCCCATGTGTATAAATCAAGAAGCCTCAGAGGATAAGGTTTCACTTAATATCAACACATTATTGACTCTTACCAAGCCACTGGACTCCACCCCTAATCTTTTTGATCCCTATTAAATCCTGTAGAAGTTTTCAGGCTTACCAAATCAATTGCATACAGTAATAATTATATCCCTTATTACAGTAATGAATACTTTTCTATACAATGCACAGTTAACCCAGGAAACTTATGGACACAGATATAATTGAGGCCTAGGAGTAAATCCTGATGCCATTGACTTCAATGACACCTGGATTTCACCCAAACAGTTTAGAAGGATAAAAAAAGAGGACAGACATATGTGCATAATGAAAACATCCATACTTGAATTCTAAGGATTTCAACAACAACAAGACACCAAGTTTTTTGCAAGGGATATAAATACCCCCATGGACATAAACCTACTTCTAACTTTCCCAGCAGGCAGCTTATTCCATAACTGCTGAATACACATTTTTGCACCTTTCTCAAAACCAACTGATTTTGTCAAGATAGGATACTGGACCAGATGACGTCTGGTCTGATCTAGTGTAGCAATTCCTATCTTCCATTTAGACAGTCTGACACAGCATCGCTCTTTTTTTAATATGAAAATAGCCCACACACTTTGAAGAAAATTTGACCTTGGTCTGTGTATAACCTTACCAAGATCATCACTAAATTCACTGGAGTGAGAAACTGGCAAGATTAACTTACAAAACACTTAAGTTATAGCTGGGTGAAAAAAAGAAATGGGGTAATCAATAGGCACAAGAGTTACACAATTGCTTTTCTACAAAGTGTCTTCCTTGCTCCTATATCTCACTTACATGGCATTTATGGGCAATAAGAGGGGAGGGGGATGCTGTATCAAAAAAAGGGCTTATTATAAGTAAGAGCCCACGTAGTGTGACTTATTCATTGAGGAAGGATAACTGTATGGTTAAGGTGCAGGACTGGCCTCAGGAAATAACAGGTCCCTACTCTGTCTCAGGCTGCCTGTGTAACCTTAAGCAAGGCATTAAATCTCTCTGGATAAACTTTTCATAATTCCCTGAGTCCCCTCAGCCTTCTGGGGAACAAGGTGCTTTTGAAATTGTTACCTTATGTGCCTCAGTCCTTGGCAGTGGCGTAGCTAGGAGTGGAAATTTGGGTGGGCTCTGACTTTCGGGTGGACGGACAATGACAGACTGTGCTAGCTCAGCTTCTTCCCTGATGCCACACCCTCTTCCTAGCCCTGGTGCCCCCAAACACAGGGCACACGCATTCCTCACCTTGGGCAGTTGCTGCCAGCAGCTCCTTCTCTACTGGGCTCAGCTCACCTCTCCTGGGGGGTCCATGGCTCTTCTTCCTCGCTCTGCACGTGCAGGGGCCAGACATAGCACTGCGAATTTTTGAACCTGTGAGGGACCCAGTGAAGCATGCCCGGCATGTGCCTGCTACTTCCCTCCCCTCAGAGCAGCTGCCGGTGGGGGCCCAACCATTTCCCCTCCAGTGGTGGGAGGAAGGGAGGGAGATGCGACAGCCACCCCTCACCGTGCACGGGGTTGATTTCCCAGCACAAACAGCCCACACTGCATTCTGTGTGGGGGAGGGCCCAGGCCCTGCACTCCATGACTGGGGTGGTGGTTCCCGTCACCTCCTTTCCAATCCTTCCCCTCCCCCCGTGCATTAGCAGCCCAATAGTATGGCTGGGCAGAGGGGGTTGGGGCAGCAGAACAGCCGGGATGCTAATATGTCTCTGCGGCGCTGTCCTTCGCCACTTCATTGTGTGTGGCTACTGCATGCCGGCGAGTGCTCCTGCGGCCGGGCAGTGCTGAGAGGTATGGGCTGCGGGGACCCTCTGGCCCATGGCTCAGAAAATGGTAAGGTAGAGCTGCCGGAGCATAGCTTTCTGAAGGGCGAGCGCATAGCTCCCGCTTCACTATTTCTAATGGCCCTAACAAAACAACTGTGACATAGTCACCAATGAAAAAGTTAATGTTGGTCTATGTGAATGTTTCTCAGATGCTTTCTTCCCAAACAGGCTTTCATAGAATCACACTATACAATATTTAAATTCTGATCAAGTAATCAGATGTGTTAATACATGACAAACACTTCAGCCGCATTGTTTCTTTAACATTTCTCTCCATTTTCTACAAATGGGATAGTAATTTACAACAACTACAACCAGAACATGAACCCTGAAGCTTTTATGCTGTATATTAAATTTTATTCTCTAAAGAACATCAAAAGTGGGTCAAGATGGTACTTCACTAATCAGATTTTCCCAAAGGACTTAGCAGTGCTGCAGACAATTGCTACTGTAAAAAACATATGCAAAGTAGAAGACTGTTAATGCTTCACCCTTTCTTTTTCACTTTGATCGATGAAACACTCTTAATTTTATGAAATTCAGATGAACTCAATCCACCATTATATCTCAAGTAAGCATCCTAGTAATGTGACTACAAGAAGTGGACATGTTCAATAAGTTGTGGGGGCAAACGATTTAATTCATTTTAAGAGAGAGATGGACAAATGCATCAGTTTGATTGGATGACAGGGTTGCTTGTGATGGTGGACGGCAGGGATCAGCAGTCCTGGAGCTCACTTCCGGCTTATGTTTTATGTTCCCAAAAGCTCATGGTTCAGTGTTTCAGTCAGTCAACGGAAGAGGTCAGGAAAGGATTCTTTTAATATCCCCCCCCCCTTTTCTTTCCTTTATCTCCTTCTTCTGAAGCATCAGCATTGGCCATAGTTAGAGATAGGACATTGGATGGAGAGGGCCAGACACCCTGTGGTGGCACCGAGCATTCTCTTGCGGGTGCTTGGCTGGCTGGTTCTTGTTCACATGCTCAGTGTCTAACTGATTATCCTATAGGGAGTCAGGAAGGAATTTTCTGCCAGATCAGATTGCAGTGAACTTGGGGGTTTCCCACTTTCCTCTGCAGTGTGTGGGTGCAGGTCACGTGCCAGGATTATCTGGGTCTTTCTCAATTAATCATTTCCCTGCCATTGCAGGGGCGTTGGGCATAAGCACACCTAGGTCCCTCATAGTCTCTGCTTGTGGCACACAAATGTCTAGGCTCCTGTGGGCTTTGGTCTGGTTTGTGTCCAATGATATACAGGAAGACAGACTACATGATCTGGTGGTCCCTTCTAGCCTTAAGCTGTATGACTCTAATAAACTGCAGGAAATAATTGAGAAAAATAGCTCTTTGGGGGGCTACAAAAAATAAATAACTCTAATGTTCTCTTTTCTAACAAAAACAAATTTTGAAAAGAAATTGTTTTGAACACAACTCACTGTTGCCAGGAGATAAGATAAATGCCTAGCAGTGGAAGTTTCATAATGCCGGTACCAAGAGTATACTTAAATTATAGCTCTTCTTTATTTCTGGAAATTAACATCAAAGCTACAAAATACAGCATTTACAGGTTCTTTATTGTTTTCTTTTATACCTAGATTATTAACTTTGGCATTAGTGGAGTTACTGCAGATTTACACCAGTGTAAGAGAGAGCAGGATATGAACCTCAGTGCTTTTTTATTACCATTTAAGAGCATGCCACCACTCAACTGTAAGTCAGTTAGGAAATATGTTAGACTATATAGTTAGACTTCAGGCTGGAAAGCAATAAAAATAAGTGGAAATTCATCCTTGTGCAGAGAACGAGCATGAGGTCTATGCACCACTAAAATCCTTCCTAATATGGCCCAATATATTATTGCTGCTCCTTGATTGACTGAAACATTTTAAACAGGAAAATAACAAATAGTGAAAATAACACACTTTCCAGTACAAATTGCTAAATAAATGCATGGGTTAATATTAGTTAAGTCCTTTGGGCTCCTCAGATATTTTCACAAGTATCCAGTGGCAATTTGAATATTCATGAATAATAAAGTAACCTGACCCCATGGCTCCTAGCAAAGTAAACTCAGTGCTTTCATCCACATTGGTATGGGAGCTAGTCTTGATCGTCTTTTTTTGAGAATTTGACCGGCTTAATTTAGCGTGGAACTCTGTAGAATGGGAGGGAAGGTCTTAGACAAGCTTCTCTCTTAAGTCCAAGAACCATCTATGTTCTCTCAGCTCCTTCTCACTTGCAAGGCAGAGGGGCACATGCAAAACACTACTTTTCATTAAAAGTACATTCCCTGTAATTCATTAGAAGGTTTGTCAGTGTACCCTGCACATTTTTAGATGTACTGAACAAAGTGTAAAAGTGCCAGCTTGGTGATTATTGAGGTTGTTGCTGCTATGGCTATTGAACTGTAGGACATCTGCTGATTGCTCCTGTTTATTATTACAATTATTATTATCAACTACACATAGATATCTTAGTTTTTACATCTTTTGAAAACCAATGTTTCATTTCTTCATTTTGGAGTGGGGACTCTTCACATTGATGGATCTTGATAATTTCCAATCCCCTAATCTTACCTGTTCGGTTCGTGGAATATCTTTTTTTTCCGTTTTTTTTAGCATCAGAAAAATAAACCACAGTAACTCAAGCTGCCAACTGCAGTCAGCCTGAATACCTCAATATCCCATATATTCATACTGAGTGACATCACAATGTATTTTGCAATATTCAGCTGAAGACAACATTTAGCTTCAAAGATGCAGTTACAATAAAGAGGAAATTTTATCCTACATAAAATAGAAATACAATGAACTACTGATTTTTTTTCATTTTTTGTCTCTCTCTTTTTTTTTTTTAAACAGAGTAAGATTAAAACTTTCAATTCGGGTCAAAGCTGAGTGAAAATTGTTTCAAAGAGTTGGCACAATCAGGATTCCAGGAGGGGCCAAGTTGCAACAGTACAAACAAAAACTCACCTCAGCTGTGAACAAAAAACACACAGATTACAATGGGAGCAGGTGATTCTTCCGATTTGGATTCTCAGAGGGGTCAAAGGAAGTTTGGCACCTAACAGAAAGTCATAAGAACATATGAATGGCCATACTGGGTCAGATCAACAGCCCATCTAGCCCAGTATCCTGTCTCTCAGTGACCAGTGCCAGATGCTTCAGAGGCAATGAACAGAACATGGCAATTATCAAGTGATCCATCCCCTGTTGTCCAGTCTCAGCTTCTGGCAGTCAGAGGCTAGGGACACCCACAGGAAGGGGTTGCATACCTGATCATATTGGCTTACAGCCATTGATGGACTTATCCTAGAATTATTATTTGAACCCAGATATGCTTCTGGCCCTCACAATTCCGATGGCAACAAAGTTCCACAGGTTCACTGCACTGTGTGCAGAAGTACTTCCTTATATTTGTTTAAATCTGCTGCCTACTAATTTCATTGGGTGACTCCTGGTTCTTGTGTGATGTGAAGGGTAAATAACACTTCTTAATTCAATTTCTCCACAGAATTCATGAATTTATAGACCTCTATCTTATCCTCTCTTGGTCATCTCTTTTCCAAGCTGAACAATCCCAGCTTTTTAATCTCCCCTGACATGGAAGCTGTTCCATCTTCCTAATGGTTTTTTGTTTTTTTTTTTTTTTGCTCTTCTCTGTACTTTTTCCAATTCTAACTTTTTTGTTGTTGTTTTTGGAGACTGGGTGACCAGAACTGCATGCAGTATTCAAGGTGTGGGCATAACATAGTGGCAGTATGATATTTTCTGTTTCATAATCTATCCAAACATTGTTAAGCTTTTTTGACTGCCACTGCACACTGAGCAGGTGTTTTCAAAGAACTATCCACAATCACTCTAAGATCTTTCAAGAGTGGTAACA